>NC_067306.1:647063-1294127 GCF_020740795.1 Apus apus | reverse complement strand
CGGCCCTGCAGCCCCCGGGAGCCAGGGCAGGGCCGAGAGGAGCTTCTTCCCCGCGGGCCCCAAGGCACACAAACGGAAAGGTACCGGGATGGGACAGCGAGGGGACAGAGGTGGGGGCGGGGGGGGGATGGGGAGGGGAGAGCGAAGGGACGGGGGTGGCACAAGGGGCCAGGGATGGCGGGGGGATGGGGACGGTGAGGGGAGGGGGGTACAGGTGGGGTGCTGGCGCTTGGGGGGAGGACCCGCGTGCCCCCCCGGGAGTGCAGCGGGGTCACCCCGGAGCCGGGGGGTCCCCGGGAGCCACCGTCCCGGCTGTCCCCAGGCGGGCAGAAGGTGTCCTTCGCCGGTGGCATCGAGGAGCGCGGGGAGGACCTGAAGTCCCTGACGGTGTCGGAGATCCCCGAGGACCCTGAGGGAGCGGAGGGCGAGGAGGAGGAGCTGGGGCGGGAGCCGGAGGACGGCGGCACCGGCGGCACGTGGGGTGTCACCTCCCCCGCCCCCGGGGGCACCGGTGGTCACCACACCTGACCCACCGGCCCTGCCCCCCCTCCGCCCCGAGCCCCGGCTGCCCCCTCGCCCGCTGCCTGCGCTTCGTCTGCCGTGCCGGGACCCCCACCCCACTTCATCTCCGGGGGTCCCGGCCCCATTCCAGCCCTGGGGTCCCCCGGCTGCCGGGGCTGGAATGGGGCCGGGACCCCCCCCAGGCCGCTCCCCCCCACAACGAGCAGAGCCCCCCGCCCGCAATAAACGTCTGTACAGAGCGGCTGGAGAGGCTTGGGGGGTCTGCGGCCGTGGGAAGGGGGGGGGGGTCCTGACCCCCGTGTCCGCGGTTTGTGGGGCAGGGGCGGGCCCAGACCCAGGGCCCCCCACCGAGGGGTGTGATCTGTCCCTCACCCCGGTGTCCCCCCCGTCCCCGTTGGGCCCGTCCATCCCCCCCCGCGATGGTCGGTGCCGGCGCAGCCTCCCCTTTCCCTTCTGGGGTTAAAGGCGGCGGCGGGGCCGGAAGCGGCTCGCGCCGGGGTCAGCTTCCGGTGAGGACCGGCCCCGGTGGCCGCGGCAGGTACCGGGGCTCTTGGGGGGGGTGGGGGGGTCGTGGCCGGTTGTGCGGGGCCCGCAGGGGGCGGGGGCGGCGGGGCCTCGGAGCCGCCACCGGGAGCGCGGCCGCCGGGGGGGCTGTCCCGGGGGGAGCCGGGGTTCGGTCCCGGGTGAGCTCGTCACCGGTTCTCCCCAGGCTTTGGGCCCGGGGAGCCCTGCGGTGTGGGGTTCCCCGGGACATCCTTCCCAAGGGGAGCCCCGGGTGGGCCCGGGGCGGGCGGGGATCCCCGCCGTGCTCTCGCCTCCCGGGTTTACCGGCGGGTCCGGGGCACTGACGGTCCCGGGAGCCCTTGGTGAGGCTGCGGCGCTTCCCCGGGCTGGTGCCCGGGTCCCGAGGGGCTGGCAGAGGGGCTCACCGGGTCCCGAGGGGCTGGCAGAGGGGCTCACCGGGTCCCGGCGCTGCCCTCCCCCGCCCCTCGGCCAACACCGGCCCCTCGGGAACAGCCCGGGATGGTCCCGGTGCTCCCGGGGGGGGCTGCCCCGGCTGGGGGGCCGTGCCGGGGCTTGGTCTGCCCCGTTCTCACCGACACGTCCCCCTTTCCCGCCGGGCTCCGGTCTCCCGGGAGGCTGAAGCTGCGGGGAAGGACCATGTTCCGCGGGCGCCGGGAGCCGGTGGGGTGTCCCGGTGGGGTGTCCCGGTGGGGTGTCCCGGTGGGGTGTCCCGCCGTGCCGCCCCTCGCGGGGCTTCTGGCCGTCCACGGACACCCCGGAGCCGCAGCCCCCGCCCCCGCATCCCGCCGGTGGCCGGTCCCTGTCAGCCCCGGCAGCAGCGCCTCCGGTGCCCGGGAAGCAGCTTTTGGGAGCAGCAGCATCCAGGGCTCTTCCGACCCCCCCCCCAGGGTCCCCCCGTGAGCAGGACAGGGCCTGTCCAGCCCTGTCCTGGTGACCTTGGGTCACTTCACGTGCTCTTTGGGGTGAGGTTTAGTGTCCAGCTCACTTCAGTGTTTCCCTTTTCGGTTTCAAAGGCCTGTCTCTCTCTCCCCGCGGGGACACACGCTGCTGCGGGGTGAGGCGCCTGCAGCTGGTGTCACTGAAGGCTCTGTCCCTCTGCGGGGCATTTCTTGCCCCCGTGCAAGGGCTGTGACACTTGGAGGAGGTGACGGGGGAATGAGCTGGTGAAGGTGTCACATGAGAGGAGGAGGAGGAGGAGGAAGTCGGGGGCGCGGGAGGAGAAGCAGAGTCACACGATGGAGAGGCTGTGAGACGTGTCATTAGCATGTCATTAGCATGCAAACGTGCGCTAATGACAAGCATGTGATTTGGATCTAAGAGCTGCCAGTGGAAAGGGGTGACACTGAGGGGGGGGGTGACACTGGAGCTTCTCTGGGGCTGCTCTGGCCTCTCCCAGGGAGGGGACGTGTCCCAGCACAGCTCTCGGATCCATCCCAGTGTCCATTGGTGCTGGGATCTCTGTGCCAGCACTTGCAGGGTCTTGGCCATGTCTCCAGACCCCTCTGTCCTCCTCCATGTGCTTCCCACTGGGATTCATGGGCTGGCATTGCCCCTTGTCCCTGCAGCCCCTCCTGCTCCTCCCTCAGGACAGGGGCTCTCACTTGTCCCTGCTCTTGGCCATGTCCATAGAATTAGAGGATTCCAGGCTGGTTTGGGTTGGAAGGGACCTCAAACATCATCTAGATCCAACCCCCCTGTGTGGGCAGGGACACCTCCCACCAGCCCAGGCTGCTCCAAGCCCCATCCAACCTGCCCTTCAACACTGCCAGGGATGGGGCAGCCACAGCTTCCCTGGGCAACCTGGGCCAGGGTCTCACCACCCTCACAGGGAAGAATTTCCTCCTCATGTCCAACCTAAATCTCCCTCTTCCAGTTATAGTCCAATTCTCCTTGTCCTCTCCCTCCCTGCCCTTGTCCCCAGTCCCTCCCCAGCTTTCCTGGAGCCCCTTCAGGCACTGGAAGGTGCTCTGAGGTCTCCCTGGAGCCTTCTCTCTCTCGACACCCCAACTCTTCCAGCCTGTATCCAGAGCAGAGCTGCTTCAGATCTCAGATCATCTCTGTGGCTCCTCTGGACTCTCTCCAGGAGCTCCATGTCCTCCTGGTGTTTGAGACCTCAGAACTGGACCCAGCCCTTTAGTGGGGGGGTCTCAGCAGAGCAGTGTGTCCCAGCACCCCCCACAGACTTGCCTGGGTGATTTTAAAGCACTGTGAAAGTCTCAGGGTGCTGCCTAAGTGCAAAGTGGTGTTTGAGGGAAGGCCCCTCACAGATCCCATGTTTTATTCAGCCCTCACAGATGTCTCTTAACTTTCCTCTCTTGGCCCCTCTCTCTGCTTGGCGAGGGCTGCCCTTGCTGCTACTGATCCAAACTGACAAGTCTCCCAGCTCCTTCCAAAGTGCCTCCAGGAGACACTAACAGGGACATGACAGGAGCCCGGCTGGGATGCAGAAGCTGCTGGTGCAGGCACCCCAAAATCACCCCAGATCAGGCTGGGCTCTGCTCCTGGAGCTGCTCCAGCACCTGGTGGGCTTGGCAGCAGCCCTGCCCCATGGATTGTCCCTTCTTGGAGGCTTTTTTCCTTGGATTTGACGTTGCAGCCTCCAGGTTGTTGCAAGTGAGATCTGTGGGCAAACCAGCCTCCCAGGGCTGCAGGAGGGTGGGGAACTGCTGGGGCAGCAACTAATGCAGCGAGTAATCTCTTTTTTTTTTGGGGGGGGGGGGGGCAAAATGTCCTTGAGCAGGAACATTTTGCAGAGAACGATTTTGTAGCTGTGCCCTGTCGTGGGTGGCAGAGCCAGGGCCTGGCAGATCCCTGCCCTGTTTTTGGTGTCCTCCTTCCTTGTTTGTCCCCAGCGTGTGCTGAGCTGCACGGGCCGGTAGCACAGTGGCCTCCTTGTGCTGTGCTGACGGAGGGGAAAGATCTTAATACAATGGTTGGCAGGGCCAGGGGAAAACAGCCTCTGGATCTCAACACCTCACACTGCCAGGCTGGGACAGCAGCCCTGGCCCCACCACCTTCCTGCTGCTCCACTGGGCTGGGTGTGAAGTTTGGCTCCTGGAGGGAGCAGGCTCCTCTCTCTTGGGTGGGATCTGGGAATATCCAGCTTTGCCTTGTGCAAAACATGGAGCCCCTGGAAGCCTTGGGTCTCTCCCTGCAGAGGAAGCTGTGCTGGGTGGCTCTGGGATCCTGGGAGGTGCTTCTTTTCCATGGAAACACCCTGAGGTCCCTTTTCCTGCTGCTGTGGCATCTCCACAGGGTTTGCCATCTGCTGCTGCGGCCGCTGGCTGCAGCCCCGGCCTGGCTGGCTGTGCTGCCAGCACGTTCTGGGCAGCTGCTTCTGGCTGCTGGTGACACTCACTGGTGGCTCTGAGGACCCTCCCAAGCCATTCTCAGCCAGTTCCTCCTTTCCTGTGGTGATCTGAGGGGGGAAGGTCTGTGCCTGTGCTTCATGTGGGTGCCGGGGGGAGCAGCCCCGGGTGTCTTTGCTTCAGAGAGGGAGGCTCTTTGCCAGCCACAAAAGCCAGAATTATCCTTTTCCCTCAGGAACTGTAAACCAGACGGGATCTGATTTGGGAAAAAAAGAGGAAAAAAAGGGAAATCTGGAGACCTGAAGGTCCCCTTTGTGTCTCTCTGTAGGTGAAGCCCTGACTTGGCAGATGTTGCCCCGACTGACGTAGGCCCCAAGAGGCTTGGGCCAAGGATGAGCAAACCAACAGAGCTGGAACGAAGCCTCCCAGCCATCGCCTCCATCAGCACCTCCCTGTCCCAGAGCCAGGGCTTCTCCCCATACTGCTACTTCTCCCCGGAGAAGAGGAAAGCCATCTCAGACGTGAGGAGAACCTTCTGCCTCTTCGTCACCTTCGACCTGCTCTTCATCTCCTTGTTGTGGATAATCGAATTGAACGTAAGTTGGGGGGAGCCAACCCGTGCAGTCTTGGTCCTTCTTTTAATTGAGTTCCCTCTGCATTAATTGCTCCGTGTCACAAGCCTTGAGCCAAGGCTTTGTTTGCTCTTCCCAGTGCTTCCTGGATTGGCACTGGCCGAAGCTCCTGCACAGTCAGTGCAAACTCCAGCCCAGCTTGTTTCCTGCAGCCAGGCTCTGTTGTGGCTCTCCAGGGTCATTAGCACCCTCCTGTGTTGTCCTGTAATGAGATCTGGGGCCTGTGGACTCACAGGTCCTGCAGTTGGCCAGGTTTCCCTCCTGCTCCCTTGGCCTTAGGTGGAGCCTCTGGCTGCCTTGACTGAGCAGCTGCTGAGCCCTTCTCCCAGCATCCATGGAGCAGGGGGGGAGCTGCAGACCCTCCTCTCACCACACAGATGATGAGGGGACTGGAGCATCTGCCTCATGAGGAAAGGCTGGGAGAGCTGGGGCTGTTCAGCCGGTCGAGGAGGAAGCTGAGGAGGCATCTCCTAAGTGCTGATCAGTATCTGTCAGGAGGGTGGGACCAGACTCTTCTTAGCAGTGTCCAGTGACAGGACATGTGGCAGTGGGCACAAGCTGGAGCACAGGAGGTTCAAGCTGAATATGATGAGAAAGTTCTGTACTGTCAGGGTGGCAGAGCACTGGGACAGGCTGCCCAGAGAGGTTGTGGAGTCTCCATCCCTGGAGACATCCCAAACCCCCCTGGACACGTTCCTGTGGGATCAGCTGTAGGGGGTTGAACTAGATGATCTTCAGAGATCCCTTCCAACCCCCACCACTCTGTGACTCTCACCCCCAGCCCCCCAAGCTGCTGGGCAGAGATAAAAGGAGCTGGGAGCTTTGTTCCCAGCAAACTGCTGCCAGCCTCGGCCGCTGGAAGTGGGAGGTGCTGCAGGGGGTAAGGAAGGGGAGCAGGAGGGGTTTGGTGTGTCAGCTGCTGCAGCCACCAGGGGGAAATCCAGTGTATTGACCTCAATCCCATCGGGTCAAAGTTACTCCCTGGGCTGGATTTTGTTTGTATTTTTCCTGAACTGGTCCCAACTGGTTTCAGCCGTGCTGGGTTCCTGGCACTACGTGTCCTCCCTGGAACAACCTGAGCAGAGATGGGCAGATAGAGCCTGGTCCTGCTGTGTCTGGCCTTTGTTTATCAGCACTGGATCCTGTGCTCACTTAGCAGCTCTTATCTCTGCCCTGTTTATCTCCTGAGTGTCTGCACTTAACAGATTGTCTCAGCCAGCAGCTCCCTGCTCTCCCTGCCCAGCCACAGAGAGCCTGAAGAGACCTCCTCACCTCCCCCCAGCTAGGAAAAAGCATCTCTGGGCCAGCATTCCAGGGATGCTGATGGTGTCCTGGGCACCTGGCTTGGACCCTGGCCTCCTGCTCCTGTTCTCTGGGCTCTCTGGAGAGGAGCTGTCTGCAAATCAAAACATCCAGCCCCCGGGAGACAATCTGCCAGCACGGTCACCAGGGTGACTGCGAGCGTAGGTCTTGCAGGTAGCCATTAATGAGTGACTAACTGCTGATATTTGGGCCCTGAGCTGAGATGCTGCATATTTAAAGCTATTAGGACTGCTTATTTGCCTAGTTATGAAGAGCAACGATTTTCTATCATGACTAATGCTTTTTTTATCAAACCGTTTCCTTTGCTGCAAAGATAAGCTGAGCAAATTGGCCCTGGTTAAATGTCTGTTGCCTCAAACTGTAGTTCTGCCAGCTTGCTGCTCCTGGGGACAGGGAGGTGCCTCCAATGAGTTCTTCTTCCCCGAAATCACAAGCCAAAGCCTTCCCTGTGTCTCCTGCAGGGTGTCTTAGGGGAGTTGTGGGATGGGGAGGAGGGTTTTGGTGGTAGCTCAGCTGGTACGAGTCCTGTAGCTGTGGATCTGATGGAGCAGTGGTGCAGAACTGCTCTGCCCTCCTCCCCCTTGCCCCGAGTATGAAGCACCAACCCTGACCTAGAGGGACTGTTTCCCAGTGGCTGCCTCTTCTGTCCTTGGACTGTCTGATGAGAGAGAGCCAGGACACCAGGCTGCCAAGAACTGGCCTGAGATCCACCAACTTGTTTCTCACAGCTCATCAAACAGCTGTCAGGCTGGAGCAGCGTGCTGGCCAGCTGGGCTGCACTCAAACCAATAGCCTAAAGGTGAAGCATTTGTTCCAGTTACCTGAGCCATCCACTTCCTCATAAACATTCATTCCAGGCTTCTGAGAACAGGATTTATGGTGACAAAAGTACCAGGGCTGTCAGACCCCAGATTGTCTCGGGGTGAGGCAAGAGAGCTCTTCTGTGAGCATTTTCCACACTCCTGTGCAATATCCCAGAATGTGATTTTGCCTCTCTCAGATCCCTGTGCACTGTTGCTGTCCCTCCTGCTCCTCTCCTCCCTCTTCCCCGTTGCCAGCCCATTTGAACCTGCTGCTTGACTTCCCCTGTCAGATTTCCTGGAGGGCAGCTCAGCCGTGGGGAGCCAGCTGGCCTGGAAGAAGGGAGAGGGGATCCTTAAAATTCCACTAGGTTGCTGAGTGAGCACTGAGAGGTGTTTTGATTATCCAGCTGCGGGAGGCGCTTTGTTCTGAAGGTGCTAGGGAAGCTGTTCCCTGGGGTTTTTAACTTTTTCCCCCCATTCTCCTCCTGAACAGCTGCAGTCTTGTCACCCAAAGCCACCCAGGGAAGTGGTGGCCACGAGTGGGAGGTGTTGTCTGACCAGGGGCTTTGGGCTGGGAGTGCTGTGATCGGTGGCGCTGCTTGTGCCGAGCGCTCGGTGCTAGAAACCTCCCACGTAGGAATGTTTAATGTACCCACGTGCTGCTCCAGCTTTCCCTGCCCAGCTCCTGCTCCTCGGTGTGGAACCGAGGGTGAAATGGGCCATTTCTCCCTCCCGTGGGCCTGTGCTGGCAGAGCAGCCCATGGCATTTGTATTCCTGATGCGTCCCCTGCCCCAGCGATAACCCCGGTCAGCGCCTGGCTGGGCTCTCTCTGCCATTAGTTTCTTATCAGTGCACTCAATGGCTTTCTGCCTTCCTGCCTCCCCTGCAGACCAAGGAGGGCATTCAGAAGAACCTGGAGAGTGAAATCATCTGCTACAAGTTCAAGACCTCCTTCTTTGATATATTTGTGAGTATCCCAGAGCGTGGCAGGTGAGGGAACGGCTCTGGCATCGGGGTCTCCCCACGGCTTTGCCCCTCGCCTGGCTCAGCAGGTTTGGGCCGGTTGCAGCCCAGTTGTCACAGCCTTGACCCCACCTGGGTCCTCAGGAGCTGTGTCCCATCCCCCCCAGCACCTGGCAGAGGGACACAGGCAGTGACTGGTGTCTATGGCCTCTTGTTTTCCCAGGTCTTGGCTTTCTTCCGCTTCGCGGTGCTGCTCCTGGCCTACGCCCTCGTCCGGCTGCGCCACTGGTGGGTCATCGCGGTAAGGAGGCCATTCCTGCTTTCCTGCTTTCACCTTCCTCCTTCCACCTGGGATTCACAGGGATCCTGAGAGACCTACATTCATTTTTCAGGTCACTACACTGGTATCCAGTGCCTTCCTGATCGTCAAGGTCATCCTCTCTGAGGTTGGTTTCCTTGGGCTCACGGGGGATTCCTTTGGGCTGCTGCTGGTTTCCCACCCCTGTGAACTCCCTGTTTCCTTCCATGCAGCTTCTGACCAAAGGGGCTTTTGGCTATTTACTTCCCATCGTCTCCTTTGTCATTGCTTGGCTGGAGACTTGGTTCCTGGATTTCAAAGTCCTATCTCAGGAAGCAGAAGAGGAACGATGTGAGTATTTCGCTCCTCTCTGGCAGGAGTTGGTAGATGAAACTACCAGGTCTGGGGTTTCTGCTGCTTTGGCAGCACCTTGACAGAGATGACATTTATGGAGAAGTGATCTCCAGGCTGGCTGTGACTGCAAGTGCCTGACTTAATTCTGTTATGGTATATACCAGATTATAAAAAACATGTTTTAATTGAGCGGAGAAAAAAACGTGCCAGATTCTCCAGTGCCTGGATCCTGAAGCCAGGCATGTTGGAAGCAGAGCTCACCTCCACAGCAGGGAAAATGTTTTGAAATAGTGGGACAAATGCCAGGCTCTTGGACTCTCTGTCCCCGGGTATTTGTCTTTGGATCTGGACTGGAGACCTTTGGGAGAGGATTGCTCCAGTCACAGACACGTTACAGGGGCGTGGTGTGAGTTATGGGGTGTGAAATTTTACAGCCTGTGGTCAGACTACATGGAGATTGAGGCTGACCTAATGCTTTACAAACCACCCTATGGTGCTGGGCACCTGAACCTGCCAGGGCTCCTTCTAGGGAGCGGGTGCTCAGCCTGGCCTGGCACGGGGTGCCTGTTCCTAAAGCAGCAAAAGGAGTTTGTGGATCTCCTGGGCTTAACTGACAAACAAGGGGTGGGAAATGGCACGTAGTGAAGGAGTGTTTGTCAAGCAGGGCTTGATCAGAAATACAGTGACTGGCTGGAAAACACCAGAGGATGTTTGGGTCTTGCAAGGAGGCTTTAAGATGAAAAATGATCAAGTGTTTAATGCCTCTATTGGATTAGGCTCAGGTTCCAAATTGCTTCCAGGGGAAGCTCTTATTTAATTAGATGCTTAATCGCCTTTGGATTTGACAGGCAAAAGAGCCCATTGATCTCCATGCAGATAAAATGTCTCAAACAAAAGATGAGGCAATAGGAGCTGAAAAGCTTGTGGGCTGGTTGGTGTCAGTGCAGCAGACTGGCTGTGTCTGGACAAGAGAGCAGCTGGGAGGGTGGTTGAGCTGGGGGTGGAGGGGCTGGGGGACCCCGGGACCCCTCAGTGTTGGACTCCCCATGTGCCAGACCTGGTGCTTTGCTCCTCAGGGTACCTGGCAGCTCAGGCTGCAGCTGCTCGTGGGCCCCTGCTCTACCCCAGAGCCCTTTCTGAGGGGCAGTTCTACTCCCCACCGGAGTCCTTTGCAGGTGAGCTGGGCTGCCTCCCTTCCCCACCTCCTTCCCCTCCATTCCTCCTGGGACTCCTCACCTCCATCATCACCTCCTCTCTGGGCTCTGTCTCATTATCCCAGCCCTTGGCAGCGGCTCCCCTGGACACAGGGACACAGCCACGTTGTCTCTGTGCCCTTTGCAGACCTCAGTCCCATGTCCCTGGCCTTGGCCCTGTGGGAAACCAGAGTCTTTTGTGGTCTTGGGATTAAATGCTTTTAGCTGTGGGTGAAGAACTTGGTATGAGGGCACGGGGGTGAGTTGCCACAAGCAGGTGAGGAGCTGGCAACAAGTCACTGCCCTGTGACACTGCCACGTGCCAGATCCAGAGAGCTCTGCTGCTTGGGAGCCAGAGGATGTCAGTTGTCCAAGGGGAGGTGACATGAGCTCCTGCTCAGCCTCCCAGACAGCAGAGCCTGCCCACTCATCTGGGGCCTGGGCTGTCAGGACCATCCCCCTGACAGCTCTTCCCATCAGGTGGCTCTGGATAGGTTGGAACTGGAGGATCTTTAAGGTCCCTTCCAACCCAAACCAGTCTGGGATCATTGGGATCAGACACTGTCCAAGGGAGGTTGTACTAGCAGGGTCTTCATCACCTGTGTGTTAATTGTGTGCCCCCCTCTAGGGTCGGACAATGAGTCGGACGAGGAGGGCACGGGCAGGAAGGCCTTGACAGCTCAGGTGAGCAGGCAGCATGTCCCTCTGTCCCCTTCCCTCTCCCATCCCTGGTTACATGGTCACATCCTGGGAAGGGCATCACCTCACCTGGCTGAACCATGGCTTGTCCTTCACCTCCCCCAGGCCTGGCTGGGCACAGGTTGTTCCCAGCCTTTTTCCAGGTGGTTCTGCTGCTGCCCAGCCCTGGTTCTGGCCCCTCCACAGGAAGAAGCTCCAGGCATCTCGGAGCCCTTTGCCTGCTGGAAACCCCTGCATTAAGGCAGGAGCTGGGCTGGTAGATGCAGCCAATGTGTGGATCCAAGCCAGGGTGGGGAGTGTGACTTTGAGCTCCAAAATGACGTCCCTGTGACCCAAATTAAGAGACTTTTGTGGTGTGGTGATGGGAGATATCCCCCCTTCCCTCTGCCAGCCCTGGGAGGTGGGTAACAAGCTTTGCCCACCCAGCTCATGGAGCCCTTCTCTCCTAGGAGAGAGAGTATGTCCGGCAGGGCAGGGATGCCATGGAGGTTGTGGACCAAATCCTCGCCCAGGAGGAGAACTGGAAGTTTGAGAAAAATAATGTAAGTGCTGTGCCCCCTTCCCCACCTGCCTCCCTCCCCATCTGCCCCCCTGCCACAGGGAGCACGGGTGGTTTAGCAAAACCAGGAGGACAAACGAGGCTTTTGAAACCTCCTTGTGACATGAAAAATTAACAAGCGTTACAATTACCTGATTGAATTAGGAATCTCTTCCAGTTCAGTTAAATGTAAAATCCCCTCTTATTTAATTAGATGTTTAATTGCCTTCCTGTGTGACAGGAGGGAGCCCGTTTCCCCCCCCACACCCCCAATTAGTGGGGGTGGCCAGCTCACCTTGGGTGGGCATTTGGATATGGGGCCATGGGGGGAGTGGGGGGCACAGAGGGTCCCACTGATGCAGCTTCAGCCCTCGATCCACAGCAATGTGCCTTGGGCAGGGGAGACCAGGCCTGTCTGGGCAGCTTTGGCCCATGTGGGAGTAGAAGGGGGGCACAGACTGCTCCTCCCACCCCCAAGGCCATTTGTGTCCCCCCTTCCTCAGGACAGGGACCTTGTGTGTGCTGGAGTGTAAATTTGGGATGTCTCTGCCTTGCAGCTTTCCAGCCCAAGGGCTCTGCAAGTCACAGCTCTTGCTCCAGGCAGCACTGGCCCTGCCCTGCCTGTTTCCCACTGCCCTGGTCATTCCCTGAGCCATGTAGAGTTTTCTGGGGTCCCCAGAGCATCTTTGAAGGGTGGAGAGGAAGGGACAGCATCTGTACCCCTAAAACCAGCCTCACTTTCTGCTTTTGGGCTCACAACACAGCTGGGGTGCGAGTCCTGCAAACTGCAGTCTCATCTGGTGTTTAAAATTCCCCTGTCAAGTGATCTATTGTCTGATGCCAAACTAGCTGGGCAGATTGTTTTCTTTATCCAAAGGGGGATGGATTTAAATAGACTAATCAGAATTTAACACGGGGCTAATGATGAAAGGTTATCATCTGTCCATCCCTAAACCCCTCTGGGGAGGCTCTCCTCAGATGTAGGTACCAGCAGCAGTGTTGGCCACCAGCCCCTGCCCTGGTGTTGGTGGCTCTCTCTACAAAGAGAATGTGACCTTGTTGTGGAGCTTGCAGGCTGGCACGGGGTGGGTTCTTTTTCTGTCTCATCGCCACTGCTGCCCTGGATGTTGTTTTGTTTATGGAAATTTGGGCATCTGAAGTGTGCTCAGTGCCTGCTTGGCTGGGGGGATGACAGTGGAGGGCAGGACAGGGACCTTCAGCACGATGGGCCAGGCATGCAGACTTTACCCCAGAGAGAAGGGATTTATCTTGCTAATGTAACTTTCTTATTTCTTGCACAGGACTTTGGGGATGTTGTTTACACTTTTGAAATACCTTTCCATGGCAAGTCCTTTATTTTAAAGGTAAGAACTTCCCTGCATCACTTCCTTAGCCTGTGTGGCAGAGGGTGACTGCTCTGCTGGGAGCCAGGCTCAGCTTTCACCCTCTCTCCTGGCCCTGGCAGGACGGGTCAGGGTGCAAACACCCTGGTTTGCTGGAGGCAGATGAACTGCACTGCACGCTCTGGGGAATCTCTCCAGGAAAGCCCCTTGGCTGGCGGACAAACTCCCCAGCAAACACGCTGGGCCCCCGACTCTGCTGGTAGAAGTGGGAGCAGGTGATTGCAAAGACTCGCTTCCAACCCCAGCATCTAGGACTAATCTGACCAAGGAGGCTAATTGCAACTAATTGCCAGCAAGACCAGGGCTGGGCGTGCGTCTGCTGCTGCCTGGCACCGGGAAGAGCCGCTCGGAAGCGCCGCGCTCCCGCGCCGGAGCAGCTTGGCTGGGAACCGCACGTTAATGAAGCGTCGGGGCTGCCGTGGCTTCTCTTTGTTCCAGTGCATATGCTGCCTCGCTGGCAGAGCTGCCGATGGAGCAGCTCCGTGTTCACCAGGAAGAGCTGGATGGTTCCAGGCGTTTAACTGTTGTGCCTCCAAAGATTCCCCACCCCTGTCCCGTGGGGATGTGGGGAAGGGAAGGGTGCAGCACCTTCCTGGAGCCATGGGCCTGCAGCAGGACTGCAGGTGGAGGGAGCTAGGGTGGGAGAGGAGCCAGCCCCCAGCTCCATCTGTCTTGCCATGTTGTAGACAGACAGACATTTTCCCTCTCTGACACCAGCACAGATCTGGTCAGCAGCTGCCAAAACCTGGGCTCTGCTCTGTCCTCTGCCTCCCCATGTGCCTCCCAGGCTCCTGGGAACAAGAGCACTGTGACAGCCTCTGCTTTGCACGTGTGTGTGAGCCAGGCCAGGCCTCCTTCCCCTGTTATCCCAGTTGTTCTCTGTCATCTGCCCTGCGTTCCTTAAAAATAATCTTGGGAGAGGGGAGCAGGGGGCTGGCTAACTGCTCTGGCTCTGTCTTCAGGCTTTCCTGCAGTGCTCTGCTGAAACGGTTTACCAGGAGGTTATTCTCCAGCCTGAGAAGATGATCCTGTGGAACAGAACGGTGGCAGCTTGCCAGGTGAGCGTGCTGGACAAAGATGGCTTAATCACAGGAGCTCCTTGGAGCGGAGAGTTGGAGCTTCCCAGCCCAAGAGTGGCCGTGCCCAGGCCCTGCTGGAGCTGAGCTGGATCCGAGGCACCGAGGCGTTAAATCCGCGCCATCCCTGCGCTCGGCGGCCGCCAGCTGCACGCCCGGCCTCCCGCAGCCCCTGGGATGGGCCCGTGGCTGAGCCAAGCCTGCTTTGCCCTGGTTTGGGTGTTGGTGTGGTGGGATCCAGAGACAAGGCCTGTGCCCCCCGCCACCCCCCACCCCCCCCCCCCCCAAAAGGCAGTCCTGGGGCAGGAGACAAAGCTGGGCACACGCTGCCTGAGAGCTCATCCCCCTTAGCCCCAGATCAGCTGCCAAAGACACTGCAGTTCCTCCAAATCCTGGTGCTGTTTTAGGGGAGGGTCCCCACCACCCAGGGGCACAGTCTGAGGAAATCTCTCTTCTTTCCACCCCCAGATCTTGCAGCGGATCGAAGACAACACCATTGTCTCCTATGATGTGGCAGCTGGGGCTGCAGGGGGGGTCGTGTCCCCAAGGTCAGTTGATTCCAGTGTCTGGTCCTGAGCCCCTCAGCACCCTCCTGAAAGATGAACAGAAGTCTAATGGCAGCAGGAGAGCTCTGCCCCCGCCCCCCCTCAGGCTCTGACCCCCCCCTTCCCCAAGCTCTGACCCCCCCCCCCCCCCCCCCCCCCCCATCTCTGCTCCCCTGAGCTCTCCCCCCACTAGCAGCAACCAGGGGGGGTGCAGCAGGGCTGGCTCTGCAGCAACGCTCCCCAGGGCAAGGAACCCCTGAATTCTCTTCCAGACTTTTCTGGCAGGAATCTCAGAGCTCAAAATCTGTCTCAGTTGGTCTCCCTGAGAAGTGCTCGGCGCTGTGCTTTGTCCCCGTGTTGACACAGCCCTGCCACAGCCTCTCCCAGCAGCCCGGGGAGCGGGATCTGCTCCTTCCCAGCTCTGTTCAAGCAGTTCCTGCTCTTTCTTTGCTCAGGGATTTTGTGAACGTGCGCCGGATCGAGAGGAGGAGGGACAGGTACATCTCCTCGGGGATATCGACCACGCACAGCCTGAAGCCTCCGCTCTCCAAGTATGTCAGGTAAGAGGCAGGTTCTGGTTTTTTAGCTGGTATCTGACACACGTTGCTGGAGCCAAGGGCAAAAAGCCACTTAAATAAAAACCCTGCTGCCTTCCTGGCAGCCACTGCAGGAAGCTGATCTATTTGTGGAACCAAACCTTGCTTCCCTTGTTCTTCTGCCTTTGTCAAAGAAACTCTCCGTGCTGTTCAGTGTCGCTCGGGCGTTTCCCAGCTCAGGGGAGTGGAGGTGTCGACCAGTCACAGCACAAACCCCAACCCAGTCTGCATCCTGTTTATGTCCCAGTTAATTCCCAAACAGGGCCAGCTGCCATCTCTGAGGGGCAGTAAACAGCTGACTGGGGCTCGCTTGCAGCCTCTCAGATGCCTTTTGCTTCTCGTAAGCTGCTCACTTACTGACTTTAAAGGCTGAGGACATTGAGGGATGGTCCCATGGGTGAAACGAGCTGCGTCAGGATGGACTGGCTCCCAAAGTGTCAGCAGGGTTTGGCCTCCCCCCTTCCAAAGGGATAGATAGCTTCGTGATGGATCTCAGTGGGGTTAGTCTGTGCAAACAAGGACTCCTTGTTACTGTCTGCTGCGGTGCCCGGGGCCCAGCTGTGCCACTTCACGCACTGACTTTGTTTTTCCTAATAATCTGGTTAAAGTAATTGACATTTTAACTCAGAGACATTATAGCTGCCTCAGTCTATTTAAAAGCTGGGGACTTCAGGGCCTAGAAAAATCTTTCAACAAATGTATGCAGCAAAAAATAGTGTGTTCCTGAACAGGGAAGGGAAATCTGCGTGTGAGCACAGCTGTCCTCTCTGAGGCAGATCAGATGGTGTGAGGAAGGATTTGGGGGGGTAGTGACAAGGCTCCCCTTGCTGAGCCTGTAATGATGGTGCAGGGCTTTCCTGGGACCTGCTGTTTGCACCCATTTCCACAGGGTTTTCCCTCAGAAACTTCCCCGTGGTGGAGAGCAGGTGTTGGCTGGGCTGGCACCATCCAGAGGCAGCGGCTGCTCCTCAGTCCCAGCCCTGATGCTGCCAGGACACCTGTGGGAAACCTGCCTGGCCCTGCAGCCGAAGCAGCCACCTCCCCAGGCACTCTGCACATCTGCTCCCCCCTGCTGGGCTCCTGTCCTGGCTGCCAGGGCAGGAGTGAGCACGGGATCCATGCAGGACACCCCGGAGCCAACCCTGGCTCTCACTTTCTGATCTTGCTTCCTTGCAGGGGTGAGAACGGGCCTGGAGGATTCATCATCCTGAAATGTCCCAGCAACCCCAGGGTCTGCACGTTCATCTGGATCCTCAACACAGACCTGAAGGTAAAGCCAGTTCTTGGCTAATGGCAAATGTCCCATCCCTGGTGTCCCCGGGCTGTGTGCTGAGGACCTGTCCCCTGTTCTCAGTGGCCATGATCCTGCTCTGGAAAGTGACTCATTACCAAAGGCTGCCCTAAAGGGATGGGAGTTTTGCAGGTGGATGTTAAATGCCCCCTGAAAGTCACCCTTTTGTCCCAGTATGAGGTAGGGAAGCTTGTCCTTACCTGGCTGAGATCTCACTTAGGGCTCCCACATCCCTGTGTGCAGGAGGGGACAGGAGGTTGTGATCCTTTTTGGGGACTGAAAACAGGCACGTGTAGGGTTGTCTGGCACTCCCAGGAACCCCCTGCAGGGATGATTCACTGCTCCTAGACACCCCAACACACACACCCTGGGGCTGCATACATACCCTGGGGCTGCATCTGCACCCTCAGGGGTAAAGGTGCTTTGTCCCTCCAAGCTGCCCCAGAGCTGGAGCTGTTTGTGGAGCTGCTGGTCCAGCCCTCTCGGTCAGCCCAGACAAAAGGCAGCAGGAAGGGAGCAGGGTCAGGCAGGGGGGGGAGCAGAGCTGCCCCTTTTCTTCCTCCACTGAAGGCTGACGTGGTAACTGTGCTGCAGCAGGAGCACAAAGACTCCATTCATCAGCTCTGCTGCAAAGCTGCAGCCCCCTCCCCTCCCACGTCCCTCCTTCCCCACAAAGTCGCTCAGCTCCTGCCTGCCTCGGGGAAAGGATTTGCAGCAGCTCTTGGTGGGGCAGAGCAGGAGTGTGGCCTCCTGCCCTTTTGGGATGGGTTTTCCACGGGTTGGGAGGGATGAACCCACTGGGTCGGGCAGGATGGGGCTGGGAAAGGGAAGATGTTCCTTGTGCTTCCCGGGCTGAGGAGCGCTCACCCACTGCCGCCTCCGTGCTGGGAGAAATGCCGAAGCGCCCGAGCTATTAATAACCCTCCTGTCAACTGCTTCCACCATCTTCCTGAAGGGCCCTGCTGGTGCCCAGACCCTCTCCTGGCCTGTCCTGCCATTTCCTTTGGCCCTGAACACGTATTTATAGCCCATGGCTCATCCCTTCCTGCGATGAAGGGTGAGAACCACACACATCCCTGTGTTTGGGTCTGTGCTGGAGCTTTGGTCTGAAATGACCCCTGGGCCAATGGGCCCGTGATCTCCTGCCTCCACATTGCAGAGAAAACCTGTTCCAGGGCAAAGTCTCTGCTCAAACACCCCAATCCAGGAGCTGTGGGTAGTTGTCTGTCTGTCCCTACCTGCACCCAAGACCCCCTTCATTGCCCCCCAGGACTCTCTCCCCTGGGACCCCCCAGCACAGCTCCCCCCCCCCCAGCTTCCATCCCCCACAGAGGCAGGGAATATATTTTTTTTGATGCATCTCACATAATAGAGCAGAGGCTGGGGGGGGGGGAGCTGAGCCGTGCGGGGCTTTTTTAGAGAAATCAAAGCTCATTTCAGTCCCTCCCCCAGAGTGAGCTCCTGGGAAGCAGCAGCTCCTGGGAAGCAGCAGCTCCCTGCTGTGGTGCTGATGCCACCCCTCAGCCAGGGCTGGCACTGCCAGGTCAGGATGGGGGCCACAGCCCCAGCAACCGTGTCTCATGGCTCCGTGTTTGTCCCTCTCCCCCCAGGGCCGCCTGCCCCGTTACCTGATCCACCAGAGCTTGGCTGCCACCATGTTCGAGTTCGCCTTCCACCTCCGGCAGCGGGTCAGCGAGCTGGCTGGCAAGCCCTGAGCAGAGGGGACCTGGACATTGTTCTGTGGCTGAGGGGCAGCTGGGAAAGGACCCCACGACCCCCCCCCCAGCCTGGGAGAGGACACCCCAGACTAACAGTGCCCAGAGGAGGCAGGGGGTGCTCAGTTCTGTCTCCCACCACCGTTCCCCCCAACTGGGAGCGTGAAACCACTGACTTGTTCTGTGCCAAACCCCTGCCCTGCCCTCTGACCTCCCCCTGCCCCTCACCCTGGGGTTGGGGGGCTTCTCTGTGACCCCCCTCCCCCACCAGATTCCTGTACTGCTGCTCCAGTTTCATGAGGGGGGGGCTGGAGATGAAGGCCACGTTGGGGTGAGGACACAGGTCTGTGTCTGCCTGTGCAGGGGACCCCTTTGTGCTGCCCAGACCCCCCCCCCACTGCTCATGTTTCCCCATGGGGTTCAGCTGAGCTCATCCCCCCCCACCTGCAGCTGCGGGCGGAGGCAGATTTGCCTTAAGCAGAGACTTTTATCCTTTTTTTTGAAGGGGGAGGGGGGGCTGAGGGGGCGGCTGCGGCTTCTCTACCTGCGAGCGCCGGGGCCCTGTTGTGTGCCAGGAATGGAAGCAGTTCCCAGCCCCCCACACGCGGGGGTGCAGCCGGCAGTGCTGGGGGGGGGGGGGTTGCCCACACCAGGCCCCCCTCCCCCAACCCTGGAGCACTCTGTGCCCCCCATCCTGGGTGTCTGGTTCCCCCCTGATGCCTCCAGATGCCCCCTCTCAGAATAAAAAGCCCTGTGCTCTTTGCAGTGCTGTGCCCACCCCCCTTGTGTCCCGAGAGGATAAAAGTGAGGAGGAGAGGGGGGGGGCAAGTGGCCAGGGGAGTGGGGCCAGCCCCAAGTCCCCCCCAGAATCAAAGGATGGGTCCTCCAGGCTCCTTGGGCCACTGGCTGTGGGTGTCACTGTCCCCCATCCCACGGTGGCATGTGGATCTGCTCTGGTCACCCTGGGGAAAGGTTTCCCCAACTGTCCTGGGTTGTTTCCCTGGTGTGGGACCACTAGGGCTGGGGGGTGATGACCCAGGAGGGGTGACTCAGGGGGCCAGAGCCCTGTGGCCACTGGAGCAGCAGCCGTGGCCACGTGAGCCCTGGTGCTGGCACCGCTGAGCACCCGTCTGTCCACAGCCCCCATCTGTTGGCCCCACAAATAGCCCGGCCGGGGGGGCCTGGAGCTGGCACCCCCCTGCCCGCTCCCCCGGCACCGCCTGGCCAGGAGTGACACCCTGGCACCCCAATGGGCCTTTGTGGCCACCACCACCCTGGGATAGGTGGCCCAGGGCAGTGTGGCCACCACCTTACCAGTGGCCACTGACAAAGCAGTTGTCACCTGTGGGTCCATCGTGTCCCTGGTGCCAGTGGTGAGCAGGGACAGGTCAGACGTGCCCTGGGCAGGGGCCAGGGGGTCCTGTCTGTGCCCACAGGGTCCGGTCCCGTGTTCCCGGGGAGCCATCAGCCTGGGGGTGCCACCACATGAGGCCGAGCGTGGTCAGGCACACACGGGTGCCACACGTGTCCCCAGTGCCACCCCCCCTGCTTGCCCTTGGCGCCCTCCCATCCCCTCTGTGCCAGCCACACGTCCCAAAATAGCCTCAGCGGGGCCATATAAGCGGGGGGGGCAGGCGGGGGGGGGTCACAGCAGCAGGATGTTGGTGCCCAGCACGGTGGTCCGCAGCGGGGGGCTGCTCTCGGGCGCCCGCCTGGGCTGCCAGGTCCGGGAGGAGGACGTGGGGCGGCACGAGAGCTTCAGCGCCGAGTGGCTGGACCTGGAGCTCAGCACCCGGCCCGAGGAGGGGTGAGGGGCACTGCTGCCCCCCCGGGTGGGAGGGCCCTGGGGTGGGCAAGGGGTGCTGGGTGCTTGAGGGATCCCAAGGGGCTGTGTGTGGGGGGGGTTTCTATAGGGGCTGTGGGGAAGTCTGAAGGGTCCCAGTGGGGCCACAGGGGATGTGGGGGGCTTGTCCCCAAGGGGCTCTGGGGGTCTTCCAAGTGTCCTGATGGGGTCGTGGGGTGTCCCCAAGGGTCCTGATGGGGCCCTGGGGGATTTGGGGGGTTCCCCAGGTGCTGTCGGGGGCTCTAAGGGTGTCATGGGAGCTCCAGAGAGGTTGGGGAGGGTGTCCAAGGGGGACTGAGAGGGTCTTGACAGGTCATGTGGGGAGATTGCAGGGAGCTGGGGGGTGGGCATCTGCATGGGGCGATGAGGGATGTGGGGGGGCTTCAAGGGTCCCCATGGGTTGATGACCATAGGGTTGTGTGTGTCCTGGGGGGTCTCCAAGGCCCCCATGGGGTTGTTGAGGCTGTGGGAGTCCCAAGGATGCCAGCAGGGACACAGGGACCTCTGGGGGGTGGGTGGTCCCTTGAGTGGTGTGGGATGTCGGGGTCCCCGCAGGGTGGGGTGGCCCCAGCGGGGCAGAGCAGGACTTGGGGGGGTCCTCGTGGGGTGCTGAGATTCCCCAAACTCCCCGTTCCCAGGTGGTGCCGGCGGGAGGTGGACGCGCAGCGCCGGGAGACGCTGGAGCAGCGCGGGGAGACGCGGGTGCTGGAGCAGCGCTCGCCCTGGGGGCTCCTGCGGGTGGGGGTCCTGGGGCAGCCCCTGGCCCAGCACCTCCTGCCCTACGCCCGCACCCTCCCCCTGCCCCTCTTCTCCCCCCCAGACCTCCGTGGGGCCAAGGCCGGCGTCCCCCGCACCCTGTCCCGCTCCCTCTCCCACGAGGCCCAGAGGGGCTGAGGGTGACGGAGGGGCTGGGGGGGGGTCAGGAGTGGGGGGGTTGATGATGGGGGGCAGCGGGGGGGACCCGGACACCTGGGTCTTCTCAGCCACCCTGAAAAGGCAGCGCAGGAAGGTGGGGGAAGGTGAGGGTGGGCTCCCTCCTGGGGACCCCACCCAGCAGTGGATGCCAAGGAGGCTGGTGGGGATGGGATGAGTGCGGCTGGGGGGGTCCCGGCAGCACCGAGTGTGACTCAGTTTCCCTGGCAAAAAGAAGGGGGTGCAAGGATGGGGAGAGCTGAGACACCCCCCCGGGGCCGAGCCAGGCACTGGGGGGGGCTGTGGAAGGGCAGGGAGGGCTGTGGGGTTGGACAAACCATGGGCTTTGTATGGCAATAAAGTGCCCAGCCTGGCTCAGCAGCATCGTTTTTGAGCAGGGGAGAATGGAGGTGGGGGGTACATGGGTCCAGGAGACAGTGTGGGGAGCGAGGGGCAAGGTTTAGGGGTGCAGGGGCTCTGCTGGGGAATGGGGAAGCTGAGGCACGGAGCCTTGCTGGGAGCCGGGGGACCCAGGCATCCTGCAGGGTCTCAGGTTTTAGGGGGGGGGACTTGGAGGGGCAGGAAACCTTTTGCTTATATAACTGACACCCCCCCACACACGTCCCCCCCATTGCCAGCCCGGCCGATGCCAGTTCCCAGATTAGCTGTTCCTGTCGGCCGGATCCTGCTGTCCCTGGGCCACCGCCAGTCCCTGTCCCCTCCCTGGCCCCTCCCAGTCCCATCCCCATCCCCACGTGGCACCTTTGTCCTCCTCCAGCTCCAGCACTCATGGGATTCGGGATCTTTCATCCCCCCAGCCCCATAAGCGGGTCTCATCTCATCCTGCCCCTTATCTCAGGGTGCTGGACACACTGGGTGCACTGGGAATGGGCAGGGTTGGTGGTGCTGGGCTGAGTCCCAGCGTGCTCAGCTCACTGATGATGGAGGCATTAGGAAGATCCCTGTCCCCATCCCATTCCCAGCCCGATCTGCTCCTCATCCCAATCCCCGTTCCCATCCCTTTCCACCTTCAGCCCCATCCCCATTCCTTCCTACCCCCATCCCACGGGACATTCCCGTGGGACACTGAGGGGCAGCTGTGGTGTTGGGGCAGCACATGGTGGGGGCTTCAAGGCCAGGACACCCACATCTCGGGGCAGGGAGGGGGGAAAGCTCCAGGATACAGGGACTGGAGCCGGGATCCCTGGATCCTGCCCCCCCCCAACAAGCTCGGGAAGGGCAGAGGAGCCGGATCCGGCAGCGCCGGCGCTCGAGCCGCGTCCCCCGGCCCCGGGGCGCTGGCGCTAACCTGGTTATCTAGGATGGATGGTGGCACCGGCCTCGGCGCCATCTCTCACCACGGGGACATCGTGGCTCCCCGCGGCCACCCCCCAACCCCCCCCCGTGTCCCTCCTGCTGATATAAGGCGGGTTTGGGGGGGCCGGGCCAGCGCCGGCGCCGCAGCCCCTCGCCATGAGCAGCTTGGCCGCCCTCCGGGAGGGCTACGAGCACTTCGACCCCCGCGCCTACCTGCAGAACAACTACCTGCCCCCCCGGGCTGACTTCTCCTCCGAGGAGTTCGTGGTGCCCTGGAAGCTGCGCTGCCTGGCAGAGACCTTTGCCACTGGTGAGGGGTGCCAGGGAACACCCCTGCCTGGGGAAACTGAGGCACAGGGGGGAGCGCCCACCCTGCTGCCACCCCCGCCCAATCTCCCTGCTCCCCAGCTCCATCCCGGTTGCTCCCCATCCCCAGCTGGTGCCTGGCTCGGTGTGGGACCCTTCTCCTCCTTGTGCCTCCCATCCCAGGTGAGATCCATGGGCACACGCTGATCGACGTGGGCTCGGGCCCCACCATCTACCAGCTGCTGAGCGCCTGCGACCACTTCGAGGAGATCGTGGCCACCGACTACCTGGCCGTGAACCGGGAGGAGCTGGGGCGCTGGGCGCGGGGGGAGCCCGGCACCTTCGACTGGAGCCCCTTCATCCAGCACGTCTGCAAGATCGAGGGACGCGGGTAGGGAGGAGGGGACACAGTGGGGGGGGCACACCTCGGGTGGTGGGTGCTGCGGGGCTGGTCCCTGCGGGAGCGTGTCCTCAAGTCCCACGGGGTCACAGCCCCATGTGCCCATAGATGCTGGGCTTGTCCCTGTGGGATGTTTGTCCCCACGTCCCGTGGGATCATAGCCCCCCAGCCCTATGGATACTGGACTCTGCAGGATTGTGCCTCTGCACCCCTCACAGACACTGGTCTGATTCCTGCAGGATCCCAAATCTCAGGGAGTCCCTCCCCATGTCCCTGTAGGTGTTGGGCTGATCCCTGGGGATGTCAGGCTGATCCCCAGCCCCATGTGACCGTAGATGTTGGGTTCATCCTCGTGGGAACATCTCCTGGGAGTTGTGCTGCTGATCCCAGGGGCTCCTTCTTGTCCCCTGAATCCTGAGGGATGTGTGGTCGATCCCAGGAATTCCTTCTCAAATCCGGGGGCGGGGTGGGCACAGTGCCAAGCCCAGGGACTCCCTCTTGTCCCCAAATCCCAGGGGATGTGTGGTCGATCCTAGGGCCTCCCTCTTGTCCCCCAGATCCCAGGGGCCCCCTTCTTGTCCCCCAAATCCCGGGTGGGGAGGATGTTGGGGAGGGGGAGGGTTGTGCTGCGCTGCCAACCCCAGGCGCTTCCCCCAATCCCGGCAGGGAGCCGTGGCAGGAGAAGGAACGCCGGCTCCGTTCCCGGCTGCGGCGGATCCTGCCCATCGACGTGCACCGCCCGGACCCGCTGGGGTCCCCGCTGCGCCCCCCGGCAGACGCGCTGCTCTCCGCCTTCTGCCTGGAGGCCGTGAGCCCGGACCGCGCGGCTTTCACCCGCGCCCTGACCCACGTGGGGACGTTGCTGCGCCCGGGGGGGCACGTTCTGCTGCTGGGGGCTCTGGGCGAGTCCTTCTACCTGGCGGGGCCCGCCCGGCTGCCCGTGGTGCCGCTGGACGCGGGGGCGGTGCGGGAGGCGGTGGCCTCGGCCGGGCTGGGGCTGCGGGAGCTGCGGGTCTACGCGATGCCCCCCGCGCTGCGAACCCCCGTGGACGACGTGGACGGGGTCTTCTTCGCCCACGCGCAGAAGCCGCCGGAAGCCTGAGGGACCCCCCACTACCCCGCACCCCGAAAGATGGATTCGGTGCCCCCCCTGTCTCTCCACACACCCCCCGACCCCGGCTCCTGCCCCTCAATAAAGCCCCAGCTGCAGCACCGGGTGTCGGTGTAGGGAAATGGGGGCGCTCTGGGGTGGGGGAAAGAGTCTGGGGGGGCAGTGCAGAGGCTGTGATGGGTGGGGGACTCAAGGCTGGGTGAGGGTTGAGGGGGTGGGGTGTGCGGAGGGGACAGATGGGGCACATGGAGAGGGTTGGGGTGGACTGAGGGGGATTTGGGGTGCACCCAGAGGGGGTTTGGGGCACATTGAGGGGGACTGGGGTGCACCATGGCCCTGGGGAGGGGGGCACAGGAGACATCGAGCTGGGGGGGGACGACACACAGGGGGAGAGCAGGGTGGGAAATGGGGTGCAGGGTGGATATGGGGTGCACTACGGGGTGATAGCAAAGGGGCACAGAGTGAGGGGGGGCACAGGACAGGGGGGACAGCATGGGAGGGCCCAGGGGACCCATGGGGCAGAGAGGGGGCACGGGGGGGACACAACTGGGCACAGGTTGAACTCAATTTATTCACATCTCAGGTTGAAGGGGGAGGGGGGGGGGGGCACAGCCAGCAGGGGAACCCCCATCCCCAAGGCACCACTCCAGCCCCACACGACACCCCCCCACACACCCTGCAAAAGCCACCCAGCAGCCAGCAGGTCCCAGCAAAGCCCCCCTAGACCTCACCCCCCAAGTCACCGATGTGCCCCCCCCGATGGCAGGGAGGGACCACATCTCAGCACCGACACCCCTGGGGGGGGGGGTCTCAGCTGCCCTCAGCCCTTCTGCAGCCAGCAGTGGGGGTGCCCACCCCCCCTGCACCCCGAGGAGGGAAAATGTGGGGTGGGGGTGTGGTGAGAAAAGCAAACCTCAGAAGGCAACGGGGGGAAGGAGGTGATGGCTGGGGGAGTCTGGGGGGGTCACTTGGCACAGGACAGGGCCCCGGGGGGGGCGAAGGGCTGTGTGTCCCCCCCCCCCCGGCAGCTCTAGTCCACTTTGGAGAGGTCAGAGTTGGCCTTCAGGAGGTAGAGGCTGTCATCCACCAGGAAACTGTGGAGGGGGGAGAGGTGGGGACTGGGGGGGAGTAGCTGGGGGGTTCACAGCTCCACAGCCTCGGGTGGGGACCCCCCCAAACCCTTCTGCTGAGCACAGCCAGATCCTGGGGCTCCTGAGGAGCAGCACTGGGGTCCCTGCAGCTCCCCATGGGCAAGAGGCGGGTCCCCAGCACCCTGGGAGAAACAGAGGGGCTCCCAGCACCCCCATTCCAAAGGAGGGGCACCCACCACCCTGTGGGCAAAGGGGGGTGGCCCAGAAACCCTGTTTCAAGAGGGGGAGATGCCTAAATACCCCATGGGAAAGTGAAAGCCCCCACACCCCACTTCCAAGAGGGGGGGCACTGGGAATCCCACGGACCGAAGTGGGGCTCTTAGCACCCAAATTTCAAGGGGTGTGTGTGTGGGGAAACCAAGAGCCCTGTGGGGCAAGGTGGGGGGGAGGGGTCCTTAGCACCCCAGTTTCAAGAGGGGCACAGCCCAACTGCAGAGGAGCCCCCTCAACTTCCAGAAGGGAGGGGGGGGGGCACTCAGCAGGCTGGGGTATATCTGAAAAGGGGGGGGGGGGGGGGGGGTTAGGGGGGCACAGACCTGTAGAAGAGGACGTTGAGGGGGACGGTGCCCAAGTGCCAGAGGGCGTGGGCGTCCAGCACCCAGAGCAGGGGCGGGAAGTCGAGCAGCTCCAGCAGCGCCAGCGCCTGCAGCGCCAGCACCGCCGCCCCCACCTTCCAGGCGTGGGGCAGGCGGCTCCGCAGCCACCACCGCAGCCACCAGCACAGGTTCAGCAGCCCTGGGGAGTTGGGGGGAAGGAGAGGGGAGCACCCCCATCTCACCCCGAGACACTCAAGAGCACACCCAGCCCTTATGGACCCCCCCCCCCCAAGACCTTTGGGGTTGGCCCCTCAGGACACTTGGAGCTCCCCCCCAAACCCTATGGAAACTCTCAGCTGCTTGGGGACATCACCCCCCCCCCCCCCCACCAAGCCCAATCAAGACCCTCAGAGCCCCCCTCCCAGCCCCTATAGAAACCCCCTAGCCCCTTGGGGACACCCCCCCAGCCCCATCAGGACCCTCGGAGGCCCCCAGCCCTTATGGAAAGTCCCCAGACCCTTGGGACCTCCCCCCAGTCCCATCAGTACCAAGCCCGTTAACCCCAAGCCCTCATGATCCCATCAGGACCCCACAACCCCTTTAGAAACCCCACCAAGTCCCCACAGGGACCCCTGGAGCCCCTTCTCCCCATCCCCTATAGGAACTCCCCGCTCCAGCCCTTGTGGCCCCTCAAGCACCCACCCAGTGCCCACCAACACCCCACGGACCCCCCAGCCAGGGGACAGCAGTGTCCCTCACCCCTCCTCAGGCCCAGCCCTCAGCTCTGAGGGCCCTGCCCCCCCCGGGCAGCCCCCCCCTCACCCACGGCCACGTTGGCTGCCATGTTGTAGCCATAGTCAAAGCGGACGAGGGTCAGGTAGGAGATGTGGCAGGCGAGGAAGAGGAGGAGGAAGGCCCTGAAGATGCTGATTAAGGCCGGACGCTGCAGCCCCAGCGTCCTGGGGGTGAGGAGGAGGAGGGGGGGGTCACCCCCAGCCCCACAGGGTCCAGCCCCACAGAGCCCAGCCCCACAGAGCCCAGCCCCACAGAGCCCAGCCCACCTGACGCAGCACAGGTACATGGAGTGCAGGATCACGGCTGATGCACAGAAATAATCCAGTTTCTGCGGGATCAGGGTGGGATGAGCTGCCCTAGATGCTCAAGGGGGGGGGGGGTCCAGCACACTGACCCCCACCCCCCCAGCAGGGCAGGGGGTCAGGATCCTGGCAGGGGTTGGGACAGAGGGTGGCAGGGGTGCCACTCACCTCCGTCACAGCCGTGTCCCTGGTGTGGAAAACCATGGACCAGAACCAGGCGTTTAAGGAGACCTGTGGGAGAGACGGAAACCTGGAGCTGGGAGGGGGGGGCAGAGGCTGCGTGTCCCCCCCAGTGCCAGCCCCTCAGCGGGGTCACAGCCCCCTCAGCAGCTGCTGAGGTGCGGGTGGGCACCCCAAACCCCCGTGCAGGGGACGGCGGGAAGCGGGGAGGGCAGAGCCCCCCAAATCTCCCCCCCGCCCTGTGAGAAGGGCTGCGGGGGGTGGCAGGGGTGGGGGGGGTGTCGGGGCTCACCCAGGCGAAGGCGACGCAGGTGGGGTACATGGGGGAGGCGGGGGGCACGGCCGCCTTGTAGCGCAGCAGCATGAGGAAGCTGGCCAGGCCGTTCAGGAAGGAGGCGAAGGCAGACGCCGGCTCCTGGAAGAACAGGAACCGGGAGAAGGGCCACTGGGGGGGGGGGAGGGGGGGGGTCAGGGGGCACAAAGGGACCCCCCCAGCCCTCCCAGCCCCGGCCCCCCCCGCTCACCTTGCCGTGGAACTGGGGCACCCGGTGCCCCCCCTGCAGGTAGAGCCGCACGGTCACCCACATGCACTGGTACTGGCAGTCGTCACGGCAGGTCCAGCCTGCGGGGGGGACACGAGTGGGCGTGGGGGGCTGGGGGGGCTGGGGCGGACCCGCCCCGGCCACCGAGGCCATCCCAGTCCCTCCCAGTCTGGACCATCAAGTAGCACGGTCAGACCGTGATGGGTGCTGGGGGTAATGGCTTTGGGGGGGGGGGGACTCCCGCTGTGGTGGGTCTGGGGGGTGGGCACCCCGCCTGTCCCCAGTAACCCCCAGTATGGCCCAGTGACACACCCCCCCCCGCCCAGCCCAGCCCCCCACCTGCCAGCATAACCACAGAATGGCCCAGTAGCCACCAGCAAGGGCCAGTGCCCACCAGTACAGCCCCAGCATGGCGCATCGCCTCCCAGTACAGCCCAGCAGCTCCCAGCCTGGCCTTAGCCCAGACCAGTGCTCCCCAGTACATCCCAGTGCTCCCCATTAGGGCCCAGGGCTCTCCAGTCCAATCTCAGGGCAGCCCCGCGCCTCCCAGTTCAGCCCAGCGCCTCCCAGTACGGCCCCACTGCCTCCCAGTACGGCTCCATTGCCTCCCAGTACGGCCCCAGAGCATCCCAGTGCGGCCCCAGAGCCCCCCAGTGCGGCCCCAGTTCCTCCCAGAGCCCTCCAGTACGGCCCCAGAGCCCCCCAGTGCGGCCCCAGTTCCTCCCAGTGCGGCCCCACTGCCTCCCCAACACATCGCGGCGGGGGCGTGGCCTCGCGAAGGGGCGTGGTTTCGGCGAGGGGCGTGTCCCGCGGCAGCCAATGGGCGCGGGGGGCGGTACCTGTCAGGCCCATGTAGAGCGGCTGGCGCGCCCGGAAGTGCCGCAGCGCCGCCCCCGAGCAGTTCTGCCGCTCGCAGCGGCCCAGGCACTCCCGGTACAGAGGCTCCCGGTCCCCCTGCGAGCCCCGGACCGGGCCCGGCGCCGCCGCTGCCCCGAGCAGCAGCAGCAGCGCGGCCCGTGCCGCGGCCCCGGCCGCCATCGCCGCCCGGCCCGGTCCCGCCCCGGTCCCGCCCCGCCGCTTCCGGCCCGCCCCGGGAACGGGGGCGGCGCGGGGCACCACGGGATATACCGCCCCCGGCGGCCCGGGGGCTGATGGGATACAGCCCGCTGGGGCGGGAGGCTCACGGGATGTATCCCCCGCACGCTCCGCAGAGCCTCACGGGATGTATCCCCCCCACCGGGCCGCGGTTCCGGGGCGCGGGGACCCGCGGGGTGCGGGGCTCAGAGCCGGACCGGGCAGCGCGGCCCGCCCTGCCTCGCCTCGGGATGGGCCGTGGGGCGAGGACCCCAGGGTGGCCGCCCCCCCCGCAGGGTGCTGGGGAGGGGGCGAACATGGTGTCCCCAGCCTCAGGGTGCCCTCCCGCGGGGTGCCCACCGGCCTGGCTCGGGGGGGCAGGCACAGTCCAGCTCCCTGCTCCTGTCCCCACAAACTGACACCCCTGAGCAGTTGGGGGTGCCCACCCCCCCAGCCCTGGGGGTCCGTGTTCTGCCCCCGCCGGGCGGCAGCTCCTCCCCTGGGGTCACGGGTGGTGCGGGATGGGGTGGCTGGCAGGGACATGATGGGGAGAACCAGCCCCAGGTAGGGGTCCTGTCCTGACCCCCAGCACGGCCAGTCCCAGCCACCCTCTGCCAGGCTGGGAGGGCCAGAGGGATGTGGGGGGACCCTGTGGCAGCCTGTGATGCCTCCAGGGGACCCCGCGTCCCCCCCGTGCACACAGGGCAGCAGGTAAAGGTGCATGGGTGTCTTGTGCCCAGGGTGGGGGACAAACACCAGCTCCAAGCCACCCCACTGGAGACCCACCAAATGCTGCCGGACTGTCCCTGCACCCCAGGAATGTTTCCCATGCTCTGGGCTGTCCCTGCACCCCAGGACCATCCCCAGGCCTCAGGTCTCTCCCCCCCACACCCTGCGCCTGTCCCCTCATCCCTGCACCCAGGGGTGACAGTGCCACCCCTTCCCCTGCCCCGGTGGCCGTCACAGCCCCAGCGGGACGGGCGAGGAGACAGGGACGGGGTTTGTGTGTCGTGTCCCCCCCCAAACCAGGCGACGCCTCCGCACCCCCCTCCTTGCAGCCGGTGCAGGACCCCGGGGCAGGGACCGGAGCGGGAGGGGGACCGGAGCACGGGGGGCACTGGTGCTCCCGAGGGGTCCGGGATGACGGGAGCGCGGGCTTGGGGCGGCGGGAGCGCGCGGAGGAGGGGGGAGAACGGGGGGCGCGCCCTCGCCCGGGGCCGGGAGCGCGGCGCGGCCCCGCGAGGCGGAGCCCGGGAGCGGCGGGAGGCGGGAGGCTCCGCACCGAAAACTTTCCCGGAGCGTCCGGCGGGGCCATGGGCCGCGGCCCGCGCTGAGCACCATGATCCCCGCCGGAGGCTGCCTCGGCGCCGGGCTGCTGCTGCTGGCCGCCCTCTGCCCCCCCGCCGCCGCCGAAGGTGGGTCCGACCCCACCGGGACACTGGGGGGGACAAGGGGGGCCGAGGGGACACCGGGGACCGGGAGGCTCGGCGGCGGCGGGACTTGGCGCAAAAGTTTTGCACGGGAGCGATCGGCACCGGGGGGGGGATCCTGGGGTGGGGTGGGGGGACCGGGGAGCACTGGGGGGGGGGGACTAGAGGACACCGGGATGGGGGCGCCGGCGTGCCGGGGGTTGTTCGGTTGAAAGCGACAGGATCGTCCCCCCTTAGTCCCTCCCCGATCCCCCTCCAGCCCCCCCCGATCCTCCCCCCGGTGTCCCCTCTGTCCCCCCCCGTTCTCCCCGCCGCGGGCAGAGCGTCCCCGGCAGCGCTGGGGGCCGGACTGGGCTGGACTGGGAGGCGCTGGGCCGGACTGGGCTGCTCCGGCCTCCCCGGAGCGCGACGAGCCCCGGGTCCGCTGCCCCGGGAGGAGTTCGGAGGACCCGGTGCCACCCCGAGCGGGGACCCCTTCCACTCCCAGGCTGCACCCGTGCCCAGGGCTGCGAGGATTGGGGACCCCCCCCGTCGTGGGGGTCCCATCCCGGGGTGTCGGGGAGGTGTCGGGGCGCTGGGGCAGGCGCGGTGCCCCACGGAGCGGGTGGGCGGGTGGGTGGGTGCGTCCCCGTCGCTCCCATCCACATTCTCGAGGTGCCGCACCCTGCCCAGCCCGGGAGGGAGCGGGAGCAGCCGGAGCCTGTCGCCAGGCCTCGGCCGGGCACGCGGGGACGGGGCTGAGGACAGCAGGGGACAGGGCTGGTGGCCGCAAGGTGGCCATCGGTGGCCCCAAAAGCGAGGGGCAGGGTTTGCCGCCGCTGCCTGCTCCGAGCCAGTCTGCAGGGGGGCAGCTCTGGCACCGGGGGGGTCTGGCACAGCAGAGCTGAACTGGAGCGGGATCATGGGGCAGGGGACGCACTGGGTGCCCTCCCAGCACCCCATGGTTTGCCCTGCTCAGAGGGTCTCTGCTGGGGGAGCTCCCTGCTCTGGGCTGGGGACATATCAGTGTCCCAGGTCCCACGCCTGGGGTTGGATCCGCGAGCTGGCACGGGGGGGATGGCCGGGAGCACCGGGAGCACCAGGGCAGCCCCGCGGGCACGTGCTGGACACCTCGGGGCGATCCACAGTGGCACTGCAAGCCAGGCAGGACAGATCATTGGCTGCCCTTCCTGGAGGAGCAGGCAGGACTGAAGCCCACGGGATGCGCCCTGAATCCCGCCAGGATCCGGCCGAGCCACCTCCTGCCCTTCGCCCCGGGAATGCCAGCGGCATCCCCTGCCGTGGGGCAGCCGGAGGGCAGACCTTGAGCTCTGGCCACTTGCCACCACGGCACGGGTTCTCCCCGAGGGAACCCTCTGCTGCTGAACCCTGAATTCGGGGGGCTTCCCCCTCTCTGGCTCTGCCCGGGGGGGTGTCCCTGGCTCAGTGGCCCGGGAGCAGGCAGAGGAGGTGGCTGCCAGCCCGATCCCAGCCATGAGGCCGTGCAGGCAGCTGCCGGCACCGGGGGCTGTCACTCAACGGTGGCACGACCGGCAGCCCCTCCAACTGGGGACAGGGACACCAGGGGACAGCCCCCACCAGACAGAGACAGGGACACCAACCCCCTGCCCTGGGCAGGGGGGGAGGACATGGCTGCCTGGCTCTGTGTGTGCCCCCAGGGCGACCCAGGGGACACCGGCACTTCAGCGCTGGTGGCACCGGGGGTGGTGGCAGGGTGGGAGTCAGGCTGGGGTCAGTGTGGGAACCGGGGTGGGGGGTCTAGCACAAGCGGGGGGTGGTCCCGGGGGCCACGGGCGCGCCAGGGCTGGGCCGTGCCCGCCAGCCCTGCGTCAGCGCTGCTCCCCAAACACGCCCGACCTGAAAAGGCGGTTCCTGCCGGGGGCCCCGTGCCACCCTCAGCCGTGACTCACCGGCCCGGGGCCCGAAGGTGGGCTCCCATGACCCCCCCCACCCCAACCCTGCACACCCCCCCCCCCAGCCCCGACGCCCCGGGGATGGGCTCCCGGCCGGCAGCCCCGCCGCGGGCCGGTTGGGATCCGGCAGCCATCGCTGCTCAACAATCGGGTCTTGTCTCCGCGTGGCCCCCCCGTCGGCGTGGGCAGGACATTCCTGCCTGCGGTCCCCCCCGGCTCCGGCCCCCCACCCTGGCACGGCCGTTCTGTGGCGGGGGACCGGAGCCGGGGGGGACCGCGGGGTCCCGGCATGACCCCTCCCCACTCCCCCTTTCTCCTGTGGGGCCCGTTGCCAAAGCGGGAGCAGCTTCGTGGCGTGCCGGGAGCGGCCATCCAGGAAGCCCATCGGAAGCTGTTTGGGAGCAATCCCGGAGATAAACGGCCGCGGCGCTTTCCTGCGGAGGCCGGTGCTGGTGCCGCCGGTTTTGGTTTCCCGCGGGGGCGGAGAAGGGACCCCCCTGAACTCCCTGCTCTGTCCCCGCAGTCTGCACGGGGACCGACATGAAGCTGCTGCGTCCCTCCAGCCCCGAGAGCCACTACGAGACCCTGCGGCACCTCTACCAGGGCTGCCAGGTGGTCCAGGGCAACCTGGAGCTCACCTACCTGCCCCCCGACGCTGACACCGCCTTCCTCAAGGTGTGCAGGGGACACACACACCCCTCCAGGGCAGGGGTCTGGCTGGCCCCTCACCTGTGTCCCTCTGGAGAATGTCCAGGGAAGGGCAAGGGAGCTGGGGAAGGGGCTGGAGCACAAGCTGAGGAGGAGCAGCTGAGGGAGCTGGGGGTGTCCAGCCTGGAGACAAGGAGGTGAGGGGAGACCTGCTGGCTCTGCAACTGCCTGAGAGGGGATTGGAGCCAGGGAGGTCGGGCTCTGTTCCCCAGGAACAAGAGATGGGACAAGAGGGAACGGCCGCAAGTTGTACCAGGTTTAGATGGGTTAGACTGAATAGTCCTGGAGGTGTTTAAAAGCCACGTAGATGTGGTAGTGAGGGATATGGGGTAACTCTGGACTAGGTGGAACAGGGTTAATGGTTGGACTCAATGACCTAGAGGTCTTTTCTAACCAGAACGATCCCGTGTGTCCCCTCATCCCCAGGACATCAAGGAGGTGCAGGGCTACGTGCTGATCGCGGAGAACCAAGTGAGCCAGTTGGAGCTGCAGAACCTGCGCATCATCCGGGGCACTCAGCTCTTCCAGGAGCGCTTCGCCCTGGCCGTGGTGGGCAACGCCGGCCCCGCCGGCGCCCCGGGGCTGCGCCAGCTGGGCATGCGGCACCTCACAGGTCAGGGACCCCTCCCCGAGGTGGTGGCTCCTGGATTGGGGTGCTCGGGGGTCTGGGTTGCCGGGAACTGCCAGGTCCTGCTGTGTCCCTGCCTGGAGCTGCCAGTCCCAGCTGGAACTTCTGGTTCCTGCCTGGGACTGGGTGTCCCCATGGGGCTGCAGGACCCCCCCTCCCTGTCCTTACCCCCCCGGCCTGTCCCCTCACAGAGATCCTGAAGGGTGGGGTGCGCATCGAGAGGAACCCCCAGCTCTGCTTCCAAGAGACCATCCTCTGGTCCGACATCTTCCACCGGCACAACGAGCTCCGTGGCGAGACCCAGGTGGAGAGCACCCGCACCCGCAGCTGTGAGCACCAGCACCCTGGCATGGGGGGCTGTTTGTAGCCAGGGAGGGGGTCTGGGGGTCGCTGCCCCCCCCCCCACGACATCACCCACTCACAGCTCCCCCCACGCAGGTCCCGACTGCCGGGCGCTGTGTGCCGAGGGGCACTGCTGGGGCGAGGGGCCACAGGACTGCCAGACGTGTGAGTATGGGGGTCTGCAGCCAGCCCTGCCCCCCCAGTGCCACCTGCCACCCCCTCCCCAGGACCCCCAAAGTCCCTGGCCTGTGGACCCCCTTCCCTCCACACATCCCTGCCCCATTGACCCCTACTTGCCATGTAAATCCTGGTGTGAGACCCTCTGGACCTCCCACTTGTGCCCCCCACCACAACAAACTCCCCTTAATCTGTGTTCTGGAGAACCCCACTTCTGTCCCCCCCGCATCCCTATCCCATTGACCCCTACTTGGCTGGCAAATCCCCACTGACAAACCCCCAAAACCCCTGCCCCGGGGACCGCACTTCCCCTGGGATCCCCCAGCATCCTCATCCTGGGGACCCCCACATCCCTAGGCTGGGACAGCAGCCACTGGGGTCCCTGTCCCCACCCTGTGTCCTTCTTCCCCCATCCCTGCAGTGACCAACAGCATCTGCCACGGCTGCCCCCGCTGCAAGGGCACGAAGCCGACCGACTGCTGCCACGAGCAGTGCGCCGCGGGCTGCACCGGCCCCAAGCACTCCGACTGCCTGGTGCGCAGGGAACGGGGTGGGGGGGCCCCGGGAGGGGCACACTGGGGTCTCAAACCAACCGTTTTCCCCCTCCCCAGGCGTGCCTCAACTTCAACCGGAGCGGGATCTGTGAGCTGCACTGCCCCCCCCTCGTCATCTACAACTCGGATACCTTTGAGTCGGTGCCCAACCGCGACGGGCGCTACACCTTCGGTGCCAGCTGTGTCAGCCAGTGTCCCTGTGGGTGCCAGACCAGTGTGGGGGGGCCTGGTGCTGAGCTGCTGCAGCCCTGACTGCCCCCCATTCCCACTCCCCAGATAACTACCTGGCAACAGAGGTGGGATCCTGCACCCTCGTGTGTCCCCAGAACAGCCAAGAAGTCACCGTCAACAACATCCAGAAGTGTGAGAAGTGCAGCAAGCCCTGCCCAGAGGGTGAGCAGCCCCCCTGGCATGTGGGGAGGGGGGATTGGGGACCTCTGGGGGTCCTGGCAAAGCACCCCAGCCCTGATGTGCCCCCCCACAGTGTGCTACGGGCTGGGAGTGGATTTCCTGAAGGGCGTCCGTGCTGTCAACGCTTCCAACATCCAGCACTTCCGTGGCTGCACCAAGATCTTTGGCAGCCTGGCCTTCCTGCCTGAGACCTTCACGGGGTAAGTGCCTTGTCCCCACCCTGAGCCTGTGGGTGGTCACTAGGACCCCCCCGTGGGACTCCCCAACCTCCCTCCTTCCCTCCTGTCCCTGGCAGGGACCCCAGCACCAACACACCACCCCTGGACCCCAAACTGCTACAGAACTTCGAGAGCCTGGAGGAGCTGACAGGTGAGAGCGGGGGAAGCGGGGGGCTGGGGACACTCAGGGGGGCACAGGTTGGTGACACTCGGCTCCCCACAGGCTTCCTCTACATCGCTGCGTGGCCGCCCAGCTTCCAGGACCTGGGGGTCTTCCAGAACCTACGGGTCATCCGGGGCCGTGTGCTGCACAAGTGAGCGGGGTTGGGGACACGGGGTGGGGGGACACATACTCCTGGGGGGGGGGGGGCACAGAGTTTGGGGGAGGCCCACACGTGCTCACGGGCAGTGTCTCGGCAGCGGCGCCTACTCGCTGACGCTGCAGGACCTGTCGTTGCGGGCACTGGGGCTCCGTGCCCTGCAGGAGATCAGCAGTGGGATGGTGCTCGTCCACCACAACCCCCAGCTCTGCTTCCTCCAGAAGGTGCCCTGGGGCAGCATCTTCCGCAACCCCCGCCAGCGCCTCTTCCAGACCCACAACAAGCCCCCCGAGCAGTGCGGTAAGCAGCACCCATGGGGGTATGGGGGATAAGGGGCTGGGAGGGGAGGGTGCCTTAGGCTCTCCCCCCTGTTGCTCACGGTGTGTCCCCCAGAGAGCGAGGGGCTGGTCTGCTTCCACCTCTGTGCCCACGGGCACTGCTGGGGCCCCGGCCCGACCCAGTGCGTGGCCTGCGAGCGGTTCCTGCGCGGCCAAGAGTGCGTCGCCTCCTGCAACCTCCTGGATGGGTGAGCAGCAAGAGACCCTCTGCCCATCCCTCCCACTGCAGGGGTCCGGGACCCCCATCCCTGTGCCCACCCCAGGGTCCCTGCACCCACCCCACGGTCCCTGTGCCCCACAGAGCCATCCGGGAACACGCCAACGGGACGCGGTGCCTGCCCTGCCACCCCGAGTGCCAGCCCCAGAACGGCACCGAGACCTGCTTCGGATCGGTGAGCACAGAGGGGACAGACATGGGGGGTGGTCCTGGACACTGGGGTTCCTCACACCTCCCCCCCTCCATTCCCACAGGACGCAGACCAGTGCGTGGCCTGTGCCCACTACAAGGACGCGCAGCAGTGCGTGCGGCGCTGCCCCAGCGGGGTGAAGGCTGACGCCTCCTTCGTGCCCGTCTGGAAGTACCCAGACGAGGATGGCATCTGCCAGCTCTGCCCCACCAACTGCACCCACTCGTGAGTCAGGCTCAGGGGGTCCAGCCAGGCTGGAGGGGGTCTGAGGGGGCTGCTGACAAGCTGCTCTGTGTCCCCAGGTGCACGATCCGGGACGAGGACGGATGTCCCGTGGACCAGAAGCCAAGGTAGGAGTGCGGGTGCCCTGTGCCACCCTGATCCTCACCCCTCTGGGTGCTGGGGGGAATCCTCTAGCCAGGACCCCTACCCTGGTCCCCTCCTGTCCCACAGCCAGGTGACATCAATCATTGCTGGGGTAGTGGGGGCTCTGCTGGTCGTTCTCCTCCTGCTCATCACCGTGTTCTGCGTCAAGCGCCGGCGGCAGCAGGAGCGGAAACACACCATGAGGCGCCTGCTGCAGGAGACTGAGGTGGGGACACTGGGACCCGCAGCTCTCCTGGAGAGGGGATATGAACCCCAGTGACAGGGGGGTTCCAGGAGCCCAGCCTCCCCCTCACCGTTTGTGCCTGCAGCTGGTGGAGCCGCTGACACCCAGCGGGGCCCTCCCCAACCAAGCCCAGATGCGGATCCTCAAGGAGACTGAGCTCAAGAAGGTCAAAGTTTTGGGCTCCGGTGCTTTTGGCACCGTCTACAAGGTGAGGGATGGGGAGTGCACCAGCAGCCTGGGACCCTCCCTGCTCCACACCCCCTCACCTTTGTGTACCCCTCCTCAGGGCATCTGGATCCCTGATGGGGAGAGCGTGAAGATCCCAGTGGCCATCAAGGTCTTGCGGGAGAACACGTCACCCAAAGCCAACAAGGAGATCCTGGATGTGAGTGTGCCGGCAGTGCCGGTGGGTGAGCGGTGCCAGCAGTGGCCCCTGCCCAGCCTGACACCCCCCCCTCACCCACAGGAGGCCTACGTGATGGCAGGGGTGGGCAGCCCCTACGTGTCCCGGCTGCTGGGTATCTGCCTGACCTCCACGGTGCAGCTGGTGACACAGCTGATGCCCTACGGCTGCCTCCTGGACTACGTGCGGGAGAACAAGGACCGCATCGGCTCCCAGGACCTGCTCAACTGGTGTGTGCAGATTGCCAAGGTAGGACAGGGGGTCCAGGGGAACCTGGGGGAGGTCGCGGGGTTTGGGGGGGCAGGACGGGGCCAGCCTGACCTGTGCTACCCCCAGGGGATGAGTTACCTGGAGGAGGTGCGGCTGGTGCACAGGGACCTGGCTGCTCGCAACGTCCTCGTCAAGAGCCCCAACCACGTCAAGATCACCGACTTCGGGCTGGCCCGGCTGCTCGACATCGACGAGACCGAGTACCACGCTGACGGTGGCAAGGTGGGGCCTGAGGACGTGGGGACCACGGTGCTCCCCCTCGGGACATCCAGCTCACCTCTCTGTCCTCCCTGTCCCAGGTCCCCATCAAGTGGATGGCACTGGAGTCCATCCTCCGGCGGCGCTTCACCCACCAGAGCGATGTCTGGAGCTACGGTAGGGCTCAGTGCTGGGGGGGCTCCTGGGGAGGACCTGTGGCACTGCTCACCCCCATCCCTGTCCCCCCAGGTGTCACCGTGTGGGAGCTGATGACCTTCGGAGCAAAGCCCTACGATGGGATCCCTGCCAGGGAGATCCCTGACCTGCTGGAGAAGGGCGAGAGGCTGCCACAGCCACCCATCTGCACCATCGACGTCTACATGATCATGGTGAAATGTATGGCACGGGGGGGACAAGGAGATGGGGGGGACGACAGGGACATGGCACAGGGATGGGGCACCTCACTGATGTCATCTGGCTCTGCCCCAGGCTGGATGATCGACTCTGAGTGCCGGCCCAAGTTTCGGGAGCTGGTCACCGAGTTCTCCCGCATGGCTCGGGACCCCCAGCGCTTCGTGGTCATCCAGGTATGGTGGGTCCCTGGGGGTCCTGTCCTCCCAGCAGTGCCCCAGGGGTCCTGACCACTGTTCATTGCCCCCAGAACGACATGGTAGGGGTGCCTGGCTCCATGGACAGCACCTTCTACCGGGCCCTGCTGGAGGAGGAGGACATGGACGACCTGGTGGACGCCGAGGAGTACCTGGTCCCTCACCAGGGCTTCTTCAGCGCCGAGACCTCCACCACGTACCGCAGCCGCATCTCCTCCACACGGGTAGGTGGGCTTTGCAGGGGGGGAAGCCAGGTGGGAGCCCTCCCCTTTCCCAGCAGAGACAGGGTGAGTGCCTGGGGACCCCCCTGTGGGCACCAGGATGGGGTCCTCAGCATGGGCTGCAAACACCCAACTCTGTGTCCTCTCCTGCACCCAGAGCACAGCAGAGACCCCAGTGGATGCAGAGGAGGGTGAGGGCTTGGCTGCCTTCCCCTTCCCCCCCCAGGGCCTGCCTGAGGGCCCAGAGGGGCCCGTGCCAGAGGTGCCAGAGGGGGACGGGGGGGCCAAGGGGCCCCGGCAGAGCCCGTCAGCGCGGGAGCCCAGCGCCCTGCCGCGCTACAGCGAGGATCCCACCGGCACGGCGGCCGAGGACAGCGAGGACCCCGAGGGCTTCACCACTCCAGCCCCCCACATCACCATGCCAGGTAGCGAGGGCACCCTGTGGGACCCTCCCCAGGGTCTGCCCAGCCACGGTGGCCGCTGACCTATCCCTTGTCCCCGCAGAGTACGTGAACCAGGCCGGGGAGCAGCGCTCGCCGCCCCGGCGCCCCCGCACGCCCCCGTCCCCGCCAGACAAGCCCAAGGGGCACCAGGGTAAGAACGGGCTCATCAAGGAGGCCAAGCACCCCTTCCCAGGGCCCTTTGGCCACGCTGTGGAGAACCCCGAGTACCTGACCCCCCCCGGCGCGCCCACCCCCGGCCCCTTCAGCCAAGCCTTCGACAACCCCTACTACTGGAACCAGGACCCTCCGAAGGGGGGTGGCCCTGAGGGAGGCCCTGGCACGACACCCACAGCAGAGAACCCCGAGTACCTGGGCCTGGCTGGCCCCGATGACACGGCCGCATAGGGCTGGGCCATGGAGAGACCCCCCCACTTCACTGAGGCAGCTTGGGGAGGGACAGCACAGCCAGGGGCTGTCCCCTCTGCCTGGTGGCTGGGTGACACCGGCCACACCCCAGGGTGACACCAGCCACAGAGGGCTGGGAGAGCCCTGGACACTGTGGGACAGCACAGCAGAACACATGGGGACAGAGGGGTCACTATTTGTACCTCCTCCCCTGAGGTGACCCACAAGCCACACTGAGCTGGAAGGTTCTCAGACCACAACCAGGAGCCTGGCCCAGAGGACAGCCAGGCAGTGTCACCCCATGGCCCCCCTGCCACCACCCACCCCACGGACTGTCCCCATCCTGCTCAGCCCCCCAGCCTCCCCCCGGCACCCCAGCGTGCCGGGACACACGGACTTGCACTGAGAGCAGGTGGAGGCCAGACCCACCTCCCTGCTCCCCCTGGACCCTTCTGAAGCCGCCTGGATCGCACCCAGATGTATATTTGATAATTGTACATGGTTGGATATATTTTTTTTTTTTTCTACTCTGCTTGTCTGGGTGGTTCTTCCATCTCTGGGGACTGTTGTGTCCCAGGGACTGTTGTGGCCCTGCTCTCCTGGCTTCAGGTGCCACCACCCACCCTGGGAGGTGGCGAAGGGGCAGGACCTGTTTACCTGGAGGGTGAAAGTCCCTCTCCTGCCTGGCCAGGAGCCAAGTGCAGGGCAGGAGACCTGATCCAACCCTGCTTCCACACCTCGGTGCCCAAGTCCCACCCCCTCGAGGGACACACGGGAGGGGCCACCTTCTCCTCTGTCCTTTATTCAGGGCCAGGCCATCAGGTTTATACACAGTATAGAATAAATAGTGGGGGTGGGAGGGGGCCCTCAGCCACCCCGGGGCCCAGGGCAGTGTCACCAGGAGCCCGGAGCCTGGGAAGGAGGGCAGGGGGGCAGGGGGGGAAGCTGGTGGCCGTTAAGCCAAGGCTGGGGCCATGGGGCTGGTGCCCAGCCAGGGTTCCCATGGCCAGTCCTGCTGATTAAACAGTGACAGGAGAGACTGGAATCATTAACAACCCACGTGGGGTCACAGCCCGGGGCTCTTCCTCTGCTGGGGCTGCAGAGTCACCTCCACACCCAGCCTGGCTCCCCCCTGCCTCCCCTTGAGGGCTGGGCAGAGCCTTCATGGGGGTCCCCAAACCCTCAGCAAAAAGGAAGGGCCCTCCCCTGCCCTGGGGGGAGGCAGGGCACCCCCCCACAGCTACACCCCACAGGGGGTCAGGCACAGCAGGGACACAACCCAAAGAGGGGGCACAGCCAGCCCAGTGCCATGGGGGCAATCCCGGGGGGGGGTCCTTACACTCTCAAGTCCCCCCTGATGTCCTCAGTTGCCCCCCGGGGGGCACAGGGAGCTAATGAAGGCAGCGAGGAGCAAAGCAGGGGGGATGCTGGGGAGGCCACGAGATCCCAGCTGAGGGGGGGCTACAGGATGGCGCAGGGGGGGCGGCTGTTGGTGATTTTCTCCAGGGGTTCCCCATTCCTGGCCCGGCGAATCGCTTCGATCAGCTGAGGAGACAGAGGGGAGGGGGTCACGCTGGCTGCAGGGTCTAGGGGGGTGGGAGAGCACTGGGAAGGGGGGGACACAGGGATCAGGAACACCCAGACACAACACCTCGGGCAGAACCACAGACCCAAGTCATAGCCCTGCTACAAAAACAACCCCCCCCACGCCCACCAGCCTGGCAGTGACCCCGCAGGACCAGGACTTACATCCTTCTCGTAGGGGAATCCTCCATTTTCCAGCTTGGAGAAGACCAGCTGCCCATTGATCTCGATCTCAAAGGCACCTGAAAGGCCAAGAGGGTCGGGCTGTGAGCTCTGCCCCCACTGCAAGCCCCCCCCCCCCCCAGCACAGCCATTCCTGCCACACTGACCCCCTTTGTGGACATCCAGGAGGCAGAAACACTGGCAGTTCCCCCAGACTGCACCCCTGGAGTGCTCTGGGGACTCCTGTCCTGCTCCTGGCAGACCCCACAGCCCCAGGCCCTGCACCCAGCCCCACAGCAGGGCAGGCTGGGGTCCCCCCAACCCAGCAATGCCCCTCTTGCCTGTGCCCCCCAGCCTGGACTCGATCTCGATGTCGGGGTACTCCTCCTTCACAGCACTCGCCAGCTCCTGGTACGTGGGCTCGAAGCCACAGGGCTCGCTGGGGGTGGGGAGAGGGGGTGAGAGCTGCGCCCTTGCCCCCCCCGCCCCCCTCACACAGACACCCCCATGAACCCTGTCCCGACTAAGGAGCCGGTGGAGAACAGCCCCGTCTGCTCCCCCCGTAAGGCTAACAGAGCCCCCCACGGCCCCTCTGCAGCTGCTGCCTGAACCCTTCCAGCCTCCACAAGAGCTTCCCCACCCGCTGCACCCCCAAACCTCATCCCCAAACCCCCCCCAACCCCTCTGCACCCCCTCAGCCCTCCCCACGAGCCCCCCCAGCTCCTACACACCCCACATCCCCACGACCCACCTATTCCTGGGGACTCCCCGCTCGGAGCCCCCCGGACCCCTCCTCAACACCCAGCCCTCCTTCACCCCCCAGCACGCCCCGTCTCCCCATTCTCTCCCCGCCTCTCTCCGTTCCCCCAGTTACTGCCCCCAGCCCCCCTCCCGACGAGCCCCTCGCCACTCTCGGTTCTCCGCCCCCGGCGCCGCTGCGACCCACCCCCCGCAGGCAGAGGGGCGACAGCGGGGACAGGAGCCCGGTGCCGGCACTCACCAGTACTCCACCACGATGCGGACCCGCCGCTCGGCCCCGCTCGCCGCCGCCGGCCCCTCCTCGCTGCCGCCGCTCATCGCCGCCGGGCCCGCCGCTCGCTTCCGGGCGCCGTCACGTGACGAGCCGCTCCCGCGCGGCCGCGGCTCTTTTATCCGCCCCCGGCGGCGGCGCCACCTGCCGGCGGGAGGAGCGCGCGCCGCGGGGACCCCCGGGGACACCCCCCAGGGACCCGCACCCAGCCCGTGGGACACGCGCTGACACCCCCCTCCACCACCCCCAAGGGTCACCAACCGACCCCCGGAGCGGGAGTTCTACAGGGTCCTGGGACCCGCACAGACCCCTGGGGATCGCCCACGCATCCGCGGGGGCGCTCGGCATCCCCCGACGGATCCCCCTGAACCCTCCGCAGGGAATCTGTGGCCTCATGGGATCTCAAGCACCCCATGGGGACACCCGCTCCCCCCGTCTTGGGGGTACACATAGATCCCACGGAGCCACGCACAGTCCCTTTGGGGCTCTCATCACCCCAAGGATACCCCCACAGCGCACGGAGAGACCCTCATTTCCCCACAGAGTCCCCCAAAGCCCCCATGAGGACACCCACAGCCCCCATGGAGACCCCCCATAGCTCCCATAGAGACCACTCCCCATAGCATCCATGGAGATTCCTGAAGGGACCCCACCCTCCGTCCCTGTGGGACCCCTACAGATCCCCCAAAGGACCCCCCCCCCCCCCGGCTGCCACACACACCCGCATCCTATGCCCCCTTCCATGGGGTCCCCACTTCCCTCCAAACCCCAGGGGACCCTGCCACCTGCACAAGACCCCCACGAGGCTCCTCCCCCGGGGTTGCCACTCGCCGCAGTCCCCGGGTGACCCCGCGGGATCTCCCCATCGCATGGGACCCTCCTAGTCCCCCAGCGTCATGTCCCAGGGGAACCGTCCTCCCAAAAGCCCCCAGCTCGGAGACGGGGGGGGGCCGTGCCGGACCCGCACACCCAGAACATCCCCGGGGACCCCGGGAACCCTCTCCTGGGGGTCACCCCGGTGCATTGTGGGAAACTCCCCATCACCACCGCGGGGGTCGTGAGATGCGGGTTGGGGCGGGGGGATCAGCCCCGCCGCGTTGGCACGAGGCCAGGCTGGATGTCCCATCCTAGGGCTGGGGGGGTGGGCACGGGCCCGGGGGGGTGCACCCATGGGTGCCGTGGGGTGCGGGGTGCTGTCCCAGGGCGGCATGATGTCAGGCGGGGGCGGGAGCTGGCGCAGGTAGATAAACCCGGGGAGAACAGGAATCCCCGGTCCGGCGGGACGCGGCGGGACGCGGCGGGCGCCAGCAGGTAGGACGGGGGCTGGGGTGGGGGTCTCCCGCCCCGCGGGGCCCTCGGCCATCCCGGGATGTCACCCCCTCCATCCCGCCGGTATCACCCCGGCGCCCCCCTCCCCCTTCCCTTGCTGCTGCGCCCCCGCCCCTTCCCTCCCGCCTTCCTCTTCCCGGTTCTTCCTCCTCCTCCGCCGCCCTGGCACGGCCTCGCCGCCGCAGTCCCGCACCCCCGGGAGCCCCGTCCCACCGCCTCGGCACCCACCGCCACCCTGCCCGCGGCCGGGGGACCTGAGACCCTGTCCCTTGTCCCTAGTGGCCCTGGGACCCCATCCCCTAATCCTTGTGGCCCTTAACCAACATAAACTGGACCCTGTTCCTTAGCTCTGGTGACCCTGGGAACCCTGCCCTGAGAGCTCTGGTGGCCCTGAGACCCCGTCCCATAGCCCTAGTGGTCCTAGTTCCCTTGCCCTGTAGTCTTGGTGGCCCTGGGACCTCATCCCTTATCCCTGGTGGCCCTGCGACCCTGTTCCTCAGTATTGGTGGCCCTGTGACCCTGTCTGCTAAACCCAGTGGCCCTGGTCCCCCAGATCCATAACTCTGGTGGCCCTGGTCACCTTGCCCCATATCCTCAAGGCCCTGGTGCCCCTGTTTGTCCCTGGCCCCAGGGACACTCTGTGTGTGTGTCCCACCACGCTGTCACAGCCACCAGGAGAGGGCTGGTGTCGGGGTGACCTGAGGCCACAGTGATGGGCTGGCAGTTGGTGGCAGGGCTGTGCCCCTGTCCAAGAGCCCCATGGGGTCCCCATCTGTCACTTCAGCCCCTCTGATGTCCCCTGCGTGGATTGCGGTGGCCCAGCACCGTGTCCCACAGGCACCAGCACCCCATGTCGCTCCTGGCTGTCTCCTGTGTCCCCAGACTCACCCCGGGTGGGGACACCCCAGCGCGGCCCCCCCGGGCACAGCCAGGGCAAGGGAGGGGATGGAGCAGAGGATCCAACCCGGTGGGACAACTGGGTCAGGGACATGGTGACATGGCAGGGCCAGGGATGGTGGTGGCAGCCGCGCGATGTCATCACTCCTACCCACCCATGGACTTGGACCCTGCGGTGGGCGGGAGGCGGGGACGGGGACGGGCGGCGGGTGAACGATTAACCCAGCCCCGCGGCACCCCGGGAACGGCGGGGCCCGGCGCACGCGTCCCCGCGGCCACCGAGTGACACCACGGGCGTGCGTGTGTGACGTGTGCCAGCTGGCCCGGGCCACCGGCGCCGAGCCGTGCCAAGCCGTGCCGAGCCGTGCCGAGCCGTGCCGAGCCGTGCCGAGCCATCCCACATCCCCGCTGCGAATCATTCCAGCGCCGAACCCCGAGCATCAACCGGTGCCCACGTGCCCACCGGACGGTGCCGCAGCGCTCGGGGGGGTTCGTGGGCAGCGGCAGCCGTGTGGGGGGCTCGGGGCAGTTCCCACGGCGGCGCCGGCGCGGATGCCAGCGCGGTGAGGTGGAGCTGGGAGCGGCCGCCAGAACTGGTTTGGCCAGACCCGAGGAGGTGTCTGGGTTGGGCTGCCCGCCATCACCTGCTCCTGCCGGCACCACGGCCCGGCCCGGCAAAGCTCAGCCCGGCACGGCTCAGTCCGTGTGTGTCTGTGTGTCCCCTGCCAGGTGACATGGTGGCACTGAGGTTCTCGGTTGTCTCGTATGGGGCTGTGCTCGCCCACTGGGCTCATGCTCCCCATCCCTCAAGGGCTGGAGGGGATGGGGGACACCCCCACAACTTGGCAGCCACCTGGGGCTCAGCCAGGACCCCCGGGGGAGGACCGGGGGCAGGTGTGGTGCTGCCGTCACCTCGGTGACTCACCGCTTGCCTGGGCGCCGGCAAAACACCACCCGGGGTGGGGGTGCCAAGGCTGAGCAGCCCCCAGCAGCTTCTTGGGACCAGCACAGCAGCGTGTGGCCCACGGGACCCCAGGGACAAGTACCTGGAGCCTCGTGCAGTGCAGGACAGGACCTGCTCTCTCCCCTCCCCAGATAATGCCATGGACGGGGGGGCTCAGCAGAGCAGCCCCCGGGAGCCCCCCGGGCCGGGCGGTGCGGAGCTGGAAGGAGCCCCCAGCAAGCGGGATGGGGGCGAGGGGCTGCCCGAGCTCAAGCGCTCCCAGCCCCGCTTCATCCACGGCAGCAGGTGGGTGGGGGAGGTGGGTCCCGATGCTGAGGGGCGGGTTTCCAGTGGCTTGAGGGGGAGCACAGGCTGGGGGGTCGCAGGGAGCTGAGCCCCTCTCTGCCCGCAGCCGGCCAGTCCCGCCGGAGGAGCCTCGTGCCTCGTCGCTGCCCACCATCCCCAACCCCTTCCCCGAGCTCTGCAGCCCCTCCAACTCGCCCATCCTCAGCAGCCCCACCCTGGGGCCGGGACCCTCCCGCGAAGGGGCTTCCCACGTGAGTCAGGTGGCTGGGGGAGGGGGGCGGGGTGGGGGGTGGTCTCGGCCCCCAGGTTGGCGGTGGGGACCCTGACGCCCGCCCTGGCGGTGCCGGCAGGTGGTGAAGGTGTTTGGTGAGGACGGCGCTTGCCGCTCGCTGGAGGCCGGGCCCGGCACGACGGCGCGACAGCTCTGCGAGACGCTGGTGCGGAGGACACGGGCACTGCAGGACCACAGCTGGGCCCTGGTGGAGCTGCACCAGCACCTGGCGCTGGGTGAGCCACCAGCAGGGCGGGGTGTGGCACTGGTGTGGCGCTGGGACCCCCCAACCCCAGCCACCCTGCTGAGCCCTGTGTGTGTATGTGTCCCAGAGAGGTGCCTGGAGGACCACGAGTCGGTGATGGAGGTGCAGAGCTCCTGGGCCCCCGGCGCCGACAGCCGCTTCGTCTTCCGCAAGAACTTCGCCAAGTACGAGCTCTTCAAGAGCAACACGGTATGTGGGCACTGGAGCAGAGCCCACAGGGATCCAGTGTCCCATGAGGACCATGGGCACCCTGTCTGTCCCCACTGACCCTCCCTGTTCCTCTAGCAGTCCCTCTTCCCTGAGGTGATGGTGTCCAGCTGCCTGGAGGCAAATAAGAACATGGCACACTCGGAGCTCATCCAGGTATGGAGCCACCATGCTGTGCCATGGGGACCCCACCATGCCACAGAGACTCCATTGTACCATGGGGACCCTGCCGTGGCACGGTGACCCCGTGGGAACCCTGCTGTGCCACTCAGACCTTGTTTCCCCCCAGAACTTCCTCAATTCCGGCAGCTGCCCAGAGGTCCAGGGCTTCCTGCAGCTGCGGGAGGCCGGGCGCAAGGTCTGGAAGCGTTTCTACTTCTCCCTGCGCCGCTCAGGGCTCTACTACTCCACCAAGGGCACCTCCAAGGTGAGGGCGTGGGTGGGGACATGGACAGGGGTGCAGCAGGGCTGGCTCTGACCTCCCCTCCCCCTCATCCCAGGACCCCCGGCACCTCCAGTACTTTGCTGACCTCACTGAGTCCAACATCTACTACGTGACGCAGGGCAAGAAGCACTACGGGACACCCACTGAATTCGGCTTCTGCATCAAGGTGGGGATGGCCCTGCCTGCCTGGGGGTCCCGGTCCTTGCCTCTGCCCCCCACCCTCGCCAAGGGGTCTCTTCCCCCCAGTGCTGGGGCTGCCCCGTGACAGCTCTGGCCTCTCCCTGCAGCCCTACAAGGTGCGGAGCGGCGTGAAGGGCCTGAAGCTGCTCTGCAGTGAGGACGAGCAGAGCCGGAGCTGCTGGATGGCAGCTTTCCGCCTCTTCAAGGTGGGCTCCGGCCCCGCCGGGGGTGGGGGTACGGGCCCTGTGCCGGGGGAATGCTGGGGAGATGTAGGGGGATGCTGGAGGGATGCTGGAGGCCTGACGGAAGGATGAGGGAGAGATCCCAGAGAAATGCTAGAGATGCCGGAGGATGCTCACATCCCTGTGCTGGGGGAAGCCAGAGGGATGTCCCCATCCCCTGCAGGGTAGATGTAAATGTCTCCGCCCCCAAGGCGGGAGGACACCGAGGTCCCCGCCCCCAGCCCAGGCGGGTGCTCCCCCGCCCAGCTGCGGACGGAGCACCCCTCCGGGACCCCCCAGCTCACGGGGCTGTCCCCCAGTACGGCATGCAGCTCTACCGCAACTACCAGCAGGCGCAGGCGCGGCTGAGCCAGCCCCCCTGGATCGGCCCCACACCCCTGGTGAGTACCCCCCCTCCCCGCAGCCCCCGGCCTGCAGGGAGCCCCCCCTGTCACCCCTCATTCTCGCCGTCTCCCTGCAGCGAAGCGTCTCGGACAACGCGCTGGTGGCCATGGACTTCTCGGGGTGCACGGGGCGGGTGATCGAGAACCCCAGCGAGGTGCTGTCGGTGGCTCTGGAGGAGGCGCAGGCCTGGAGGGTGAGCTGGGATGCAAGCGGGGGGGGCGTGGGGATGTGAGGGGGGACCCCCCGAGCCCACCCTAACGCCTTCTCCTCGCTTTGAACGGCCAGAAGAAGACGACGCACCGGTACAGCCTGCCGGCAGCCTGCCAGAGCTCCCCGCTCAGCGCCGGTGAGCAAAGCCCGCCCACGGTGTCCCGGAGGATGCCCGGGGCGGGGGGGGGCGGTCCCTGCCCCAGCTGGGGGTCCCACCCCCCCTGACGCCCCTCTCCCCGCAGCCATCCATCGAACCCAACCCTGGTTCCATGGGCGCATCTCCCGGGAGGACACCCAGCAGCTCATCGGCCGGCAGGGCTTGGTGGACGGGTACAGCACCCCGGGGGGGCTGGAGGCCCTGGGGATCGTGGGAGGGAGTCATGGGACCCCTGGGCGGGGGCTATGTGACCCCAGGGGTTGTAGGGCTTATGGGGTGATGTGGGACACCCTGGGGGTAAGAGAGATTTACGGAGGGGGAGGGATCCCAATGTGGTTGGGACCCCCAGGATTTGCAGGGGTTTGGGATCCTGAGGCTTGAGGGGGGGGCGGGCTCCCCTCCCATAGGTTATAGGACCCCAGAGCTTTGTGGGGGGTACCTAGGACCCTGGAGGTGACATGGGGGGGAGCAGAAGGGTCCCAGGGCCAGCGGTGACATCCCCGGGGGGTTCACAGCGTCTTCCTGGTGCGAGAGAGCCAGCGCAACCCCAAGGGCTTCGTCCTGTCCCTGTGCCACCTGCAGCGAGTCAAACACTATCTCATCCTGCCCGTGAGTGCCAGGGGGCCGGGGGGCGTCCGGGGGCTGCTGGGCGGGTGGGGTCCTGACCCGTGCCCCCCCGACAGAGCGAGGAGGAGGGACGACTCTACTTCACCATGGACGACGGGCAGACCCGCTTCGCCGACCTGATCCAGCTCGTGGAGTTCCACCAGATCAACCGCGGGATCCTGCCCTGCAAGCTGCGCCACTACTGCACCTGCGTGGCCCTCTGAGCCCGGCACTGCCGGTACGGCTTGGCACAGCCCGGCACGGCTTGGCACAGCCCGGCACTGCTGACCCGGTTCGGCACAGCCCGGCACCGCCGGCACGGTTCGGCACAGCCCGGCATGGGCAGCAGGATCGGGGCCAGCTCGGCGCGGCACACGCCGGGACAAGGACAGCTCCTCCACCGGCAGCTCCACCCTGTGCCCCCGGTGCCGGCTCTGCCCGCAGGGTCCTGGGGGGTGCCAGCGCTGCCGGGACCCCCCGCAATCAAGCACTTTCCCCCCCCCCCAGCTCCGCACTAGCCCTGACTGTCCCCGAGTGTCCCTGGGGGGGGACCTGACACTCCTCACTCCCAGACAGGCAGGCTTGGGGCTCCCCAGCCCCAGGAGCAGGGTCCCAGGGGGATGAGGGGGGCACCCACCACCACGTCACCCCTACCCCCACAAGGCCAGTTGAACTGTGATGTGTTTTATACCAGTGACAATAAAGGTTATTTTTTCAGAGTTCCTGCCTCGCCCCCTCGGAAGGGAAGGCTGGGGTGCTGGGGGGTCCCTCCTACAGCCCCCCCGGGGTGTGTGGCTGGCTGTGTCCCCACGTCCTGCCGTGTCCCCACAGTGCCCCAGGTCCTGCACAAAGGCCCCTCTGTGCTCCCGGGGCACCACGTGCTGCTCAGCCACGCGGCTGCCGGCAAATCCTCAGGGGGGGATTATCAGGAGAGGGGATTAAGGGCCTGGATTTGGGGGGGCCGGGGCAGGCACAGCTGTTATTAAAGGCAGGGGGGGGCCGGGCAGCAGGGCCCCACCATGGCTCCCAAGACAGTGCTGATCACCGGCTGCTCCTCCGGGATCGGGCTGGCGTTGGCCGTCCGGCTGGCGCGGGACAAGCAGCGCCGCTTCCGAGGTGAGTGGGGTGGGGGAAACCCCCCCATCCCCAGGGGAGACCCCCCCCGCCAGTGTGCCGGGCTGAGCCCCCTCTGCCCCCAGTCATTGCCACCATGAGGAACGTGGGCAGGAGCGGGGCGCTGGCGGCGGCGGCGGGGCCGGCGCTGGGCCGGACGCTGGAGATCAAGCAGCTGGATGTGTGTGACGAGGCCTCCATCCGTGCCTGCCTCGACAGCATCCCCGGGCGCCACATCGATGTCCTGGGTGAGCCCCAGTAACCCCCCCTCCACGGCCCTCGGTGCCCTCTGCCAGGGACCCTCCGTGCTGGGGACACCCTCTGCTGGGGTCACCAAGTGCACCAGGGGTGAACCCTGCACTGGGGACTGTCCATGCCAAGCATGTCCCATGCTGGAGGCACCCAGTGCTGGGGACACTGTGCCAGGGACACCTCATGTGTGAGGGAACACCCAGTCCCATGCACCAGGGGCATCCTACAGCAGGGACCCTCTGTGCTGGGAACTCCCCATGTGTCAGGGACCCTCCACACCCAGGCCATCCCATGCTGGGCACCCTCCAAGCACTGGGCATGGGACCCCCCTGTGCAGGGGTGGTCCCCCTGACGCCCCATGCCCGCAGTCAGCAATGCCGGGGTGGGGATGGCGGGTCCCCTGGAGTGCCAGAGCCTGGAGGCCATGAAGAGCCTCATGGACACCAACTTCTTTGGCCTGGTCCGCCTCGTCAAGGAGGTGCTGCCCGACATGAAGCGACGCCGTGGGGGCCACATCGTTGTCATCAGCAGCATCATGGGCCTGCAGGGTAGGGGTGAATGGGGTACCCCAATGGGACCAGACCCCCCCGTCCCTCCCCAGCCCTGATCGGGACCTCCCCGCTCATCCAGGCATTGTCTTCAACGACATCTACGCGGCCTCCAAGTTCGCGGTGGAGGGGTTCTGTGAGAGTCTGGTGGTGCAGGCGCTGCGCTTCAACGTGGCGTGAGTGCCGGGGGCTGGTTGCGGGGGGCGGGGGGGGGTAGGGGCTCTGGGGGGGACCCAGGGTCCCCAGCACCCCATCCCTGGGCAGGATCAGCCTGGTGGAGCCAGGGCCAGTGGTGACGGAGTTTGAAACGAAGCTGTACGAGGAAGCTGAACGTGCCGACTACTCGCGGACTGACCCCGAGACGGCTGAGATCTTCACCAACCTCTACCTGAGGAACTCCAGGGATGTCTTTGCCAGCCTGGGCCAGACCCCCGAGGACATAGCAGAGGTGACGAGTGGGCGGGTGGCCCCCTCTGGTCTGGGGGCTGTCCCCTTCCAAACTGCTCCCTACCCTCCGGCAGCCCCTGGGTGGGCTGTCCAGGGAAGCCTCAATTAGCCCTAATGAGAAGCAGGGAGCCCTGGCCTGCTTCTGCAGCCCCTGGGAGGGGGCTGGAGCCATCAGCTCCTTTCCCCCAAGCTCCACCCTGATGGAGCTGAGCCAAGTTGGGAATAGGAATGGGGATGGGATGGGACAGAGTTGGGATAGGAAGGAGCTGGGGATGGGAAGGGGTTGGGGATGGGAAGGAGATGGAATGGGATGGGACAGGAAGGAGTTGGAGATGGGAAGGGGTTGGGGATGGGAAGGAGATGGAATGGGATGGGAATGGGGATAAGGATGGAGATACAGCGGAAATGGAGATGGGCATAGAGATAGGATGGGAAGGGGCTGGGATGGGATGGGAATGTGGTTGTGGATAGGATGGGATGTATACTGGATGGAAAGGGGACGGGGATGAGTAGGGGATGGGGCAGGAAAGGGACAGCGGTGTCCCCACGTGCAGCACACGCTGCGGGTGATCGAGGCGGCCCGGCCGCCCTTCCGGCACCAGACCAACGTGGCCTACACCCCGATGGCCGCGCTGAAGCACGCGGACCCCAGCGGCGCCCTGGTCACCGCAGCCTTCTACAAGCTGGTCTTCAAGTACGACGCGGTGCTGCGGCTCAGCCTGCGCGCCATCCGCCTGCTGCGCTGGAAGGCCCAGAAGGTGAAGGCAGGTGTCCGGCTGCTGGGCTTCAAATAGCCCCCCCGGCACCAGGCTCACCTCGGGGGCAGCTCCAGGGTGGGGGGGCGAGAGGGGCCGGGCCCCACGCGGGGTGGGGGGGTTCCGCTTCCTGCTCCCCACCCGAGACAGCGCCGCTCGCCGCGGCATTAAACCGGGAGTGGTTCTTTGTAAGCGGCGCCGGGTGAAAAGAGCCGAGCGGCTTCCTCCGAGAGCGCAGCCGCCGTGACGGGGCTGGGAAAGGTGCCCCCGCCTGCCCCCCGCTCCCTGGGGGGCACCCGGACCCCCGCACGTGTGTGGCATCCTGGAACCCTGTCACTGTCCCCCCCCCCCACAGGTGACACGGTGTCCCTTTCGCCTGGGCAGTGCCCCGTGGTGGGGGTCCCGCGCCATGTGGCACCCTGTCCTCCAGCACTGAGCCCCAGGGCCCTGGAGCAGCGTGGGGGGGGATGAAGGGCATGACAGCGGCAGCAGCACTGGGTGCAAGGGGTGCAGGGTGGCTTTTTGGGGTGCACGGGGGGAAGGGGGGGGTGAAAAGGGGTGGGTGCAGACTGGGTGCATGGTGGGTGCAGGCCATGAGCAGGAGCAAACATGTTGGGGGTCCCCAGCGCCCCATGCCACCCCAGGGTCTCCCCTCTAGGTCAGGGGGGTGACAATAGGTGGGTGCAGCCCCCCCAGGCTGGGCAAAGGGTGCTGGTGTGTGGGTGTCAGGAGAGCAGGGGGATCTGCAGGAGCCCCCAGCACGGTTCAACCCCGCGGTGCCATTTCCTGGCTCCCGCTGTGCTTCCCATCTCACCAGCGCCCGGGATGGTGGGTGCATGGGGGGGGTGCAGCCCTCCAGGGCCCCACCGGGACCCCCAGCTCCACGGGCTCGGGCGGTGGCTGCAGCACTGTGCCCAGCCCGTGCCACGCACGTGGGCCCCGCCGGCTCCAGGCACCTTGGGGACAGGATGGGGGCAGGAGGGGAGGGGAAAGGAAATATTTTTGCATCATCCCCCCCCCTTCTCGCACGAGTTAATGGCAAAGCAGCGGTGGGGACCGCGGCACCGAGGCTATGGCAACGGCGCAGCACCTGGGGACGTGCAGGGGTGACATCAAAGGGGTGACGCAGCCGCCCCCCCCCCCCCCGCTGCGGTTTTTACAGATTTGACTTTCTTCGCTCCGGGGGGCAGGGATGGGGGGACAGGGATGGGGGGGCTGCGCCCCGTCCCGGGGAGCAACAAAAGTGCAGGGGGGGCCCGGCTGCGGAACAGCCCCTGACACAGAGCCACAGCCGTGGGAAACGGGACTGAGGAGGAACAAGACACACACACCCCCCCACAAGACCCCCCCAGCCCCACGGTGTCTCCAGGGGAGGAGGAGGGGACAGGATTGTCCCCAAGGGGGCAGGGGGCTGCGGGTGTCCGGGACCGGCAGCGCTGCGGTGGCCTCAGCACATCTCGCCAAAGCCCTGGGTGGGACGGGGGGTCCCGGGAGAAGTGCCGGAGGGATGGAACGGGGACCTGTCGTGGTCTGGGCGGTGAGGGAGGGGGGCTCCTCCATCCCTGGGCGGCCAGGGCCGTGCTTAGGGCTGAGGAGCTTCACTCACCTCCAGCCTGGGAGCATCATCCCTGGCCACGGAGCCCATTCCCCAGCCCGCCGTGCGGGGGTGGTGGCTCTGCCCCGGGGGCCGACGCCGCTCGGCTCCACAGCGAGTTCTTGTAAAAACAATCGTCTGGGGACTTCTCCCCCCCACCCCCCCCCGCCCCGGCCAGCCCGCGTGTGACAATTGTGTGACAACTGGCAGCCGCTCCCGCGCTCTCGGTCCCCCGAGACCCCGCGCCGGGTCCCCGCGATGCAAATCAGCGCCAGATATAACCGGGGGCACGGCCGGGAGCGCTCGGCTCCCCGGGGGCTTCACTTCCCGCCCCCGGCCGAGCGAGGGGGGCACCGGGCGTGACATGAACCTGCCGTCCCCGTCACGCTCCCGCCGGTCACCCTGCCGTGTGGGCTGCGTGTCCCACGGGAGGGAAAACTCCCCCTCGGCGGTGCCAGCATCAGGCACGGGGCTCCCCGGGGGGGCAGGCGGTGCCCCCCATCCCACTGTCACTCAGCCCCCCACGGCAAGCACAGAGGGGACCCTCACCGTGCTCCCCCGCCGGTTTTTAGGGCTCCATAACCACCCAGCCCAGGCCGGCGGGTCCCGGGCAGGATGAGGCGGGGACTGTGACTCAGAGGCTGGAGAAGTGGGACAGGGAGGAGGTGGCAGCAGTGACTCAGACCCCCCTACACGCCCCCAGGCCCTTCCCTCTCCTTGGGTGCTGCTCCCCACGGGGAGCAGGAGCCAGCCGGGATGCTCAGAGGATGCAGCTCAGAGGTTTCTGGGATTTTGGGTGCATTACAGAGCGTGTTCCCACAGGCCGGGAACGAGCTCCTCTCGGCTCCATCATCCCGGCAGCAGATAAGGATCGCGCTGTCAGAACACCCACCCGACGTGTTCACACGCCTGCTGCTTTACAGGGGTTTCAGTTCCAGACAGATGAGGGCTTTGGAGCAGGGGGGGTTGGCTTCAAAACGGCTCTAACTGAAGAACAGCCAGGCTGGGCACTCGCTGCCCCCTGGTGCTGAGCCCCCCGGGCAGTGAGCGCGGGCAGGGCCTCCCCCCGACCCGCAGAGCTCCCCTCGGCAGCTCGGGGAGGGGAAACAGCCCCTGGGGCTGCACCCAGGCCAGCGAGGAGGCAAAGGTCCAAGCAAAAAAAGGATCCCCTGACTTGCCTTTCTTTAAAAAAATTCCTTCCTGTGTTTCAAGCATGTCCAGCTCCTTGTGGGAAAAGGTGTCTGCAGAGGAAAAAAACATCAACCTGCTGAAACAAGTGCTAGGGAAGGGCTGAGGGCCTCCCTCCTCCCTGATGTTTCAGCCCCCGGTGCCCCATAGAAACCCTGAGACTACCCAGCAGGAGCAGCCCCTCTCTCACATGCCATGGAGTGGATCCAGGGATGTGGGGCTCGCCCCACACCTCTGTGGGGGGACAAACGCCTCCCCAGGCAGGTTACGGGGACACCAGCAACGGCTACAGGCCTTGCTGGGAGGAGCAGCCAGAGCGTGGCCACAGGGGAGGAACCGAGGGGCGTGTGCCCCTTCCAGCATCCCCCACAACGCCTGGGATCCCTGGCACAAATCCAGCTGCCAGCACTTCAGGTGCTGCAGCAAAGCACCTGGCCAAGGTCCCCACACACACACCAGGGCCCCCCACGCCCGGGCCCCCCGTGCTCACATCCCAGCCCCATTTCACCACGACTGTTCCTGGTGACACCAGGGCGAGGAGGACGGGGCTTTGTGGCACATCGTGCCACAGGGAGCAGAGCCCCAAGGCTGGGAGCAGCCAGGACATCCCACGGGAATCGCTTCTGCTCTACCAGGGGAAATTCAGGCTGTTCCTCTCCCTTGGACACTTTTTCCAAGCTGGCTGGGGAGACAAAGGAGCCCGGGGGCAGCCCCAGGTCTGAGGACACGTTTCCTTGGACTGTATCATCATCTACCAACCAAAACTAAAGCCCGACAGGAGAGCAGCGAAGCTCAGCCCAGCGCCCAGGGTCCCTGCCACTCAGAAGTTTACAATTTAAAAATTCCATCAACTTTCAGGCACAAGATGCTCATTTCTTGACACTCCAAGCCCAACCCCCGAGGCTGCGCGGGGCTGCTCGGGTGTTCGTCAGCACTGAACACAGAAACCAAGCCAGACAGACCCAGCAGCTGCTGGAGAGCGTTCAAAGAGCACGGTCCAAACAGAAACGTGTTTGGTACCAAAATAACCAAACCAGGAGCAGAACAAACGAGGCTCACAACAAATAGCAGCGTTTTTTCCCCCCTCTGTTTTCCCAGAGGAGACTTGCAAAGCTCTGAGCTCAGAGACTGCCTGAGACCAGCTCAGGGAGCTGCAGGCACATGCTCAGTGGGCACCACACAGAAGATAAACAGCACTCAAATATATATATATATATTTAATAAATGACCGAGTTGAAATTTCACAACATGCGATTGTTCAAGAGCAGAGCTGCAACGAGGTCACTGCTCAATTCCAGACAGCCCAGGGAACTTCTTTGGGTTCAGCCTGTCTTGAAAATGGTGACTCTGCCCAAGCAGTGGTGGGAAAACCCTGCCGTGGGGCCAGGCCTGGTGCAACCTCCCCTCATCCTCTCCACAGCAGGGCTGTGCTGCCCAGGGATCACAGCACTGGATGGTCCCCTGCTCTGGGAAGTGAGAGGTGGTGGACTCTGCCTGGAGCCCAGGGAAGAGTGGGAGTATCACCTGGAGAGTGTTTGCAAGGATCCAGTGGTGCTCCAGGACACGTTTGGGGAGCTGAGGAGCTTCTGTGCCAACAAGGAGTTACCTCTAACCACATGTAACCTCACTCATTTCTGTGGAACCACCAAGGAGCATTTTCACCAGCCATGGGGTGGGCACCACACAGTCACTTCCCCCACAGAAAGGCAGCAGGAGGGATGGAGTTATCCAAGGATTTACCCCAATGGAAGCTGGGAATGGCTGAAGCCTCCCCGAGTCCAGCTGCTGCCCGGACACAGCTCCCCAGTGGTGGGGATAAGCTTTGGTGGAACCACAGCCTGGCTCACAGGTGGATTGTTCATGACAACAGGTGTTCACTGGGGAGGAACCAACATCCAGCTGCTCAATGCATGTGCCTCAAGATGGGAAACTGCCCATTGGGAAAGGTCCTGAACTCATAACTACACATGTAACCACACAAGGCAGCAACACAGTTCTCCTTACCCCCTAAACAGTGCTCCTCACCCCCAAAAAAGTGCTCCTGAACACCCAAAAGATAGACAGGAACTGGGATCCAGCACTTCGACAGCACTTTAGATACTCAAACACTCTGCAGACTAATTTATCCCTCTTCAGACATATTGTTATTGGGGAAAAACAAATAATCTTTTTTGCACCCTCAGAGAGGTAGAAAATATTTGAGTTGAAAGAGTGAGCCCAGGTCAGAGGGAGGGGTGAAACGGGGCTCCGTACCCTAGCTTCCCCTCATGGACACAGATGGATCACCACAGAGACTGGCACAGCAACACTGGGAAAGCACAAAAGCCACGCAGGTACCAAAACATACCATGGATGCAAAGAGTCCATCACACAAAGAGCCCAACACACCTAACGCTGCGTTATACAAAAATACTTTGCAAAGAATAAACATTCACTCAGCAAAACTGTTATCAAATTCCTATCTTCAGCCCAGTGACTAATAATCCAGCTGCAGAGCAAAGATTAGATTAAAAGAACTATTTTAAAAACCAGCTTCAAAGTAAATGGTAAATAGTCATTTTGCAAAAGAGAACATCTCACTCCGAGGGACGTCCCCGCACAGAGCCAGACAGTGTGACCGAGCTGGCAGCTCCCACACACTCGTGCATGAAGGTTCTCAGGGTGTCTGCTGCAGGGACAGGGTGACTTCTGCAGGACAGGGTGACTCCTGCCCCCAGCCCAGACCAGGGGTAGCCACGGAGCAGCTGGCACGGGGCCGGGTCTGCTGCTGGTGCCAAGTGCGAGGACAGCGCGGTGCCATCCTGCTTCTTGGCATCCATCAGGCAGGAGGACCTTCCATCAATGGAAATCAGGACTTCCCCCAGACTGCCTGGATGAGCCAAGCAAAGACCTCCCTGGATGTCCCAAAACCAGGCACCCTTAAAAAAAACAACCCAGCCCCAAAATAGGTCTCGCTTATGCTGCTGTTACTGAGTAAGACACACGTGGGAGTGACTTTAATGAGAGTGGAGAGAAGGGTAAGAAAAATGAAAGTGTGGTGGGGCCACATGCTCTTCGAGACTTTGGGGAAAACCTTTAAAGAGGAATTAATAATCCCTCCCTGCCACGTGTTTTCCTTGTTTTGGTGATCCACCATCTGAGGACCACTGGGATTGTGGCAGCCAGGAAAGCTCCTACAGGCTTGAGCCTGCAGGTCTGCCCCAGGGGGACACTGGCAGTGGGGCAGAAACACCCTCAGCACTGAGATAAAGCATCAAAACCAAATGCATGTTAAAAAATAAAGCCATCTGAAATGGCTCTTACTTTTCACAAAAATAAAGTTCACATAAAAATCGGTCTCTGCTCCTGGTATCTCATCTGGTACCCACCCCCCCAGCAGCCAGGCAGAGATGCTACAGAACACTGAAGTATTTGTAAAAAAAACAAAACCCAAAAAAGAATCAGGTAAAAAAGGTGTCACCTCCCGGTGACGCTCATTTAAAAACCCAGCGTAGAAAAATACTGCAGAAACTTCTTTATGCTGATGAAAACCCGACCCGACAAGCCTCCCCTCGGGCCCGAAGCCCGTGGGGGAGCCCAGTCCTACTTGAGCAGCACCCGGTGCTCCCCGCGCGCAATGTGCGAGGAGAACTCGTAGCGGTCGTGGCCGCGGTACCCGCAGACGTTGCACTCGAAGGGGTCGCGGAAGCCGTGGCAGCCCATGTGGATGGTGAACATCACGTAATCCAGGAAGAGGACCCGGCAGTGGTCGCAGCGGTAGACCCCGATGGCCTCCCCTTCCTTGTTGAGGACCTTGAAGGCGTCGCGGGGGCAGAGGGCGGGGGGCTTGAGGATGTCGTAAGGCCTGGGGAAATCCTTCAGGGACTGGAGGCCGTTGCGGGGCTGGGCGGGGATCATCTGGCTTGGCTGGAAGGTGGGATTCTGCCGCTCCTCGTGGTTGCTGTCAGTGTCTGTGGAGTCTTGGCCGCTGTTGTTTGGGGAAAGGCCTCTGTCAGAAGACAGGCTTTTGTCCCTGAGGTGGGCATGGCTCTTCTCGGCGTCCTGCGCGTTGCCGTTGGGCAGGTCGGGGCGGGTCAGGGCGATGGGGTAGAGGCTGCTGATCACCGGGACCATCTCGGAGGTGGGAGCCGGTGGCGTCTGCACCAGAGGGCGCAGGGCCTCTGCCCCAAGGTAGGTGATGGCGTTGTTGATGGCCTGGTCCATCATCCGGCCCTGCATGAGCTCGCTTTCCTTCTCGTACATGAAACTTGAGTTGTAACTCACATCAAAATTGTGTCGCTTCTCACCTGCAAGAGAGGAGAGGGGTTAATTATGAGCAGCATTGAAAGTCCACGATACCTTCTCTAAATGGCAGCTGACTCCAGAAAGTAGAGAGGCACGAAATGTTCTCTGCGGGAAGAGGCTGCTCATACACACCAGTAGCTTCTGGGTGGGGTTTTTTTGGCTTTTGTTAATTATTTTCTAAAGTCCAGCCTTGAAAGCAAAAATTTAATGGAGAGGTGGTGAGGGATAATAACTGGACAAATCATAACTACTTTGTTTTAATTATTCTGGGATTTAAGGGGAAGAATATTAACAAAGCTTCCCTGCATTAACTGCTCATGTTTTTTCTAGAAAAAGGCAAACAATCATTAATGAAAATACTTGTAGAAGAGCTACTGGGTAACAAACCCAAACTCTCCATTTTGCTACCAAGACTGCAACCTCTCCTTCCTGGCATGTCCCCCCAGAAGTGTTCCCTGCTCTGACAGAGAAAGCAAAGACAAGACCTGATGCACTTCTCATGACTTTCACCCATCTGAGAGAGTCTTTCATCCATCCTTGGACACTGGAGTCAACTTTCCCCCCTATCCTCTGACAACAGCAGCTCCCTCTGCACCCACCTGCCTTCTGTGAGCTCAGCACAGGCTTTCAGAGCACCTAAGACATGGACATACACAGACACCAGCACGTTTTGGGTCACTCCTGGGGCAAGAGGAGTGAAATGCCTTCCTCTCTGGGTGGGCTGGAGCTTTGAAACCTCCTGATGAGACAGAGCAGGAGAGCTGAGAGCTCCTGAAATCCTGCTCACGCCTCATCTCGCAAGGACCAAGGCCAGGGAGGTGGGCTGGGCACACCTCAACTCCTTTGTGCCAGGAGGAAATCAAACTGCACCCCAAAAGGACTGAAGTCACGTTTTTTGTGACTGTCTAGAAATAAGTAACCGAATTCTGTGGTTACATAAAACAAAAACATTCAGAGCTTTTTTTTTTAAAAAAAAAATACAACACAAAACAAAACCCAACAAATGGGCCAGACCAAACGTTTCATGTGCAAGTGACTTGCAGACATCAGATCCACTAATGCCTTAGTTACGGTAACTCGAGCAGTGCAGATGTTTATCAGTCACTTGTCAACAGCGTGACTCAATGTATATGAAACTCCTCAGGTTTCACTGCAGAGGCAGAAAACCAGGAGCTCACGTTTCTCTTATAAAACACCCAAAAAGGTTAGTGAACCACAAGAGTGCAACTGCTTCCAACCCTCAACACAACTTGCCATCCAACTTCACACAGGAGGAAACAAAACGAGATAGCACATTGGTGTGAGTCATAAAACCAGCTCCAGGCAACTGAAAGATGTGAATAAATTTGAAATAATAAAAAAAAAAGAGGCAGTAAAAGCAAAAATAGGCAGCACTGCTTGTAGATTTTAGGTTAGGATTCACTGTTGTAAGAGAAAAAAATGCTGTGACTACTGAGGTGATCTCAGAACCCTGACATTCCCCTGTCCTGGGGGCTTTTTGAAGTCCCCACAACAGCCCAGTCTGTCTCCCTTAAATTACCAGTTACAGCAAATGAAATGCAAACTCCCCAGTGCTGTCCTGACACCAACGGGCCGTGTTGTTGGACACTTTGAGAAGGCAAGAAATCAGGCTTTAACCCAGACCCTTTGGGAGGAAAAGGCACTAATAAAGAACAGCCTCCCCTCTCCCCCTGGGCTCAGCAGACACCCCAGGCAGCTCATTTCGATACCTCAGTGAGGGGCCTGTGTTCAGACAGGCTGGGTCTGCATGAAAGTGCCACAGAAAGAGCTTGTTGTCTCCCCAGAACCTCCAGCTCAGCCCCACACGCAGCCAAGCCGGGGGGAGTCTCTCTTGGGTGCCTATTTTGCTTCCACCGGGCAGACTGCCACAAACTTACTGACAAACACTACATTAAAAATTAAACGTACAGGTTCTCTCCTTGACAAAGCAGCCCCTGGCCAGCAGGACACCTTCCCCCTTGGTCTGCTGGGGTTTTTTTTGGCTTGTTTGTCTGGGTGCAATGCAAAAGCTTTCCCCTCCGGAGCCACAGCGTGACACAGACTCATGTGCTGCTCAGTGGTGCTTCACCTGCTCCAGAACCTCCCGAGAGTCCTGCTGCCTGATGAGCTGCAGACACTGGGAGCAGCAAGTGACCAGAGAGGGACCAGAGAGGGACCCTGCTGCCTGTGCTGGACTCACCGAGCAGGTGATGCCTCACCCCACTCGGGGGCTTTGTCACCAAGCTGTCAGAGCTGCACCAGCACTTTTACCACTGTGAGAAATGCATTTTCACTCCCGGGTCTTGGGGAGAAGTTGTTTTTAAAAAGGGTGAAATAGAAACTCTGGGTCTGCGGGTGCAAAGCACCAGAAATGCACTGGCTGCCCTGGATACCTGGCACTTGCATCACAGCCCTGCCCCAGGGGGGTTTTACCCAGCAGTGCAGAACCACCAGCACAGGCAGCTGCTCTGCTGGGCTATTTTTGTTATTAAAAAAAATATTAATTAAAAAAAAATCTGTTCATTAATCAATCCAGGAAGTACAAAAATCCAGAGTTTGCAGATTTGGTTCATATCCATGCAAAACAGAAATCCCCAGCAAAACAGGAAACACAAAATCATTAATTCCACCAAAATCCTTATTCACTCATAACTAAAGGGAAAGCTGAGAACAAAACCTTTGCAGGAGAACCTTTGAAAGGGGCCTCGTGCAGAGCTTAGAAGTCAAGATCTGCTGATCTGTGTCCTTATTTGAGACTTCCACCACTGAAGGAAGCTACAGCAGATGAAAATGTGAAAAAATAAAGTGGGCAAGACTCCTGGAATTCGTATGAGTCTCTGCAGAGCCCTCAAATAATAATAAAGTGGGTTTTTTCTCCCCCTATCAATAGACTTCATTCACAGGAATGAGGCAAACAAAGATGCCTTGTTAGTTTACGTCTCTGTCCCTTCTTCCTGACAAAATGACCCATCAGCCCCCGTTCTGAGAAGCCTGTTTCCCAAGAAATCACAAAGCTGTCCTGGCAGCTCTGCACTCCTACACCTACAGTTCAGGAAGTCACACAAGTCAAAGCAAGGTCGGACAGACTGCTCTCAGAGTTCCCAGGGATAAAAGGGATCAAGTGAGTCATCTTATCACACCCAACCAGAACCTGCCCAGCACAGGCTCTAGAAAAACAGTCAGTTTCAGAAATTGCTTATTTTGTCCCTTTTGGTGTGAACTGCCCTGGTCCTCCACAAAACCCCTGGCGGTATCAGTTTGTGCCATCTGCTGCCCACGTTCTGGAGCAGGGTCACAAACCCAAAGGGATCTGTTCTGTGCTGGAACCCGTATGAAACAAACCAGGAACACCAGCACTTCCCTGCAGCCCGTGCCGAGCGGTGGGTCCTGCTGCAGACATGCTTAATGAAATACATAAAGCTGGAACTTGGTAGCAAATGTCAACCAAGGCAGGGAGAAGCTGAAAGCTAAAAAAAGAAAAAAAAAAAAAAAGAGAAAAAAAAAAAAAAAAGGAAACTGAAGAATTTCAAACATTTGCATCAGTATTACTGTTAGAACCACAGCATGACCTGCAAGGTCCAAGTCCCACAGTCAACAGTTTCAGTATTAAGCACTAAAGGCACTTGAGGGGGTGTGCTGGAGTTACCCCCCCTGCTCTACAAGGTGACCTTTTCAAGCTGCACTGAGATGCCTGGATAAAAGCCTCCAGCTTTCAGAGCCCAGAGCCACCCCCGACCCAGCAGGAGCTACAGTACCTGCTGAAGCTGAGCAGCCTTCCTGCCCAGAGGGACCCAGCAGCAGGTCAGGGGGCAGGCAGGTCCTCAGCACCCCCTGTCTGTGCCAACCTCAGGCCCTGATGCACCCCCAGACCCCCCAGAGCTCCTGCCAACACGCAGACCCCTCCCAGGGGAAGGTTGGATGAAGAGCAACAACCACTGGTGACCTTAACCAGCCGTACAGAACGTAACAAACCAGGCACGATCAGCACTAACAGCACAGAACTGCTGACTAAGTCGGGTCTTTACTCAGGGCACAAGAGTTGCATTTGATTTTCTTAAAAGGCAAGTTAATGAAATTAGAGCAGCCAAGAGGATCAGGCACTCGCTGAAACACAAAACCTGCCCAACTAGTATTTACAACCCCCAGCATGCAAAACTCTGATCATATACAATTAAATGCAAAGAAAATGCTATGGAAACATCTTGTTGCTTAAATTACCACAAGAAAGGATTCGATATTTTTAAATCATATTCAAATTCAGCAGGATGACTAACAGAATCCAATACTTTTCTGTCTTTAGGCTTTATTCCACACACACATCCTGCAAGTACCTTCAGCTCCTGCTGACTGGAAAGGGCACTCAGCCCTTACCAGCATTAAGCCTCCTGCTCTTTTCCTGGGAAGCACCTAGCAGAGAACATTTCAAATGCACAGGTACAGAAAACAACACGTGGAAGCTCATAAAATAGATGCATAAATTGCCTACACAAATAGAAACAAAGCACAACAGTAGCTTCCATCCCAATTAAGTAACAGAATATATTATTTTACTTTTAATCAAAACCCTCCATCAGATCACTAAAAAAACATCAAAAAATGTTACTTTATTTATATTCTTTTGCATTGGATTAGATTATAAACTTGAGAAGGATATTTAAAAGAAGCAGAGGCATTGTACTGCAGCTCCCCAACTCGCACATAGTTAAGTGTTGCACATGAAAAGGTTTTTTGTTCTTACCAATAAATTTCTGGGGCATTGAGCTTTTTCGCTTTGCCACGTTGCTTGCTAGCCTGTCCAGCACAAGGGCTCTTTCACTCCCCATCTCTGCCTTGCTGTGCTTTGCCTCCACGCTGGCTAGTTTGGAAAATGTGAAAAGAAAAAAAAAAAACAACAACAGAAAAAAACCAAAAACACGACACAAAACCAACACGTAGGTGAATAGGGGAAAAAAAAAAAAAGAAAAGAAAAAAAAAAAAAAGAAAAGAAAAAGAGATGAATGGCTTAATCTCCAGAGTGTGCCACACCAATGGGAGCAAACAGCTTGGAGACCTGAGGTGAACTTGTTTTGCTTTTCCTGTGGTTCCTGCTCCCCTGTCTCAGCACCAGACACGCGGCAGGAGGACACAGACCAGAGCAGCCCGGGCTCCTCATTAGCAAGAGGAAGTGTCAGATACAGTGGCTGGAAGGGTTGGCTGTAAAACGTGGATGGAGATATAACCCCTGCTGGCCTTTCTTTTTGACTCTGAGCCCGGGTGACACCTGCAGACCCACCCTGTGCTCCCACACAGCCCCGTGCTCTGCTGAGGGAGCAGTCACACCTAGAGCAGGCCTTCCCTCAGCACTAACAAACTTGTATAAAATAGATCCATGTTCCATTAAAGTACAAATCATATACTCTTTAAATATTCATTTCTAGCCCTTTTTTCTTTTTCAGGTGTCCTTATGGCTCATTCCCCTCCCCAGCCCCCCCAAGTGCTACAGCTCAAACTGAGCAGGCACAGTTTTTTCTGGCACACTTGGAAGCATTAGGTGGTTTAAACCTCCTGACAACCTCCAGAATTCTAATTTTAGGGAAAGTGCTTGTCCCCTGGGATCACTCCCAGGAGACTGGGCCGCTGCCCATTGTGGGGGTCTCCCCATTTATCCCCTGGGCACCCCCCCAGCCCTGCTCACCCCTGCCCAGCATTTCCCTGCAGCCCAGGGAGGCTGTGGGGGGCACCCCACAACTCCCACCTCTCCCCACAACTGCCACCTCCCCTCAGGACTGCCAGACTAACCCTCAGGCAACTGCTGCACCTTCCCCCAACCTGCTCCTGCCTGAAGAACAAGTGTCAGTGGCACTTTTGTATTAAGAAGCAGCACTAAGAGTTGCAGCACTAGGGACCAGTGTGGTGAAAACTGGACACGTTGCAAGACTGGCCAAGGCTTTAAGGGTTGGTATCTATGGAGAGAAGGGAGACAAGCAAGGGTCAGTTACTTTCAAGGTAACACAGGTCAGATCCCACTGTGAAGGGATCCTGGCTGCCCAGTTACTGTGCTATGGCACCAGCAGACCTGAAGTCATGAAGCATTATCCAGAGAGAGAAGCAACCCCAGAGGAAAACCATCCACGTGCTTCGATCTCACTTCAGCCCTGCTAAGTGCAGTTTTATTAAGGATTGGACTTAAACTGCTGTTTGCCAAGTACAACAAGAGATAAAAATGCAGCATCATCCTTGCACAGCACAGTCAGCAGCATCTCCCTGTACATTTCAAAGCCAGTCACTCCTTGTTTATTGCTGCTGTTATTGATATCACAGGAGTTTCAGTCAGCACACACCATGACTCACCAAACCCCAGCCAGAACCATTTGTGAATGTTTGTTCAGCATTTTGGAAAGGTGAAGAGCTTCACCAGCACTCGATGCCACAGGCATCCAAAGGTGACTCAGGATGAAGAGGATGAGAGGGCTCAGCTCAGCCCTGCCCCATCCAGGAGCTGCCTGATCACCAGGCACCCAGATGCAATGCCTCAGAGGTAACACCACACTGCTTTTCTAGTCTAGTTTTTATTCCCGGTTACTCTGTGTTTAGATTTGCATAGATATATTTATCAGCAGCTAAAATGCACCTGCTTCCAGCCTGAAATACCAAGACATACCAAACAGTTTACATCAGAGGAGACAAAACATCAGATTGAGGTGAAACTACAAGGGAAAGTTGGGTAGGCAGAACATAATCACCCCTTTGGGTTTTGGCCAGAAGCTCTAGTTAATTCTGGAGAATCATGTTATGGGGTTTTTAATTTCAGAAGTGATGTTTAACTCTCATACCCCAAAACCCAGAGCTCTCCACATTATCTGTAGGCAACTGCAGGTCAGGGTTTGAACCACCCCTGATCCAGAAAGCTTGTGATCCTGACAGGATCATTGCACAAGTCACTGATAACAGGAATTTAAATTTCAACAACCCACAGCTACCCTGAACAAGAGAACACCACAGACAGTGCTGCGTGTGAAAAAATGTACATTGTAAAGAAAAAAACCAACAAACCCCAATTCATGCCTGTCACAAGAGCAACTCCCTGGTCCCTGCCAATCCTTCATTGTTCTTATTTCGTCCTTCTAGTTCCTCTTTTTCTCAATCTTTCACTTCATGAGTTGTACTCATGTTCTATCAAGGCTTTAATGTCCCATTTCCAGACCCTTTTTCTCTCTCTCCTGACAGAGCTCAGAGAGTGAAGTTTCTGTCAGTCCCCCCACCAGCCCCAGACACCCTGGGAGCTGCCCCATCAGTGACTACTTGTCTTCTCCACGTTATTTATGTGCCACTGGGGGAACTTCATTAAATTAGTGTCAGGGGGGCAGCCAAGCAGCTTCCTGCAGAGATAACAATGGTCTTTACTCAGAGCAGAGTGCTGGGGAGGCAGCCACTGGTGGCCAACACTGTTCTGGGACATCTCTAAGTCTCAACCTGCAGCTCTGGGGCTGCCTGCTGTTTTATTGTAACACTGAAGGCCTTTTCTTTCACATTAACATTTTCTGCTCCTTCCTAGTGGCTGCTTTTTCCTAAATAAATAAATAATAAATCTATTTATGGGCCACAAAAGGTCTTTGACAATGTCTCCACAGCACAGGCCTGGGGAAACAGGCTCTGCTCCCCCCGAGGCACAGGGGGTGATGCTCTCCCACAGAACTGCTTTCTTTACCCAAAAGCTGACTTAAAATCATCTATTTCTTTTGGATCACTTCTCAAACAAGCCAAGAATAAAATGTAGTACTTAGCAAACATTTCGTTTTAATCACCCCAAATTCTCTGAAGACTCCTCAAACAGAGGGAAATAATCATGCTGTGTCTCCCTCTCCAATTACTTTACCCACTGCACATCCTGACATTAAACAACTAATTATCTCACTATAACGTGTATCTAAAAATAAATTTCAGGCTGGCCTGACAGAAATGGTCAAATGCTTTACTGAAAGTTACACTGAGAAAAAATGAATTAAGAAAAGCTACTAAAGCTCTTCACCTATTTCAGCCTGTGATCCCTGCAAGCCCAACACTCCTGGTGGTTCAGCTGCATGGCCAGAAAACAACAACCCTCAGGATGCTGAAAGAAACTCTGCAGACCAGATCAATCACCCTCTTCCCTCTTGTCAGATCTGACCAGTGCTCCTGCAGGTGCCTCTGGAACTACATGGGAAGCCAAACTCCTCATTTCCCACAGCAGGAGGATGGGGTTTAGCCCCAACATCCTGACCACTGTGTAACTGGGGCCACCATCTCCTGCTCCATGAGAAACTGATCACAGTCCTCCCTGGTGTCACCTGGGCTGTCCCTCAGGTTGCCTCCCTCGGGGTGTGCACACCCCAGTTGTGATCTTTACGAAACACATCCAGGAGAAACTGTTTGTGCAAATGTGGTTTACCCCTGACAAATGACTACTTATGTTCCTGTAATGGCTGGGGGATGAGCCACCTCAAACAGCACTGTCACCTACCTACGGAGTCACCCTGCAGATGAGCAGAGGGCAGATCCCTTCCTTCCAGCCCAGAGTGCAAACCCAGCACAACCATTGAGCCTGAGCTGTTTCCATAGTGTGGTTTCTGTCACGCCATAAATGTGAGTCTAATTTTTAGAACATGTGGGCATTGTTAACAAACCCCCAAAGTACAAAGCAGAGCTCAAATTAGAGGCATTGCTTCCTGTGACACCTCTGTGTGGTCACTAAATGCTGGAGAGTGGAACAGAGAGGTGGGTTATTGAGCAATGAGAACAACGTGACCAGAGATTGTTATCAGGGACTGAGCCACACTCTGACAATATTGTCACATTAAACTTTTCTTTCAGAAATCTTCCCCCAGCTGCTGCAGCTGGAACATACAAACCTCCAGCTAAAAGCAGCCAGAAATGGTTGCTGTGGCCTTGATGCTTTTCAGTCTTTGAGTTCAGCAGTGGGTGGTGGCCCCCAGAGCACACTGGTGCTCACGGGTGGGAAGGCTCAGAAGGGAGGAGCCAGATTCCAGGTGATGTGGGCAAGTAGGAAAATGGTGAGGAATAAAAACCCGACGTTCACTAACAAAAGCTCAAAATACTACACTTGGGGAAAGAAGCAAATCAAGTGCACTCAATGACCTGCTGAGGTCCTTCGAGCCTCCCTGATTCTCTCACTTTACACAGTGTGGTACCAGAAAGTGAATAAAAATGCCTCAGCAAGGCCAGAGTTCCTGGTTTTCATACACCTTCCTGCTCCCCTGAAAACCCTGCCAAAGGTGCCAAGGGCACAGACACCACGTCACAGTTCCTCTGTCCCCAAGGCAGGGCACAGCATCCCACTGCCCCCAGGGCTGCAGAGCAGCTTCTGGATAAGTGAAATGTTGCTCTTCTGAAATTAATATCAACCCTGAGAATCATTTAAGAGCAGAAATCTATGGTAGGAATCATGTTTTCCATTTTCACGTGGTGGACACCTCGGAGCAGTTGCCATCATGGGAGCATGTACAGTAACACAAACCACAGCTACAGTGTGTGCTGGTTCTCATGAAAACCAAAACTTGCTGATGTTCTGATAACCCTTTACTTTTACTAAGGCTCTAAAAACATGTCATTTGCTGGAAAGGAGACACACTCCATGAAACATGACAAACCTCTGACTTGCTGAAACTGTGGGCTCTTTCTGGAGGTTTCTGTGTGTGTTTGGGTCAAAACCTGCTCATTCTGCACAGGGTGAGGACTCTTGGAGCCAGAGTTACCATCATCTATCAACAGGTCTTCACACTGCTTTTCAGGCCCGGCTTCTGACAATGCCTGCAGAATCTTTGCTAGATAATATCACTCAATACAATCTTTTTTGTTATTATTAAAGGGCCTTGGTAAATATTGTCATCTCTCTAAGTATATTTTTACATTTAGTTGTTTCTCTGAAAACTCAGTTTAACTTTTTCCACTAAAAGAAAATTCTATTTGAAACTGATAATCCAAACTGGGAAGCCTGAGTCCTTAAAGTTGGTTTTTGAAGGCTGCACAGGAAAGGATGGGAACCTGGATCTGAAACTGTGGCCACAGCTCTGCCAGGGATTAGTCGTGAAATCCTTTGGGAGGTCACAGCCACTCCCTGCCTTGGAATGGGAAAAGTAATTCCTCCCTGATTTACTGGTGTGTTGTGGGATTTAAGCCACACAAGTTCAGTGTAGGATCTGCAGGACTGAGGTGCAGCAGCCTCAGAGGTTACGGCTGGTACTTCCCACCCAAGTGTGCAGAGCTGCAACCCTGCTGCTGGGAAAAGAAAAACTGGTTTGATCAATTTCACCTCCAGCCTTTTTCCAGACAGCTCAGTCCCTCTCACTGCCTCCCACACTGATCTTTCCATCATCTCTGGGACATGGCCCCGTTCCCACACTCAGATTCAGGCCTCTAAAACTGCTGCAGATTCTACCCTGTTCTGCCAACAGCTCTTTTTCTAAGAAAAAGGAAGGATCAAACCAACTGAGGCACAGGAACAAGTGTTGTCAGCAACAGGGGTGTCCACTCATGCAATAAGCCACACAGCAGCATTAATGCAGCAATAATTCAAGTTACTGTGAGTGTCCCCTACAGAAATGCTGTGCAGAAGGCATTTTAGATGTATTCAAAGCCAAATAAAGAAGCGATTGAAATAAAAACATTCTTTAACTAGTTGCCTGAGGGATGCCTTAAACTAGACCCTTTTATAAGATGTCCCAGCCCCTCAGGTAACTGCAAATGTCTGTAGCAAAAGCTGTTTCCAGGCTGGGCACCAGCAGCTCCCACCTGCCCCAGCACTCACCAGCCTCGCACAGCCCAGGGCCCTGCAGGCAGGTCCGGCACCGCTCCTTGTGCTCCTCCAGCGAGCTCCTCTGCTTGTAGCTCCTTCCACAGAACTCACATTTGTATGGTTTCTCCACTGGGAACAGAAGAGCAGGGGATAAAACAAGCACCAGAGGTGAGTGACACGCTGCCTCCCGGCCAGCTCAGCTAACAGCAGGTGCTCAGCTCACAGAGGATGCTTCACGTTTCTGTTACGTTTTTAGGAGCACTGGAATCATCACAGAAGGGGGGTTACGTGAGGCTGGAGCCCACCAGACACGCAGCTCCTCCTCATCCCCCGGGCCCAGCACCAAAGGGCTCACAACTGGGCACTGCCTGCCAGGAGCTGACAGCTTCCCTTGGCTGCACCTGCCCCAGCTGCCCAGCCCAGGCCCTGCCTGCACAGAATTGCTCAAGGATTTCATCAAACCGATGAAATTGAACCCAAGCAAAGCCACACGTAAGGTGCCTTCATTTCCAAAGGTGTTTATTGTAAAGTAAGTTCAAGTGAGCTAAAGCAAACTGGTCTGTAACTCAGACCTCCAGGCAGCCCCTCCTGGTGCCTCACACGGGGACTGGACTCACTGAAGTATCTCATGACTGTTTGTGAACAGACCCCCTCTGACACACCCAGGCACCAAATCACCCCCCAGCAGCACCAGCCATGCACTGCACAGGGTGCAGAAGGACCCTACTCCCCACTGCCAATGCAACTATTCACTGATCTACCTGATCCACCTGAAGAGGTTTTCTTTATACTGCTCAACAACCCGGGTCTTGCAAAGCTCAGTCCCAACCTCCTCCCCATCTGCCTGAAGCACAATGATGGCAGCACTGGGCTGGGGGGACCAGCCACCCCCACTGGGCTGGGGCTTGATTAAATCAGAATCTCACCATGTCAGACAATCACATTTTTAACTTTGATTCTTTGTGAGGCTGAACTCACTTTTCTCTGTGAAGTGCAGTGCAGAGATAACATCTACCATTTAGAATAAATGCTTTCTTTCTAGGCCCTGTATGAGGCAGGAGATGCACAAATCAAAGGACAACCTGGCTCTTGCAGAACTGGGGGAACTCGGATTCATCCATTTGCACTGGGCTTGTTACTCAGGTCACCCCAGCTCTGTGCCTCCATTTCTCCCATCTGTAAAATGGCTGGAACCCCCTACCAGGCCTGAGAAAACCCAGGGGTGCTTGTTGAGCGTGTTAAGACCTTCAGATGAAAGGCACTGGGCAACAGCAAGGTGAGGGGGGTCACGCTCTCCTGGACTGTGCTCCCAGAGCCACCCCACAGCTCAGCCAGGCCCCAGGGGGTGTGTCTCCCCACGCTCACAGCCTGGCAGAGCTGGCCCCACGGTCTGAAGCCCCCAAGGAGCCATTTTGCAGCAGCAGGTTTGCAGGGTGGGTGTCCTGGGGCAGAACCTCTCTCCGTGTTAGGGGCAGAGCTGAGTCCTCAGCTGGTTCCAGCAGCAGAGCAGGCAGGACAAGTGGTCACTGCAGTCTGGGGACTCAGAACCAGCTGAGCAACCTTGACTGTTTTCCACCTTCAGTGTCCCAGTGACACACATCTAAAACACACCAAGTGCCTCTGAAGCCACTTACCAGAATGTGTCCTCAGGTGACCCGTGAGTGCATCCCTCCTCTGGCAGGCGTAGCTGCAAAGGTGACATTTAAAAGGTTTTTCCCCCGTGTGCAGCTTAATGTGGCGGAGGAGGTTTCCCTTCTGAGTAAAGGAAGCTCCACACTGATTACACTGGAATGGCCGTTCACCTGAAAATGACACAGAAAAGGACATTTAATGGTTACGTGGGGCCCTGCTCCCCTCAAACCTTCCTCTTGGGAAGAGTCAGACACCAGCTCAATTCCCTGCTACAGAATGAGCTGCAGCCCTTCCCTGCAGCAGGGTCACACACAGCTCTGCTGTCACAGCTTCTTGCAACACGTGCAGGACTATGGGAAACACTGCACAGACTTTCCATGGAGATCAGTGCTCTGGAGGAGGCTGATTCCACCAGGCCAGCAGTTTTTAGAAGAATCACCCAACAGTCTTTATCTCACTGCAGGTCAGACCCTGAGCTGCTCATCGTGCTGCACTTTGGCAACAATCCAAAGGGAAATACACACACAGACTGGTCATGGCAGCACAGAACCAATCTAACTTGTGGCTGAAGTTCTTGGATGACATAGTGCCTTTCATCCAAAACTCTTAAAACGCCTCACAAACAAGCTTTTACTAACATTCAGTCCTGATGAGAAGAAAGGTGGGTGAAGCGAGGCACAGAAAAGTGAGCAACTTGCTAGAGGTCACCTGTGGGGTGAAGGACAGAACAAGGAAATCCTGGGGCTTTGGATCCTTTGTTACAACACACAGCCCAGATCACACATTATGGCCCTTATTCAGCTCCTACCAGAATAACAGAGATATTTACCAGTGTGGCTACGTTTATGAACCATCAAGACATTGAGGCTAATGCAGGCTAATCCACAGATGTCACAGTTCATTTTCCCACTGGCTGGCCTGGTGGTGTCATAGGAACCAGAATGTCTTTCCAGTTTGATGCTTTCATACTCGTATTCTCTGGGATACACGTAAGACATTTCGGATTCTTCCGGGTTCTCCATTGGCTCTGAGCTCAAAGCAGCCTCCTCTCTTTCACCATATTCTCCTTTCACTTTAATCACATCATCTGCAGGCAAAAGGAAGCACAGAAGTGAAACGAGGCTCATCTCAGGCACAACAAAGTGTCTTAGAAAACAAACTCACCAAAAAAATCGCATAAAATGACATCATCAATCTTCCTAAAAGCTTTACTTAAACACACAAAGGTGAAGAAATGCAGCCAAGATGTGAATCTTCACAGGTCATGTACTTTTAATGATACTCACAGTGAGATAACTTCTGAACTACTGATCCGGCTGTTAATTACCACTAATGGGTAACTTCCTTCCATACATTATACAAGTTTAACACAGCACAAACTTCTCCTGCAAATACAGGGTCCAAAAGAAAATACTTATTCCCACAACTCACAATTAGCCTGTAGAAATTAGTGTCCCAGGCTCTGCCTGTGAATTCAAAATACAGCAAGACAGTTTCAACAGGATAAAATGGATCCTTTGATCTTCCTGAGCAACCTCTGGTGCTTCAAACATGCCCAAGAGACTTGTTTAATCCAGAATAAGACTTCCAAGTGCTCCTGTGTTATAGATGCTCATCAGATAATTCTAATCAGTCATCTGAATTTTCACTTGCAAATTGCAGTTTTTATCCAAAGTTGTCAAATGTGTGAGAAACACCCAACAATCTTGACATAAGGTCACCCTGTGGGTAGGACCAGCTGGGTAAGGACTTCCTGAAACTGCATCCTAGAAATGTTACAAGATTTGTCCAGAGACATTTTGTGAGTGTGTGGCAAAGAACCCAAAGGCTCCTGAGGCTGAGCATCAGGTTCCTGGCCCTGCAGCCTTGTCCAGGGCAAACCCAAGATGCTGCCTTCACCAGATGCCATTTCCTGAGAGGGGAAGAAGGTACCAACAGCTGAACGCTCGGTGCCAATAAAAGTGCCATGTAAAAATAGAAGTGAATTGGTCACACTCTAAAACCAGCTGATGATTCCCAACTTACGTTGCTGAATTTCCTTCCCCCTATTAATTCCAGCATTACCAGCACTTGCATGAAAACCCTTCCCAACTGACAGGACATCTTTGTCCTGCTTCAAGCCAGCTTCTCCACCTAGAGCAGAACCAGGCTATGCTGAAACTGGAGTCCTGCCTCAAGCCACCAAGTGAAGAAAAGCATCAAGAGATAAACTACAGAGTTTCCTGTTTGAAAGTATTATTCTCATGGCCACCTGCTCCTCTCTCAAGCTGAGGGTTTGACTGTTAAATATGACACTTCATTACTTGTCCTTTCTCCAGAGCAGAGAACCTGGACTGCTGAACATGTATTAGCTCTGGTTCTGAGTAATAAACCACATCAAATGCCGAGAACAAACAATGGGTGACAGCCAAAACGAGGTGGCAACATAAAAGCAGCACTGAAAAATAAAGATCTGGCAACCAACACTTTCATGGAGCTGAAATTTTCAACTACATTTTAGAGATAAAAATCTCTCCTTTACCCAAAACACTTGCACGAAGCTCTGCCAATCTGCCCGAGTTCAGCTCAAAGGGAGGTGGGAGCAGCAGGTGGGTGAGAATTCCCTCATCCCGTGCAAGAATCCACACTAGAGTGGAAAACCCCTGTTGGTGCTCACTCTCCCTAGATGATACCCATAGAAGGATGGGGTTTTTTCCCCCATATTGTGTGGTTTTATCCTCCTATCCTGGACATTTCTTAGAGTTTGATTCTGGGACTGACTGTCCTGCTCCCACAGGTTGGGCTGGTTGCTCAGAGGGGCACAGGGAGGTCTGGATTCACCTACAAATGGGCCGTTTTCCTCTGCCCCTCCTTCATTCCCAGCTTTGCTTCACATCCCAAGGACTTCTCCTTCCACTGGAACGGGGCTTCCTCTGCAGGCACCTCCTGCTGCCAACTTCACCTCTGGGGGTGTGAGGGGGATCCTGCAACCAGGACTCCTCCCAAACTCGTTTGTGCTTCCATTTCCGTCACTCGAAGGCAAAATGATTGCCAGGTGCTGAAAGCAGCTCTCGGCAGAACCTCTTCCCAAAAATAAAAAAAAAATTTAAAAAAGAGGAGTTTTGGTGGGCTGGTTGTTTTCTTCCCTCTCAAAGGGAAGGCAGTTCCAAACTAATTTGCTACATCCTGCACAGCGGTAAAAGGAAGTGCACGTTGCAGCTGCACCTTGCTGGTACTTTCAGAAACAATTTCAATTCCCACTTTCTACCCAACGCCTCCCTCACCTTTGGTCTGCACCAAGTGCAATTGCTCAGCAGAGGAGGACGAGCTGTAGCCTCCAACTCAGAAGGCTTCTCTACCGTTTTCTGCTGTTTCTCACCACAAGTTCCTGGCTCACAGCTTCTCACTCCTCTAGAGTTACGGTAACTTCGAGCTGTGCAGCCATGAAGGCTGCTCTGAGCTGCCCATGGCCATCCTGGGGTTCCACCGCAGAAAATAACCCCCTCCCTGCCTGCAATACTTGTATTTCTTGTAGCAGCAGAGAAGGATGCTCCTGAGTTGAGATCAAGGCTCTTTTCCACCACCACTCCAGCTGTCCCACATCCCAAAGCTTGGGTGTTCCAGCGTGCACGTGGGCACCTGGAGAACCTCCATGGGAAAACTCACCTTCTGATGACTGAGAACAAGAGGCAGCAGAAGCCACCAGGGAAGAGGCTTTTTGTAACCACATAAATATTAGAAGAGCTGGAATCTTTCTGTCCTAACACACCTGTTATTGAGTCTGCTCTGCCCTCCTGGCAGCAGCAGAGAAGCTGCTTTGGTACAAGGCTGAGGGAAACCTGGCTCAGTACAGGTCAGCCTAAAATTACCCAGGTGGTTGCCAAGGTCTGAAGCAACCAAATTCCTTTTTCAGCCCTGACTTCTGTACTGGCATGTAAGGGAACACTGTGAGATCAGGAGAGTGGCAGCTGCGTGGAAAGGTTTGTTGTATCTGTCACTCAAAAATCATATCAACATATTTTCATGAGATGAGGGAGTTTCCAAGTGGCTGCAACTCTGAGTAGAAAAAAGAGAATTAATTGAGGAAAAGCACAATTATTCCTCACAGCACTAACAAAGTTGCTCCAGTTGACAGAAGAGGTGCTGTCATCTCTTCCATGCCCAGGAAAGTGAAGAGGTGGTGAGAGGAAAAAAACATTCACCAGGTCCAACCCAGGTAACTATTTTTCTTGAGGCAGTTCATGAAGGTAACACTCACTGCAGAAAAAAAAATGTAGATTTTACACAACAAAGTCCCAGTGTGATGCATTAAGGCTGATGCACATGGTTTCATTTCCTGGGGAGATGATTACAAGATGAAAGACATACTCCAGAGTAATATTTTTGTTTCACCTGAAACACTGTAAAAACAATGGGTCCTGGAAAAAATCCAAAATAAAGCTGTGGTGGCAACTTCAGGCTGAGTCACCACATGAACTGAGCTTGTACAAGTTCTATAAAATGCATGAATAGAGAGAGAAGTCAATGGCAGCAAACATCAGGACCAGCCTGAGGGTTGTCTTTGCCATCCTCTGTAGGAGGAAGTCTCAGAAGGAAAAACCCCCAGTTGCTATATTTAATCCAAGACCTTGGCATCGAATGCAAAGAACAGAACCCAAGTTTTGCACTGTTGTTAAGCAAAGTTTACCAGTAGCAGCAGGAAAAGCACAAAGAATAAAACCCAGAAGCTATTAAAGGCAACGGCACAAAAGGGTGATGTTGTTCAAGTGTTTTACAAGGAGTGGGGTCATAATCGTGAAATCCTCAGCACATGCAAGAAGTCAACTGGATAACAAAGAAACTTAATCATCTTAATGTGGCATTTTAATGATGCTGCTGATTTGCTATGCCAATTCAGAGATAATGAGCCCCTAATGCTACAGATGTTCAGACAGACTAGAGAAAAAAAAAGAAAAAAAAGATAAGCTTTTCTTGTCTGCCATTTCCTAACTATCCAATTAAACAAATTGTGAAAGCATATAAATAGTTTACCAGGTTTTGACAGCTGTTAATAGGATTCAGATGCTGAAGAACAAGAAGGGAGTCGGAACGTGTGTGTGTGCCGAAGGATCCTTGTGCCTGCCCGGCTTGCAGGGGCATTAACTGATGATTCATCACCCTCATCTCCACAAACTGCCCTCAGAAACAGCCACCTCAAGCCCAAACCTACACGCTAGAGCTGCTCCCCTCCCAGAATGCCAGATTCTTCTCCCAGAGCAGCTGGGAGGAGAGCAGGGCTGTGCAGTGAAGCTGGAAGTCAGCGGAGCTGCCAAATGAAAGGCAGAATCCTGCATGGTTATGAAAACCCCTCCATGATGGAACCAACACCCTGGGGGGGAAGATCCATCATGAAGGAAAAACACCCCTTCTCCTTACTGAAGAGATCTGCAGGACAACCCATCGCTGGCACGGATTGGGAAAAGTTAACCAATAAACCAAAGCTGCACCTGCTTGTTTTCCTGAAGTAACAAGACAAACACAGTCCCACGTGCCTTGCAGGTGCCTCTCGACAAGCTGGGGACTAGGAACAACAGGGAATTATAAAATGGGAAGTGACAGGAGCAACATGAGGTTACCCCTCTTTTAGCAGGGGCAACACAGTCAGAGATAAGGAAACTTTTCCCCAGGGCTTCCCTCTCCACCCACCCCCAGACACCAACTCTAGGGACAAGCAGGGAGTTGGAGCCTTTTGGCCCAGCCCAGCTTTGCTTGTTGCCGTGACTCCAGCACTCAGCTCCTTCCTTCCAACAGTTTTTATGAGATCCCTGTTTGCCAACAAAGGAAGCACCAACTCCCCAGCAGCACTATCAGCTGTCAGCTTCACAGCAGCAACCAGGACAGAGACCACACGAGTTCACCCTCATACATGCTTGGCCTGGGGGTGTCCCCACAGGCCAGGTGCCCTTTTTGCCCAAAGCAGATTCTTCTGCACTAGAAATCCAAAGTGCTGCATCCAGAGCTGCTGTTCTGCCCTGGAGATCCACAGATTTCACTTCCTTGTCTCACTAGAAATTATTACTTGGACATATTTGGTTTGATTTAGGTCCCTTCCAACCCAAAGCATTTCATGATTCTATGATTTTATTTTGTATTGGTGCCTTCCAGTATTTCCTTTGCACTGTTGTTCTGTATCCACTTCTGTACAAAACCCAATCATCTCCTTTGTCTGTAGATACTGAATAACACACACTTGAGCGGTAATTCCTAAATGAACCAGAGCAGTTAATGCACCTGGTGGAAATTTCACTGCTAAAAATAGGAAAGAAACTTTCATGCTTCCCCTCTGTGGAGGGCACGCTCCATGGTAATGAGTTTCCTTGTTTTTATTCTGACTTGAAACAAAAATAGAAACAAATCAAATTGAAATGCAGCACTTAGAACTGGAAAGAAAAAAAAAACCAACACAACAGCCCCCAAACCAGGCATCATTTTTCAAGCACTCAGATGTGCATTTTCTACTTCATTAATACCAGTGTCTTTCTATCATTAAAACACAGTATAATTTGTCTAGCTGTACAATTAATTACAACAACAACCAACACACATCATCCCCCAGCTCATGTGAGCCAGGAAACTTGAATTATGTAGCTGGTCCTTAAAGCATCTTATTAAAATACCAGGGGTTCTCTTATAAAGATGTATATTCCTGTGTAAATCCAACTTCATACCTGATCTTTCCCATCTGTTACCAGTTTCTGCCCAATAATAACCTAGTGGGGTTTTTAGGCCCTTCATCCAAAAGGATTGCAAGGTATGTGAAAGTGATGCCACCAGGAACAGAGCTACAGGGAGAAATGTTCCCCAGCCTGGGGAGCTCCCAACGCTGGAGTGAAGCAGGACAAGTGCAGAGGGACAATTAGTGCATTTACCTGCCACTGCCAACAGGATCTGGGGAGGCAGGACATCAGTCCCTGAGACAAGGGAACTGGGTGCCAGAAACCAAGGGTTGGTGCTTGCTAAAACCATCTTGGGATTTTATTTTGATTCGTTTAATTTAAAAGAGGGTGAATCACTTGCTGTTTTCCCTGCACTGCCTGTTGCCCCGTGCTGCACGGGAGCACAGGGGGGCAGAGGGAACCCACATCCCTGGGCCCGCAGTGCCCAGATGTTCCACAGCCTGTCCCAGATGAATCTGGTTCCATTTATGACACCTGTTCACGTTATCTCTTCATATCTTAATATAAAGTTTCCCTCTTAAAAAAAAACACAACAAAACACAACAGCAAAACAAACACCAGAGAAAAAGACAAAGCTGAACAAGCTCTTCCCTCCTGTCGGTGAAGGCATCACGGACAGAAAACACCTCTAACACCACAATTCCTGAAGTCCAGAAAGCCAGACACAATCACAACCGTTAAATCAGACTTCAATTAGACAGTTAATCAGAGAACATCTGGACCTCACAGTCAGACTGAAAAAGGCCACATGTTAAATTTGGATCATCACCTTCATGAGTTATATCAAGGGACCTATTACTAATATGAGCACTTGGGCATCGCCAGCTCTGGTCAACTGCTCTTTCACATGAACTTCAGACCCAGGAAGCTGAGGTGCAGTTTCATTTGGCCTTTTTGAATTAACTTCCCACAAGTCCCTCTTACCATGCAACCTACTCTTGCCTTTATACTAGAAAAAGATAATATGAAAATAGAACATAATATGAAGATCAGGGAAATCTGTGATAACTATCAATGGAGTTCTAACACCTGCACACTGAAAAGCTTAGTTAAGATGTTGCTCAAAATCCCTGAACACCAAAATTGTCACTAAATTAAGTGTGTTGCTTTGATTTGACGATGAAAACAATTCCAGTAGTAAATAAATTAGACTCCAAGGCTTGAACTTCAGATGACAAATACACTGTCTCCAAACTGAGGTTTCTATAATTAAATACCTGTGGTTTACTTTAGACTTGTCTCCAGGAGGAGCCTACACATCACTCCATGTCCCCTTAGGACCCTCCAGACCCACTCTCCAAAGCCACCCGGATCAGGCAGGGTGCAGGCTCCTCAGCCCCACTCAGCTCTGATGAAGGGAAGGCCCAGGAGCACCCAAAGCTCCTGGAGGTGGTGCCTCTGTGTCAGGAGAAACCCTCTGTGTGCCTGGCACACCGTGCAGGTGAGGCAGCAACAGGCTGGTCAACAGGAACATATGGAATTGAGCTCAAAATTAAGCAAAGTTCCCAGCAGCTCCTGCAGAGCAGCAGCAGGGAGATCCAGCAGCAGCAGAACTGGAGCAGTTGAAGGCACTGGGGTGGGAGGTGGTGTTGAGAACATGGCAGAGCCAGCCTGAGGGACCAGGACACTCTGCAGATTTGCCATAACTCAGTGAGAAGTCAGCCAGGAACAAGACACCAGCCCACTGGGAGCCCAGCTCATCAGTCCCAAGGCTGATGGAACAACCTGCTGCACCTCAGCCCAGTTTTGACTCCTGTGGATTCAGACCTTTCCAAACAGTGGGAAACCTGCCCCTTCACCCCTCACGTCCTGTGCCAAATGAACAGCCTGGTTTGGGGACAAAACATGAGTCATCTTAATTAACTGATTTCCTTTCCACCAGCCCATATTCTATAAATGGATTATCTTCTGCAAGGACACGTGGTTCACGTTCCTTGGGCCGTTTTCTTCATCTTCACTGATTTCCTGCTGGGGGAAGGGACACACACACCACAACCCACCTACCCTGGGCTAGATTTCATTTTTACGCCACGGGAATAACAAACATTTCTCTCACCTTCAGCTTCAAGGGCTGATCTCTGCCTGCCTCCCAGCCACGTGTCGCGGAGCCAGAACCAGGCGGGTTCAGCAGTTACGGGGGGGGAATCCCTCCCCCGGGGACCCCCCCGTGCATCGTCCCCCGACACCTGGCACCGCCACCCGGGGTAGCTCAGGAGCAAAGTCTCCTCTCTGCTAACTCTAAGGGGTTCATTAGAGCAGTGAAAGCTGCACCTTCCCGCTCACCCCGCGGGCATCAGGGGCAGCCCGGGCTGCTCGGGGCTCCCCCCCCCTCAAAGGTCCGAGCTGGTCTCGGTCGTTTCCAGGCTGCGGTGGCAGCGCCGGTGTCACCCCAGGGGCTCGGCAGGATTCCTGCCGCTCGGGGCACAACCCAGCCCGGGGCAGCTCTTGTCGCTCGGGCTCGGATCAGGCTTTTGAGCCCCGCCTGCTCGCGGCGCTTGCAGAAATCCCCTGCCCGGGAGCTGGTGCAGCGCTGATGCTGCGAGATAACCCCGCGCCGGGCTGGGCAGATGCCACTCGCTGATAACAAACGGCACTTCCTTTTCCAGCGAGATAAGCGTCTGTGCGAGCGGCGGGGCCGGGCCGAGGGGCTCCCCTGTGCCCCCCAACATCCCAACCTCCCCGTGCGGCCGCGCACGCAGCACCAGCCCTGGAGCCCCGACGGGGCTTCTCTCGCCTCTCATCTCGCCCCCGCGAACACCCGCCAGGATTCACCGCGCCAAGAAACCAAGAGTCGTTGCCTCAGGAGAGCAGGGAATTCGGGCAGAGTCAAACCCTTGGGCTGGGATGCGGCTCCCAGGGCACAGAATGTTAAAATCAAGGACACTTCAGCTTTGGCCACCAAGGGTAACAGGGTTGGGGGCACGTAAAGAAAGGAGGGAAATGCAGGGTTTCCTCCCCTCTCTCCCTGCTTGTCTCTTTTCAGACTAAGATACAGGAAGCACCACAGGAACAGGGTATTTTTATGGTTGCAGGCAAGCACACCATGTGCACCACAGCATGCAGCCTCCATTCCCTGGAGGCAAAAATAAAAGAGGGTTTTTTTTCTTTGTTTTGTTCTCCATCAAGCTTTTAATTACCATATTGCTGTTGCCTTCTGCCTGATTGTCTGCCCCACACGTGGCTGAACCCCTGGTAAAAGGGGGGTTTGACAGGACAGGTTGAATTGTCTTGGAGCAGAACTTCACCTCCAACAAACTCCTGCTCAAAACCTCACACTAGGTCCCCACGGTGCATTCAGAGAATCACCCAATAAAATAATGCAAGATGCACAAGAAACAGCCCAAGAAACTGGAAGGTTATGACTTACTGTGAATGCTTGATGAAACATGGAAAAACCAGACAACTGCACTGAAGAAAAACAGGTTACAGACACACCAAGGCAGTGGGAAGCAAGTGATCAAACACTTGATCTGCCTCTGAGTCAGGGGCCTCCTGTTCCTGTGATGGCCTTCAGCAGATGGAAAGCCCTGGGGGCATGGATCCTGCAGGGGGGCAGGATTTTCTTGGGGTTTTTTTTGTGTTTTGTTTTTTTTTAAAACCTGAGGTGGAGTCGCTCACTCACTGAAGGGGAGATCACAAACACCATGATTAACATTGAGGAGAACCACACAAATGTTGCTCATTATTTCTCTTCAAATTTGATATGCTGTGAGGGTGCCAGTGACCACAGCCTGGAGAAGTGCCAAATACAGCCTTTTTTAACAGCAAAACAGACTTTTCAGGTCAAGGCAGGACATAATCCCTTTTCCCAGGAGCCATCTCTGATACTGACATTATTTCTGTGATTCTGGAGAAGACTAAATACTCATTTTGACCAGGGTTAGTGATCTCCCAAGGATAACACTCCCACCAAGGCAGCACAGTCAGAATGTGGTTTCACTTACCTAGAAGACAGTTATTGACCCACCAGGACTAAGATACCTGCTACTGGTGACCTGCAGCTCACACAGGAGGCATGGCATGAAAGCTGGGACTGTTTCTGAATTCTAGTATCCAACTGAACTGGCATTGTTAGGAAGAAACTTAAATGCTCCTACAGATATTCACACAGTGTAGAATTCTAGTGCAACGTGCTTAAATATTTAAGGTTTATTGTGCTTCCAGTATCAGACTGACTGTAGAGAACTGAACGTGAAGCAACAAAGTAAACACAATATCTATATTTTATGTTGTGCCATTTTAGACTGAGACACTGTGGCTCTCTTTTTTTGTACATTTAGGACAGCCCTCTCCTAGCAATCACCTCTTTGCTCCTAGAGTGAGCATCAAAGAGCACTGAGGTACTGAGTAGCTTCACACTCCATAATGAATGAACACTCTAATGGCACCACAGCCTATCCCAGTGACCTGATGTTTTATTGATTCTCATGGCATTATCTTTGAGATGTAAATGTTCAGTTATTTGCATTCCGGAACAACTTGTAAAGAGACTAAGAGATCAGCAGCAATATAAAAAATTAATGGTGTAAGAGCAGTATCAATATAAACATCCTATCAAAAGTGTTTAAGTTGTACCTGACTTCAGTGTCTGGGAAAGAGCCCAAGCAAGAAGAAGTCAAGGAATGGAAGAAGAGACTTCCTTAATGCCATGATGCTCCTGGAACGGGAGGGTGGGGAGAAGCTACAGCAATTCCTCTGGGATGCTCAGTATTGAGGGGTTTGTGGAAGAAATCCTGTCCTGGCTTCCTGTGTCCCAGCTCAGTGGGCAGGAGGGCAGGGACAGAGGGAGGAGCGAGCGAGTGGGAACGGTGTGAGGGATGGAGAAACTGCTGGAATATGGCTGTGAATATTTGATGTGCTCTGGGATCTGAAAGAGAGGTCATGCCTTGGATGTAGGAAAGGCTCCAGACTTCAAGATTCTGTGAGCAAACCATCAAGTTTCTCTTTTTAGGGTGAGCAGAGCAGAGCTCCCTGCTCCAGCTGCACTCTGCGCTGCAGACACCCCTGCTGAGCTGCTCTCCCTGCCTGCAAACAAGAGGCCTGCTGAGAAGCTGCTGCTCTGGGGTCAGGAGGCATTTCACCCTGAGCCAGACACCCACACTGGGTCAGAAAACCTGTTTGCTCTCTCTCCATCAACTGGCAAGAAAGCCGCGACACCAGGACAGCCCCGCGACACCAGGACAGCCCCGGGACACCAGGACAGCCCCGGGACACCAGGACAGCCCCGGGACACCAGGACAGCCCCGGGACACCAGGACAGCCCCGGGACACCAGGACAGCCCCGGGACACTGGTGCTGTAGATACCAAAGCAGGTTTGATTTCACTCTCCTCATGGACTCCCAGGACTCCCCTGAGTGGTTTCTCTCTTGTCCTTTGTTAACACATTTTAAGAGTCTAATCTTTAATAATGCAAAAGTTTAACCTCTGAACATTGCATTTTGGTTCAAAAGAATCCCACCTACACCACAGGGACCAGCCGAGGCCACTTGGGCAACCAAACCAGAGGCAGCTCTTTAGTGATTCGCCTGATTCACGCGATACAGAAACGCTACCTCAAAGCTCCCAAGCAAAGCCACAGGCATCATGTCTTGACACTTCTGCACTGCCATGGACACCCTGTACCTGACCAGCACCATGAAGCTGGGGGCACAGGGTCTGTCTTTGCCCCAGCACACACACCACATCCTCTGCCAGGCAGCACTTTTCACTGCTTGTGGTGGAGAGCTGGCAGAGCTGAGCAGGCTGAGCTGAGGGCAGGAATGGTTGCAGGGCTGTGATTGCAGGGGCTGAGCTCCTGCAGCAGGGAAGAGGTGGCTCCACATCTGTCAGACACACACAAACCCTCAGCTCTCAGGGCTGAGTCCAGCAGCTGCTGCTTTCAAAGAGGACTTACTAGCTTTTAAAGAGCCACAGAAACGTGCTCTTCTGTAGGACCTTACAGCACATACAACTTCAACACTTGATTCATAAATATGTCTTCTACGAGAGTTCTATAGGAAGGGTTTACTGTTCAAATTAAACAAACATGGTAAACTGACCAACCTGTGCACCCACAGCCTAAAGCAGAGGATCACTGCCATGGATTTAAGTTCTAGAGGGCTGAGTCGTCCTATTAATTTGAGGTAACTTGTCCTTTCTTTAAAAAAACCACAAATAAGATTGCCAAGTCATTTTTCAGATACCAGAGTAACTCCCCAGCATTAAGAGAGGGCAGTCCTGGCACAAACTGCTTTGAAGAGTTTGCCTGCTACACCACACATCACTGCACATGCCTTTGTATCATGCTATCCATATTTCATAGATCCTGGGAAGTGACCTTCATAAAACGCACATGAGGTTTCCCCATGGAAAACAGTTTCTCCTCCTTTGTTGAAAAGCTCTGAATTGTATGTATTGTTATTTCTTTCACAGACATGCTGAAAACCACAGCCATGATCCAGGATAAACGTCCTAATCACTCTCTTAGCATAATCAGATCCATAAAAAGACAAAATGTAACTTATTTTTCAGAATTCAGTCTTGACTTTACCTCCTGCTTCTTCGCCAGACTGGTTGTGTTCCTTCAGATCTTCCATGTTATCCATACTTTCCATTTCCTGGGATTTGCTCAGGTTGCAGTCTGCCAGAACCTCCTGTCCTTCTGAAAAAAACACAAACCACACAACTCTAGTGACCAACCTGTGCTCCCAGAGTATTTCCAGGTGACTACCTCAAAGTACCTGCAAGCTCCCAACGTTGCTCCCAACGCCCACAATGGTTTTCCCATGGATGCAGCAGCTGCAGTTTGCTTGGATGGATTTGCTTCCCAAACTCACACACAACTTCACCAGCTCTTAAGCTTTTCCTCGCACTAAACTAGTCTGGAGGTTGTTCCAAGTGACAGCAGGAACACAATCCAGTGCATGGAACTCTAGATTTCACCTGCATCCCAGGGCTGGGGCTGGCAGCTGGGCAGGCGAGCTCTCCAGAGCACGCAGAAGGAATCGTAGCTCTACTTGGTTCATTTGGGCAAAATATTAATCATTCTGGCCCCAGGCCAGGAAGCTGCTCAAACACATTTCATCAGAAACCTCTTTTGAACCCAGTGGCACCTCACTGCTCATTTCACATGTGCCCTTTGAAACAGCAGCAGCACCAGGAAGTTTCAGCAGCAGCGGGTCCTGGAAACCCACCCGAGCTCTGACCTGCAGTGCATGTACTGGGGTGAAGCTTTTCAAAGAAAACATCATAGAGACTGACTCTAATCTCATGCAGATCTCTCTGCATTTCAGCTCAGAATTTTGGTTAGAAACCTGGGAGTGTTGCCTTTGGACAATCCTGTGCATTTTAAAGTTCGCAGCAACGTTGTGAAATTGCTGCTAAAAGCTGAAAAAAGTTTCAGGTTTTGATTAGCAAGAAAATTAAACACTTGTCAATCTCATGCCAGAGGTTTGTTTTCATATTTTCAGAAATGCAGTCAACCAAAAGAATCATATTATTCTTGCTTCCCTAAAACTTCCAGCTTTCTCCTGAAATCATTTCCCTTCCTACTTGAGCCTTTTTCCCCCCTTTAGGACCATTTTCCAGTATCATATTGAAGTTTGACAGTTTTATTTAAATTCTAGATTTTACTTTTTGCCTTTCATGCCTGTCTTTATATTTGGGACTCTGCTATTCCATGTCCTGGGAATCCAACCAAGCTCCAATTCAGGTATTTTTCTCCATTTCAATTTAAAACCTTCAAGAGAGGGTAAAGAACAACTTGCCCAGCACGGTACCTGCAGCCATGGGCTCTTCCTGAGAATGACTTAGGTCCATACCTGCCTGGGAACCTGCAAAAGACAGAACAGCAGTTTGAGTTGCTGAGTATTTAGAACCACTCACGATGCATTTTCCATCCTCTCAGAAATTCCCGTTTTCTTGGCTGAAAGCAAACTTGAAAAAGCAAAGTTCTCAAAGAAATAAACATCAAGTCCTCGTTACATCTCGTTGTGCAGCTTCATTGTGCACAAAAGAGATTGAGTATTATTTTCTAGCTTCAAAAAATTCTAGAACAGAATGACTTCACTTTTGGTTCAGCAGCTCCCTGAGCACCCTGGGGGCTCAGCTCTGCCCCCCTGGGAAGGGCTTTTCTCTCAAGCCCAAAGTACAAGGCATTTTCACACTCCTTTTCCAATACAAAGGAAAAATCCTTGTCTTTGAGACCTGCTCTGTTTCCACAGGAATGCAAGGTTAGTTCCCATGGTGAAATTCTGTCTGGGATCACACCAGGGATTTTTCATTATTTTTTTTTTAAGACTTGAGACCTCCCTCTGCAGGTGCCCAGAGGTGCTGAGCACCCAGCAGGGCTGCTTTGGAGACACCCTGAGCTGCAGGTATTTCTGCCTCCCACTCCAGTGCCCAAATTCAGCTGGAGACACAGACCTGACCTGTCCAGATAAACCTTTACCCAGTCCTGCTGCTGTCAGAGCTCCCTGACATGAGGGCTCAAGTGCCACAGCTACCTGCTTCCTTCCTCTTTCCTTTCCTCTTGCTTCTTTCTTCTTCTTTGTACATAAGAGAAAACCTTTTATCATCTTTAAACATAAAAAAATAATAGCTCCAGGACTCATAAAATTAATTCCTGGCAGTTACATAAGAAGAAGACTCATGCAGTGGCCATGAGGTGTTAACCACCAGTGACATTTACCCCATCATTAGCTGCCTTTACCACCACTGCACATGGAACATTTCTGTGGTCTCTGCAATGTCAAAATACAAAAGCTCTGTTAACTCTGCAGCCCAAGAAGCCCAGCACCAGAGACTGCCCAAAAACCTGCACAGACAGGGGATGGGCTGATGCCCAAAGACAAAAAAAAAAAAAAAAAGCACAGAACTATCCAACAAAGGTTTTTTTTCAGTGCTTGGGTCTATTGTTTCCTAGACAAAAGCACTCAGCTCCCATTTCTCAATCATGGGTCTAATAAGGGGTGTGACTCCTGGCTGGAGACAGGCTGTGAAGATATTAGCACTTGTGAAACACGTCCTAAAATTAAACCAGAGCTCCTGCCCTTTCTTGCAAGTTTAGCACTAATGCAAACTTTTCATTAGGTGTCTTGTATTACAGCCAGGAGTGTTGCCCTGTGTCATACAGACAGTCATGGGATTAAGTGACAAAAGTTCAAATATTTACCAAACCTGTATTTTTAAAATTAAATAAATAAGACCCATGAACTCCATAGTTGGAGCTCTTAATTTGTCTTTGTTTCATTTTATCATGGCAGGGCAAGTGAGGTACAAAGCAGCAAATGCACCAATTTATACAGCAAACAGTGATGGGGAAACATCAGTAAATACATGGTACATGAACAAAATTCACTCTAGCATTGATTTTAATTTTACATTGCAATAAGAGAGATACCTAAACGACACAAACCTGTGTAATTGTGCAAATAATTAAGGTCTGGGCAAGACAATGAAATTCCCACTATTCTGTAATAACCTGAATTGGATTTCAATTGCATTCATAAATCCTGGGCAGTTGCCTCATTGGGGGGTAAAGAGCTGGTCAGGGCCCCAGGGTTAAGCAGAAAGGGTCCCTGGGGTGGGGGGGGGAAGAGGTAGGACCTGGAAACTGCAGCAGTTGTGTCAGTCTGAGGGTGCCAGGAGGTCTTGAAACAAAACCTTGGAGTCCCTGCTTCAAAGCAGGTGATTCTGCATCTATGTCTGTATAACTTAACATTCGTTTAGAACCCCCAGGACAGCTCCCAAGCACAGTCACTGCTCTGAGGACACACAGGACATGGGTGGCAGCAGCTCAGGGTGCTGCAGCGTGACCCCCCAGGGCTGCTCCCTGCCCAGCTGAACCACAGGGGAACCCCCCAGAGCCCAGCACAGCCAGACCTGTCCAGCCAGTCCTCCAACACTCATCATTGAATGCTGAGACCAGCTCTGTGTATGTGTTGACATTTGGTTGAGCATAACAGGTTCCTGTCCACGCTGGGCAGCTGGACTGTCCAGTGCTCCTGAAGAGATAAGCACAACACACTGTGAATCTTTCTTCTCTGCTGACAAACATCCCAGTCTCTGTAGCCCTTTCAAGCCTCCAACACCCACTCACCAGTACCTGGTTGCTTTATGATACCAAGTCTCAAGCAGCTTCTTACAGCCTTAGTGGTCTCCACATCTAACCTTGGGTTTCTTCCCCAAGTATTTTAAACCAGATCCTTCACTGTGTCACCTACGTGTGCCAGGAGGAGGAGGAGGAGGCCTGGGAAGCTTCCTCCCCAGTTCTGTACAAAGAAAAGCAAGTTTCTACCTAAGGTTCAGAAAAGCACAAGGTGGGGAAATCACTTACACGTTATCTTCCCAAGCTTGAAAGAGATCCAGTGTCTGAGGTGCATGGAAGGGAGACTCGTCCTGTGTGTTGGGGCTGACACCCACAAAGCAGAAGTAAAATTCATGGGCTGCTGAAACCAACCAATCCTTTGGTTCTACACCAACAGCCAAGTGAGCAAAGATATTTGAATATCTTGCTAAAAAAAGTGCCATGGCATCGTGACACCCAGCAGCATGGATGCTTCAGCCTGGTGTTTGACCAGTTAGCAGGAGGAACACAACAACAACCTGTGGTTTTAACCCCCCAAAATGGATGTTTGGCAAATAAACAATCACACTAATTCCCTTCTCTCACCAGTGCAGCTGTAGCCAACGGAACAGGAGGCACGTCTTGAATTATTACAATCTTACCTGCTTGCCTCCAAAGAGAAACCAGAATATTGCCTTTCTTTACTGCCAGCTGCAGCTCCCAGCCCACCAGCTTCGTGACGGGGATGTCTCTGTGAACCCCACAGGCTCAGTCACAGCACGTGGAGCACACGCAGCTGCTTTCCTTGGCTTTGCACCATCTTAAGAGGCACAAGCCCAAATGAACCACACACCAACCCTGGCCCCTGCCCTACAGGCAGCCCCCCAACCTTGTTCCTAAGTGCTCACAGCACACCCACTGCCTTTGCACTCTGCAGCAGCCAACGTTTCACCCCAGCATGTTTTTCACCTTCAACCCACACTGAACCATTCGAGAGAGAAGGTCTGTCTGGTTTCCCCTCTGACCAGCCTTCTTCAGCACTGACACTCTCCATGGCTTTCTCCAGAAGGTCCCTGGACCAAACAAACTCTTTACAGGGTCTCCAGCACTTGGCTGCTCTTAAGCACCAGGTAAGACTTGGAATGAAATATGGGCCCTTTACGTGCACGTGTCATTTTGGGAAGGAATCCTGATCAGCGAAGGAGAACACTTTTCTCCTGTGACCTTTTGAAAAGAGCAGAATATCTTCTGCTACTTCCACAGGTCCATCCCAGCAGAGTCAGTGGAAATGGCAGCATGAGGGCAGTTCTTGAGATCTTTGCAGAGCCAAACCAGTCAGGAGATGCAACCAAGCAGATCTGGGCTGCCCTGACCCAGGTCTCCAACTGCTGCCAGTGTCTGTCTGGTGGTCAGTGACCAGGCTGAGCACAGAAATCGAGGACAGAAGGGTCACCCCTTTGTCCTCAGGGGCAAATTTCCCCTTGACTCCAGTGGAACCAAGATTTTCCCAACACCCATGGAAACAGAGAAGCTCAGCAGTCACTGCATCCAGAGAGATCAGGTTAACCCTATTACATTAACTTCATCCCAAACACAAGTAACTGATCCTCAGAAACCCCACCAACAGAACTGAAACCTGAAGGATTATTTGCATATTAACTTTAACTGTACAAGAAACATGAACATAAAAAAGAGAGTTCTCAAATAATCTCAGCTGTAAGGGCAGAAGAGCCCTTGTCTTCTAATCAGAGACTAAAATTACTGGTACACCTGAAGAGCTTTCCTCCCCCCAGAAGACACACCAGGGACCCAAGAAAACGAGCCTGTGTTTAAGTGCTGACCTGTCACCAGACCCGCTTTTTGAGGACATCGGTTACATCTCCCAGCAGGGAGAGTCTCCAGTCAGATTCTGTTAAAGCAACTATTTAAATACAAACATTTTCTAAGCCTTTAGCAAAGGAGAAGAGACTGAAAACAAACAACAAACCAACAAACAAACCAACCGCAGGTAACTTAAAATAACCAGAAACCTCAAGTCATTAAGACAGAGCAGAATCTGAACTGGAGCCCTCAGAACAGTGCGCTAACATCAGAGCATCCACCTCAGAAGGAGCGAAGCGGGGATCCCTTCCCAGGCTGCTCCGGACGCGGTCACCCCGCGTTCCCCGCAGCCCAGTGACCCGGGAGCTCCGCTCCCAAACTCACACACGCGCTTTTCCGAGCGGCAAGAAACCACCACGCCCTGGAACTCGAGAAAAGCCTGAAGACGGAGACAGCGGAGACAGCAGGTTGGAAAAACCAACTTCATCATCCACGTCGCGATGCTCGCGAAATGAAACGGAGGGAGGGGGGAAAGCCCCGCGGGGTCCCTGCTGCCGGCAGCGGCGGGGCCGGGCCCGCAGGGAGGGTCGGGGGGCACTTCTCACCTTCCATGCTCCGGCCGCGGGTCCCGGTCCCCGCCGCGTCCCCGGTCCCCGCCGCGTCCCCGGTCCCCGCCGCCCGGCCCGGCCGCTCCTCCCGCGGGCGCCGCGACATCCGGACGGGGCGGGCGCTGAGCGGCGGCCCCGGAACCGGCACCGGGCTCGGTCCCCGGGAAGGAAAGCAACGGGGGGAGGGCGAGGGGGAAGCGTGTGTTTCAGGGAGCCGAGGGACAAGGGCCGGTGACCCGCCAGGAGCATCTCCCGGCAGGGGCTGACACGGTCCAGCTCTGCCGCAGCAGCTCAGAGGTGGCCAGAGGGTCCTGGAGCTGGAAGCCCAGGGACAGAGTTGGGAACGTCCCTGTGCCCACACAGCACTGAGGGGCCAAACTCAACGCGGGAACTCTCTCCCTCACGGCTTCATGGGAGATAAAGCTCTTTGCCCTCCATCAGAGGTGGCTTCACAGCAGAGAAGCCAGGGCAGGTCCTCAGGCAGGGACAGTGCCAGGAATCACAGAACCAGAGAAACATTTTGGTTGGAAAAGACCTTTCAGACCATCAGGTCCAACAGTTGAGACAGCACTGCCAAGGCCACCACTAAGCCAAGAAGAACCACTTCACAAGAGTGGAGCTCCAGAAGAAAGAAACCAACCCCACAGAGTGACCCTGCCCTGAGGGCTTGGCCACCTCCCACCTTCAAGGCCAAGGCAGCCAGGTGGTGGCACAGACCCCAGCCCAGGGGTTCCTCCACCCCACATCTGCCCTCACAAGGGATCTGATGAGCAGTGGGCTCCATTTCCCCCATCTCAGCACTGCCAGGAAGCCCTTCCACCAGAGGGTGCCCAGCAAAACAGATCCATAATCCCAGCCAGGCAAAAATGTCAATTGGTGATTTAGGGAGCCCTTCATCTCCACAGCAAGCACTGACACCCAGAACAGCACAGGAAAGCCACGTGCCATGACCTGGGACAGGTCACTCACTGGACAAGAGCTCCTTACAGGGAGTGAGCAGGGCAGGGCACAGGGAGCTGCTGGGCAGCAGCAGACTTCCCCCTCATTGTTTCCCACTGCAGGGCCAAGCAGCCCAAGCCTTTGTTGGAACTGGTGTGGCAATCGAGTGCTGCTGTGCCCACACACGTGGGAGCAACTTCTCTGCCACACACTTCACTTCCTTTGTGTGCAGTTTGTCCTGGCTCTGTTTACACACCATGTAAACGTGCTAAGGCAGCCTCAGCTGTCACGCAAATGTTGCTTTCTGGGCATGATTTGTTAACAGAACACACTCCTTGGACTGCACATGAGAGTTAAATAACTGAGGTAGTAGTAAAATAGCTGTTAGCTCTTTTTCCTTAACAAAATAGCATTGCTATTTAGAAAAGAAATGAAGTTAAGATGGTTTAATAAATTAAGGCAAATATTAGTTTCACTCAAAGAACTTGGGGGATTGTCAAATTATATTTTTTATACATCAGAGTCCAGCAGGCAGCTCACTCTGCACAGGGCTGGGATGAGCCTTTGAGCAACCTGACCCAGGGCAGGACGTTCCTGCCCACGGCAGGGGGTGGCAGCAGGTGACCTTTACTGGTCCCCTCCAACTCAAACCCTTCTGTGATGCACAAGGAAGTGTGAGCTGTGCCAATCCAACATAGCCTTGACTTCACGTGCAAGCTAAGCACTAGTTGTGGCATTTTGCTTCACCCAAAGCCCAGAGCTATTACCAAGAAAAGCCCCCCCCAAAATGTAAAAAAATAGAGCTGGCCTAGATCTCAGCTCAGCACAGAACAGCCTGTACCTGGGGTGTTTGCCATCCATATAGTTGGTGTTTGCAGCTTTGAACTCTAATGAGTCAAAGAAGCAGCTGAGGGACGAGAAGGAAAGCAGCAGAGCTGAGGTGCTGTGGGTGGAACTCAGGGATGATCTCCAGCACAGCCAGGGCAGCTGCCCCTCTGGACCCCTGGGCTGATCACTGAACCTGTTTATTACAGTTTTATGCTTATCCCATCACATGGTGGTTTGGGTTGGGTTTTCATGGCCCTGCAACTCAGCAGTGTTTTAGAACTGAGAAAGGAATGTTTTGGGATAAGAAGATGGATGGAGGCTTAATGCACTTTTTTCCTTTACATGTGTTTTCCACAGAGGGGTCCAGAAACCTGTAACAATCCTCCCCTGAATTGGGGATCCAGAAGTGAATGAAGTGGCAAATGGACCCAATCACCAAAGACCAAGTGAGCGTGAATTATCATAGCTCAGGTGCATGACAAGACAACATGGAAAGAGGATCCTTCTACTTAATGGAGTGTCAATGACTGCTTCTCAACTTTTTCAGCACATGGAAAAAGATTCTGGAAATAAAGTGTTAAAAAGATACCTGGAATAATCAAGCCCAAGTCTCTGCTAATTCCTGTGTGATGATTGGAAACCCCTTTGTTTTTCATCCCAGGATTATTCACAGCCATTTTCTTACTGCCAGATTTATTCTCTAATTTAAACCTTTACTTTCCCTCACTTACATTTACCATCAGATAATCAATTTTGTCTTCTCCCTGCTTTTATTTCAGGGGCACAAACCAAGAGCCTGGGTTTGCCAGCCTTTAAGAAAGGCCTCTATGCTCATCAGGGCCCTCCTCTGATCACCCACCTGAAAGACCAGGGGCAGAATTCTGTTCTGTGTCCCAGGATTTGTGTCCAGAGCCTTTCAAAGGTCATTCATATGATCCTGTACTCCTGAAAATCTCTCTTCATATTTCCTAGGATAAAACATTTGCCTTTTTAGTATCTATTCACACCATTATCAAATTCAGATTATTTTTTTTCTGCTTCTATCATTTCCTATGACCAGAGCTTCAGCTGTGAGTAAAAATACCTACTTATTTAGAAATACAGGATTTTACATTTTCGGCTATTAAATCCTTCCCCCACTATTACCCTGTTCTTAAAGATAACCAGATTTTTTTTTCCCCCCCTTGCCTGCAATGACAACTTATCAGCCTGTAACTCAGAAATATTGTAAACTTGAAAAGGAATGAGTCATTTGACACAGACCAGGAGCCAAGGCTTAGAAAGATTCAAAACTGCAGACAAAGCTGTAGAGTAAAAATACTATTTTATAATAATTAACAGGCTGCAGACTGATGGGCTGTATAGGCCAGTGACATGACAACAGGCTGCAAACATCCTTAGGAACAGAGGATGTTCAGATTGAAATATGACTAGTTAATAGCAGACACGTTAAAAACTGAATCATTTTGCTGTGCAGTGTGAGCACAAACTGGTAACCTTGAGTAAAACTGAAAACATTTGCATGGGAACACAGGTCTTGTGAGGTGGTCCTAACTATCAACCACTCAGCAGCTCAAGGAAATTAAAAATGAAAATCCTGACATAGTTCTTGTACCTTAACCAACTACTTGAGTCGATGTCTTGGTCTAAGGAAGAAGACAGTGGGGCTGTTTCCCTGCAGAGACAGAAGTGAAATAATGAGGCAGTGCCCACGCTGAGCAGCAATCAAGTTTTGCAAGGCCCAAAATGAGAGGGACAAGTCTTTAAAATGCCACCAGGCTTGACTAAAAGCCTTTTCCATTGATAATTTGATGCCTTCTCACTTTTTTTTGTTTTGCAGGCTTCATTAAAGAAAACACTGAACTGAAGCATTTTGTACGTGGAAGCATCGAATTCAAACTTTCACAGCCATCTACCAAAATAACTATCATTCCTGTGTTGGCTGGTTCCATATTTGTTATGCAAATACCACTTCATCATTTCTGGACACTGGCAGGGTCTGGGGCTGCACGAGAAGCACCATTTAGCTCATGACCAGAGGCTTGGCCACAGCTCCTGATCTCGAGCGTCTCATGATGTGCAACGTGGCCAAATCCAAACCCCTCTGCTCCCTGTTCAGCTGCTCCCCGACTGGTTTTATAACACTCACTCTGGAAACAAAACATTCCCACTTGTGAGAACTTAGAAGTCATTAAAAAAGTCTTCCAAAACATGCAACTGACTTAAAAAACACCAAACCCCAACCCAACCCCCGCACAACAAAGCACCTGTACTTAAAAGTCATGAAGTGCCATTATTTTTCGGCCAACAGGATATGCCCGGCTCTTACTTTCAGTCTTTCTCACAGCCAGCGGCAGGAATATTTGTTGGGTTTGGTGGGGTTTTTTTAAGCCGAAAGAGCCTGGTCCCGCAAGGAGCCGCCCGGGACCCGCAGCCCCGCACGCGGCTCCGGGCTCCCCCGCCCCGTCGAGCCGGCCCGGCCGGCGCTGCCGTTCGGGGCCCGGTTCAGCACCCCGAGCACAGCCCGGGCCTGAACCTCTTCCCTCCTCCCCCCGCAGTTTCCTCCCCTTGCTCACGCAGCTGGAGACGAGCCCAAAACCACCGCGACGCGGAGTCTCGGGGGGGGCGGCCAAGGAGACCCCCCCCCCCCGGGGCTGGCAGGGCTGCGGGGCACTAACAGGTGTGAGAAGAGGATGGAAAAGCATGGGGGGGGGGGGGGGGGGGGGGTGAGGAGAGACAGGAGAGGTGAGGAGGGAGGAGCTGGGGACCCCCCGGCCCCGGCCCCGCGCGGGGGGACGCGCGCCCGGCGCCGGTTGCGGCGGTTGGGGCGGGGGCGGCATGGCCGGGGCCGGGGGGTCGCGCTGCCCCCCGGGGCGGCTCCTGCGGGCCCTGGCGCTGCTGGTGACCGGCTTGGGAGCCCTGAGCGGAGGTAGGGAGGGAGGGAGCGAGCGGCGGGGACATCCCCGAGGGCGGCCGTGGGGCGGGGGGCACCCCTGGGAGGGCAGCTGCGCTCTGCAGGACACTCCCGGCGGCAGAGGACGGGAAAGCCCTTCCCAGAAGGGAAGGTTCGGGTCCCCCTGCCCGCCTCCCTCTCACCCCAGCCCTGCCTGCCAGGGCTGCCTTATCTGCCACCACGGCCTGGAAAAACCCTCAGAGCCCAGCAGAGACAGGATGATTTCCAGATCTCCGGAGGGCTCTCACAACAGGAACCCTCGTGCCTAGCCATCTGCCCACTGATTTCCAAAAGGCAAAGGCCTGAAGGCTCAGCACCCTCCCAGTCTCCCTGTTGCCCCATCCTGCTTCTCCTCAGGGTCATCTTGAAGAGCCTGAGCTTTCCAGTTAGACTTTGTAACTGGTTTATTGGCTTTTTGTAAAGAGAAAGGCTCAGCTAGGCTAGAACCTGCTGTATCAAGACAGATTTGCAACCTGGGCACTAAAGCAACAAAACCCAGCAACAAGTGGGGAGGCCCTTGGCTTTAAGGTGTGGGGAGAGAGAAAGAGGCCAGAGAAACACTCCATGGAACAAAGTAAACAGGGTGACAATTACACATTTCTGATTCTCGCAGTTAAATTCTGAGTCCTTTTCCCTACAGTGAGAGCTGTACCTCAGCAAGAGCAATATCCTGTTGATCTGATGAGACATAACTATATTTATGGTGACAGCAAACATGAAGGTAAACTTGTCTGTTCTAGATACATATATAGGTCTTACTAGACTTTTAAAATGGAGTTTTAAGTACAGTGATCATGGTGTAGACCCTGCTACACATGAAAGTGACACAACCAAGCTCAGCTGGACAGTGCTGGAGACTCCAGAACATGATCTGGATAGTGCACAGGAAGGGGGGGATGTTCAAAAATAGATTTGTCCCACAGTGCTACTATAAAGCACTTCTGAAAATTTAAATAACGGTCCCACTCTGCAAAAAGCTCAAGATCTGCTGTTGTGACATGATCTGTGTGTCCCCTACACAGTCAGCACCAACCACACTGGGGACAGTTCTGTGGTATTAATAAAAGATTAACCTTGCACTTTTCAGGGCCATACATGAAAAACAAACTTTGCATGACATTAAATAGGTGTTTTGAAATGAGTATTTGGGTGATTTGGTTCAGTATAAGCATTTCCCATCACTTACCTTAGTGTCTTGCATTGCAGTGAACGTGTATGTCAAGGTGTCCTCAAACAGCCCAGTTCTAGTGTGTATGAATTTGGCTCTTTCTCAGGAAGAACTGATAGATCCCAAGTACCTCTGGATTGGTCCAAATGGAAAGAAGCTAAAAGGTCAGTCACCTTGTTTGGACTAGAAAGGACTTCCACCCTCCCTCCCTTCACCACTTTTTCCCCAGTCACCAACAACTTCACAAATTTAGAAGCAGCCTCTGCCCTGGGGGTGGGGGGGGAGGAATCAGGAAAATATGCTGAGATGGAGAAACAGTTTCTCTCTTTTCTTTTTACAAGGCAAAAAGCCAACCACACGTGGCTGAGTAGATCACTGTGCATGAAATCACATATTTGCCTGGTTTCTGTGGATGCCACCCTGCAATAGGACAGGGGGTCCAAATAGTCACTTGGTCCTTTGTGACATTTTCCCACAAGCTCTGAGCTGACAGGAGGTTTCTCTTCTTTAGTGTTTTCAAACGCTTGAGGTTGGAGGAGACTTGCAATGAGTCCTGAAGGTCATCAGTTCTAGACTTAAGACAAACCAGTGTCCTTACAGGCAGGAGCAGTATCTGATCTCCCAGCCTTCTCAAGGAGCAGAGCATCAGCAACTGAGCATTTCCAGTCATCAAGTGTTTCCTGTTTCTGTTCTAGAGGAAAAACATGTGGAACTTGAAGAAACAGGAAAGCTGATTCTGATGGACTTCAAGGAGTGGATGTCTGGAGCCTACACTTGCACTCTTTTTCACAAAATCATGCCAACTATAAGACAAGAAGGGAGAGAAAAGGCTGAGACATACAGATTTATGGTATATGGTAAGATGGGCAACTTACTGGGACCCTCATGCTCGTGGCCTTTGTGGTTGGGTGGGTTTGTGAAGGCTTGATTAAAAAAATTAGTTAAGATTTTATCCCAGAATAGAACATTTTTACATGTGAGCACACACACACTCCCCCAGTTTTGGGAAAGGTTTTAAGCAGCTGCTGCCAGGAATATACAGCAACTCAGAATAAAATAATCTCTGCTCTTAAGAACAAAGTGAACTCCAACAATTCCAGTTATATCCAAGGTCTGAGAGGAAGCTGCTGAGACAGAGATTCCCAAAGGGAACATCTGCTGGTGCAGAAGGAGCCCCTTGCAGCACCTGAGCCCCCTTCCAATATCCCCCCCCACCTGCAAAATAACATTCCAGACCCAGCTGAGGAGCCCTGACTCCTACAATCCTTCCAGGAACCATCCAGCCCCACACTGGAATGGCACAGAGTGTTTCTGCACAGCCCCAGCCCGTGGCAGTTCCACACCTTCCCAGACCTGCCAGTGCTCTGCTCTTTCACTGTTTGCCCCTTTTTTTTGTTTGGTCCCTGGGAGCAGAGCCTCCCAACACAAACACTTCCATTCCTCTGCGTTTCAAACATCCCTGGCTATGTGAGTCAGCTCTGGCAGGGCCAGATTTGTTCTGTTCTGGTTAATGAGTGTTATTTATTTGTTTACTTTTGAATAAAAGCCTGTATCTCAGACACAAAGGACACGATGGAGACGGTAAGTTTCTGCAGGAGATCCCTCTAGTGATTACAGCCCAGAACTCACACAAACCCTTTCCTTCAAGCCTACAGGGAAGCTGACCACACATACCAGGGGTTTGCTCACTTCGTTACAAAGACGTGTGAGCTGGCAGCCAACGAGGAGTTCTTTGAGAAGCTGAAGAAAATGTTAAATGACCTGATCTCTGATCTGACCTGTCACCTCGCAGAGTCATCCTACAGATGCCACTATATCAGGACACCAGAACAAGGTCTCCAGCACGAGCTGTTTGTCAGCTTCCAAGGTAACAGAGCTCCGGGGCCGCTGGGGAGGGATCATTTATTTTTACAACCAACCTGAGAGTACTGTAAACAAGAGGCAAGTGCACCTCTGAAGGTGGTTTCCCTGCTTTCTTTCAGAGTCCCTGTATTTTTTCTTACTAGCCCACAGATGGAGCTAAAATGCAGTTTATATGTTGAGTTTGTAGGACTGGACTTGGTGCAACCTGAGGGAGAAATGTTATTTTGTGGTGCTCACTCAGGAAGGACTGTTGGGAGGAGGCAGCAGATAAGATGCCACATTTTTGTCATGACTGTAACTGCAAAAGGAAAACTATTCATTTTTTTTGCCATTATTTTATTTTATTTTTTAATAAGTCTGTGACCTCTGTGGTTTTGCTTAATTCTAGGAAACTGCTCAGAGGTTAAAAGCAAGAGCCTCACAGGTCCCTTTTGGTAACACTGGTGTGGCCTTGCAAAACACCTTCAATCAACCCAGGTGGCTGCCCTAATTTAGAGATGGTTTATCACTGAGGAAAGGAAATTATTCATTAACACTTTGACCACATTCTCTCCTGTATCTGTTGTCATCATGTGCCAAGAGGGAACCATCCAACAGGTTATGGAACAGTTTTGTGGCCTTTTCCCCCTCACTAAAGTCACAAATAATTCAGAGCAAACTGAGGACCCAAAGGTTTTAAGTTTACACAAGACTAGTCCTAACCTGAGGGTACCCTGTGAGAACGTGGTTCCCTTCTTCCTGCCAGCTCAGCACATAGTTCCCCCATTATTTTATGCTTTGACCTCTGACTCTTACTGGAACAAAGTGATTTAAGTAACTGGAGAGAAACCACCAGCACCAAACCTGGGAGGTTTCCCCCCCCCTTTTGTCACTCACTCATTTTTCATCACCCAAAAACACCCAGCCAGAACTTTTGCAAAACATGATCTTGACCACAAAGTGACAAGTGAAAGAAAAAAAACACCCATTCTTCACAAATTAGAGGCAAAATTAAGAGAGTAGGATGAGCACAGGGAGGCCCTGAGAGCAGAATGGGATTTATTGATGTCTCTGAAGTGACCCTGCAAGCACCTGCTTGAGGGACTGAGCTCGATGTAGTTTGTTCTTCACCACGTGTCTCTTTTTTTCCCCAAACCCACAGTCAACCCTTTTGCACCAGGATGGGAAGAAGTTTGCCACCAGGCCCCCTCTGATTGTCAAGACGTGACAAACATGAGAGTTCACAAGGTTTGTCTCAGCCACCCTTGGGTCATCCCTGCCTGTTTAACACACGTTTCTGCCTCAGCAGCTACAGATGGTAGTAATCCAGTAATCCAGCTTCACCCCGATTTGATGGGATGAATGTCATTATAAATGACAACTCATGGATTTCAAATAATTCCCTTCAGGATGGAAAGCTGTTTTTAAAGGTCAAAGTGATCCAAACAGTTTTAAAAAATAAATAATCAGGCTTATTATTCCCTTTATATTTACCTCTAAGAGTAAAGAATTGTAAACCTGAATATTCCCATCAGTGTACTGACCCTCCAGTTCTCTAAATTAAATCTCTTATTTATGAGTTGATAAATTGAATACAATTTAGCCTAAACCTCTTCTCTGACTTCTGGATGTTAATAAATGCAATCAGATTGTACCTGGGGCTGGTCCCAGGCCCCCTGAACCCCAAGGACAACTCCCAGTTAAGGTGACAAGTGGGGAATCAGGACAACAAGGTATTTACTGACATTTTCAAGCCCAAGAAGAGCCAGCTCATTGTTTTATTCTTCTAATGTTTCTGGACTTTAGGCAAGAGATCGAATTCAAGAGGTTTTCAAGAAGATGACATCTGTTTTGGCGGAGTTTGAAACTGTTCCTTCAATTCACTACGTGGACAAGAGTTTCTCAGTGTTTCCCATCGACAGTTGTCGACCAGGTTTTGGGAAGAACAACCTCACCCACAGGCTCTGTGCCAACTGCTGTGGTAAGGGCCAAGCACAGGATTTGATCTGGTCCCAGGTTTCTCTGGGGAGAGGTCAGTAAAAGATCAGTGTCAAGCAGAGGTATTTCCATTCTGCTTTTGGAAAAGCCACTGATAGGAACAGCAAAACGAGCTGGTGGTGCTTGTTGGTGTCTCCAGATGGAGTGAGTGGAAGTGGTGAAGTGTGTTTTTTTTTTTCCTTCCAAGTCACTGGTGAGTGACTCTGCTCAGGATACAGAGCAAATTAGAAAGTCACCCTAATGGCAGAGCTGCTGGAACACTCTCAGCTGTGCCAAAAGGCCCTTTGCCAGCAGCACCTCCTGCTAGTGCTGGAGCTGGGGGGTGTAACGAGGGGCAACCCCAGGAACTTGGGAAGAATGAGCTCTGGGAAGGCCCATGGAGGGGTGGGGGGGCTGAGACTCCAACTCTGTTCTATTCACAGTTGTTTGTGAGCCTGGAACTTACAGTCCTAACAACGATGTGACCTGCCAGATTTGTGCAAAGCCTGAAGTCCAGAAGTACGGAGCAAGACACTGCTAATGGAGCAGTGACAGACCTGGAAAGCTGGAGAGCAGCTGTGTGAGCAGAACAAGCTTTGCTGGTTTTGTGATGTTCTTTTCATTTTTAGCTGCTGGTTCTGGAATTCCACATTCCTGTTGAACAACTGCAAAACAGCCTCCATTCATGCACCTCTAGGTTTTCTGCATTCAGAGACCACTTGAGACTGTAAAAATGGTGCCTAAAACAAAGTGTTCACACAAGGTGAAATAATTCAGTGAAAAGGACATTTGTCACGTGGCTGAGAGTGCCAAGAGTCTGTTTCTTGGTGGTGACACCAGACACACCACAGCTTTGAGCTGCAGTTTGCTCAGAGAACATAAAGGAGCTATAAACAATTCAGGGAGAGGTGGCAGAGAGTGGTGGTGGAATTATGTGCCATAATGCCAGAGTCTCTGTGAGCAATTTCTAGCAGATACTAATAGAAGTATTTAATCTTTGTGATTTAAAAGCATTAAATGCCCTTGCCTTTGCTTTTCAGTTTCTTTCTGTCTGAAATGTTCCAGCCAGCCCTGTGCTAAACTGGAAACAGCACTTGTGAGAATGGTTTGGGTGGGAGGGACCTCAAAGATCAGCCAGTTCCAGAGGGTCAGCAAGTCTCCATGGCCAGAGAGAGGGTTAATAACAAGGTCTAAAGCCCAGCATTCAGGAGAATGCCAGACCCAGCTCTCCTGGTTCTCTTCTTGTCCACTGCTCCCCAGAAGGAGCCGGGGGGAGTGGGGAGGCTGTGGAGCCTCCTCCCCCTGCTTGTTGCTGCCTCTCTCAGCTGCATCACATCCCGGTGGCAGAGCCCTGCTGGCCCCAGGTGCTGGACAAGCAGATGATCCTCAGACACAAGCTGTACATTCCCAGCAAGTTCACTGGATGAGTAACAAGTCAGGATGCAAATTGCCAAAGCACTGAGATAATGGAAAAGGGTTCTCTCCAGAGCAGACACTCTGGGATCTGCTTTTGAAGGGTACCTGCTGGATCTGCAGCAATCCATCATTTTGCTCATAAAGCACAATTAAGAAAGATTCTTTTACTACTTCCAAGAGCTTCACAAGTTACCCTGACTTCTCCCCAGCCCCTGCAGGGTGCTGAGCTCCCCGCAGGCTCCTCAGGCCATGGCAGAGTTACTAGAATTTTCAGGACTTGTTTTCAAGCCTTGGGAGCTGCTCCCTGCCAGCAGCTGCTGCCTCCCAGCCTCCCCGTGTCCAGCCCAGCTTCCCAGCACAGAGCCATTCCCTTCTCTTTTGCACTACGTGGGACTAAGTCAAGCAAGACAAGCCCCTCCTTCTCCATCACTACAACTTCTTATGGCATCTAGAAATTCCTTGGTGGGTATTCATCCAAAAATCGACCAGATTCAACCCAGTTTAACTTATCCATTTTGACAGGAACACAGCAGGAGGTGGGGGGGGAACACAGACCACGCTCTGAGCTTTCCAGCATCATTACTTATTAAATACTGACAAAATGTACTGAAATGAGCAGTTAAAGTGCCCCAAGGCCGCTGATCTCCAGTGCCAACTGGACACCGTGTGGCTCAGGCTCCCACAGATCAGAGACAGGCTCAGCAGGGGCTGCCCGTGTCCCGTGGCCTGTTTCATGGCAGAGGAATGACAGAGAAATGCCAGGGGCATAAATTGTCCTTTGGGAAAAGAAGCACTCAGTAGGTACTAAGTGCAGTGGTGAGACAGAAGTGAACACACTCCCTGCTCCTAAAACCTGGAGCTATAGGAAGCTCTCAAAGTGCCTCAAGTCTTTCCACAAGACTTAAAAGTAGAACAATAGGTCAAATATTTCCACGTTGCACTGCAGAGGAGTTTGTGTCATTAATTCTGTGCAGACTTTCCTGACAAACTGATGTGAAATGGTTCCCTCTGACCTTCCCTGTGCAAGTTCTCTCGCTCCACCCAGAGCTCCCCCCCTTGCCTCTGACATCCCAAATGCAGCAGGATCTTCGATTCACACCCCACCTTCCCTCACTGCTCCTGGCTCTTCCCCATGGCTGTGTCCTTGTCACACCACAGGCTTCACAAGCTCCTGGCACCAGCTCTCACCTCACCCCTGCCTCCTACCATTGCTCTCCACCTCCCCCAGCTGGAGCAGCTCACCAGGAACTGCTGGAACCTTCCTCACTGCTTTAAATCCTCATTTATTTTTGCTCCACTCCATTTTTATACACCCTTCTCTTGAGGTGTGGGAGCCCCTGGGTGGCTCAGCCCTGTAAATCCCAGCTTTAACCTGCCCCCACCACCCAGCTCTCACCTCTTTCCACAAGGGACAATTCCAGCACCTCAAAAGTACTAAAGAATTCACACAAATTATAAACATAGAACTTAAAACTTCCCATCCCCTTCTCCAGTCTTCCACCCTCCCCACCAGCAGCACACAAGGACAACAACCACCTTCCAGCTGGAAGCCTCAGCCCATTGTTCTACCATCAGAGCTGCTTTGACCCACCCCAGAACAAACCAGTTGAGAAACAAGGAGCAACCACATCATCAAGCACTCACCACCACGATGGCCATGGAACCACATCCACCAGGATGATGATGACACCTCTGATCCAGTGGGAATGTTGTCTCCCAGCACCCCAGAACATTTCCACCAGCCCAAAGCAAGCTGGGCTTCCAAAGTCAAACCAACAGGAGTCAAACAGGTCACAGGGCTGCCCAGGACACCAGCACAGCCTCCAGCTTTCCCAGACATACTGGAACATGCCAGCCTGGCCAGGCAAATTTAAGGAGAAGGGCTGTGGGGTGGGAGGGAGGAGCAGAACCAGGTGCTCTGGGATCAAATCCTGACAATTCATCACACCTGGGATGGGGGGGAGGGTCTGAGACAAGGAAACAGGGGGTGCAGTCCCAGATAATCCATCCCCTGGAAATTCACAGTCCAGGAGGTGCTTTGGTTGAAAATGTCTTGAAACTGAAGCCTGGCCAAGAGCCACAGGTGTCATTGTCCCCAAGAACCTATAACTGGCACTGTGGGTGCTCCGGGCTGGGTGGCACGGGGACATCCTGGGATGCAGCTCTGGGCAAGGAGGAGGGATGAACCATCAAGGGCATGGGCAGAGCCAAGGCAGGGAGCTGAAAGACAAAGGCCCTTCCTCAGTGGGACCTGTCATTTATATAAAATTACAGATCTTTTCCAGCGCTCTGCTGAACCGGAACCAGGGGGGGAAAAAAAATCAAGTGAACTTGTGCTGTTTCCTGGCACCTAAATCCCAGCCTGGAGCCAGGCCCTGGGTGCCACAGCCCAGCCCAGCTCCCACAGGATGGGCACCAGCCCCTGGGGGTGCCGGCAGCCCCGCGGCTCCCACCCAGGCAGGGAAGTGCCTGGAAAGCCAGAGATTCCCTCGGGATCCCTGGGCAGGTGCCCTCTTTTATTAACAGGGACAATCTGATCTTTAAAGCCCAGCGATGCGGGAGCTGCTCCCAGCCGGTTCGGGCTGAGCTCCTCGCCAAGGCCCCGGCAGAGACGCTGAGATTTTCAGCCCTGCTGTGGTTTCCTCTCCACTGAAATTAAATTTCCTCCTGCCCAAGTCCAGCGACCACATTTTCTGCCCAGCACCGATCCCGTAGCAAGCAACCTCATTGGATTAATGAGGCCTCTGCAGGCAGTGAATAAGTGTGATTCATTATTGGCAGCAGCGCCGCTGTAAATGGATTTTTTATGGTGAAAATAAATAAATAAGTCGACAGAACTGAAGGGCCGTTGATGAAGTGTAGCCCAGCTTTAATCACGGGGTAATTACTGCCATCAGTTCTAATTATTTATAAATATTTTTATAATTGTGGAAATTAAACAATTAGACATCCTTCCTTCCCTCCTCTAAATCTAATCAGTGAGAAGTTCAGGATGTGATCTGGGGCCGTGGATGCTGAGGGAAAAAACCTGCCTTGCCTTCCCCCCAAAACACAAGCCCTGCAGAAGGTGAGGAGAGACAGGCCCTGCCTGCCTGGGATGCCTCTGCTGCCCTCCTGGCTTCCCAGTTCTCAAATCTCGTCCCAGTGACACGTTTTCCTCCCTTGGAGGAGCAGGACCAGGCTCCAGGAATGACCCACCCGGGGCACAGCACCTGGGAAGTCCAGATGGGAGATGTACCAGCCCCAGGGAGGTCACACTGCTGGTTCTCCTGCTGCTGATCCCAGCAGATAAATCCAGAGTACATCAGGAACAGATTATTCAGAAATGCTGTATTAAAATGGATGATTATGTTGCCTTGGTTGAGGAAAAGTGTTGGCTCCAACCCCGAGCCCCTTGAACCCACCAAGACCGAAATATTCCCGTAATCCTGGTTTTCTGTTCTTCCCCATTCCCTGCAATACCTGATTAAATACCCGATTTCCCCCCCATTCCCAGACCAAGTCATCTTCCCAAAGCTTAGTGCAGGTTTTTATGACCCAGGAGGAGACAGAGCTGGGGACAAGACCTGCAGGACACCAGGCAGTGCTGGCCCTGCCACGCGGAGCAGCCGCTGGGCCTGGGGACAGTCTCAGGGGACCTCCTGAGATTCCCTGGCGGCCACCACCCCCCAAGGACGGCTGCCACTGTCCCCTCCCCGGCCAACTCAAGGCTTGGAGCAGCTTGGAGACACTTTCCTGAGTCCAGTCCTGTGTGGGGACACCGGCAGGACCCCAGGGAGTCCCAGCCCCGCGGACATGGGGACAGCCGGGGTGCCCGGCCCGCTGCCCCCCAGCCCTCCCCAGCTGCTCCCGGGGTAGCGGGAGGAGGGTCCCCGGGGAGGGAAGCGGGGAGGGCACAGCAGCCATCTGCTCGGGAGCCTGCGGGCTGCGGGCTGTCGCGGCCGTGCTGCGTCTGGAGGCAGCCGAGTGACACACGAGGTTAATGTCCCCCGAGCAGGAGCTGTCGCTCCGTGTTAGGTCCCAGGTTTCACCCTTGGTGGCACCAGACTTCGGTGAGCACCGCACAGGGAAAGGTGCTGGGGACCGGGGGGACCGCGAGCACCCGGGAGGGGTTGTCCCTCCTGGCCGTCGAGGTCCCTGTCCCCTGTGCCACGCGGTGCCCAGGTCTGGGGCGGTGGGGAGCGGAGCTGGAGCCCCGAGGGGTCCTGGCGGGGCACGGCCCGGGGCCGCGGCCGCGCTGGCAGGAGCCGAGCCCGGGGTGTCCGTTTCCCGCAGGCGGGGCCGGGTTACCGCAGCGCCCGGGATCACGTTTCCCAGAGCCCGGGAGCACCGGCTGAGCCTGACCCGGCGCTGGGAACGCAGGGAGGGCTGTGGAAGCCCCTTGTTCTTCCCTTGCAGCCTGGATGTCCCCGTGGCCCGGGGTGCTCCGGGGCCCCCACGGACACACACACACACCCCACGCGGCTCCAAAGTAAAAGCAATTTTATTGTGGTATAAAGTAAGAACGTAAAAGGTCCCTTAAACAAAACACAGATGGGGGCAGAGGGTCCCGGGCGTCCCCGAGCGCCACGGGCATGAGAGCAGTGCCTCGGTCCAGTCCCCCCCAGCCCCTTTTCTCCGCAGCTGGTTGTAGGGGGGGTCGGGGGGAGCTGCCGTGGGGCTGCGGGTCTGGCTGGGAGCTGGGGCTGAGGCGCTTGTGTGATGGGAGCCCCTGGTCTGCAGGGGGAAGGAGGCACTTGTGGGGGGGTGCGATGGGCACCGCCCCTGCCAGCCCCAGCACACGGCCCCGGGGGGACAGGCAGCAACGGGGGGCTGAGCCCTGCCCCCCCAAACGCTGCCTGCACCAAGGGGCTGAAGTTGGTCCCAGCAATAAGACCTCATCATGCCAGGTTGGCTGGAGCCAGATCTGGCCTGGCATGGGGCATGTTCAGGCAGCTTTGGTTGGTGCTCTTGGTGAATTAAGGCAACTTAGCTTCAGTTGGTATTTAAAAAAAAAAAAGGGCAAAACCAGCAAAACCAGCTCTCCTGGGGACCAGACACCCGGTTGGAAGAGCCTGGATCTGCTCTAGCTTTGCTCTGAGTCGCCGCTTCGACTTTGCACGCCCAAAGGTGGGCACGGACCCCCACCCACACTGGTCTCACTTCTGCCAACAACGTCAGGGACTCTGGGGCATTTTAGGGAAGAATCAGGCTCCTGCCAGCGGCGTGGGAGTGGGGAGAGGGCGGAGGAGCCACGACAGCTCCTTCCATCCCCACTCCCCGTCACAGTGACCGGTCACAGCCTGGTGAGTCCCGGCAGGAGAGGTGGGAGCTCTCCTGGGTGCCAGGTCAGAGCAGGCTGGGGTGCTGCAAACACCCACCTGCGCAGTCCCCGGGGAGCACTGAGGGGAAACCTGCTCCCCCCAACATCCCAGCAGGGCTGGACCCACCGCCTGGACCCCTCAGTTCCCCTCCAGCAGCACCCACATCCCTCAGCAGCTCCCAGTTGCTTCTTATTCCCCATTTGCCTCTCACAGGAATGTGTGCTCTGATGGGGAAGGGGCTGGGGCTGCCCCCAGACACCCCATCTCCCAGTAGGGCCCCCAGGCCCCTCACTCTGCCTGGCCCAGGGGTGCCAGGAAGGGAGTGGGGAACAGTGGGGGCTGAGACAGGAGATGAGGCAGCACCACTCAGTGCAATTGCTGGAGCAGGACACCCCCAGACCTGCCTCTTGCCTTTCCCAATGCATGTGTCCCCACCTCCCACCCTGCCCTTTGGTCCTGCTGGGCTGTGGTCACAACCTGTCACTCTCCCAGGGCTGGTGACCCACCAGGACACTGGCCTGGTGGCTGTACCGCTCCTCCCCACAGCCAGCCCTGCCTGCCACCCATCCAGGCAGGGAGCCAGGCCTGTGCTTCCCACGGGAGCACAGGGAACATCCCTCGGGCAGCAGAGGGAAAGCCAGGGAGGGATTAAAACACCCATTTTGTTAATGCCCCAAGGGATCATTGCAAAGGAAATATAAAAATGTTAAATGAAGTCTGGATGCCCAGGTGGGCTGGAGCAGCAGCCGCACCCCGGGGGGTGCTCGGGGGTCTCTCTGGTTCTTTGGAGAGCAGAGGCAGCAGCAGGTGCTGCAGCTGCTCCGTGCCCACCCGTAACCACCCCCACCCGCAGCTGCTTTGCCAGAGCCGGGCGCTCCCTGGCCCGGTGCTCCCTGGCCATGGCTCCCGTTGCCAGATGCCGCTTCCCCAAGGAGAACAAAACGGATCTGTGACTGTTCCTGTGCAGTGACTGTGGCTCCTGGCAGCTCCTGCCCTCCCCCAGCTCCGCGGGTCCCCGTGTCCTGCGGGAAGCCGGTGCCTCACACCACGGTGCTGATGGTGGACGACTCCTCCGACCTCCGCTGCTTGCTGGGCAGGGACTTGAGATACTCCAGGTGCCTCCGGGCATCCTCCTGGTTCTGCCGCACGTAGTAGACCAGGTAGGAGATCACCATGGCGAACCAGCCGAACATGGTGACCAGCATGGCGATGTCCGTGGTCTTTTTGTACAGGTTGCAGAAGTCCGTGTCAGCCATCACCTGCAGGAAAGCTTTGCCCACGTGCTCCTCCTGCACCGAGGAGTGGCAGATGATGCCGCCCGAGGAGCCGGCTGCCAGGTCCACTGCGCGGACCAGCTCCTGCAGCCGACAGTCACACTGCCAGGGGTTGTTGGAGAGGTTGACCTTGGCCTTCAGGTTGCTAAAGGTGTCTTTGCTGACTGACACCAGTCTGTTGGAAGACAAATCCAGAGACAGGAGGTGCTCTGCCAGGCCCTGGAAAGCCCCGCTCTCGATGCTGGCGATGGCGTTGTGGGACAGATCCAGCTCCAGCAGGAGGGGTAGGTCCCGGAAGGCATCACGGGGCAGAAATGGGATTCGATTGGAATCTAGGTAGAGCTTGTTGGTGTCGTTGGGGATGTCCCTGGGGACCTCGGTCAGCTGAGCGTTGCTGCAGCGGAAGGTCTTCAGCCCCTCCTCTTCTGAGGGGTAACAGCCCTTGGGGAAGGCGGTGGCTGAGCGGAGGCTGGAGGCCAGGAGGAGGCTCTGCAGGAGCAGCCACATGGTCACAGAGCGGAGCAGGACCCGCTCCGTCACCGCCATGGTGCTGTGCTGGCTTTGTCACGCGGCCACTGGCCCAGTGGCTCTCACCTGTGGTGTTTTCAGCTGGACTCAGTGCATCTGAGATGGAGACAGCAAAGGGACAGGGTCAGGCCAGGAGTGCCAGGAGGCAGAACTGCTGCTGTGCCAGCTGTGAGCATCACGTCTGCCCTGGTGCAGGGACAGCCCACACGGCTCACACATCCCCCCATCCCCTGCCATCAGAGCCAGGCCCAGGGCTCCTGCTCGGCAGGATCAGACCCAAGGGGCCGAGCAGAGGCACGTCTGTTCTCGGCAGCTGGACTGTAACAAACGGGGACAGCTCAGGCCGAGCCAGAGGCGGGGGTGAACTGCTGCCCCGCCAAGGTCACCGGCGGTTTGGTCACTCGCTCAGAGGCTGATCCATCCCGCGGCAGCAGCCGCCGAGCCCTGGCTCCGGCCAAGCAGCCGCTGGCTCCAGGCAGCCCCCGGGGAACGTGGTGGAAAACGTGTGAGCAGAGGCCAAGCAGGTTCCCATTCCCTGGCCCTGCTCCTGGCAGTGCCCGGGGCACACGCAGACACACGCGGAGTTTTCCCCTTTGGAGCGGCACAGGTGGGTGGCCGGGCACCACTGTCCCCTGCCCGATGCCACCCTGGCTGCCCCCACCACCCTGTAACCATAGTCCCCATCCAGCCCTTTATCCGGAGGGGAAAAACGTCAGCAGGAAAGAAACAAAAACAGAAAAAGGAAATTCACTGGAGCTGAGCGTGCCGCGAGTTCCCAGGGTGGTGGCAGCAGATAAGGGCCAGGTCCGAGCGCGGGAGCGCGCTGCCCGCCCGTCCCAGCCGCGGGTCCCGCCGCGTCCGGGGGCTCCAGAGCGTCCCCAGCAGGGCTGGGATGGCAGAGCCGCTGAGGAGGGATGGGAGAGCTCTCCCCACCGTCCCCGGCTTCAAGTCACCAGCGTACCAGGGTGTCTGTCCCATGGCACCTTGTCAGGCAAAGCTCTGTGACGCAGGAAGCCCCGAGCTGGCCAGCTGGGCACCTCCTGGGCAAGCCCACCTGCTGCGCCTATCCCCCCCCAGAGCACCGTGCCACCAGCAGACCTGATCTGGACGAAAACTAGAGCTCCCCAGCGAGGGGTAGAGGTGCCAACCCACGGGTGGCCCTGGGGGACCCCAGCCTAGGCGAGCACCCTGACTGCCAAGCACCATCACACCAAAACACCCCAAGGTCACACCAGCGTGGAGCCCACCCCCGTGCTGCCACCTCTCCCGGCTCCTCAAGGTGCCCGAGTGGGGATCAGGGCTCAGAGCAGCCAAAGGGGACCAGGAACCCCCACTCCACAGCTGCGGGGGGGCGGGGGTGGGCGGGCACGACTAGCCCCCCACGTCTGCCAGAAGAAACCTTGGGCAAACACTGGCCCTGGGGACCACCCTCCCGCTGCCGGGGGCGAGCACAGAGCCGGGAAAACCCACCGGGCTGAGCCCGGAGCCAGGACAGGGTCTGCAAGACCCGGGGGGCCGGGGCATCCCCACGGATGGGATGCGGTCCCCCAGAGCCCCACATTGGGCTCGGAGGGTCCCCAGCTGCGGTGCCCCGGACGCCGCTAGGACGGACACTACCAGCCCCTGCCACAGCGGCGGGGTCCACAGCCCGCAGCAGGACACGGGGGTCCCCAGCCCGGCCCCGGTGGTCGCCGCCAGCACTGGGGAGGGCGGTTGAAGTGCGGGTGCTGCGGCGGTGGTGCTGTGCGGGCGGCAGGACCCGCCGTGCCACCGGGGCAGCCGGGGATGCCCGGGGTTCCCCCCGGCCTCGCTCAGCACCGGGGGCGTCGCGGGCGAGGGAAGCCCCGGTGCTTCCCTGGGGGAAGCTCAGCTCGGCGCGGTGCTGCCGGGAACACCCCCCCTCCCGGACCCGCCTCCCGCCCTGCCCGCTCCCGGCGCCGGGATACCGGGGGGGATCCCGATGAGGACTCACCTGCCGTGCTCAGCCCCGGTGGAGCGGCCCCGCGCCCCGGGCCGGAGCGGCCGCGCCCCGCGCAGCGCGGCGGGCCCGGAGCCGGCGGCGGCGGGGCCGGTGGGCGGGATCCTCCGCCCGGGCCTCCCCGGGGCTCCCCGCCCCCGGCCCGCCCCGCCGCGGGGGCCGTACAGCCCCGAGCACCCCCGGCCCCACACCGGGTCCTCTCCAGCCAACCGCCCCCGGGAGACGCTCTGCCCCGAGACCGCAGCCCGGGGCAGGGGGAGGGAACAGGGGAGACCCGGTGAGGATCTGTCGGGACCCCCGAGTCCGGGTCAGCCGATGCCAGCGGCTCCCGGTGGGCTCCGAGCCCCCAGCCCCACCGCGTCCCACCCCCGACCCCGTGGGGGAGCAGCCCCGACGACCCCTGCCCGCCCCGTCTCCCCGGGCGCTGTGCACCCCCCGCTCTGCCCCCCGCCGCTCCCCGCCGCCCCCAACCCCACGGGGGGAGCAGGACTTCATCCCCCTCCCAACTCCGGGGTCAAGGTGCCCCTCCCGCCCGCAGTCTCCGCGCCTGGTACCGGCATCGCTTACTCGGGGAAACCCGAGCCGCGGCAGGAGGCGGGGGCCAAGAGCCTGGTGCCCTGGGTGGGGGGAACAGGAGCGGGCCCCCAGCCCAGCCCCGAGCTGCCCAAGTCGGGGGTCGCTGGGCTGGGCAGGGACTCGGTGCCGCGTGGGGCCCCGGGACACCGGCGGGGCCTGCTCAGGACCATGGAGAGCGGCCGCCGTTACCGGGGCCCCGGGACCGCCTCCCTCCCCGCAGCAGTGGGGCTCGCCCCGGCGGGACACCGGCACCGGGCACCGGGCACAGGCACCGGGGCCGTGCCCTTGCCGTGCCGCAGCAAGGACGGCGTCGGCCGCCCGCCGCCCGGCCCCGGTGGCGGGAGAGCCCGGCCCTGCGCAGAGACATTCTCCCGCTACTCGGGGAGGATAAACCGTTTACCGGACGTCTGGCCTGGATCTCCACTCAATTAGGAGAACCAAACCTGACAGGAGAGGAGCAGCCGGGCAGGGCTGGAGCCAGACACTCCCCCGGGACCCCTACACTGCCCCAGGGCACCCCCGCCTCCCCGGGACCCCTGCGCTGCCTCTCGGACCCCCATGCTTACCCAGCGCCGGGCTGGGCAGGGGGTCACCAAGGCAGGACCCATGACCGGTGCTCTTGGACTCATTCCCTGGCATCTCCGCCTTTGGCAGGAGGTCCCAGCGCCACTGGAGCTGTGCACGGAGTGGGAGCAGTGCTGGGACCAGCTCCGGGTGACCCAGGCACCTGCCATGGGACAAGGCCTGCGGGGACGAGGCAGAGGCCGGGGCTTGGGGAGTGCTTGAGCTTTCAGCCCAGGGAGGAGATGGGTCCCTCCCTGGAATTGTCCAAGGACAAACTGGATGGGGCTTGGAGCAACCTGGTCTAGTGGGAGGTGTCCCTGCCTATGGCAGGGGGTGGGACTGGATGATCTTTAAGGTCCCTTCCGACCCAAACCATTCCATTACTCTATCACCCCGGGAATGGGAGCAGCACGAATGGTGCTGCACCCCACAGGGGTCCCACACGCCAGGACACAGCACCCACCATCCCAAAAACCCTGTGTCTGCAGTGCAGCAGAGCCCGTGTGGACCCTTCACCGCAGCCGCGGCAGGGATGGCTAAAAATAGCCGGCACCGGCTTCTTGCAACCACCGCGGTGCTAAATATAGCCCGTATCGACCGGACCGCGGGACCGGCCTCCCGGGAGAGAAGGTGAGCACGGCTCCCCCAGCATAGGAGGGAGGCTGGGAGCAAGTGAGGCCTGGAAATGCATGTGGGAACAGTCCCACTGAGCACGGGGGAAACGCTGGTCTGGGCACCTGCCAGCCAGGGGATGGGGCCAGACCCCCCCGGGGAACCCCCCCCGCCCCCGGTGCCGGGGTTCCCTGGGCGGGTGAACCCAGGTCTGGGGAGCCCAGGAAGCAGGTTCCCCCCCACACCCGCCCCCGCACTCGCAGCAGCAGCAGCGAGAGGCTGCGGCTGCATCACTGCGAGGGATTAATATTGATGGAGTATAAAAATAGCTGTCGCATTGTGCTTCCCCCTCACGTGCGGAGCCAGCGGGGCGCGGGGAAGCTGCTAAATTAGATGTCACCGCGCAGAGAGAGCAGGGATAAAAATAGAGCCGTGCGTGCGTGGCTCTCCTGCAAAGCAGGGCCAGCTCCCGCGGGATCCCCCGCCCCCGCTCCCAGCATCCCCGCACCTCGCCCCCGGGATCCCGGCATCCCCGCACCTCGTCCTGCCGGTGAGGGCACCGGAGAGGCCGGGCAAGGCCCAGATCCTTCTGGCCGGCAGCCACAGCGCCCACCGGCTGCCCACCCACACTCGTGTGTCCCACCATGCCCAAGGTCCCCTAGGAGCAGCCGCCGGGAAGCTCTGGCCCCGGGAAGCCCCCCATGCCCGGCCAGCAGCGCGGTGCCCGCGTGTGGCACCGAGGCAGCCCCGGCAGCCGGTGGGTCTCCGCGGCCCGGCCGTGCCCAGCCCGCACAAAACCAGCCCCCGAGCCCCGGCTGGGGCCCGGAGCCAGGTGCACAGCTGGTGCCGAGGCCAGATGGATGCACACAGGATGCAGAGCTCAGCCTCCAGCCCCCCGGGGACGCTGGCACAGAGACCCCCCCCCGCCTCCGGGAAACACGAGGGAAACCTCCATCTCCACAAGCAGCGCTGCAAATCCACCCCAGCCAGAACCAAAATCCCACGGGTGGGCTTTGCCGCGTAGCCAGGGAGGGCAGAGGGGGGTGGGCTCCGGGCACAGGCTGGGGGGCTCTGCTCGGCCCGGGCAGGGGGCTGGCAGCACAAAGCGGCTCCGACCCTGCACCCTCTGCCGCTGCGGGTGCGGAGCAGGCACAGCACACAAAGCCTGCGCAGATGGCTGCCCCAGGGGCCGGAGCTTCGATCCTTCTGCAGACAAAAGCGGGGCCAGATGGTCCCCTCCGCGCCCCAGCGCAGGAATCCTGCGCCCCCAGCCCCGACAGTGGCCGGGACCCCCGCCCGCACACTGCCGGCCTGCCCGCCCTGCTCGCACAGTCCTGCTCCGGAGGTTTTCCACTGGGAAGAGCGGCGGGACAGGGAGCCGATCCTCCCGGGCGGGGTGGCAGCAGCCAGCTGGGGCTGAGCCCCCCGGGGTGCGGAGCGGGGGTGGCTGCAGCCCCCAGCGCCCTCCCGGAGCTGCAGAGATGGGATGCGGTGGCCAGAGGAGCCACCGGCCAGGACCCGGGGTGCTGGGGTGGGATCTGCCCCTGCCCGGACGCCGCAGGAGCACGGCCTGACCGCCGGGACGCCCCCCTCCCCCTCTTTTTCCCAGGGCTTTCCAGCAGCTGTTTGATTTGGGGGGGGGGTGGTCTTCTCCGGGGGCCGGGCCCGCCCCAGGCACCATCCCCGCTCCCCCCGTCGCCCCCCCAAGGTCGCCCCGCTGCTCCCGCACGGCCCGGGCCCCGCCCCAGGGCCGGCCCCGCCTCCCGGGGCGGGCTCCGGTGCCCCGGGGCTGGCGGGACTACAGCTCCCGGCGTGCCGCGGCGGGGCGGGCCGGGCCGAGGTGTTCGCCGGGAGAGCGGCCGGGGCGGCGGGGAGCGCGACGGAGAGAGCCCCGGCCCCGCCGAGCCGGGCCGGGGGCAGCAGCGGTGAGTGCGGGCCGGGGGCAACGGCTCCTCCCCAGCCTTCCGGGGGGGTTCGGAGCCGCTGGGAGCCCGAACCCCCCTCCCCGGGGGTGGAGTGGCGGCCGAGCACCGGTCTGGGCCCGCGGGGGCGGCTGGAGCAGAGATAGTGCTTGGGGTGGGCCCGGTCCCCAAGGAAATCACCCCAAAAAGCCCCAAACAGCTGCTGGGGTGGGGCCGGAAAGCCCCGGGGCAGTGGGGGGGATGTTCCCGGGCTGGGGGGTTCCCGCGGTCAGGCTGTGCTCTGGGGGCGTCCAGAGAGGAGTGGGTCCCACCCCAGCACCCTGGATCCTTCCCAATGTGGAGGGGAGCAGGACCCCCACCCTGGGGAGGCCCAACACCCCTTGCACCTCCAAACTTTCCCTCTAAATCGAGCAGAAAAGTGCAAGTCCCAGCTGCTCCCACTCCCACCCGGGACAGCTTCTCCTCAGCCCTGTGTCCAGGAGCAAGACACAAAGCTCTTGCTCTTGCTCAGCTGCCACGTTTGCCACCACCTTTGACGTGCTCCGTGCCAGCTGCAAACACTGATGCCATCTCACAGAGATGGGTTTAAAATATTTATTTGCTTGGGAGGCAGTGATGGTGTTGCTGCCAGAGATGGGGATCATGATCACTTGGGAAGATCAACCGAGATAAGGACCTGAGCTCAGACGAGGTTCCTGCAGTGGGGCGCCAGACACAGGGTGCCATCCTGCTGGGAAGGGCACGGGAAGAGCCATTGAGGGCACCTGAGCAGAGCTGAAGCACAAGGGGATGGGAGCAGATGGTGACACTCCTCAGAAGCTGCCCCTGGGGTTCCGGATGGCACATCTCTGGGTCCTCCAGCAGCTGCTGGAAGACAAAACACCAAAGGACCAGTGGGACACTGGTGATGTTTTGTTCCCCCCCTTTCCTCAGAAGTGGGGAGACACTGAGCTGGCTGCCCACTCGCTCTGAGCCACAGAACAAGAATCTTGGGATGTGGGCAAGGAGCTGGTAAAGCAGTGGGTGGAAAACCAGGCAGAGGGAGGGCTCAGCACCATGAACGCCTGCTCTTTGCCTCTGACCAGTTGGGACTTTTCCCCTCCTTGGATGGACACCATCCAATGTCAGCACAGTCCTGACCTTCACACACAGTCTGGTGAAACATTAAAAGCTTTTCTGTCCCAAAAAAACACTGGACAAGTGGGAAAGCAGAGCTCTGCAGCCAGCTGCTGGGGGGTGGGCAGCTGGAGTTCCTCCCACTGTTATTTTTCCGGCAGGTGAACAAATCCCTGGTGTAAAATCCAAAAGCAAACACCACAGGATCAGGGATAGGAACCATGAGAGCTTACGCTCCCTCTGCCAGGCTTCTGTAACTCCCCAGAGCCCAGCAGTGCAATCCACCAGGAGCAGAGAGCTCAGGCAAGGGCTGCAGGCCCCCTTCAGAAACAGGAGAGAGGTGCAGATGAAATATTCTTGTGGAAGGAAGGACAGAGTGGGAGAAGGTCACAGAATTATTATCATCGTATCATCGATTGACATCTCCATCTCTTGCAAGAACAAATTATCCTCTTGTATGTTCTAGCAGCTCACCCATCTAACCCTCATTTCTCCAAGAAGGGAAACTGAGGCACAGGGAGAACTGCTTCACCTAGAGCTTCTCAATGTGGCCCTTTGCCAGCCAGCTGCAGGTCTGCAACTGCCCTCATCTGCAGAGGGGACCAAGAAGGTGCTCATTAGTTTTTGGAACTCACATTTGTCATCCAAGGGAAATGCCAGTTGCTTTCTGGACACACCCCCTGTCGCAGGAACATGTGCCAGGTTCTGCTGCCTTTGGCCAATGGTGCCATTTCAAGGAGAGAGGGGCCCAAAGAGCCCCCTTGCTCCACCCCCCCATTCCAAAGATGAATCTTAGTTTTTTAACTGCTTATGAAACTCAATGTTAAAGCCCCCAGCAAGACCACCACTCCCCTCAGTGGGCAGCCCACCCCCCCACACATTATCCAGCTGCTCCAAGGCTCAGTCGTGCCGTTGATTCCAGCAGTGTGTCCCTCAGTGCAGCTCCACGTTTGATGACTCCCCTCACACCTCTCTCCAGCCTCCTCCAAACTAAACAAACCCCCTTCTTTCATCTGTCCTTACAGGTCATGTTTTTCATACACCTCTGCTCATTCTCACTGCTCTCCCCTGGATTCCCTCCAGCTCCTCCCCGAGCTGGACAGTTTTCTAGCTGAGGCCTTAACAATATCTAGTAGAATTTTCCAATGTCTGGCAAACAGCACTCCTGTTATGCATTCCACTGGAGTGTTTGCTTTTCTGTTGTTGCTGTAACAAGATGACTTTTTTGACTTATGTTACACTTCACTGCAATCCCTAGATTTCCTTCTGAATGCCTGTAGGAATTGCAGCAGTTGAAGGATGGAGCTGCTCCCCTGCTAGGACTCAAGTGCTGAACTCTAGCTCCAACACCTGCTTCCAGACTAAGCTTGAGGCTTTTCTCTGGAATATCCAATAGTCAATACCCAAGAAAATGAGCTCTCTGCAGACCTGCAAGCCTCTTTGGCAACTCAAAGCTCCTCCAGATATAAGCCCCTCAATGGCCCCCAGTAGCAGAGGTTGGTGAGCAGAGGTTCAGCTCCCCCTGCTCCACCAGAGCCACCTGTGCAGAGGAAACAGGCTTCGGAGTTGGAGTGAGTATCCTAGGAGCTGCAGAGTCAGGGGCTCACTGGGTCCCAGCCCTGGGCAGGAAGAGGGGCACCAGCTCCTGAAACAAGCCAGGCCCTGCACTCCATCAGGGAACCAGGAACGCTGGCAGTGACCGATGGAGCTGGCTCCAACTCACCTCTGGAGATGGAGGGCTGGGAGAGGGAGAGAGCAGCAGCTCCAGCTTCCAGCTATGGGAACCAAAGCAGCAAAACCACCAGGCTAGACATGAGGAAACAGCCTGTGGTTCTTCCACACCATGAGGGACAGCCTGTGCCATCTGATGAAGAGACATTTCTGTGGGATGTGGACGAGGATGACTTTAAGCAAGAACTTCCCTCATCTCAGTGTAACAATACTCAGCTTTACAGCGGTTCCAACTTGTGCTGTTCCCTGTAATCCCTGGAAACCAGTGAGCCAGAGCTCTCCTCTTCTCAGGGAGCCTCGAGGCTGACTGATACTCAAGGCTGCTCCCCACGCTGCCATCCAGAAAGCCCCTCCAGGATCCATGTTGTCTGTAGGGCACCACTCCAATCCTTGCCCCCTGAGAGGATGACACTGTCTTGCTTCCTCATCTTCCTGGTATTGTTTAGGAAAACGTCTCTGTATCCCTCCTACATGGCAGCTGTTCTTTCCAGGTAGGGGAAGAGCCACATCCTCTGCAGCTCTTGCTACTGAAATACCCTCCTGATGCAGTTCTCATCATCTCTTAATTTTTATGCTACTCAAGTAGAATCTCACTCCTTCCCTGTGGGGGAAGGGTTTAGTTACTTCTTTCCCCCCTGCTAGTCTTAAATTGGAAGGCAGAAGAGAAACGCCAGAGCAGGAGACCAGCAAGCCTCTGCAGCTGTGCAGAACCCTGTTATTTTAGTTAAACAAATCAGGAGATCTGTGCCCTTAGTCTGCAGACTTTTCTGTTCTACTTCCAAGTTCAAGGTATACTGAGCCCATAAACATGTAAGGAGCTTCATGTGCTGAGCACATCCGTGATTAACACAGAGCTGATGACTTAAAAAACGCTTAAAGTATTTGAGTCTTGTCAGGCAATTGTGGGATTGAACCTTGACATCTTCGTTCCAGGAAAACATTTCTGCAGATCACAAGTAGCTTCTGTCACAGACAGGCTTCCCACACATTATTCCCAAATCTTGGCTGCTCCCAGATTTAGCTTTCCCTCAGAAATGGCAGCTCCATAACGAGGCGCAGAGAACGGAACTGACTTGTGGTTTTCTAGCAAACAATGGATTTCAGGTTTGCTGAAGAGCAGGATGGTGCTGGAGCCCCGCTGTGCTCAGCTGGGTGCTGCCATGATCCAGCACTGCCACGATCCAAGCACTGACCAGACTCTGCTTCAGTTCCAGGAGTGCCCGTCGGACACAGGAGCCAACATGAACGTGGGAACAGCCCACAGCGAGGTGAACCCCAACACCCGTGTCATGAACAGCCGGGGAATCTGGTTGTCCTACGTGCTGGGGATTGGCCTGCTGCACGTCGTGCTGCTCAGCATCCCCTTCTTCAGCGTCCCCGTGGTTTGGACTCTTACCAACATCATCCACAACATGGTAAGGGAGCAGCATGGCTGGCTGGGCTTCCCTGGGCACAGAGAGGTAACCTCTAGCACCAGCTGTTCTTTAGAGAGCAATCTAGTAAGATTCCTGTTAAAGCAATTCCTTTCTCTGTATTTCCAAAGACATGGGGTAAATTACTCAGTCTCCTCCCCTCTGACTGCACTTTTGCCTTTAGGTCATATATTTAAATCCAGCCTAGGTACTGATAAGATAGCAAACATCTGGTGATGCTGCTCTGAGGGGACACTGAATTTGCCTGCAGGGTAGGTCCCTTTGTCACATCCCTCTAAGCAGAGGAAGAGCTGTGACAAACCACCCAAGCTGCCTGCTTTTCATCCAGCTCCTACCTCTCCTCTGGCAGCTTAAACCATTCTGGGAACAGAGAGTAAACACCAGCAATGGCTGCACTTGAAAGACATGGGATGCAGCCAGGCACTTGCTGTTTATCTGACTTGTGCTCCTCCACAAGAGATCACCTCGTAATCAGAGCAGGAGCAGCCCCTGGGTGCCTGCAGCTCTCCTAGCACCAGCCTTTAGCCTTGCTGCTGCCGGGGACAGCAAGTCCATGCTAATCTCCTGATCCCAGCGCTGTAATCTTGCAACCACCTTCTTGGCTCAGGCCCAGAAGCTGAAGGAGAGGCCTCACGTGTCAGAGCCAAGCCCGAGTGAGCCTTTCTCCCCAGCTTTCCCTGCTTCTTGGAGCATGTGTCGGTTTCTCAGCAGCGACGGCGCGTCCCTCTAGCGGAGCGGGGCGCTGCTGCACGCCCCGGCTGCTCCGAGCACTTCCCGGGGCCTGACGCCGTCTTTGTGTTTGCCACAGAGCATGTACATCTTCCTGCACACGGTGAAGGGGACTCCCTTTGAAACCCCGGACCAGGGGAAGGCGCGGCTGCTGACACACTGGGAGCAGATGGACTACGGGGTGCAGTTCACGGCCTCGCGCAAGTTCCTCACCATCATGCCCATCGTCCTGTGAGTACCGGGAGGGGGGGCACGGGCTGTCCTGGGAGACAAAACCACCACCTGCTGTAATTGGGTTTCCCCTTCCCTCCCTCCGTTCCCCTCCTCCCCAGGTATTTTCTAACCAGCTTTTACACAAAGTACGACCGGATACACTTCATCATCAACACCATCTCCCTCATGAGCGTCCTGATCCCCAAACTGCCTCAGTTCCACGGAGTCCGGATCTTTGGGATCAATAAGTACTGAGCTGTGCGGCTGGAGGGAGCGGAAGAGGAGCAGGGGAGAGGGGGAAGATCCTTCTCTCCCGTCCTGTTTCCTCACCCCACGCACACTGGGATGTGATTTCACAGCAGCTGTTTAACTGCAGTATCCAATAGACACACACCACATGCTGGATCCTCATGCCCAATAAATCTAAACAAGCTCCAGAGCAGAGTGTAGCACGGAGCAGGACACGTGCCGCTGGATCCGCTCTATCCCAGCAGATACACTGAGACTTCAAGGTACAACGAGGAGGAATTCTGGGGAGATTTTCATCTCTCCCAGACATTGAACGACAGGGATAGGGATGAGGGGAAAAGCTTTTAGTGCTGGTACTATTGCTGTGGTAAATGCACTTTAAAAATGTATTTCCCTGTCTGAAGGTAGGTTCTTTAAACAATATGTGGGGGAAATTCAAAGGGACACAGCCAGACTGTCCCAGCGCTCGATTGTTTCGGGGTTTGAGTTCCAGTTTTGGGCAGGGGAGTGGGAAGAGGAAGAGAAATACAGATTTTTATTTTGCAATCTTTTACGCCACTGAGAAAGCAAGTTCTTTTACTAAAAACAGCACAGGAAGGAATGACCTGCACTTTGACCAAGCTTTCAGTTTTCAATGATACTATTTGCGTGGTTCAGGGAAAAGGTCCATAGATCCCAAATCATACTTGTTATTTTCAGCTTGTACCAGAATGTGCCCAGCTAACTCTGCTTCCCACCCCAAACTACTCATTTATAAGCACAGAGTGCTCAGGTGGGATCACTAGCCAGGGTGAGGGAGCTGCAGGAGAGCAACACTACTGAGCAGCACCAGCAGGATGCAGGGGTCACTGATTATTTAGTAGAGGAAACAAAATTGAGCCTTTTCCTTATCAAGTTACCACCTAAATAAAGCAGGTTTAGATTTCCTGGCTGTGAAGGCTTTCTGCTGTTCAAAGCAATCTAGCTTTCTTTTAGGCTGTGTGCCAGATGAAATGGGGTTTTTTCCCCCCCCTCACACTTCCCCTGTAAGCTGCGGACAGCCTGGATTTTTGTTGTCTTGGCATTTAATATTGTCTCACACTTTTGACAATGGTATAAACATTTTAAACATGCTATTTTTGTTCCTGCATTAGCCAATTCTAGCTTTAGAGGTCATGGTGGATATTGTGGAGCTGTTTGGTGGTCTGAGCATAGGACATGGACAGGGAACTTCAGGGTTGTGTGTAAGATCTAGCACAACTCTGTGCATCAGTTTGGGCAAGCTGCTTGACTTCTGGACTGCTGCAGAGATGGGAAGAACCTTTAGTGTCCCTCAGAAGGCTGCTGGGATGCACAGGGAATCATTACTGAAGGTGTTTGATCATTGGAAATATTCTAAGTGAAAAAAGTTTTCAAGAAGGTAAAAGAAAAGAGTCTGGCTCAAAACCCAAGTGCTGTTCTCCAGAGAGGGAGGTTGGCAGACAGGCAGTTTCCTTGAGGGGGTTAAACCTTTGAACCTTCATGACTTAAAGACAGCTGCTCTAGAGAAGGTACTATACACCCTAAAGCTTATGGACTCTTTGAGCTACTAGACAATGACTTTGGAAAACAAACAAAAAATAGTTAAAAAAATGGAGATATTTCAATCAGCAACATACCTTTGAAATGGCTAAGGAATGAACAATGTCAGTGCCTGGAATGCTCCTGGAAACGCCGCTGCCTTCGGAGCTGCAGTGTCCTTCCCAAGATGGCTGGGGCTGGATCGTGGATGCAGACTGTGCTGCTTCACAGACAGGCTGGCCTGCCAGTGGTAAATCTCCAGAGGAAGGAAAACTATTTATTTTGGTAGAATACCAGGGGAAAACATCAACTTTTCTGCAATAGAAACAATCGCTGTATGCTTAAAACCATTGCTCCTACATAGACATATAGTGGTTATTGCTGAGCATGTGCACAGCACACAAAAAAGTCAAAGCAGTTTGGATTTTTTAGCATAGGTATAAATTGAAGGTGGGACTCAGCTCTGCTGGCTGAAGTGCAGCACTTCACAGTCCCTGAGGGCCCTGGCATTACATGTTCTCTGTGCTGTTAACTGACACGATGGACATCTGATTCTACTTTGTTAAATTAAAGTTAGACTGTAAAACAGATGGGATATAAACTTCTCAAAAAGGCAGTTTTTAAAGCATCGAGTCTAAAGCTTCTCATTTGGCAAAGCTGTGATTATAATAGGAAGTTTGTCCGATTTACCTTGTTCACACCAATTATTTTAATCACAGGTATGTGTCACATGGCAAATGTCATTCTTTACTACACAGGGATGGCATTTCTGGCACAGAATAACTGCAGTTAACTTGGATTCATACAATTAATCCAATCAAGGGAAATATAGATGAGATCTGGAAAAATACAGAAAGAAGTGAGAGAGCTGAAGATTTCATGTTAATTATGTGCTAAGTATCTATGTAAGATTAATAATTACTTGAACAATGCTACATCTGATAGTATCTTCCTTAAGATCCCATCTTAGGATAGGTATCAGAATTAATCAAAAATAGAAAAGAAACTATAAGTTAATTGTAATTAAACCACAGTCTCAACTGCTACTTTTACTGGAGGGAGCTTGATGTGGAAGTTACTGGTGGAGCCCCCTCGCACACCGGGCGTGCGGCTCCTCCTGCCCGTGTCACGGGAGCCAGCGGATCCGACTGAGCTTCCGCTGGGAAACCCCCACGGCAGCGGTGGGGAAGGAATGGACACAGCTCTGGGTCTCCTGGGACCCCGCACTGCAGCCACGTCTGGTTTGCTTGTGTTTGTTACAGGTTCAGCCCTCGAAGGCTGATCTTGCACAGCCACAAGCTGAAGAGCATAAGTCAAAACGCTAAAACTCATGGGATAACTGATTGCTGAGGAAAGGGGGATGGCGACAGCGGGGTCAGGACGAGGGGTTTTCAGCCACCTACCTGCAGCTGGCAGAGCAGCAATCCCAGGGGAAGCCCACCTTCCTCATGGAGAGCCAGAACTGAGCTCAAAGACTGTCTGCTCATTCTTTTAGACTGTAGAATTTTCTCTGAGTACCTGTGGGAGGAGACAATTGATCGTTATTGATTTTAAATGGGGTTTTGCTCACGTTACACTTGACGCATTTTCCTCCCAAACGTGTGCTGGTTCCTGGGCAGGGAGCAGGGCAAACAGCTGCTGCAGATGGGAGGTGGGCTCTGGCCTGTGACAGAGGAACAATTACAGGAGAAGCAGGAACTTAAAACACTTTTCTGTTTTGTTCTGGCATGAATGCTCAATGAGAAAAGCTTCAGGGGAGTCAGAAAACAAATCAAGTACCAACATTCGTGTCTGGTGATTCGATTAACGCAGCTAACGGGAGGTCAGACAGTCCAGCCCTTGGCAGGAAAAAGCCTTTCAGGGGAAAAAGGCCTGAGATCTAAAGCTACTTAATTCCTGAGTAATTTTATTTTAACCCTTGTTTAATTCTTTGTTTGCTTTAAGAGAAGCATGGTACTGGCCCTTGAAAAGGGGACAGAGCTGGTTCCCATGGCTAACACATCCATATTTCTCATTGTGACTTATGTTGCTTTATCATTGCCTATTCTCTCTCTTAAGCATGCAAGTGTTTGTGTACCCGTATCCTCCTTGGATCTGTTTAAGTGAGCTGAATTAGTTGTTTGGTTTTTTTTTAACGGAACATTCTGACATTGTACAAAGTTCTAGGGTTTTTTTCAAGTAGCCCTTTTTGCTGTGTATACAGAAGTCTCATGTAGAGAACTTTCTAAAATAAAGTGTGAATATTTTTATTACTCCTTTGTACAGTATTCTAAGAGAAACTAATAAAATATTCATGTAAAAACTGGTGCTTGAGTCCTTGAATTTTTACATGGTCAGATTTTACTTTTAAACAAGGATCCACAGCCACTGCCACAGATCATGCCAGGCTGACTCAAGCCCACGACTGGAACTTTTTGCAGGAGGAATCACACCAGCCCGCTCTCTGCCCCCAGATTTAGCTGCTGCTTCCTGCTCTCTGGACGGAAGGGCAGGGAGGAGCCGTTTCACCAGCCCTGCTGCTGTGAGGTGCTATTGTCAGTGCAGGAGCACAGCCCCGCAGCCCTCTGCCGCTAGACAAGGAGCCACCCACGCCACAAACAGGCAAGTACCTTCTCAAGATCTTTCAGCACAGAAAAGGGTGCGGGAAACTGTCTGTGAAGTGTTCTTGTTTAGCTTTTCCTTCATTTTGAAATCTCGCAAGGGAAGGGAGTCCCATAGGAGCTGCTGAAATGATCCCACATCAGTCCCTCAGAACGTCTCCCCTCCCCAGCGCCGCCACAGCCGCGCTCTGTGATGTCCTGCCAGGTGCAGCAGAGGGGACAGACCTGCACGCTTTTCTTCTCAGTAAGGCCAGGAAGATTTTTCCCTTGTAAATCAAACTCCTTCACCACACTTTGTCACACCAGCCGAAGCAGGAAGCATAACAAACTTTGGATTAAAACCAAACTGTGACAGGAACCTGACAGCGATTTGTTTCTGTTTCTTCAGCACCCAGCCCGCCTCTGGGGAGACAGAGGCAGAGCACCAGGGAATACGTGGGGGTTTTTATATCTTTTGGGGGATATATTTTGCTCTATGGGCTTGCCACAGAAGGAGCTCTCCTACTTCCCCCCCCCCCTCAACCCAGTATTCACCCCTCAGTGCTTTCACTTCCTTGCAGTAAGACTCAGTAATCACTTTCCTAATTCTCCATTTCGACACAATGTCAAACCACCCCCCTCTGCCAGGCACCAGGACATGCAGGGGAAACACTGCAGGAGGAAAAAACAGCAAGAAATGGCTCCAGCTTTTTAACTTTTAAACCAATGTCAGGTCAACACATTAAAGACTGAAGTGTTTAGGACCATGACAGACCCTAGGTTAACAGAGTTCTTAATAATTAAAGTAATATATTTTGTTACAGCTTTTGGATTGTTCTTGAAGTCATTTTGCTTAATTTGTCTTGCCTCTTCCCTAAGGCACAAGTACTTTGCTTTGGTTCAAAAATTCACCCAGGTCCAGCAGAATGTTTAAAAAATTAACCCAGTCCATAGTAAATCAACTGGATCCAAAAGGAGACCTGGTCCCAGTTGGCAGCATCTTCGACCATGAACACTTCAGACCCCTCTGCCTAGTGAGAAGAAAAAGAAGAGCCGTATTCCACTTGTCTCCCTGCTACAAACAGACCCAGTACAGACTTGCTGACGTGCTGCTGCCAGGGGAAGGTGATAAAAGCACAGGTAAATCCCACACTGCTCAGCCTTAAGTTCAGAGTTTCCATAGATAAAACATTTGGATCGTTTGTGCCTGGACTCCCCCACGTGTGCGCAACAGTTATAAGGTCAGGCCTGTGTAATCACATTTAAGCTAATGCACTGAACCCTTGCAGAGTCCCTCTTACCCAGCCCAGGGGGTGAAGCTTCAAGGCAATTTACAGTCACACAAAGTGTCACTGACAGAATCGATGGGAACCTTGGCCTTCATGTCGAACCCACAAGAATAGAGCTGAAAGGAGTCACCTCCTTGGCCAAAGAGTGGACCATCAAGATGGAGAAGAGACCTGTCCCAGTAGCCAAACTTGAGGTGCTCAAAGGAGAGAGGTAAGGCAGACACCAAGGGACACCCTCTGGTTGTCCTCCTCTACCCAACCCAGGTCACACAATGTTTTTTCAGCCAAAACCCAGGGTTAAGACCCAAGACCGTGCACTGTCCTGGCTGTACCTCTGGACACACAGGGAAGAGAGGCAATAGATTCCCCACACAGCTTTGTCATGTTCAGAGATTTCTTTGTAATTCAGGTGGAGTCTAGCCATCTTTTCTCACGGTTTGCACCAGGAAAGGTGTGTACAGATCAGGAGGGATCATCTATACCCCTGCCAGGCCATGGCCTCGCTGCCCAGGCCACCCTCAGGCACAGAGGAACACATGGAGGACACCAAGAATTGCAGCCATTTTCTGCCTCCTTTTTTGTCCCACAGAAGCCCCTGACCTTGTGATAATTCCCTGTACTATGCAACACGAGAAAAGACACAAGCTTTTGTCTCTGAGCAGATGACAATACTTTTGTCATAGCTCACAGAAAAACAGACACCTTTAGTCAGGGTATCACCTGTTTCTTCTTTAGAAAAATAAACGTGAACCATCCCTTCATTCAACAACTGCAAAAAACACACCAGAATTTGTATGTGATTCATGAAACAATAGAAGCCTCAGAGGAGACCAGCTACAAGGAATCCACCCAGGCAGAGGGGAGCTTCATGTCCCAGCTTTACGCCAAGTTTTGTATGAAGGTTTGATTTCTCTCCATCCTCAGGACTTGGTCCTTCCCCAACACCCGCACCCCATCACAGCCTCCTAACAGTTGTTTCTCCCCCCCCCCCGACCAGGGCAGCAGAGTGAACAACCAAAGCATAACAATACCCAAGGGCTGCACCCTGGCCTTCAGGGCAATCCCACTGGCCATCAAAAATGGATCATGGGGTAAGTAACTTCCAGAAACTACCAATTCCTTAATTTGGGAAACAACACTGAAGAAGAAAAACATGTTCTGAGGCATCACTTAGCATCACAGCCACCCTCAGCTCATTTGCAAGGACACGAGCACACAGAATGTGAGTGGGAGAAATCACCTGGGGAAGGGCTGGACATTGCACATAAGTTAAAGGAGCTACTTGAGAAAGAGATGAAGTTTCAGGGGAGGTTGATAAGGAAATGAAAGAGATACTGAAGCCTCAGCTCTCAACTTCAGGAACAGCAGAGCTCCTGTTGAGAACTGGCACAGAGGACAGAAGGTAATTTTACTTTCTTTTTCTACTCAAAAGAGCCAGGGAGAAAACAGGGTGGCTGAGCCTTCGGTGGGAGAATGGTGTAAAAGATGCTTACAGGGGGTAGGAAGAGAAAGAGAGGACTGAGATTCACAAACCCTGCTGCAGGATTTGAGAGGCCATGTGTGGCTTCCTTCCCTCATGCTCCAAGCTCCCCACTCCCTTCCCACTTGAGTATAAGCTGTTGTGTTAATTGACTCGTATTTAAACACACATACTGGCTGATGCAGACCCCAACATAAGGCCCATGTCAGTAGGGAACGAGGCCAAGGAATGACAAGTTTTAAATGAAGGGGCAGAAGAAGTTTTTTTCTAAACCAGCATGTCTTTTTATCCTGTTGCAGACCTTCAATATTTCCCAGAAATGGCAAAGAGATCATGCTTTGTCTCTGACGGTGAGCAATGCAATTTCCTGCTTCTACTTGCACTGTCTCCCCTTCTGGGGAAGATGGAATCCCTTAGGATGAACACAAAGCACCCAAAGCAAAGCATTTACTCAAAATTGCCTGTTGCTTTTACAAATATTCACAGAAATGTTTCAAATTCTAATTTTAGGGAACTTCTCATGGGACTGCCTAGTTTAGAAGTGACCTATTTGTACCCTTTCTGGTTTTCAGGTATCTCACAAGGAAAACTGGGAGAACTGGAGGCAGAAGTTAAAAAGAATTGTCAAATTCTCTCCAAGTTGCCTTCTGATCTGTCCATCATATTTTTAGAAGCCATCAAAGTTGTGATGAGAGACAGGAACCTCTTTCAAGAGCTGTCCCAGAAAGTAAGTTTTTCCAAGTTTTTCCTCCTGCCAGGATTTATAAGTTCAGTGACCCATGGTCACACCTCCTGCCCCAGGAGTCCTGTCTCCTGTGCCATAACTATCCATCCAAAACTCCTTCACTCATCCCCTGTCTGGTCTCCATCACCACACAGAGAAGGAAGGTGCTCAGGACAGAGTCAACTGCTGAAATACGTCCTGAATGTAGCCTAGCAGATTGACCTGAAGGTATCAAATCCTTTAAATCAATATCCTGTCTTTAACTAGAGCCACTGGGAATGTTAAAGGCTCCAACTACAGCCTCAGAAATAGCTTAAGGAGGGAAGAAAAACATGACATGACTGTTCATGAGCTTCTGTAGTCAGACTGCAAGGGACTATCAGCTGCCTCTTCTCTTCAATCCCTACCTTTTCCTTCTCCCCCTAGGTGGAAGCAGTCCTTGATGAAAGTGGTTGCTGTGAGCTGAAAACAGACAGCCCAGGCTTAAAAGACTTGCTGAGCAGCTTAGAGAGGTCTCCAAGAATCCATCTTCTCAGCTGGGCAGAAGCAATCAGCTACACTCTGGATGCCCTGGATGGTAAGGCTTCCTGGCCACTTCAGTAGGGAAACCCAGGAGCACCAGAATGTGTTCATGCTATTCCTAACAGGACTTTCAGAACACAGAACATTTGAGATTTGCAGAGGATTTATGGAAAACAATTTCTTAGATGGTGGGAATGAAGGTGGTTGATGTGAGAGCACAGACTTGTCTGTAGCTGCTGCTGCTCAGTGACAGTCAGAGTCATAGAGCAGCCACTGCCAGGAGCTCCACCCAAACCCCTCACCAGTTGTCTCTCAAGCACTGGTGGGTTGTGTTTTTTTGGTACCAACCTGGTTTAATCCTGCAGAGCTCACGGAGGATCAGCTGCTGCTCTTGATGGAGTCCTTGGAAGAGAAGATTGTGCCCAAACAGCTGAAGCTGGTAAGAGAACATGCACCACATCTGGCTCAACACCAAGGGGCCACAGGGGGTTATGTCAAGTCAAGCAACACGCAGACTATGATGACCCAGGCAGCACATCCTAATTTACACTGTGAAGAAGGGAAGGAATAACTGCTTCAAACTTGGCAGGGATCAAAATACTCACTTGGAAAGGAACTGCCCCAAAACATTAAGATTTAAGATTTCTAATGTATATTATCAGCAAAACAGTAGTTGAATGGGACACAGCTGACTGCCATTTTTTAAATGGCAGTGAGAATTTTCTGGCTTCTTTGGCTCCAGATTTAAAAAAAACCCACACTACAGTTTTAACTTCTTGAAGGTAACAAATTCACGAGAAACTGATACAGAAACATGATAGTCTTTCAGAGTAAAAAGTCCCATGTATGAAGGTGAATTACTTAGTGCTCCCATGAACCACCTCACAAGTCAAAGAGATAATTTTCTTAACAACTTCCACAGATGGGAGCATTAAAACATTTGACTTTGCTTTTTTTTGCTGTTGCTGTAAAGGTCAAGAGCATCTTGGAACAGGACCAGTACAGAAAGGGGCCTTTCAGCATAGACCACAGCTTGGTCTCCTTCACACAAGAGAAGGAAGAAAAATTAACCATTGCCATGGTTGAGATGAGTGGAGTGAAGCTCCAGAAAGATGAATCTGCCACCTGTGTGGAAGCTTTTCCAGCTGTAGCAGCTCTGTACGTGTCCCTTTACGTCCTCAATCTCCTGAGTAACCAAGACTAGGTTACTCAGTAACTTAGGGATGACTTAAAGGGAATCACTTCACGCTGCTTTGAAATGAGTGGGGAAAGCAGACTTGGGGCAAGAAAACCCCTAATGGAGGCCAGAAACCAGATACCAAAAGAGATTTGCTTTCCCCTCAGTACAAATGCAGAGTGGCAACTGAACAACGTGCCCAAATAACCACAAGACTGTCAGGAGTGCTGTGTGTGATCCTGGTTTTCCCAGGGAACGCCAGCACACACAGCCACACGTGCCAGCACCAAGATAAGTCAGGAAATAAATGTATTTCCCCTGGTCACGCCTGCAACGCGTGCGTGACTCAGTAAACGCTGCGAAGCTGCGGGGTCTGAGCACAACAGGCGCGGTGAGCCAGCCCCTCCAGCACACCCGCACACCCTCCACCCGCCGCAAGGAATAAACTGTTAACCTCCTGGAACCCCGTCAGAAATACTTCGAGTACAGTTTCACGAATAAAGCAATTTCTGGCTGAATAACTGGTTGTTTGGGGAACCCGCGGGTGCCTCCATCGCCCTCGGGCCGCGCGGCGCGGGGGGTTCCCTCAGTGCTCCGTACCTGGGCGGTCAGGGACGGCTCTGGGGGCTCCGCCAGCGCGCGGGGCCGGTCCGAGCTGCGCCCGCAGCCCGGGAGGCGCCCCCGGCCCCCGGCGCGGTGCGGGGGGGGGCCCCGCAGCCCCCGCGGCCTCGCACCTCCCGCCGCGCGGCGGGAACGGCCGGGAACTACCGGAGAGCCCGCCGGAAAGAGCCGAGCGCTCGTCGGAAAGAGCCGAGCGCCTTCCGGAAAGAGCCGAGGGCGGCGGCGGGAGGAGCCGAAGGGCGCGGTGCGCTCGGCGCTCGCGCGCGGGGCCCGGCGCGCGGCTGGCCGTGCCTGGCGGCTCCCGGCGGGCCCCGCGCTTGGTGCAGTGTCACGGCCGGCCCGGCGCGCCCGGCCATGAAGCAGGAGGGCGCGTCCCGCCGCCGCGGCGACAAGGCCAAGGCCCCCCCCGACGGGCCGCCCCCCGCGCCCCCCGACGTCGAGATGCAGGAGGAGGCGGCGGCCGAGGGGGCCGGGGAGCGGCAGCCGCAGCGGGAGCTGGACGCCATCACGTTGGAGGGTGAGCCCTGGTGGGGGGGGGGAAGGGGCTGAGAGGGGTCCCTGTAACGGGGATCTGAGGGTCGGGGGGTCGGTTGGGGGAGAGAGGGGTGTGGGGCAGGTCGGGGGAGGCTCGGTGGGGGGTATCGGAGGGGATCTGGGGGTTGGAAGCGGAATGCGGGGGGGGGTAGGGGGTCCTGGGTGGGGAGATCCTGGTAGGGGAGGGGGTGGTGCGGGGGAAGGGAGGTGGGTGGGTGAGAGGGGCTGAAAGGGGAGCCAGACAAAGGGAATGGGGGGATCTGTGAGGAAGGGACGTGGGGCTGTGGTTTTTGGGGGAGGCCTGGGAGGGTCCCTGCTCGAACGGGCTGCAGTGCGACCCCGCGGGGCTGGAGCCTGGAGGGAGAATGAGGTGGAGAGGAGCTCGGTGGGATCCGCTCCAGCCCCCAGCAGGGGCGGCCGTGGGGTCGGGTCACTCGGGACACTGAGGCCACACAGCCCCGGTGCTGTGAGCGAAGAGAGGGACAGGGCCCCCAGTACCGGGAAGGGATCCCCGCGTCAGCCTCACCCCAGCACGTCCCTCCTGCCCCGCAGATATCAAGGAGCACGTGAAGCAGCTGGAAAAGGCGGTGTCGGGGAAGGAGCCGCGCTACGTGCTGCGGGCGCTGCGGGCGCTGCCCTCCACCTCCCGCCGCCTCAACTCCAACGTGCTCCACAAAGCCATCCACGGCTTCTTCACCTCCAACAGCACCACGCGGGAGTTCCTCCTCGGCTTTCTGGAGGAGGTACGGTGGCAGGGGATAGAGGGGGGACACCTTTCCCACACTGAGGAGCCCCTGGAAGTGCCGCCGTGCTGGGAGGGCACCAGGGACAGTCCCTCCAGGGTTTGGGGACACTTGGGATGAGCCGCTGGGGGGGCTCTGGTGCCAGCAGCCTAGGCTGGCTCTGGTGTCACACCTCGAGCAGAGCTGTCACAGGGGATGGGCTGGGGACAAGCCTTGCTGGTGGTGGCACAGGAGGGACAGGGTCCAGCACGTGTCTCTCCCCAGTCCATGGACACGGAAGCGGAGCTGCAGTTCCGCCCGCGGACGGGGAAGGCGGCCTCAGCCCCGCTCCTGCCAGAAGTGGAGACCTACCTCCAGCTCCTCCTGGTCATCTATCTGATGAACAGCAAGCGATACCCGGAGGTGAGATTCCAGAGCTGCCAGATCCACAGCTGAGCTCTTGGTGTGGTGCTTCTGCACCAGGAGAGCCTCAGGGACCTGTCTGGCTGCGGCCCCATGCTTTCCCCTTTGGCTCCATCCCGCTGCCCTGGCCACCTCTCTGCTCTCCCTGGGCCATCTCTCTGCTCTTCCCTAGCTGCAGTTCCTCTGCTCTGACCTCTCCCTCCTGCAGGCTCAGAAAGTGTCCGATGACCTGATGCAGAAGATCAGTTCCCAAAACCGTCGGGCCCTTGACCTGGTGGTGGCAAAATGTTATTACTACCACTCCCGCATCTACGAATTCCTGAACAAACTCGATGTGGTCAGGAGGTAGGTGGGTCCTGGGTGCCCAGGGGAGCCAGGGTGGTTTCTTTCTTCCTCCCTGACATGTTCCCTCCTTTTTCTGCAGCTTCCTGCACGCCCGGCTACGGACAGCCACGCTGCGCCACGATGCTGATGGACAGGCCACCCTCCTGAACCTCCTGCTGAGGAACTATCTCCACTACAACCTCTACGACCAAGCAGAGAAACTTGTCTCCAAGTCAGTGTTCCCGGAACAGGCCAACAACAACGAGTGGGCTCGGTACCTCTACTACACAGGTGAGATGCCCAGGGTCCCGTGCAGCCCCAGCTGCTCCGGATGGAGGGGTTTGCTTCGTGGATCCAGTTGGATTAAGTTTTTCCAACTGTCTGCCGAGCACAGGGCGCATCAAGGCCATCCAGCTGGAGTACTCGGAGGCGCGGCGGACGATGACGAACGCGCTGCGGAAGGCGCCGCAGCACACGGCCGTGGGCTTCAAGCAGACGGTGAGAGGGAACAGGGCCCAGCAGGGACCAAAACCTCCTGCCCTGCGGCTGGGGTCTCACCAGCTCTTCTCACTCCAGGTGCACAAGCTGCTGATCGTGGTGGAGCTGCTGCTGGGGGAGATCCCAGACAGGCTGCAGTTCAGACAGCCCTCCCTCAAGCGCTCGCTCATGCCCTATTTCCTCCTGACTCAGGGTAGGAGCAGCCTCAAATGGGGTTTCTCTCTTTCCCACCATGTCCGGCCCTCGCTCTGTCCACAATTAGCACAAGTAACACTCTCCCTCCTCCAGCCGTCAGGACTGGGAACCTGGCCAAGTTCAACCAAGTCCTTGATCAGTTTGGGGACAAGTTCCAGGCTGATGGCACCTATACCCTGATCATCAGGCTGAGGCACAATGTCATCAAGACAGGTAGGAGGTCGCCGGGGTGTTTCGGGACATGGGGCTGCCTGGCCCGGGGGGCTCCACTCTCCTTCCTCCCCCCCAGGTGTCCGTATGATCAGCCTCTCCTATTCCCGCATCTCCCTGGCTGACATTGCCCAGAAGCTGCAGCTGGACAGTCCGGAGGATGCGGAGTTCATCGTGGCCAAGGTAGTCCTGTCCCTGGGGTCCTGGGCAGGTTCCTTGCAGCCAGGCTGCCTCTGCCCTGCCCCTGGGGCGGACGCTGGTTTTAGGATGAGTGATGTTAGTGTCCCCAGGGCTGCTGGGGACACTCAGGGCACCACGTCCCCTCCCTGCGCTGTGTCCTGAGCCCGCTGCTCCTGTCACAGCAGCCGCCTCCTCCCTGCACTCTGAGCGGCCGCAGCAGCGGGTGCCCTGACCTGGTGCCCTCGGCTTGCAGGCCATCCGGGATGGTGTGATCGAGGCCAGCATCAACCACGAGAAGGGCTACGTCCAGTCCAAGGAGATGATTGACATCTACTCCACCCGTGAGCCCCAGCTGGCCTTTCACCAGCGCATCTCTTTCTGCCTGGACATCCACAACATGTCTGTCAAGGTGAGGCTGGGGCTTCCTGGGCAGGGAGGGGACATGGGGGCAGAGTCCTGGCGCTTCCCAGCTCTGAGCTTCTCTCCCTTCCTGTTTTGTTTTTTTTTTCCAGGCCATGAGATTCCCACCCAAATCTTACAACAAGGACTTGGAATCTGCAGAGGTGAGACCTCACCTGGGTCCCCGCAGCCACCGAGGCTGCAGTTCGTGTCCCCAAACTGCCACCAACCTCTGCCTTTGCCTTCCAGGAGCGCCGGGAGCGCGAGCAGCAGGACCTGGAATTCGCCAAGGAGATGGCAGAGGACGATGACGACGGTTTTCCATGACCCTTGGGCCCAGCTGTATTTTTTTATTTGTCCCTAGGGAAGATGCTGTCTGAGCGGAGCCCCCCGCAGCCCCCTCCCCCTCTGCCTTTCTTTTATAAATACCTGCATGTCTGTGCTGCGGGAGGGGACAGGGGGGTGCCCTGGGCCCCCGGGCCCTGTGCCCCCATCCCCCTTCCCCAAGAACTAAACATTCTTTTAAGGTTGCTGGTGGTGAGGGTCGTGGCTGAGCCTGGCACAGGCACAGACCAGGAATTTGGGAGCTCCAGGGGATGCAGGGCCAGGGCAGGTGGGGGGCAGGAGCCCGGGACCGCGGGTGCCCCCAGCTCTCACAACAATAATGGGGTCAAACTTTGTTAAGCATCAATTATGACTTTTAAAATAAAAGTTAGAAAAACACCAGCCTGGCTGGCTCCTGCTGTGGGTTTTTTGTGACTGGGAGTGCATGTGGGGCTGATTTCAGTGATCTGCTCCCCCCATGAGCTGGGGCACCCCCAGGGCTGGGACTCATGTTCCCTGGGTGCTGGCACTGGCCCAGGCAGCTCCAGAATGGGGGGACGGGGACTCTAGGACCCAGGGAAAGGGCTGAGCCACCCTCACCCCCCTGGGAAAAGCAGACGGGGGTCAGGCTGAGCCATCCCTGTGTCCTACTACCCCCCAGACACCAGCAATGGGGATAGGGGATGTGCAGCCCCCCCCAGGTGGGTTCCAACACCATCTGAGACCAGCTGGGCTTGTCTGAGGAAATCTGGGAATCTCCCAGCGCCTCCAGACCAGGCCCAGGGTCAAGTGCAGGGCTGTCCCGGGGCGACGGGCGCAGCCTGTCCCGGTGCCAGGGCCAATCCTGGGGTCCTTGGCCAGACTCATCGGCAGAGCAGGGAAGGCGAGAGCCCAGCCGGCACCGGGGGCCGGATCAGGCACTGGGGACCCAGGGACACCTGGGTTTGGTTCTTGGCAGACACCAGGAAGGGGGCCACGGGTGCCAGGTCAGACACCTCCAGGAGAGGAAGGGTGGCCACGAGGCAGAACTGCAGCAGGGTGAGTACCCAGGGCAGCCCCCCTGCCGGCCCCAGGGGGGTGTGCTGGGCCAGCACCCTGACAGCCACGAGGTTTCGGGTCCGGTCACCACTTCCTTTCTTGGAAAGCTGACAGGGGCTTTGGGGCCCCACCAGATGCTGATTCACATCCCCCCACCCTGATTCCTGAAAGCTCTGACCTGCTGAGGCGGCAGCTCCACGCTGGGGAACCAGGCGACCCTGCAGGGCTCGGACTCACCACACTGAGCCCCCTCCAGAGGGTCCAGAAGGGAGCAACAGCAGAGCTTGAGGGGTGGTATTTTTCTCCCAAGAAACCCCATGAGCAGGCTCCCCTGCTGAGGTCTTTTTATGCAGTCTGAGGGCAGAACACTGGTGCTGCCAGGTCCTGGGAGGGAAGCCTTCATTAGGGCTCAGAGTTAACACCTGCTTTGTGCTGGGTGTGGCCTAGGGTGCTGCTGACTGATTGGCTGCAGCCCCTGGGGGTTCCTGTCCCCATCCCCCACTCCAGGGTCTTCAGGGGGACAGTGACGGGACCCAGGCCCAGGCATGGGGGCAGTAGGGCAGCATGAGATCCCCCAACACAGCCTCTCCCCGGGGTCGCCCTGCCCAGATGCTGTGGGTCAGTGGGTGCCCCCGTGCCCCAGCTGGCCCCTGCCAGGTAGGAGCCGGCCCAGCTGGCACCAGTCCAGTGTATCCTCCTGGAATCACTTGCGGGAAGCGGTACAAGCCAAAATTCCCACATCAGAGCGGAGGGGCAGGGAGCAGCCGGCCCCGCTCCGGGGCTGCCCTGGCAGCTGCTTCCCCGAAGGAGCAGGAGGGGAGGAGGCCCCAAGCCAAGGGGGTCCCAAGGGAGTCCTGGTGTGCTCGGCACAGGACACAGATCGTGGCCCAGTCACCTTGACCACCTCTGCCTAGTCCCACCACCGTGAAGGTCCCAGCCCTGAAACTGGGGTGAGGGGCTTGTACTGCTGGGGGGGGGCGGGGGGAGAGGCCCACCTGGGCCTGGGGATGGCAGTGAGCCCAAAGGGACACCAGCTGAGAAAAGCCACCAGTCACCCACTAGTGACCCCGCCGTGCTGGGCACTGTCCAGCTGGTTAATGTGTCACCACCAGCCCCATCCCAGCACCCGCCCCGATGCCAGGGCTGTCCCGGGCACCCACCACCGCACCGGGGGACGCCGCTGCCCCCCAGCCCCGGGAAAGCCCCTCAGGCAGCGCAGCACGGGCAGCGGCAGGAGCTCCCGGCTCACAGGATTTGCATGTTGGTGATTAAGACACTGAAGCAATCGCCACTGTTGCCACATCAGTGTGAATCCCCAGCGTCCGCTATAAATGATCGATGAGGCCGCCCAGAGCCGGGGCAGGAGCGCGCGGTGCCGGGCCGGCCCTTACCCCGAGGAGGAGACACGAAGCTGGGCACCATGTGCACCCTCACCCGTGAGTACCTGCAGCCCTAGCACCCGCTGCCTCCAGAGCCCCCACAGCACTCATTGCACCCACAGCATGCACTCTACCTGCAGCACCCGCTGCTCCTGAGCACCCAGACCTCTCGCTGCACCTGCACACCCACAGCCCCATGGGACACCAGGGTGGTGGTCCCTGCCCCTTCCCCAGCCTGTGCTAGTGCCACAATTCCTGGGGCAGGGGTCCTGGGTGCTGATCCCAACCCTTGGTGCAGGGTTGGGAAGCCGGTCCCGGGTGGGTGCTGAGCCACTGTCCCCTGCCCTCAGGTGGGCTGGCGCTGCTGCTGGGTGCGCTGCTGTGGCAGGCGCTGGACGGGGCCCCGCTGGCCGAGCTCTCAGGGGACCAAGATTTCCAGCTCTTCCTGCACAAGAACCTCGAGTTCACCCGCAAGATCAAGGGGGACGTGGCTGTGCTGCAGCAGGCAGTGGTGAGTCCCCAGGGTTATACGGAGGGGGGAACAGCAGCTGTGGCTGCTGCGGGGTCACAGATAAGCTGACCTTCCCCTCCCCGGCCTTATCGGCACCATGAGGCTGGGAGCCAGCACTGCCCAGCCCTGGGGTCCTGGGGCACTCTCAGGGGCCATGACCCTTGGGAACACTTGGGGGCCTCCCTGGGGACATGCCAGCTGGGCAGTGGTTTGCTCTTCTTCAGTCCCCATCTCACCGGGTGGCTGGTCCACCACATCCCCTCCCTCCTCTTGGCTGGGCTCTAAGGGATCCTGCAGGCAGGGACAGGGTGTTGGGGTCCTCCTGCCACCCTGACCCCCCCGTCCCCCTCGGCCGTAGTGTGACACCTTCCAGCTGTGCAAGGAGGAAGAGCTGCTGCTGGTGCAGCAGGACCTGGGCATCACGCGGGCACCTCTGGAGCAATGTCACAGCCGCACCTTCCAGGCGGTGAGTGCAGGCAGCTCATCCCTGCCACGAGCTGGCCGGTCTCAGCCCCTGCAGCCTCGCCGCTGCCCGCGGCAGCCCGGAGCTCGCCGTGGCTCGGGGCGCGGTGGCCGGGCTGTGCCGAGCCCCCTGACCGCGCCGTGCCCCCCGCAGGACGCCTGCTTCAGTCAGATCCGCGCTGGGCTCCGCGCCTACCGGGGCTCCCTGGCCGCCGTCCTGGAGCTGCTGCCCGGGCAGGCCGGGCTGGTGGAGACCCTGCAGCTGGACACTGCCAACCTCTCCTCCAACATCCAGCAGCAGGTGAGGGGAGAGACGGGGTGGGCACGGCAGGGACACGGGGTCTGAATCCCAGGGGGACTGGGCGGGCACGGCAGGGACACGGGCTTTGCATCCCTGGGCTGGCACCAGCTCCACGGGCACCAACGGGACCGTGCGGGGCTCTGGGGCGTCCCTGGGTCCGGAGCTGACGCCCACCCCCCTGCCCGGCTGCAGATGGAGGACCTGGGCCTGGCCACGGTGACCTACCCCGCCGAGGACCGGGGTCCCCTCCCCGCCTTCTCCTCCGACTTCCACCACCAGGTCGGCGGCTTCTTCATCCTGGCCAACTTCCAGCGGTTCCTGGAGACAGCGTACCGGGCGCTGCGGCACCTCGCCCACCTCTGACCCCCCGGCCCCGCCCTCCCTATTTATTGATGTCCGAGCCCGAGCTCCCGTCCCTGGGAGCTTCCGGCTTTTCCGCTTATTTAATATTTATCGCTATTTAATATTTATGGGGCTGGGGAGGCTCCCCCAGCCCCGAGCAGGGCAGCCAGCCCTGCGGTACCACCGCGCACGGGTACCTGTGCGCAGCATCGCCCTTGTTTAATATTTAAACAAAAGCGTATCTCTGCTACGAGGTTCGGGAGCTGGGCTGAGCCCCCGCAGCTGGTGCTCTGCCCTGCCCAGCCCCGCTGCTGCAGGCACTGTGTGTGCCTCAGTTTCCCCAGGGTATCCCTGCAGCATCCCGCCCGCCCTGGGGAATCCATCTTCAGATGAAGATACTTCAGAGCATCTCCCTGCCCGGGCTGCAGCCCGCAGGGATAGATAGATCTGAGGGGTGTTATTTCTATTAGGCTTAGTTACACTAATTAATATTTATTAGCCATTAGGTAAGAGGGAGGAAGGGGAGGACGGACGTGCAGGAGGGACGCAGCAGCCTCCCGGGATGAGGCTTTTCCTTTGGGGGGCTGCGTGCCCGCTCCCCTTCCCTGCTAAACCCGGTGTATTTATTGCAGTTTAAGTTATTTGCACCCTCCCCTGGGCGCCGCGAGCCCGGCACAGCCCCGCGCCGCCCCCCCCGGCCCCCGCAGCCGTATCTGACCCTCGGAAATTTCACAGCCGGGCTCACACGGGGCCTGTTTTGTACTTTATTTATTGCTGCAGCTGGGTGAGCCCCAGAAAAACATTGGCTATTTTTTTTTATATGTGATAAAAATGGAAATAAAGTCTATTTTTTGCTCCAACATGCGGGCTGCCCGCCTCTTCTGCCTGGGGGGGAGGGTCCCTGCGTGGCCGGGGCGCGAGGGAACAGGAGCATTTCCACCACGGTCTCTGAGATTGGCTCAGTGGAAAACAGCCCCCGAGGCCCCCTGCAATGTGGCACACGTCCCCTGAGGGCCAGGAAGCAGCTGGGGGGCAGGGGGGGCTCTGGGGAGGCAGCTTCCTCCCACACCCAGCAGGGCGGCTTGAGCAACAGCCGATTCCTAGAAAGCAGCAGTGCCCAAAAGCGCTGAGCCAGGGGCAGCATCCCGGGAGCAGCCCTGGCAGCAGCACCGCGCCGGGACCTGCCGGCAGCTGAGGGGAACTCACCCCCAGAGGCACCACAGAGCATCCCCAGCCCGTGCTGGGAGGGCCAGCACAGGTGTGATGAGTGCCCAGGGCTCTGCAGAGCCCACCTGGGTGCTGTGCCCTCACCGGGGGTCCTGGAGCTTGTGGCAGTAGTGGGGCAGGGGGCCTGGCCCTGCCCCTTTTGCAGCTGCTACACGGGAAATCTGCCCCGGAGCTGCCCAGGGACATGCCTGGAGTCCTCCTGGACCCACCATGCTGGGATGAGAGGCCCAGCAGTGGGAAAAGCAACAGATGTGCCTGCATGAAGCCACAGAGCCAGGAGCCCTAGCCATCTCCTCCTCCTGCCACAGCAAGCCCCTGCTGCCATCCCACAGCCTCTCCTTGGGGGTGTCTGGCCACCACGTGCTGACCCTGCCCCGTTTCCTCCCACTGGTCCCATGCTCCCATCCCATGACCACCAGCATCCCTGCACCACACCCAGCTCAGTCACAGCCAAGCTTGAGTGGGTGCCAGGGGGGCCCTGTTCCTGCTTTCCCCCAACTTCCCAGCCCTGGGAAGGGGCAGACACAAGGCTGGAGCCCCCCCCGCCACCCACCACCATGTCCCAGGCCCTCACCACACACTCTGCCAGCAGCAGCTCCCAGGAAAGCAACCGCAGAGCTGCAGCTCCTTCCAGCCCCGGCTTATCAGCACTTACAGGAAACCCCTTCTGCTCCAGCCCTTTCCTGGAAGGTGAAGCACCGAGCACTGGGGCTGCCGCCGGCAAATATTGACAGAGCTGGAAGGCCAAGAGCTCCTGGTCCTGCTCTTTGATCCGGGCTAACGGTAAAGAGCCGCCCCTGGGCGAGCTGGGGCTGCCGCTGGGCCAGGGCAGAGGTGCCAGCCCAGCCCAGCTCGTGCCACCAGGCTCCTCTGCTGACCACAGCAGGGTCATGTCCTCCAGCAAAGTGAGCAGCCAAGAGCTGGGACCATCCCAGAGCCGGCAGGGAGCAGGAAGGCCCCAAGTCACCATCCCACTACTTCTCCTTAGCCAGCACTGACCCAAACCCTGCGGCACTGCCTCTTCCCCAGCACCACCACACACTCACCTCAGCTCAGGGGCTGGGAACCCCAGTAATCCCGGGGGCAGGGGGAGAGGCTGAGCCCAGGCCTGGGCTGGGCAGTGGGCCCCAGCTCTACTCCCTTCTCCTCCTGAGTCAAGCACAAAACATCAATGAAAGGAGCCAAGGTGAAGCCACCTGATCCCAGCACCCCCTCAGGGGCAGGATTTGGTGACAGTTACCAGTAGATTCAGCCCCAGACCAGCGGATGGTGCCAGGACAGCCCTGCACAGGGGGCTGGTCACTCCCCAGAGTGCTGAGCTCACAGCCAGGGACAGGCGTGAACTCCGGCTCACGTGGAGGAATTTCCCAGCAGCCCCACCCCACCCACTCACATCCCACGCAGAGCACCGTGGGCAGCCCCCCACCCTCCCGGCTGCTCAGGGGTCAGCAATGGTGTGAGCAGGATTTTCCCACCCAGCACAGGTTGTACCCACTTGGTGTCCCATCACCCCCGCATCAAGCTCACCCTGAGATGAGGGTTTCGGGGATCCCCAGGGCTGTGGGCAGGGAAACAAACAGAAACAAAGTCTGGTTCTACAAAAGGACAGAATTAATTATAGAAAAAAAAAGCAGAGGGGGGTGTCTCAGTCTCTGAAAGCCCATCAGGAGGCAGCAAGGGGAGAAAAGCAGCCCCCAGGCAGGGCCAACCAAGTGCATGGTGCTGGAGAGGCTGTCCCAGTATCCAGGCTCTCCTGGATTTCCCAGTGGCTGACCAGCTGCCCTCTCCTGCACGGCAGGAGGGAGGTGCAGCTCACAGGGCAGCGATGGCCTTGGCAGCGACGCGGCGTCCCAGGGGCAGGCTGAGATCCGTGATGGCCAGCACAATTTTGGGACTGGACATGGTGGACACTTTCACCAGCTCTGAAACCTGCCCGGAGAAGGAACGTGGCTGAGTCACATCAGAGCCAGGCAGGGGGACTGTCCTGTCGTGCCTGCCTGTCCCCTGTGAGCAGGGAGGACGCCAGGGCCACAGAACTCACCATGGTGAAGGGCATGAACTGCAGGATGCTGCCGCGGCTGCCCTGCTCCAGGCAGTCCACACACTCCTCCATGAACCACTGGACAAACTGGGTGTGGGTTCCAGCCGTCTTGGCTCCCAGGATGGAGGAGATGAGCAGGAAGAGGTTTGCTGTGGAGACAAGGAGATATCAAAACTCAGGCTGGGTCAGGGAGGCTGGGGAGTGGCCCAAGCCTCTTGCACAGGGGACAGGTCCCCACTGCATCCCCCCACAGTCAGGTCCCCCCACGGCCAGGCCTTGCTGCCAGGGTCCAGCCCCCTTACCCAGCACCCTGTTGAGCGGGTCCTTCATGCTGATGGTGTGCAGCTGGGAGGCAGAGAGAGAGCTGCTCATGGAGCGATCTGTTGGGGAGGAGAGCAGTGGCAGGTGGGGGAGCCTGGGACAGCCTCTCAACCCTCTTGGCTGTGCCAACGTGCCCACCTTGGCCAGCTCTGGCCATTTGGGCTTGTCCAACCCTTGTGCTCCAGGTGGAGCTACCCTGTGGCATGGCAGAGGTCTGGACTGGGGTCCCCGCCAGCCAAACGAGCAGAGGCTTTGCTGCCCGGGGGCACCAGAGCCATGCAGCAGGGACAGCCACCATGGTCACTGTCCCTCTCTGAGGGGTGCAGGCCCACACATGCCCCAGGCATGAGGGAGCTCAGCAGCCCAAAGAGGGCTCCACACACTGCCACCACTGCTCCTGGGCAGTGACACTTCCCTCGTACAAGCCACATGTATTTCGAGCCTGAGTTTAATGACATTTCCAAACGATCAACATCACAAGGGAGGCTGTGCCTGTGCCTTCCTGCTGGGCTGGCACTGCAGCAGGGATTGTCCCTGAGGCTCCACGAGCACCAGGAGTGTCATGGGATGTCACAATGGGGAGAAAAGTGATGCAAGGCCGAGCCAGCCAGATGTTCCCAGCTGCACAGCAGCCCTCACAGCTCCCTCTCAGCACATGATTTAGCTACCAAGCTGCACGTCCAATGGACTCACAGCAAATCTTGGACAGGCCAAGGGGATTTATCTGACCCAAACTCTGCAGCACTGCTGGGTGCTCCTGGGACAGGGGAACCAAACTATCTCTGGTCCAACAGGATGGGAATCTCCTGGGAAGGCTTTTGTGCAGACCCCATAGGACACAGCTACTACCAAAGCCAGCAGGACCCACCTTGGGCTGCTCCGAGGATGCTCCCCAAATAAATCCCTCCCACACTTTTCTCATGGAATCACATGAGTTATGGGGCTGCGGCAGGAAGCAGCATTTCCACATCGCTGCAGCAAACAGCCCAAAAAAGTCCTGAATGTCACTGGGATGAGGTGGAACTGCCTCCAAAGTTAAAAAAAGATCGTGAAATAAAGGGAAAACCCCACATTTCAACAGCAATGAAACCAAGCAAAACCACAGGTTGATGGATGTGTCAAGAACTAGAAAACAAAAGCATAACTTTAGATAAAGGGCATCAGGAGAAACAATGACCAAGAAACATCCTGATTCACTGCTCAGGAGTCCAGACAACAGCTGTGGGAGTAGTGACACCCCTGGCCAGGCAGGAGGGCATGGACACCCCCTGGAACATCCTGCCGGAGCTGTTGCAACCTGCGGCTCCGCGTGGACACAGGAAGACTCATCCCCTTGTTCACTGCCTTGTTAACAGGAGTGGAATTTCAGGATTTGGCCACAGCCATCAGGAATGTCACCTCCTGCTACCTTGTGCTGCAGAACACCAGGATGTTGGTCCCACATGGACTGGCTGGGGGTGACGAGGCTCCAAGGAAACCTCCCCGAGCCCCTCATGTGTGACACTCTGGGTTGGATGGCAATGTCAGGGGGGAAGATGTAACCCTGCCCCCTTCCTAAGTTCTTCTGATAAGAGAAATAAAGAGCTTGGCCTCTTCCAAGTGCAAAAGCTCCAGCGTAACTCATCAAAACACACCCAAGCTCTCTAAACCTTCCCCTGGCCAGCTCGGGAAGAGCCACGTTTCTGTGCCAATACACATTTCCCAGCCAGAAACAGGCAGTGAGGCAGGAGGGTCCCCCTCACCAGAAGCTGACCCCCCTGCACTTACTGGGGCTGGAGAGGCTGTTGGCATCCTCCTCGTTGGAGCTCAGCAGGCGCATGAGCTTGGAGGGCTGCGTGTCATCCAGAGGGAACAGGCTGATGTAATCCTGGGGGAGGGGAAGATGGTTCAGTCCCACCAGCCCCTCTTTGAGGGGGGCCCTGGCCCCCTCCCTCAGACTGATGACCCACCTTGGGCTCTGCACCACCCCATGGCCCAGGGCTATGATCTCTGTTCAGCCAGAGAATCTTAGTCTGGGTCCACCAGCTCAGTACAGCCCCCCTTCCCCAGAAGGAGAACCTTGGCAAGGGTCTGGTCTCAGCCATCCACTTCTCCTGCCACCACCCTCTCCCATAGAAACTGCCCACCCTTGTGCTCCAGCCAAACCCCTCTCCATGCTGGACACACCTCAATATCCTCTCGGTGCCTCTTCTTCTGCCGGGTGGACACCTGGACCTTGTTGTGGGAGGAGTAGGAGCTCAGGGCACACCAGACGGAGAGCCTGGGGACAGAGCAGGGACACTGAGGTGCTGTCAGCCCACCTGGGTGACGGTGAGTGAGCAAGGAAAGATGGCAAAGATCAGAACATATGCTGGGATGGGACATGGCAGGTCCCTCTTCAGTGAGGGGCAGCAGGGAATGGGGCCCAGGACAGCAGTGTGTCTGGTCCTGCTGGCCCTGTGCCTAGGTCAGAGCGGGAACTGGGCAAACAGGACTCCTGTCCCAGCATGGATCATCTCCCTGACTCCACAGACAGGCCCACCCGCCCCCAAGGAAAAGGTACTGGTGGGTCTGGGGTCTTACTTGGCCAGGGCCTTTCCCGGTGGGTCCATGAGCGTGTGCCACTTGGAGGAGTCTGTCAGCAGGTTGGGCAGGATGTGGCCCAGCAGGGTCAGCGTCAGCTGCTGCATGTCCAGGCAGAAGATGGCATAGAGCAGCTCCACAGCCCGCAGCGTGTGCTCCTTCCGGGTCTCCTTCAGCAGCTCCTGCAGGGCAGAGGGCAGGGCTGGGGGTGGCACAGGCACAACCAGGAGCAGCACGTGGGCCAGACCCAGCAGTCCTGGGCTGGACACCCAGCCACAGGGCCGGGGGTGGCAGACACCCCCCTGCTCCTCTTCCTCCTACCTTGACCAAGTTGTTGCAGAACCAGTAGACACCCCCCATGTGTAGCAGGGTGTCGAAGATGTGGATGGAGCGACTGTCCACCCAACCCTTCTCCAGCACCTTGGTGAACACAGTCGTCAGCACCTCCTTGATGGGCTTCTTGGGGGGCAGCAGGTTCCAGTAGGGGATGGTGTCCATGCCCGTGGAGGGGAACTTGATCTGTGTGGCCGTCTGCTGCAGGACATCCGCACACATGTGCTCCAGGATGGAGCTCATGATCACCACGCTGTGGCAGAGAAGGATGGGGTCACACAGGGCCTGGGCAGCAGAGGGGCAGGAGCCCAGGGCAGAGCAGGGGCAGGACAGGGGGCCCGGAGCCCCGGATCTCACCGCTCGTTGTAGAACTGCAGGGTGTTCTCTCCGTACAGGGGGGTCGCCAGCTGCCGGATCATCTGCAGGGACTTCTCCCGCTCATCCAAGCCCAGCATGCGGACATGAGCCACCAGCCAGGCCACGGCACACACTGCCATGCTGCACACCTTCCCCTTGATGTTGTCTGTGATTTTCTAGGAGAGGAATCAGGAGCGGAGGTGGATGAGCACGGATGTGTGGTGGCACAGGCTTTACCTCAGCGTCACCTCCCAGGGCTGTGGGCCCCGGCTGCAGAAACCAGGCCTTTCTCTCCTCCATGGGGTGAATCCATCCCTACTAGCCCCACTGCCACCAACAGGACAGTTTGGGGCAGCATCAAGGGGCTGGAGCCATGTGAGCTCCCCACCCAACCCAGGAAGGAGCCAGCAAGCTCCACGGTGGCTGCAGGATGTTCAGGGCAGGACAGGGGAGCCCTGCCCAGCTCCAGTCTTGGCCCCTCCTCAGGACCCAGCGCAGCACCAGTGCCTCTGCTCCACCCCACACAATCCTCCTGTCAGGCCCACCTGGATAGACTCAAAGGTGAGGACACCATTCTCCCAGGCATTGAGAATCTCCAGGATGGCAGCCGAGATGCTCAGACATGCCTCATGCCACTTCATCTGCCTGTGGGGAAGAGGGAGGGAGGGGGGTCAGACACTGGTTCAGAGCAGCCCCAGGGCCAGGGAAGAGATGGTGGGTGCTCCTGGTCTGCCCCAGCCTGGCAGGGTGGGCACCCAGGCTGAGCTCTTACACCAGCTTCATCTCGGAGGAGTTGTTGAGGAGGGCGACCAGGGACTCCACCTTGGTGGAGTCGGGGCGGAAGCAGGGGTGGTCGGGGTTGAGGATCTTGCCCTCCTCAGGCATGCAGGTCAGCATCCAGGTCTCAAAGAAGGGCACCTCACCCGGCGGGCTCGACTCCGACAGGATCACCTGGAAGGGAAGTGGCACAGGGAGCTGCCAGGCAACTGCACCCCGCAGGGACCCTGCTGGGGACCCCTGCCCTGGGGTGGGACCCCCACCACGGGGAGCTCACAGCCAGGGGATCAGCGCCACCCTGTGGCCTGCACGGAGAGGCAGGCACTGGTCTGCCCCCAGTAAGGCACTGGTTTCCAGTCTGTGGGCTGAGGTTGTCCCCCTCCAGCAGAGGACTCCCGGGCTCCCAGAGCAGCACCCCAACAGCTTCCCTCGGGGAGATGCCAGGCCAGGACCAGGCACGAGGAGCTGCAGCAGTGGGGTCACCCTGTCCTGCCCAGACAGGGCCACTTGTTCGCCTGTCACTGAGCTGTGCCCGGGCTCCTGGCTGGCCCCACAGCTCCACGGGGTCAGAGGGCACAGCCCGGGGTCAGGACACACAGCCCAGCTCGGGGGGCTCCCGGGGGGGGACACAAGCTGGGAATCCCTCACGCCGCTTCCTCCCTTCAGCCGCCACCACCCCGGGGACACTATTTTTGTCAAAAAACAAAAAAGTTTTGCACATCTGTTCAGCAGCAGCTGGTCAGGAAAATCACTCTGGGCCAGAGAGAGAGGATGAGACCTCAGCAGACAGCCCCGGGCACGTCCGCTCCCAGCTGCCTCCAGCCAGGACCCCCCCTCCCCAGCCCCCCCGGGCCCTTCGCTCCCTCCCCACGCTCCCGGTGTTTCGGTATCGTTTCACGTCCCAGCACACGCAGATGTTGAAACCTGGAAAGTTTTCATGCAACCCAAGTGCTGTTTCCTGAGTGGGGCTGCAAGCTCCTCCTCTCATGGGGGAGGGCTGAGGCTCAGCCTGACTGCGTGACCCCCCCCACCCAGTGCCAAACCAGAGGGGCAAAACTGGGAAAAATCCAGTGAGCTCAGCACCAGCCGGGGCAGGGCAGCGTGCCCAGCGGTACCACGGCACTGGGACAGAGCAGAACCAGAGGCCAGGGAAGGCTGCAGCCAGCCTGCCACCCAGATCCTGCAGGGGTGGATTTTGACCCCAACCAGGGAAAGGCAACAAGCACTTCATGCTCAGGCAGCAGGGTGGCTGTGGGGACACGGGGACAGTGGTGGCAGGCTGGCCACTAGAGGAGGCTGGCAGGCCACAGCACAGGCTGCACTGGCAAGGTCAGAGCTCCATCCCTGAGGATCATGGAATCACAGACTGGTTTGGGTCAGAAGGGACCTTAAAGCACATCCAGTCCCAACCCCCCTGCATGGGCAGGGACACCTCCCACCAGCCCAGGTTGCTTCAAGCCCCATCCAACCTGCCCTTCAACACTGCCAGGGATGGGGCAGCCACAGCTTCTCTGGGCAACCTGGGCCAGGGTCTCACCACCCTCACAGCAAAGAATTCCCAGCGGATCACCCCCAACCCTGCAGATGCCTACCTCTGAGCCATAGGTCTGGGCCACATGGCACAGCATGAGGAACGAGATGTCGAAGAGCAGGGCCCGAACGGGGGCTCCTTTGGCTGAGGGAGGAGAAACAAAGACCTTGGGGATCTCCAGGCTTGGCACCAGGAGGCAGCCAGAGCCTTGGGAGCTCAGGGGCCAGGATCCCGCTCCCTCCAGGCAGCTCTTGTAACCCCTCAACTGCTTGTGTGAAAACGAGGGTTCCAGGGAATGTGCCAAGTGCCTCCCCCACCCCATTTGCCTCTGCTCGAGCCCCCAAAGCATCTCTGGCCCCCCCTTCTCTGCCAGCCCTGGGCTCCCCCCATGCTGTGGAAGGTCAGAGCACTCAGAAGTTTCATCACACACAAATGCAGTCAGAGTCCTTATCTCGGGCTCTGTGCTGACACATCACCCCTTCCAGGGAGGGAGCCAGGGCAGGGCTGGCCCCGAGGGGCCCCATGGACTGGGCTGGGGGGAAAGAGCAAGGAACAGGCAGGGAACACCCTGCATTCGGGATGGACACACGTGTTCCATGCAGGAGAGCAGCAGGAGCCCTGATCTGGGCTTGCTCTGGTGCCACAGCCAGTCCCAGCTCCATCCAGCTGGGCCCCCAGACTCCGGCAGGGGGAGCACAGCTCGAACAACCCCCCCCACGGGCACACACACACACTTACAGCCTTCCCCGGTGATCTGCTTCGTGAATTCATTCAGCCTAGAGGGGACAGAAAGAACCACCAAGAAATGTGATCATCACATGAAACAGACCTCTCCCCACCCCCGGGTGAGGCAGGGGCTGCCCTGCCTGCAGACCCCTCCCTGCACCCCCTCCCAGCGCCCTGCTTGGCGGAGGAGGGTGGGCAGGAGCCCAGCTCTGCAGACACCCTCGGGCACAGCAGGGACGAGCCACCTCCTCCTTCTGCTCCCTGCAGCAGAACAGGTCCAGCAGCTGCTGGTCCCCACACCCAGCCAGCCCAGCACATCCCCTCCCAGCATCTCACACCACCCTCAAACCAACTCGACTTCCACTCTCTGCAGAAACAAAGGAGACGGGGTGCTGCAGGGCACAGTGTCGCCCAGGATCCCAGCCCTCCCCAGGGCTCTGCTGGATCCAGCCCTGTCTGGGGCAGACTCTGGGGGGCTGCCTGCTGACCCCAGCCCCGCGCATCACCCTGAATGGTGCTGTCTGGGCGGACACTCACTTGATGAACTTCCGAGCAAAGGATTTCAGTTTGCCCGTCGCTGCCGCCGCTGCCAGCAGCAGGTCCAGGCTCTTCCCAGACAGCATGTGACCCAAGACCCCCAGCAAACCCTCAGGGGACTTGGAGTGATCCGCATCCATGGTCTACAAGAAAAAGAGAGGAAAGACAAGTCACGGGGAATGTGTGCTACAGAGCAGCAAAAACTCCAGCTCCAGGGGCAGAGTTGATCGGCTGCCAGAGCTGCCCTGTAAGGCCCTGGTGAGCAGGGACATGTGGAGGCTTAAGGGGTGGAGCCCCCCATGCCTCCAGCACTGCAGGGCACCAGAGCAGCACAACCGGCAGCAAAACAACCTCTCAAGCTCAGTGAGAGTGACACAGGGACAGGGGGGAGTCCCCGGGGATGAGGGAAGATTCCCCTGGGGACGTGGCTGAGAGCAGGACAGGCAGAGCTGGCCAGGCTCAGGCTTCTGGCACTGACATGTGGCCTGACAGCTCCTCTGGCTTCCTGGGAAGGAGACAGAGAGCTCCTGGTCTCCTTGTCTGGGAGTGACTCCTCCACTCCATCCTAGGGGGAGATCAGGCATCTCCCAAGCACCCCGGCTGCCTGCTGAGACCGGTGCTGCTGGAAACAGGCTCTGGGGCTGAGCCCAGCAGGGATGTGGGAGGGGACTCACCTTCAGGATGTTGGTGACAGTGGGCTCGGCCCGCAGGATGAGCCCCGGGTTTGGCTGGATGTTGGCGTTCTCTTCTGACTTCAAGTGCGGAGCGTGTTCCCTGTCTGCCTTCCTGGGGGATCCGCAGAGAAGGGCCAGTGAACAGGAATTTGTCACCCAGCCTCACTCCTCCCCACCTCCCACCAACCTCCACCCTCAACACTCCCAAGGAAAGGCCACCACCTCAGGCCGCCACCAGCTGCCACTCTGAGAGGACAGACTTTGCTGGACTTAATCTGACACCAAAAGCAAAGCCATGTCCCTCCAGGCCACCACCAGCTGCAGGACAGTCAGTGGCACCACAGCTGGTCCTTTGTGCTCCCCCCGGGAAGGACAGCAAGGCAAAGTGCTCCAGCCCCAGCAGTGACCCAGACTCCCGAGGGGGCTGTACCGTTTGTCAATCAGGTTGGTCATGTTGGCCTCAGAAAGCAGCCCGTGCTTGTTGCACTCCTGCAGGAGCTGACTCATGCAGTTGCAGCTGAAGGAGAGACGAGAGCTGTTAGCCCGAGGGACAGTATTCCTGTGGCCCCAGGCAGTGCCCCAGGGCTGGAGGGCTCCTGGGCTGCCCTCCTGGCCCTGCTCCCACCCCTCTGAGGATGCTGCAGGGCCACAAGCAGCTCCAGATATCACACATTATCCCCCGCACATGAACCAGCTGTCAGCCGCTCACTGCCTTGCTCATTTGGCAGCGTCAGGTCCTCGGAAAGAAGGAATTGGATCAGAAACTCAACAAGCCCTGCCAGGAGCTGCCCTGGCACCACGACTCCCTGCAGAGGGGACAGGGTGGCTGTAGCACAGCCTGGCCAGAGGCTGATGGAGCTGCAGGTCAGCCCTGGGCACCCACTTGCACCGCTGATCCACTTTGTCGAGCAGAGGAGTCAGCTTCAGCAGGAACTCAAAGGCACAGTTCACATCCTCAGTGAAATCCTGGGGAACACCAAGCCAAGAGCTGTCCACACAAGCCAAGAGCTACCCACACAAGCCCACCCTCCCTTCCCAGGCCCCCTCCTCCCTTAGAGGAAGGCTGTTGGGACACCGACTGTTTCCCACCTCAGCCACCCCCCGTGCAGCCTTGGCCAGGCACCAGCACCATTGTGACAAACACAGCTCACTTGTGCACACACCACAGCCCTCGAGACTCACCCTGTCCCCCTGGGGATACTTCTTGAGCTTAACCAGGACCTGGGGGATCTGAAAGACACAGGGCAGGGACATGACTGACTGAACCAGACCCTGCTCTGCAGTCAGGACCTCCCTGCAAAACACGCCTGTGAGCAGCTGCTTCCCCAGCCCCAGGAAGGAAAGGAGCACTCCTGGAGCAGGCTGTGTGCCCTGGGGACTTTGTCCCCACACCTCCCCTCTGCAGGGTCCTTCCACCATGCCACAGGGCACAGCCACCTCACAACAGCCAGGCTGGAGACATGAGGCTGTGCAGGAGCCCAGCACAGGCCAGAGAGTGTGTCAGGTCTGAAATGACAGACAGATCCCTTTTGTCTGGTACAAGCGAGGAGGTGAGACAGACTGCTCCAGGGCTGCACACCATGGAGATGGGGCAGCCTAGGCCCCCAGGCTGCTGTGACATACTTCAAAGGCCATGAGTTCCCCACAGCCCCTTGGGAAAGCAAAACAAAGCGGGGCTGGACTGAGAAGAGGCCCTGGACAGCAAAGCTGATGCACAGTGGGTTGCAGAAGAGCTGCTGTGGGCTCAGCTGGGGTGTGGGAGAGAACTGGTGGCTCTGCCAGGGCCCAGCAAGGGGCACAGGGACAAGGCAGGGGCAGGCCTGGGGCTCTGAGCGCTGTGCTGGTGGCACAGCTGGGCCCTACCTTCAGGAAGGTGAAGGCTGTCCACTTCAGCTCCTCCGTGCCCTCTGGGGACTCGATGAGGCCCACAAAACAGGCCTTCCAGATCTCCAGCACAAAGAGCGGGGAGGGGATGTGCTGCAGGACACACAGACAAAACTTCCCAGTGCTGGAAAGGCAATAAAGTGCCTCTCCCAATCACAGCCAAAGCCTGAACCCCCTGCAAAGGTGCTGATGGGCTCACGCTGCTCCACGCAGCTGCGCCCACAGCCCTGGACCAGGACCAGCACAGGGAGGTACACAGCACAGAGGCTCTGGTCCCACAGCCCCAGACCACTCTGAGCAGGAGAGCAAGATGCCATTTCTGTACCTGCATCCTCTTCACCATCATCAGCTGCTCCACCAGTGGCTGGGTCTCTCCTGTGAGGTTCATGGTCCCCTCCAGCAGCACCACAGCATGCACGGTGGGGAAGCCAGTCTTGTTCAGCTGCTCAGAGTGCACTGAGAGCATGGTGGGGATGCTGGGTGGGAGACAACAGGGTCACCAGATGCTTGCAGGGACAGATCCTTGCTCCCCTGATCACCTCCTAGCCAAGCCCCTGACTTTTGCTGTCCTGCATCTCTCAGGGGCAGGACAGCTTGTAGGTCCCGTGCCCTGCAGAGGGCCCTTTGGGCACAGCCAAGCCCCAGCCCTGGGAGCAGCTCTGGAGGGATCCAGAGCAGGGACAGCAGTTCTGGTGTGGCCAGAGCAGCTGAGGGATGGCAAGAAGCTCCAGAGCCACCAGAGAAGCAACCCCTGGGTGAGATTCCCAAGCAGCCCTGTCCTCTCTCCTACCTCAGGGCCACCCACCAGCCCCAGCCCACCACCCAGTGGGAAGGGACAGAAAAGCAGGGAGCCAACAGGGAGGGAGGCAGGAGGCTGGGTTCAGACCCACTCTACCCTCCAACAAAGCTACCTCTTGATTAGGGAGATGCAGTTGTCAGCTTGGCTTCGGAGTGGGGAGTTGCTGAGGCTGTTCAGGTTCTCCCCCAGCCTGACGAGGGACTGCTCCACGGTGCTCCAGGAGGCTGGGGAGGGAGGGCAGGCGTTCAGAGGAGGGGACAGTGACACACTGAGAAGCCAGGCAGGCTGGCTCCAAGGCAGCACAGGGGGCTGCAGCTCCCCACTGGGGGAGCAGAAGCTGTGGACCACTGCAAACCCAAGCCGAGGGGCTGAGTGTCACCCAGCAGCCCCTGCTCCAGGCTCAGCCTGGCACAGCCTCTCGGCCAGACGCTGGCACTGGCGGAAGGTGCAGGGCTGTGCCAGGCACGCTGGCAGAGCACAGGACCTGCTGGGTGCCCAGGAACAGCTCACACAGCCTTCACATTAATTCTGCTCCTCTTCCAAGGGCAGTGAGGAGGGGAGGGGGCAGAGGGTGGCACAGAGCCAGGGAGGAGACGGTTACAGCAACAGGGCTGGAAGACGGATGGGCTTGGAGCTGCAGGGACAATGCGGCAGGAGCCGGGCAGGGGGAAGGGAGAGGTGGCAATGACATCTCCCAGGGCCAGCAGTGGCTAGGAGGAAGCCCTGGCAGTGGCCAGGGGCCGAGCACGTCAGAGAGCAAGGCGGGGGCAGCAACATACATGTCTCCTCCAGCTTCCCGATGTGGATCAGGGCGCGGTTCTTGGTGCTGCTCAGCATCTTCTCCAGCCTCTCCAGACACATCCGCAGCTGGTTCTCTGCTGCCGCCGGCTCCAGCGGCTCCTTCAGCCTCTCGGCGTAGAAGGCAGCGCAGCGCAGGAGCCAGGTGAGGGCACTCATCAGCGCCCGGCACAGCCCGATGCACTCCTCTGCTTTGCCGTGGCAGCTGGGAAGGGGTGAGGAACAGGGCCGGGCTCACCATGGGCCGTGCTGCCCCCAGAGAAACTGAGGCACAGAAACAAGGCAGCTTGGGCACCCAAACCCACATCCCACACTCCCAGCCCAGCCCTACCGGCTCCAGGTTCCTCTGCCACAGATCCCAACCTGCTCAGCCCACGAGCTGCCCTGCTGTGCCCGGGGAATTAAAGCCTCCCCAGGGCAGCCTCCCCTCTGGCCGCTCCACTCCAGGGAAACTTTCCAAGCCTCTAATCAAATTATCACGCTAAGAGAGGCTCAGCATTGATCAATGTGCTGCAAGAGGTGAACGCTTTCCCCTCCTGATGCACAAATCATCACGGCCAGAAGTTTTGATCAAATTAAGCAGAGGATCAGCCTAGGCAGGGGCTGGATTAAGTGGTGGGCTCTGCAGTTGGCCAGCAACAGCTCCTTGTCAACATCTGTGACTGATGCATATTCATTGCTGCTGCTTCATTTCATATAATGGAAGAGCTGCTACCTCCAGCCTTCCTCCTCCTCCCGCTGCCCCCGCCGCACACGCTCTGCTCCGGCCTCCCAGAAGAGGCTCTCAGGGGTTAACAGGAAGATTTCGGAGCTTTCTAAAAAAGTTTTTGTGGTCTGAATTGTCTGGACTCCCCTGGGTCCTGCAACACCAGCGGAAGAGCACGAAGCAAAACAAGGCAGCTGCCTGGAGCGCCCAGGGCGGCGCAGGCAGGACTGCAAGTGCTGGCAGACAGACATGGAGCTGGGACCCTGGGAAGAGGCTACACAGGAAAAATTAAATGCTCTGAAGGGACAGAAGCCCTCACCTACCCCTAAACACCTGAGCTGGGCAGGAATATCACAGCAGAGAGATTTATCCCAGAAAAGGTTAGCAGGGCTGGCAGGTCTGCTCCATACCTGAGACGGTCACAAAACATGTCCATGATCTCCAGCAGCGACTGGACACACAGATCCCGGGAGAAGTCATCGAACTAGAGCAAGGGAAGAAGAAGGGATTTCAGATGGGGGCTGCCGGGCTCCAGCAGCATCAAAAACAAACCCAGCCCCTTCCTCGAGAGGCTGGGCCGGGCACTGCCGGCCATGGCACACTCGCCCTGGCAGCGGCCCAGCAGCCACTTGAATGAGAACTAGGTCAGAGCTGCCCGACAGCTGGGTCGCGCCCTCCCGGGGTTGCAGGAGGCAAACGTGCCACAGCAGCAGGGACCAGGCTGGACTTTCACAGCATCCTCCCTGAGACAGCAGCAGAGGCCAAAGCCCCGTTCCCCGCCGGTGGCCGTGCCGTGGCTCAGTGCCAGCCCCTGTGCCCACCCCCGGCTCGGCGGGGCCAGCAGCCTGTGCCAACAGCCCGGCTGGCCGCAGGGCCAGAGGACAGTGGGCAGCAGAAGCACAGCTCCCTGCCTCCTGGCAGAGCAGATGGGGCCACCCTGCCGGGCCGGAGCTCGCCCGCAGCTCTGTGCTCAGCCCATGCTGATCTGAAGGAGGAAGCCTCGGCTGTCAAGGTCAGCGCTGCCGCAACGGGCAGCAACGCGTGACCAGGGGATGGTGACCAGGCTGTGCCCTTCGGAGCAGCACTGCCCCTGTGCTGGGTGGCAGCCAGCCATACGCTGGCTCTACCCTCCCCTGGGACCATGCCCACCACCCAAGATGGGTGCTGAACCCTGCTTGAGGGGTCCCCACCCTTGCTGGAGCAGATACACAGCACAGTGTGGCTACCAGCGCCTTACTCCTCCACTACAAGGAGGTGAGAAGAAAGAAATTATTCTCCCTTACATTATTCCCCCTTCAGATCAGCGGTTACCCAGACAAGGGCAGTGCCTGGGGAAGGAGGGGCCTGAAACAGCCTGCAAGGGGCAGCTACTCCCCACAGAGCAGCCCCAAATGCTGTGCAGTGGTAGCTGTGGAGGGCTCATCCCCACCGCGGTGGTGTGGGGACACAGTGGCCAGGTGGCCCAGGCACTGGGGAGCCAGATGCTTCTCCATCACCAGCCCCGGCCCCCCCAGCCGCAGAGGGACGTGGCTTTCACAGCCAGGGTGGGGTTTACATGCAGGACACTGTGGGGCAGGAGCCTGCCAGGCCCCACAGGATGGAGGGGTGAGGCTTTCACACCCACTACCATCTCCAGAAGCAGAGCAGGGCCCGCCAGGCAGGGCAGCAGCCCGTCCCCAGAGGGACATGGAAGGGCCCGGGCGCTGATCTGCGCTGTCTGGCCGCTGCTGACTCAGCAGAGGATGTCGTTTTCCACTTGACCTACATTTGGTGAGAGTTGCGGGGAGGGAAATGGATACAGGGGACGTGGGTAGAGAGAAAAACCTCCCACAGCACCTGTCAGAGCCGTACCTTGCTGATGGCCATCAGGACCGTGGAATAAGACACCATCTACAAGAAAAAAAAAAAAAAAAAAAAAAAACCCAACCATAGAAAAAAAATGACAAACCACACACTCACTGAAAACCAAACCACAGCGGGTGCCGGTTGCCAGCGCGGCGCCGGTTGCTGAGGAACAGCAAGGTCAGGGCACGGCCCCGCCGCCCGTCCCCGGGGCCGGGGCGCTGACCCGGCACAAATCCAAACGGACGTTTTTGGGTGATGGCTGGTTTGTTCCACACAAACTCGGGGCGACATTAAACGCCGCGCTGAGAAAGCGCAGAGGCTCTGGGAGGGCAAGGATTCCCACCCCAGACCACGGGTAGAGGGTATTTACAGGCAATGAGCTCCCCCAGCACCAGCCCATGCCCAGGGGGGGCGCCGATGGGTGTCTGCCCACCCTAGTTTCTCTGCCCACCTGCTAACAGGGGCTGCAGGGTGACACCCTGCAGTGTCTGCGGGGAGCAGGTTACCTGGGAGCTGATGGAGTACTTCAGGTAAGACAAGATGAGTGGGTTTGGTGAGGGCCCGATCATGGCCTGCTCGAGGAGAGCCTCTGCAAACAGAGAGAAGGGCCAGGAGGTCCCCAGTCAACACATACACAGTGTGGGGACACAGACACAGCCACACTCTGCCCCTCATCCCCCAGGACAGGTGGCAAAGACAGACTATGCTCACCACAGTGACTGCATTTCCCTGAAATTAACCAAATCCCACAACTTTCTAATCCCTGACAGCATGAGCTGGTAAATAATTCAGGCAGCTTCCTGCTAACTCAGCTCTCCCCGGGCACCCTGGCCCCAAAACAGCCCCTGCTGCTCTCCAAACATGTTCCCTTCCTTCCTACATCCCGCTCAGGAGGCTCTTGCATCCTCCACCAGGTGACTTCTTGCTCTGGCACCTGGGGCTGAGCTCTGGGCAGCCAGCCCCTCTCAGCCCCGTCTGGCCCTCCCTGCCCCCAGCTGCCTCTGCCTGCCTGTGGGGGCTGGAGGGGCTCTGCCCATCCTATCTGCTCAGTCAAGCCTTTAATTGACCATTTGAACTATGGCAAAGCGCAGGAAGCACCTCCTGAAAGCAGGCCCCAGGCTGCTGCACAGGCTGGAAGTAGGTCAAAGCACCCAGATGCAAGAGGGGAGCAGGAGCCTTGGGGGAAGTTGTCGCCCCAAAGATGAGAAGGAGCCGCAGCCGTCAGCAGATCCCAACTGTGGGAGCAGGAGACTCCCTGGGTCTTGCTCAAGGGCTGAGGTTGAGGCCAAGAGCATCTCGGCTCGAGGACAGAAGGCAGCCTTCCCCTCCCCATCTAATCAGGGAGTGTCAACACGAGCCAGCCCCACGCTGTTACCCACTGCAGACGTGTCAGCACCGATTTGCTGGGCACCGCCGTGATCCTGGCAGCTCGTGCCAGCTTTTCCTCCTTTGTCATTTAGATCTGAAAGGCAGGAGCTTGGGAAAGGACAGCTCGGGGGCTGTGGTGAGGGAGGCAGCGGCTGTTACAGACCCCAGGGCCTCGGGAGCAGCCTCCTTGTGTGCCCACAAACACTCCTGGTGGCCAGGATGGCCTCAGTGTCCACATGTTCTCTTTTTCAGCAGGAAAAAAGGGACCCAGCTCCCTCCCCATCCTCTCACAGAGGGGCTGCCCTCCAACAAAGCCCGGGCTAACAAGGCACAGGGACTAAGAGGTGGCCAGGAGAAATCTGTTTCTTCAGAAATTGTAGGGACTGATCATTTCTGGCCCTGTTTTTGGGGACATGCAGACAGCCTCACACCAAACACCCCACAGGCCTGGCTGCCTCAGCAAGCGGAGCAGGAGCTGGTCCCACTGGGCCAGGAACAGGAACCAGGGAGCCCTGGGACCAGCTGGCCAGCAGCAGCACTGGCCCTCAAGCCAACCGTGTCCCCCAGACCCTGCTCCCACAGCTCCCACACACATCCACGCACTGACCTCACCAGGGGCCACAGCAGGAGGGGGACAAACCTGGCCTGGGGAGCTCAGCTGTGAGGACAAAGCCTACTCTCATGGGTCAGACATGCCAGAAAAATCACTAGCAGGACAGAGGGAGGAAAAAAACACCCGTGGGGGACCAGTTCCCCCCCTCAGTGGGGTGAGAAGCACAGGGCTGTTTCCCTCTAACTCCCCCAGCACAGCAATCCCTGAGCAGTGTCTGTTTGTTTATCCAGGACTTATAGACACCCGTTTGCTGCACAGGAGGAAAAAAAACCAACCACAAACCTAGCAACAAGTTTCTATAATTGGCAGAAAAGCCTGGCAAATCTTTAAACTGTGGAGCCCAGCAGGTACCAGCGCTTGGCAGGATTTGTGTCAAATGCCCTTGAATAGGGACGGGGAAAGAAACCCTAGTATGGGGGGTGGGGAGCAGCACCTGGCTCCTTCAGAGAGCTGCCCCCTCCCTTGGCCAGGCACTGAGGAGGCAGATGGGGCTGTTATCCCCCCTGGGAGGGGGCCAGAAGGGTGAGGGAGGGGATTCTCCCCCTCTACTCTGCTCTGGTGAAGACCCCAACAAAGGGCTGGGTCTAGTTCTGGGGTCCTCAACACTAGATGGATGTGGAGCTGTTGGAGTGAGTCCAGAAGAGGCCAGGGAGATGATGGGAGGGCTGGAGCAGCTCTGCTCTGGGGACAGGCTGGGAGAGTTGGGGTGTTCAGCCTGGAGAAGAGAAGGCCCCAGGGAGACCTGAAAGCACCTTCCAGTGCCTGAAGGGGCTCCAGGAAAGCTGGGGAGGGACTTGGGACAAGGGCAGGGAGGGAGAGGACAAGGGGGAATGGATTAAAACTGGAAGAGGGAGATTGAGGTGAGACATAAGGAGGAAATTAGGGAGTGTGAGGGTGGGGAGACCCCGGCCCAGGCTGCCCAGGGAAGCTGTGGCTGCCCCATCCCTGGCAGTGTTGAAGGGCAGGTTGGATGGGGCTTGGAGCAGCCTGGGCTGGTGGGAGGTGTCCCTGCCCATGCAGGGGGTTGGGACTAGATCATCTTAAAGTTCCCTTCCAACCCAAACCATTCCATGATCTTCAGGGCCACCTGAACCCCTACTCCACAAGCCAACACCCCAAACAAGCACCCCCAAACCAACCATCCTCATGGTGCGTGTCCCCCCCCTCCAAACCCTCCTCACCTGCCAAGTTGAGGATGTCCCAGGTAGCCCCCCGAGGAAAGAACCTCTTCATGTTGATGGCCCACTGATAATCGCTCCAGCGCTCCTTCCAGGCCTGCAGGATGGCCTGCTTCAGGTTCACCACCTTCATGGCCGCTGCTCTGCCGAGGGAAAAGGGGAGGGGGTGGGTATTTGGGGTGGGGGACACGAAATTCCTGAAGGGAAGGGAGGCCGCGGCCTGACCCCCACTGGAGCGGGGGGAAAGGCTCTGCAGGGCCGGGCCCCGCACCTCCCGGCCCCGCAGACCCTCTCCCCCCGCTGGTAGGTGCCCCCTCACCTTCCCCCAGCCGGCAAAACCTCCCCTTAACCCCTGGGCACCGCCATGTTGGCACCCGGCAAGAAGCCGGGCGCTGATTGGAGGGTGAGGGCGCGTGGCGGCGCTGGGGGATGCTGGGAGTTGTGGTTCGGGAGCGGGGGGTGTGCAAGGGCAGGGTGTGACACGGCCGGGCGTGCAAAGGCGGGGGGGGGAGGCAGCGTGGGTGTGCAAGCGAGGGGTGCGCGCAAGGCCCGGGGTTGTGAGGTTGGTGTGTGCAAATGGGGCGCGCGTGGATTTGTGCCAGCGAGGGAGAGGAAGCCTGAGAGTGCGAGCACCGCGCGTGCAAACGCGTGGGCGTGCAAAGCAGGTGCGTGAAAAAGCGTGGGAGTGCACAGGTGCGAGCGTGCAAATGGGTGGGGGGGGTAAAGGCAGGGGTGTGCAAGCCTGGCGCGTGCAAAGGTGTGGGTGTGCAAATGATGGCATGCAAACACGGTGCATGGAAATACACGGGTGTGCAAAGGCGTGGGTGTGTAAGCACAGCTCGTGCAAAGGTGGATGGGCGCAAACACGTGGGCGCACGCGTGTTTGTGCAAACATTGGTCGTGCAGAAGTGTGGGTGTGCAAACATGCTACGTGCAAAGGCACGGGGGTGCTCGCACAGGGTGTGGGAATGTGTGTGTGCAGAAGGGTGTGTGCACACCTGTGCCTGAGCGTGTGCGGAACTGCACGTGCGTGTGTGTATGTGCCCACACACGTGCTTGTGTGCGGGTGTGCACAGGCAGAAGCGCACGGGCAGTGCCCACACAGGTGCCTGTGGGTGGGGGTGGACACACGCACACAGGTGTGCACAGGTGTCACACAGATACAGGTGTGTGTGCACACGTGCCAAGAGCTGGTGCTGCCCCCCCCCATGTGGTACCAGCCACCAAAAATATCCCCATGGCAGCCTCCAGCCATCGCCATGGCAACGGGAGGATGGGGAGCAGATCTGGGGGGGTGCAGGGCACGGGAGGGGGCGGCAGAGCCCCCCAGCACCCCCCCCCCCGGGCACAGGAGCCCTCCTAGGGCTCAGGAGGGGAGGAGCAGGGGTGCCCGGAGCTGTTGCCATGGGCTGGGGGCCCCGGTCACCCCCTGCCCCCCCTGCAAAGCCACCCGGCTGCCCTCGGGGGGGCTCCGAGGCCCCTTAATTCCCCGGTTAATCATTCATGGGGCCGGGGCGCTGCAAATCCCCCCGCGCCGGGGCCGGGATTAGGCGGGCAAGCGGCTCCCGGGCGGCGAGGGGCCCGGCAGCAGGGGGGCCGGGGGGGGCACAAAGGGGGGGCCCACAGGGTGGGGCCTCCGCAGAGAGGGGGTCCCGGGGGGGACCGGCAGCAGGGTGGGGGGGCCCAGCACTGGGGAGAGGGTTTGGCAGCGGGGAGGTCTGGCAGCGGGAGTGGGTTCCGGCAGCGGGGGGGGCGTCCAGCAGCGGGGGCGTCCCGGCCCCTATTCACGAGGAGGGATTTCCTGTGCCGGGGGGGTCCCGCTCCCCGCAGCTGGTGGGGCGGGGGGTGGGAACCGGAGACAGCGGGGGCCCCTCCCCGTCCCCGGGAAAGAGGGGAGCAGAGGAGCCCCACTGCCTCCGCCCCCGCCATGGCAAAGCCCCCCAAACCTGCGCTGGGGCCTGGCGGGGTCGGGGGGCAGTGGGATACGCTAAGAGGGTCGCAGCCCCCCCCGGCCCAGCGCGGGTCGGGGGGAGGCGCGGAGGCCCGGGCCGGCCCCCCGGCCTTGGCACGGAGCCCCGGCCCAGCTGCCTCCAGCCCCGCGGCCGGGGGGGCCGGAAGGGGCCGGGGCCGTTCCCAGCGCCGGGGGCAGGCGGGGGGCGAGCGCGGACCAGCGCGGGGCGGGGGGGGGGCAACGATTCGTCCTTCCCCTTCCCGCGGGGTAACCGGGGCAGCCGGGACCCCCGGTGCCGGTGTTTGCCGCGGGGACGGGAGCACACAGCCGGTTCCCACCCGTCTGCACCGGTGTTCGGCGGGATGCGAAGGATTTGATTCCCGGGAGGGGCTTCCAGCGGGAAGTCGGGGGTGGGGCACAAAGCCTGGGATGAGGGGGCACAGAGCTTGGGGTCGGGGACACCCCGAAGGGTGCTGCCCACGGGGGTCTCCCAGGATGGAGGGGCAGGCACCCAGTGTCGCCCGCTCCCGGGGGTCCGGGGGGGCCCCGCCGCCATGCTGAGGTTATATTTAGCGGCTCCGCGCCGCAGAGCAGCGGGATGAATTTTAATGAGCTTGTTCCGGCCCAACGCGTCGCTCCCCGAGAGCGACGCTGCCCCTTCACGTCCCTTGTCCTCCCGGCTCGGGCTCTGCTGCAGGGCGGGGGGCCCCCCACTCTGACCACCTTTGGGGGTCAGAGGGGTCTGGGGGTGGCACTGGGGTCAAGTCACAGGCTCATCGCAGGAGATGGGGGGGCTGGCGATGGGTGGGAGAGGCGCCTGTCCATGCGCCGTGGGGGTTGCAGCAACACAAACCCTGCCTCAGTTTCCCCATTGGGACGGAGGGCGGGGGGCGGCCGCGGGCGGGGGACCTGGGGACACGGCGTTGTGCTGAGGTGGCCGAGCCCGGCGGGCCGGGGGCAGGCGAGCTCAGGCCTTATCGCGGGCAGACGGCGTTGCGGGGGGGTGGCCGCAGACGCGCCGTGTTTGCCGAGGATAAAGTGTACGGTACAGGCGGAGGCCAGGCCGGGGGGGCCGCCACGCTGCCCCTGCCCCTGCCACGCTGGCGCCCCGGTCACCATCAGCCGTGGGGATGGGGGTGCTGCAGGGACAAGGGGGCCCACAAGGACCACAAGGCTATGGGGACCGGGGGCTGCACAGGGACCAGGGGGACTGGGGAGGTTTGGGGACCAGGAGGCCACGGGTGCGGGACACCCACCAGCAACCCAGGCTCTGACTGTCTCCAGCCCTGGGGTGGAGGTTGGAGTCTGTTCTGGGCACCACCACGCCACAGGGACCCCCATCACTGGGTCCCCTTGTCCCTTTGCTGTCCCCAGCCCCTGGGTAGCACTATCCCCTTTTTGTCCCCACCCGAGTACTCCCACCCCCGAGAATCGCTGGCCCCTTGCTGGCCCCATCCCTTGGGTAACCCCATGCCCCGGGTAGCACTGTCCCCTTGCTGTCCCCCTCCCGTGGGCATTACCGTGCCCTGAGAGCCGCTGTCCCCTGAGTGTTCCCCTCCACTGGGTGCTGCCGTGCCCCGGTTATCCTCATCCCCTGGGTACCGCCCCCCTGGAAACCCTCGTCCCCTGGGGATCCGCACCTTGTCCCCTGGGTACCTCCGTCCCCTGGCTGCCACCTCTCTGCCTGTGCTGCCCAGGGAGGGGCGAGGCACGGGCTTGGGGGGGCGGCCAGGCCGAGCCCCCCTGGGGGTCCCAGGGCCGAGTTGCGGTGCCCAGGGCGGGGGGGGGGGGACACGGCGGCGGCCCTTTAAGCCCAGGCATGACGGGATGTGTAGTCTGGGGGGGGAAGGGGGGCTGTGGGGGGGGCGCACGGGCTGCTGGGAAGGAGGTGGGGTGGGACGGCAGGGTTGGGGTGCTGCGGAGGGGGACCCCCAAGGCCCTCCCCAGCGAGCCCCCCGCGCCCCCGGTGCCCGCCGCCATCCCCGGCCCCACGGCGGGTCCCTGCACGCCAAGACCCCCCGCCCCCCTTGCCCCACACCCCCCCGCGGGGCGCGTGGGGCCAGGGCCCCCCCTCCGTGGGGTGCTGGGTGCCCCGGTGGGGAAGTGGGTCGGGCCTGGATCCTGCCCGGGGCGGTGCGGGGCCGTGTGGGCAGCCCGGGGAGCACAGCTGCCCCTGCCCAGTGGGCTCTATCCCCACCCTGTGGGGGGGCTGTCCCCCCTCTCCCATGGGCACTGTCACCACCCTCCGTGGGCACCATCCCCACCCCACCATGGACATTGTCCCTGGGCCCTGTATGCACCGTCCCTAGCTCCCCCAGGTGCTGTCCCCAACCTCGGTGGGCACTGTACCCCATCCCCCTTGTCAGTGTCACGGCATCCCCGTGGCCACTGTCCCCACCCTGTGATGGGCACCGTCCCCAGTTCTGCTCAAGTCCCATTCCCAACCCTGTGGACGGTGTCCCCAGTCCCCATTGTCACTGTCATCCCACCCCTGCGGTCACCATCTCCATCCCACCACGGGCACCAGCCCTGGGCCCTGTGGGCACCATCCCCACTTCCCTCTGGGCATTGTCCCCAACCCTTGTGGGCACCAGTCACCCTTGTCACTGTCATGGCATCTCTGTGGGCACTGTCCCCAGCTCCCCGTGAGCACCATCCACACCCTTCCATGGGGACTGTCCCCAGGTCTCTGTGGGCACTGTCCCCAGCTCCTCCTGGGCATTGTCCCAAACCCTTGTGGGCACCATCCCACGTCCTCATTCTTACTGTCACAGCATCCCTGTGGGCAGTGTCCCCTGTCCCCACTGTCACGGCATCCCTGTGGGCACCATCCCGTGTACGCACTGTCACCGTCACCCCATCCGCGTGGACACCGTCCCCAGCTCCCCATGGGGACGGTCCCGGGCTCCCCACAAGCCCCATCTCCGCCCGTCCCCCGTCTCCCCTAACCCGGGGGTCGCTCCGCGGGGCGGGCGCGGTGGGTGCAGGGAGCGGCGGCGGCCGGCGGAGGGGGCTGCGGCCGCGGCGGAGCGGAGCGGGAGCGGGGCGGGCGGCGGGGCCGGGGGAGGAGCCAGGGCCGTCGGCCGCCGCCGCCGCCGCTGCGCCCCGCTCCGCTCCGTTCCGCGCCCGCCGCCTCCGCCGCCGCCGCCCAGGTACGGCCCGAGCGGGCCCCGCCACCGCCCCCGCCGCCCATCGGGTGTTTACCGCCGGCCGCGGCCCCCCCAGCTGAGCCTGGGCGCAGTTCGGTGCGTGCAATGGCGGGGGAGGGGGGGGAAGGTCGGGGCGGGGGGGGAACCGGGAGCGGCGGGGGGGGCCCCGGCCCGAGCGCACACCGGGAGGAAAATCACGGGTAAATATTTTTCTTGGCAAAATCTGGCCGTTTGGCGTGGGGCGGGGGGGGGGGGGGGGCGCGTTCCCCCGTGGGCCCCCCCCCGCTGCTGCAGCGCGGGGCACGGCCGCTGCCCCCCGCCCGCCACGCCACGGCCGGGGGGGGCCATGGACGGCGGGCAGCCCCCCCGCTCGCATGCAGCGCCGTGGCCCCTCTCGGCGGCTGCGTGGCCGTGGCGTGGCGCGGGGGGGGCCGTGGGCCCGGGCCGTGGCGGCGGCGTGGCTCTGCGGGGACGGGCGCGGGGACGGGCCGCGGCGGGGACGGGCCGGGGGCAGGTCGCGGGGCCGTGGCGCGGGGAACGGGGAGGATCGTGGCCGTGCCCCGTGGCCGTCCCCGCCCGCTCCCGCTCTGGCAGCGGCGGCAGGAATGCCTGTGATTTTTTTATTTTTTTCTTTTCATTTTTTTAATTATTTTTTTTCTGCGCCGGCAGCAGAGCGCGGAGGGGGGGCGGTTCGACCGCTCCCGGTTGGGGCGGGGGCAGCGGGGAGCGTCCTCGTCGCGGAAAGGGGGGAGTGGGGGGGGGCTCCGGTCCCGTAGCCCAGGGCTATCCCCCGCCAAGCGCGGTGCGGGGCGTGGCGGGGGCTCCCCCTCCCCACAACGCCCCACCGTTCCGCGGGGGGGGGGGGGGGGTGGTGCGTACCGCCGCTTCCCCCCACCCCAGCTCCGGGGGGGACCGGATCCTGCCCGGGGTGCGGCGGTCCCGACGCCGCCGCGCGGGCCCTGGTCCCGAGCCGGGCTCGAGTGCGTCCCCCCCGTGCGAAGCGGGGAAACTGAGGCAGGGCAGGCGGGCGCCTCGGCCAAGGTCACCCCGAGACCGGCCGGCCTTGTCCGGGCCTCCGGCTCGCCCTCCTCTCCTGTCCGGCCGAGGCGGCGGCCCCGCACCGACCTTCAGCCGCGGCAGCCGCCGTGACCCCCCCCGCCCCGGGGCCGGCAGCGACACCGGGAGGGCCGGGACTGCTCCTTACCCCGCCTGACCCCCGCCGGCACCGGGGATCCCCGGGGCTCCGGCGGGGCGGGAGGGGGCCGGGGCTGCCGTGGGGAGCGGGCAGGCCCCGGTGGAACCGGTTTGGGGGGGGCTCCCGCGCCCGGGGGGTCTTGGCGCAGGCTGGGGGCGCGGCGCATCCCACCCCCCCCCCTTCCTCGGCACTGCCATGCGGCTGCGTGTGCCCCCCCCCCCGCAGTGTTCGCACACACCGGTTCAGCCCCGCACCCCTGTGGGCGGCACTTGGGGGGTCTCCGGGCGGGGAGTCGCCGTTTGACATCCCCCACCGCGGCCGTGACCTTCGGGGGGTCGCGGCGTGGCAGCCCCACGAGCGGGGGTCAGGCAGGCGGCACAGAAGGGATTGAGCCCGCTCCGGCCTCTAAGGGCCGAGCCCCCCGGGGCCCCGCAGGCGCTCGGGGGGCTGCGTCCGCACCCCCTGTCCCTTCCCCGGGGGCCGCCGCTGCAGGAAGCGGAGTCACCGCCGTTTTTCCGCGCCCCGCACTTTCCCAGGGGCTGCCGGTGAAGACCGGAGTAGCCGCCGGGCCGGGGGTCCCAGGTCGTGCATGCCCCCCCGGCCCCGCCGGACCCCGCGCAGCCGCCGGTGCGCGGTGGAGCGCGGGGGCGGGGCCGGACGCCTGGGTCCCCTTCCCGGAGTGGGGGGGAGCAGGAGGAGGCGGAGGGGGGAGTCGATGCGGTGAAGGCAAAGGCGGGTGCGGGCAGGACGCCCGGGGCCCCGCTCAGAATGGAGGGGGCCGGGACATGCAGTGGGGCTGGGACCCCCCGGGGCGATGTCACACAGACGGGGCCCTGGCACTGTGGGTGCTTGTCCCTCCCGGCAGGGTCGGGTGGCCATAGGGACAGTGTGGGGACTGTCCTCAGTGTTCCCTTCCCGGGTGGGACAGGCAGCCCCAGATGGGCTTGGTGCTGGTTCCCGTGTCCCATCCGTGTGGACACCGGGCACCCTGGTGGTGAGGTGGGAGCTGTGTCCCCATCCCCCTCTGTGAGTGAGGCCTCAGGGGAGGGGACCCAGGAGCCCCCCCGTCCTGTTGCACGTGAACCAGAGCCCCCGATTTAGAAACGTCCCCATCCCCGTGCCAAGCTCCAAGTGCTGAGAATAGCTCCCCGGCGTCCCCGCACAGCCTCGCCTGGGCCGGGGGCACCCCACGGGGCTCGGGACCCGCAGCAGCCCTGCTGAGTTGAACCCGTGGGCACTCAGTACATGCCAGGTTCCCGATGGTGCCTGTTGGCCCCTTCATGGCCAGGAGGAGCAGGGGCACAAGGGTGCAGCTGCAAACTGCCATGCTGGCACGAGGGGCACAGTGGTGGGGGAAGTGGCACCGTGGCTCTTCCTCTGCTGAGCAGCTTCCCGCTGGTGGCCCCAGCGGAATGGGGGAACCAAGGCACGGCCAGGGAGGGTTAGGGGAGCAGAGACAGGGCTGCTGCCTCGTGCTGGCCTCTCACTCAGGCAAAGCAGGACGGAGCAGCTGGCGTGGCCACGTTTGGACCTCTGGGTTTTGTGGTGGCTGCAGGGCTGGGAGGGTCAGGGTCATGGCACAGGTCCCCACGGCAGTGATCCAGGACCCATCAGAGGTGCGAGGCCAGGGGGTCAGCACCAGGGCAGGTCACTGTCACTGCAGACACCCGACTGCACTCAAGTGGTGGCTTCGCAGAGCCATGGGGTGGACGTGGCCCCAGTGCCCACACACTGTCACTGCAGCAGCCCCAGACATGACCAGCCTGTACCGCAGCACAGCTCAGTGCCCATGTGCGTGGGGAAGGGGCACCGTGCAGGTCCCCTGTGGCACAGGGTGGTCTGCCCTGATGTCAGGCCCATGGCATCCCCTGTGCTTGGGCTGCCCAGCTGCTGCACATGCCGGGAATTCCTGCAGCCTCCCAGCACGCTGACCTTGCCACATGCTGCCATGTGTGCCCCACGGCACCGGACACTGTGTGGCACTGGGCACCATGTGGTACCGGGCATAGGCTGTGATGCAGGAGGCAGAGGTGTGAGCTGAGCATGTGACACCGGGCAAGGGCATGCGTGTGGCACTGGGCACAGCCGCACACATGGGCACCAGCGTGTGCTGGGTGCAGGTGTTCCCGTGCCTGGCCGCGCTCCCACGGCACGGTCTGGCCAGCGGCGCAGCCGGGGTTGCTCCAGCTGGGCAGAGCCTGGTGCCTGCCCTGGTGCTGCCCACGGCCGCCTGCACACCAGGCATCGTCCGGCCGGTGTCTGGCTGGCAGGTCTGCCCATGGTGCCCTGCCCCCAGCCCCTGCTAATCGCACTAATTGGCACCCTGGCTAAAGCGCTTAGGCCCTCACCTCCCTGACCCAGATGGCAGCTGGGTGGGGGGAGGGGGCATCCAGGACCCCCGGAGCCCATCTGTCCTGGGGGGCAGGGACACCAGCCAGCATCCCCATGGGGCATCCCTGGTACTCAGCACCTGTGTCCAGCTACACCAAGGTGGCCACTGCCTTTGTGGATGGGTGTCACCAGGCTGTGGTCCCTATCCTGGGAGGTCCCCGGGGGCAGTACCCCTGGGGAGCGGGGTGCTCGGTGTCCCCCATGGGGCAACGTGGCTCCAGCCACTGGCCCAGCCCCGGACTTTGCCCCCGGGTTGTTTTCCATTGCCTGCAACCACCCGACTCAGCAGAAACGCTCCCCTGGGTGTGGGGTTGGGGCTGGAGGGGGTGCAGGGTGGAGGCCCCTGCCGACGGCTACCCCCTTCCCACCTAGCCCCACAACTGGTCCTGCAGGGTGGGAACGCCTGAGTTGGGGTGACACTGGGCATAGGGTGCAGCCCAGGGGGCTGAGACCCGACTGTGCTCATCACACATGTCCTGCAGGAGCATCAGGAGGAGGAGAGCTGCCTCCCGTGTCTGTTTGTCTGTCTGTCTGGGCCACCTCAGCACACCCGGGATTCCTCGAGTGACAGTTCCTGGAGTGGCACCACGAGCTTACCCAGGTGCTGGGTGCTGGTGATCCTGGGGTGCCAGTGTTCCCAGGGGTGCTGGTGATCCCAGGGGTGTTGGCACGGATGCTCACCAGTGCGGGTGAGCCCCAACTCAGTGGCTGACCCCGGCTTTAGCCCCTCTAATCAGACACCGCTCACTGGCCAGGCCACCCCAGAGGGGAAACTGAGGCAGTGGCAGCCGAGCCCACCCAGTGCTGTGTTTCGGGGCTCCCTGTGCCCCAGCCTGTGCCCACTTTGCCGTGGCAGTGTCGCACCCCGGCCCCACATGTGCCCCGAGCAGGTCGGGGCTCTGCTGGCGTGTGGGGTCCCGCGGGGAGGGGGTGGGGGGCGGCGGGGGGGCCGGTGCCCGGCAGGGCCGCGCAGCCCTGGCGCGCAGCCAGTGCCTATACTTGGAAGTCTCCGCGCGCCGTTCCCATATGGAACAAACATTTGGTGCAGCCCCCGGCCACGCCGCCCCGGCTCTATAGGTGCTGCCAGCAGCAGCACCACAAGCCTGGCCTCGAGCTGCACTGGGGGATCCTGACCCCCCGAGGTGGGGAGGGGACCCCAAGTGTGGTAGGATGCCTCTCTGTGCCTTAGTTTCCCCTCAGAGGCAGGAGTACACAGTCCTTCCCGCATCAGGGCACGTGCCTTAGGGGTGGTGGGGACCCCTCATGCAGACCCGTCTGTCACACACACAGGGTGCCCCCCAAGCACCCATGGGTGCAGCATCCCTCACCCCCCATCCTGATGCTGCCCGGGTATCCCTGCCTGGAGGGGGGCCAGGGGGCGGGCCGGGGGTGGGGGGACGCTGGGGGGGGGACGCCAAACCCCGGCCGCTGCGTTTTAAATCCGCCGGAGGAATTTCTGCGGCGGCCAAGACAAACGTGACCTACTTTCTGCCTGTCCCCGCACGGAGCGGAGGAGCCCGAGGGCCGGGCACGCCGCCCGCCGCAGCCCCCCGGCCCCCCCGGCGCGGGTCGAGGGCCCCCGCACCTCCCTGCTAGCGCCAGCGGGACCCCCACATTGTGCTGGGGAGCTGTGGGTGGGTGCTGGGAACCCGTAGAGATTGGTGGGGGTGAGGTGGGGCTCCACTGGAGGTCGTGCCTTGGTTTCTCCATCACAGGGAGTGTGAGGGGTAGGGGCAGCGGGAGTCTCCCGTGCTGCCCGTGCCCCAGCCCCACCATGCTGTGTCTTTGCTGCAGGAGAACTCACGGAGGAGGGATTGCCCAGCGCCCTCAGCACCCCCCACCCCGTAAGTCTCCCCGCACCCACCCAGCACAGGGGGGCCATGTGTGGGGCGAGCGTGCCAGGGCTCAGCCCAGCCCCTGGGCGCGGCCACCTTGGGGGCTCTCCTGGTCGGTGGGGGCGGGGGGATGCTGTATGCACCCCCACCCCCTAGGTTCTTCCCATCGCTTGGGGAGCCCCCCCAGCCCTGCCCCACAGCTGGGTGCACCCCCTGCCCCCCCATATTCTCTCACACAGCCTTGCAGAGCCATGCACAGTCTTGCACACCTGTGCACGCTCACACACCCACACATGCACTGTTGCTCACCCCTGCCTGCTGCTGCACCCGCCCTGCAGACCTTGCTCGCCCCACGTGTCCTTGCACACCTCGTGTGCTCTGCCCCAGCCCTGCTCACTCCTGCACACTCCCACATGCTCCTTATGTTCTTGCCCCCCGCCCCACATGGTGCACACTCCCAGGGTGGCCCCCAGGGTTGCAGCCCTCACCCCCCAAGCCCAGGGGTCCCAGCTGAGCCGCGGTTTGTTTCCGCAGGGTCCGTCCCGGGATGCTGCGCGGAGCTGAGCACTGAGGTGGGCGCCATGGGGCGCGCGTCATAGCCCCCCGCTGTGGCCCCCCCGCGCGTGGCACCGGTGGCGGAGCCCACTCGGTCGGTGCTGAGCGCTCCTTGATGGAATTGCGGTGAATGGAACAGAAGCCCAGCACCCTGGACTCGCTGTCGGAGCCAGAGGACACCCGGTGAGCCCCCCGCCCCACACCCCCGCCTGTCCCCATGGGTCCCCACGGCCCGTGCATGCTCATGGCCAGGGTGTCCCTGTGTGCCCCCGTGCCCAGTGTGGCCCTGTCCATGCTTGTGTGGTCATGTACGTCTTCATCCTCCGTGTGTCCCCGTGCCCAGTGTGTCCCCACCCATCCCTGCACGGCCGTGGATGTGTCCATGCCCTGTGTACCTGTGCATCCCAATGCCTTGTGTGTCCCCAGGTGTCCCTATGCCTGGTCCATCCTTGTGCCCAGTGTGTCCCTGTCCCCAGTGTGTCCCCATGGATCCTTTTGTGGCCATCTCCATGCCATGTGTCTGTGTGTCCTGTGCATCCTAATACCTTATGTGTCCCCAAGTGTCCCCATGCCCGGTGTGTCCCAGTACATCACTGTGTGCTCTTGTTCGTGTCTGTGCCCTCTCGGTCCCCATGGCCTCGTGTCTCTGCGGCTGGTGTGTCCCCATGTGTCCCCATGCCCTGGGTGTCCCCCTGTGCCCCACGTGTCCCCCACGCGTGCCCATTCCCACGTGTCCTCCATTCGTGCCTGTGCCCCCCACTCGTGCCCGTGTCCCCGCGGGTTCCCTCCCAGCTGCCCCGTCCCCGCCGGGGGCCCCTCGGGCCACCCTGTCCCGGGGCTATTTCGGGAGGGCCGCCCGCTCTCACGTGCCGCGGGGGGAGCCAGGCCCGGGGTCACCTTGGGCTGGGGCCCGGGACCCCCCCGGGGTGCCCATCCCCGCGCCGTCGGGCCCCCCCGGCCCGCCCCTGCCCGCCGCCTCCTCCAATGGGCGGGCGCCGTGCGGGCGAGGCGCGACCCCCGCCGCCAGCCATTGGCTGAGCCCCGTGACGTCACTTCCCCGCTGAGCCAAAAGGACATTTTGTCTTTGACTGTAAATGAGCCCCTCCCCCCCCGCCTCCTTCCCCCGCGCGTCCCCCCCTCCCCGGGCGATGCCGTCTCGAGGGTCGCGGGTCCCTAGGGTCCCCCCTTCACCCTGTACCCACGGGTCCCTGCCCTGCCGCCCAGCGCTGAACCCCCACGTGTGACACCGCCCCTGCCCGGCCCTCCGGGACCCCCGGGCAAAGGGTGCCCACCTCCCAGCTGCGGGTGGGTGGGAGGCCGGGCTGTGGGGGGCCGTGGGGGGCCGTGGGGCGCGGTCCCAGCCTGGCCCCCTCCCGCAGGTGGCTGGATGGCAAGCGCAAAAGAAAGGGCAGCCAATGTTTGGTGAAGAGCAGCATGTCAGGTACGGGCTCCCCCCGGGTCCCCTGGGCACTCCATGTCCCTAGTGCCCCCCCCACGTTTCTGCTGGACACCCCGCACCTTCACGGGGTCCTCCAGGCACCGCGTGTCCTGCCTGTGTCCCACGGGCACCTCACGTCTCTGCCGAGCACCCCAGGGTCCTGAGCCATGTGTCCCTGGTGGGCACACCAGTGTCACCTGGGAACCTTATGTCCCTGCTGCGTCCCTCAGGGCACCCCATGACCCTGCTGGGCACCCCAGCTCCTTGCCAGGCACTCCAGGGCCCTCTGGACACCCCACTCTCCCGACCCCCTCCAGCAGCCCCCATCCCGGCTGGGTTCCGCGGGGTCCCCAGCACCACTTCCCGCGGGGTCCCCGTGTCGTCCCCCTGTGTCTCCGTGGGTTCCCCATCCCCCTCGGTGCCCCGTGGGTCGGGCCGGGGCGGTGCTATCGGGGCCGGCAGCACCCTGGGGTGGGAGATAAGGGGGGCCCGGCCGGGCGCTGCCCCCCAGCCCTGCCCCATTCCCAAGCGGGGAGCGGCCGGCGCCGGCGGGATCCTGCGGGCTGGGGGAGGGGCGGGCGGAGGGACCCAGGCGTCCAGCTCCCAGCCCATCCCCCCTGCACCCTTCCCTGCTCAAGGCGGGGGAGAGGACCAGGGTCCTCCCCCACATCCGGCACCCACCGAGCGCCAGGGTGGACTTTCGGGGCCCCGCGTCTGGGTTTGCTCCATTCCGGGGTGCTGGGGACCAACCCCTCATGTATTGGGGGTGCACGGTGCCTCAGTTTCCCTGTGATGCTGGTGATGGGGGGGTTGTTGGGGGGCTGGTCCCCAGGCTGCCAGGCTGGGGGACCCCGAACAATAGCGGGGACAGTGGGCCATTGTGTGCGGGGGGGATGGGGACGCCCCCCCCGCAGCCGGCTGGGAGCTGGATAATGGATGCTTTATTGCTGCGGGGGGCTTGGGCAGCCCCCCAGCGCCCCCCGGCCCTTAACCCTTCCCGTGCCAGGGCTGCCCACAGCAGGGTGGGGGGCAGTAACAGGGCTGAGGGGGAGGAAAATGAGGCACAGAGGGGGTGCACATCACCTGGGGGTGGCAGCACCCCCCCCACACAGGTGCACTGGGGATTCCTGACACACGCCCCCCCCCCCCGCAGGGTACATCCCTAGTTACCTGGACAAAGATGAACAGTGCGTGGTGTGCGGGGACAAGGCCACCGGCTACCACTACCGCTGCATCACCTGTGAGGGCTGCAAGGTGAGGGGGCAGGAGATGGGGGGGCAGGCGGGGGGTGTCACGGGGCCTCACTGCATGTCCCCCCCACGGCGTTGTCCCCAGGGCTTTTTCCGTCGGACCATCCAGAAGAACCTGCACCCCACCTACTCCTGCAAGTACGATGGCTGCTGCGTCATCGACAAGATCACCCGCAACCAGTGCCAGCTCTGCCGCTTCAAGAAGTGCATCTCCGTGGGCATGGCCATGGACCGTGAGTGCTGGGGGCACGGGGGGCACCCGCTGCTGCTGTGGGGTGGATTGAGGGCACGGGGGGGCACCCACTGCTGATGTGGATTGGGGTCCTGACATGGCGCTGACCGGGGTGCCTGGTGCAGCTGCAGGAGCAGGCTGGGGTGCTGGGCACGAGTGCCAGGCTGCAGCAGGGACAGCTGGCGCAGCACAGTGGGGCTGTGGGCTGACGGGGGTGGTCCCGGCAGTGGTGCTGGATGACTCGAAGCGGGTAGCGAAGCGGAAGCTGATTGAGGAGAACCGGGAGCGGCGGCGGAAGGAGGAGATGATCAAATCGCTGCAGCATCGCCCCAACCCCAGCGCGGAGGAGTGGGAGCTGATCCACGTGGTGACCGAGGCCCACCGCAGCACCAACGCCCAGGGCAGCCACTGGAAGCAGAAGCGGAAATTCCTGGTGAGGACATGGGGATGAGGAGCCCACCACCACACCCCCCCGGACTCCTGCCCTGGCTGGTGGCAGCTGAGCGCTCACACACTCGGTGCCTACATGACAGGCAGTGCTCAGTGTCCATGCACCAAGGGGGTGGTTGTAGTCAGGGGTTTGGGATGTCACCCGGTGTCCTTGAGCCTGTCACCCCCAGAGGGGTTAAGGGGTGAGCAGTGACCGAAGGGGACAGCTGTGGCCCTGTCCCCACGGTGCTGGCACACAGCTCCCTCTCCTGGCTGCTGCCCCATGCCGAGCCCTGCCTTAGTTTCCCCCACCATGATGGGGATCCCTGGGGGGGGACACAGTCACACTGCATCCCCCAACCCTGCTGTCTGTCCCCACAGCCTGAGGACATCGGCCAGTCGCCCATGGCCTCCATGCCTGATGGGGACAAAGTCGACCTGGAGGCGTTCAGTGAGTTTACAAAAATCATCACCCCGGCCATCACCCGCGTGGTCGACTTTGCCAAAAAACTGCCCATGTTTTCAGAGGTAAAGGGGGACCGAGGGAAGAGGGGGCAGCAGGGCTGAGGCTGCAGCAGTTTCCCCTCCAAAAAAAAAAACCCTGACACTGTCTCCCTCCCCCAGCTGCCTTGTGAAGACCAGATCATCCTGCTGAAGGGCTGCTGCATGGAGATCATGTCCCTGCGGGCAGCTGTGCGCTACGACCCCGAGAGCGAGACGCTGACGCTGAGCGGGGAGATGGCGGTGAAGCGCGAGCAGCTCAAGAACGGCGGCCTCGGCGTCGTCTCCGATGCCATCTTCGACCTGGGCAAGTCCCTCTCTGCCTTCAACCTGGATGACACCGAGGTGGCCCTGCTCCAAGCTGTGCTGCTCATGTCCTCAGGTAGCTGTGGTGGCATCTGCCCCTAGGGCTGCTGGGGGAGGGGAATGGGGTGAGCACCGGTGCCCAGAACCCCCAACATCATGGAGGTGTGTTGGGTGGGCACCCTGATGCCAGAGCCCCCAGCTTCTTGAGGGTGTATTGAATGGGTACCCTAATTCCCAGTGGCTGAAATCTGGGTGGGCACCTTATTGCCTAGTGTCCAGGAGCACAGGGTCCATGGAGTGAGCACCTTGATGTCCTGGGGGACCATGCCGGGCTACAGGGGTCTGTGGGGCAAGGGGGGACACAGCCTTGTGGGAGGGTGAACCGGACCCCCCCCAGACACCCCTGCCTGGCTGTGCCCGCAGACCGGACAGGGCTGATCTGCGTGGAGAAGATCGAGAAGTGCCAGGAGACCTACCTGCTGGCCTTCGAGCACTACATCAACTACCGCAAACACAACATTCCCCACTTCTGGCCCAAGCTGCTGATGAAGGTGACGGATCTGCGGATGATCGGCGCCTGCCACGCCAGCCGCTTCCTGCACATGAAGGTGGAGTGTCCCACCGAGCTCTTCCCCCCCCTCTTCCTCGAGGTCTTCGAGGACCAGGAGGTGTAGGGCTGCCACCCACTCCCCTTGTGCCCTCTACCCCCCTCCTGCTCTGCGTCCCCCAGCCCCCCAAATTTTTCTTATCCCAGCCCCAGGGGCGAGGGGGGAGGGGGATGCTGTGCCCAGGGTGGGGGTCTCACTGTGCCCCCCCGTGCCCCCCCCGGAGCTGCCCCCCCGCGCCCCAGGACTTGATGAATTTTGTTTGTTTGCACAGGGAAGGGCCCCGACGGTCGAGCGTTTCCTTTATTGTCCTTCTCTTCTTAGATTATTATTTTTTAAGCATTTATTTCCCTCCCTGAGAGGCTAAAATATTAAACTAACTGCACTTTGGAAGGAGAGAGGAGGAGGAGGAGGAGGAAGAGCAGAGCAGGGGAGAAGAGAGGAGAGGAGGGGGCTCTGGGCTGCACAGGGAGAGGCTGCCTCGGCCGGGGGGGGCTGCGGCCACATGCACTTTTGGCCGGGCAGCAGCACAGGGGCTGGGGGGGGGGGGGGCCAGGACCCCCCCCTCATATCGGGGTGGGGGACACAGAGTGGGGCACAGCAGCAGCAAGGGGGACCCAAGCCCACAGGGGTGCAGGACTGGTGGCCCCCCCTGCCCTGCATCCTGCTGGCCTCTGGGTCTGCCCCAGCTGGGGTGACTCCCCCGCACCCCCTCACCCCCCAAATTTTGGGCCAGATTCGGGGCTTTGGTTTTCTCTGTCTTTTTTGGGCTGAGAGGAGACAATTTTGTGCCAAGCGCCGGGCGGACAGTGGGCGCTGTGGGACACCGGGGGGGGCTGTGGGGACCCGCCACAGCCACCCCCCAATACCCCCCACCTTTTCCGTTGTCCATTTTTTTTTTTGTTGTTTTCCACGCCCCCCTTAACCCCCCACCCCCGTCCTCGTGGGTTTATTTGTCGTGTCCGTCAGAAGTTGCAATGGCCCCGGAGGTGCTGGCGGAGGGGAGGGGGGGCAGCGGGTGCCCCCCCAGGGCCCCACACGGACCCCACTGCACTACTGCCCCGGCCCCCCGGCAGCAGCACTTCAGGGGACTGCACCCCCCAACCACCCCCTGCTCCCCGGGGGGGCCAGGCTGCGGTGGGGCCAGCGGGGACTGGGGAGGGGGCCCGGGTGTCCCGGCTCAGCAGGGGGCAGAGCTGCAGCAGGGGCACCCGAGAATGGTTTTATCACCTTTTTCCCCCCCGATTTAGGTTTGTGAATTTTTTCTTACCTCAGGCGGAGGCCGAGGGGGGGCGCGGGCCGGGGGGCAGCCGGCGTGGCAGGCAGCCTGCCGGGGCCCACCTAAGCTAATATATATATATATATAAATATATATAAAATATATAATTTTTGTAATTAAAAAAAAAAATCTTTTTACGGGTCGTTTAAAAGCAGAAATCCCAACACAAGACACTTCCCGCCCCACCCTGGGCACAGGGGGCTGGGCCAGGCCCCCTTACTACACCCTGGCCCCCTCACCATGGGGGTCATGGCTGGGGGGCCCTGCCAGACCCCCTGCAACCAGGTGTGGGGTGCAGTGGGGCTGTGGCGTGGCAGGGCTGTAGCACCCCTGGGTGCTGGGGGGGTCGTGGTGCGCTCAGCCCCCCCTGCACCAGGGCCAACTTTGCACTTAGTGCAAAATGTCTTAAGCTCCAGCACGGGGTGGGGGTCCTGGCTGCACCGGCTGCGGGTTGTGCAATAGGAGCCGGTGTCGGGAAACACTAACGCCCGCCTGGGGGGTGCAGGGTTTGGGGATCGACCCCCACCCCCAGGGCAGCACCGGCCAGCGCCGGCCTCACCGCGTGCATCGGGCAGAGGTTGCGGTGCCCGCGGCGCGATGCGGGTGCGGTGCTGCTGCCACGGCCGTGCTGTGCCGTGCAGAGCCGTGCCGGTGCCATGGCCCCATGCTGGTGCAGTGCTGGTGCTGTGGCCGTCCCACGGCCACGGCCACGCCCGCGTGTCCCCGCGCACGGTCCGGGCGCTGCTGCCTGCGCGCTGCCCACACTTGCTGCCTCCTGGCGCGGCAGCGACTGCAGAGCCATCCCGGGATGTGTCTTAAGCAGCAAACATGACCCCCCCGCAGCTGGGTGCGGGCCCCCCCTCCTCCCCGGATGGCACACGGTGCCCTGGGGCGGCTCATCCCGGGGGTCTCGTCCCGGCCCCCTGGCCAGCTCACCCCCGCGCTCCCCCCACGCCCCCCCGGGCCGCTCCCTCTCGTCTCTGTCTCGCGTCGCCATCGCACGTCCAGCGTCGGCCCCGGCTTCACCCAGGGGGGGCAGGACCGGTGCCCCCCCCCCCACCGCCTCCCCCGGGCTGTCCCCGCGTCCCCCTCCCCCCCCCCCCAAGCACATACCTCATGGCTCCCGGAGCTGCCCCTGCGCGGGGCCGCGGCGAGCCCAGCTGGCACGGCCCGGCACGGCTCGGCACGGCCCGGCGCGGGGTCCCCCTACTATGCATGGTGCCGCGGGGGCGGCGGGGGCCGCGGCCGGCGTCGCTGAATGTAGGGCGCGGGACGGGGGGGCCACTGAGCTCCGTGACAATCACAAGTCTGTGACGTGCGATTTTAAACCCTTTTGTGTTTTGGTCAGGATTTTAAAGAAAGATATTTTTATGGTAATTGTTGCTGGTCTATTTTACTATATATTTATGTAATAAATATATGATGAAAAAAAACAAAAAACAAAAAACAAAACAACCGACCGACCCCACCCCCAGAGCTCGGCTGGATCCGGCCTCTGCTTTCCACCGCTGGCTGCTGGGGTGGGGGGCCGGGGCAGGGGAGGCCCCCCCGGCGCTGCCAGCGGAGCCATGGGGCGGGTGCCCAACTTAGGGAGGAGGGGAGGAGGGTCCTGGCATCCCAGCGCCTACTTTGTGGGGGTGCAGCCCCCCCGGGAGTCCAGTGGGCGCCGTGTGGTTCGTGCTGCCCCTCAGAGGGGGGGGGGGGTTGTGTTTGTGTGTGTGTGTACCCGCGGTGCTATGTACAGGGGTGGCGGGGGGGGTCCCCGGGGTCCGTGGGGGGGCCCTACTGGGCATCAATGCGGAAGGAGAGCAGCTTCTCGGAGTGGAGGTTGTTGAGGGTGCGCAGGTCTGGCAGCTTCAGCAGCAGTTTGGTGAACCGCGACGTCTCGGCCGGATGCGTCTTCAGCACCAGCGCGCGCAGGGCGCGGATCAGCGTCTCCTGCAGCTGCTCCACCGACGCCGTGTCCTCCATCCCCGAGCGGTCTGCGGGGACGGGTGCGTCAGCGGGTGGGCAGCGACACCCCCACAGACCCTCCCCCCGCCGGCATCGCTCCGACGCCCACCTGCTGACACCAGGACCACGGCAGTGAAGAGCCCCAGCTCCTCATCGGTGAGGTCGAGGGCGCTGAGCTTCTCGCTGAACTCGAACATGGAGCTGAGCAGGTCGCCCATGCCCATGCCCCACAGCTCTTCCAGGCTGTACTTCGTCCGGCTCATGAACGTCACCGTCTGCTCCTTCACATCGAACAGCGAGGCGAAGCGAACCATCAGCACCTGCGGGACATGCGGCGTTAGCGGGACAGGGACACCCTGCAGCACCGCGGGCTACCGGGACAGGATGGGGCACCTGCACCACCCTGGGCTACTGGGACAGGATGGGGCACCTGCACCACCCTGGGCTACCAGGCAATGCCGTGAGGTACAAGGGCTCCCTGCACCGCTGTGGGTACTGCACAGGATGGGGCACCTTGCGCCATTGTGGGCTTCTGGGCAGTGTCATGGGGGCATCCTTCACCACGTGGGCTTGCACATCGTTGCATCGTGCAATGCCTTGGGGCACTATGCCAGCCCACGGGATGCTGTGCTATGCCAGGGAGCATCCTGCAACCTTGTGGGCTACCACGCAATGCCACCAGGCACCATACAATGCCATGCCCCATGCCGAGGTTTCATGCCATAGGGCTCCATGCCAGTCCATGGAGCTCCATGCAATGCCATGGGGCACTGTGCTCTCCACTGAACCCTTGCCACCCCAGGACATACCTCGAAGGTGCCAGCCTTCAGCAGGGTGACCTGGTCATGCTGGGAAAGGGCCTGGAAGCCAGGAATGTGCTTGGCAAACTCAACCACCTCGCGGACAGCGGGGGTGAAGCTGAGGGAGAAGTCCTCCCAGATCTCCTGCACCGAGCGCCCACTGCGGCCGGGCGGGTGGCTGTTCATGGGGCAGGCCTGGGGGCAAAGGCACAGCTCAGCACCGTGGGGCTCCCCCGGCCCCGCCGCCACCGCGGCACAGACAAGGCGATTAATGGGATTAACAGTTAAAAATACCCGTGGAGGGGGAGCAGGAGCTCCCGGGCACTCACCGGCAGGACGTCCTTGGTGCCACGGGGCCAGGGGCAGCCCCGCGGTGGGGGCTCAGGGTAGGCAGGGGGGCAGAGCCGGGGTTCAGGGGGGACGGGGGCCCAGGCGGGGGGTGCGTCCCAGCGCAGGAGTCCGCTCTCACAGGCTGGGGGGGGTCCCAGCTTGTCGTGCGCATAGACGAAAATCTCCTTGTGGGCCTTGGCCACCTGTGCGATGACATCCTCAGTGGCCCCCCCAGGGCTGGGCGAGCGTGGGGGCGTCAGCTGCTGGGGGAACTGGGAGAAGCAGGCGGGGGGGGCAAGCGGGGGGGGGGCCAGGGGGCAGCACTCGGCCCCCACTCGGTGCTGGACCCTCGCCGGGGCCGGGCATCCCGGGCACAGCGCTGCCCATGCCGCTCATGGCACTCTGCATCTCCGCCAGCATCCGCTGCTTCTCCCGCTTGGGGATGCGCCCGAAGCGCACCGCTGTGGGAGGACACCAGCATTAGGGGGGCAGCCCAGGCACCCTGACCCCCTCCCAACCCTGTGCAACAGGAAGGGACACACAGCTCTAAGCACGCACAAAGGGGTACACGTGCCTTGGGATGTGCCTGATACCCAAGCGCAGGCAGGAGAAAACAGCCCTGACCATGGCAGGGACTCATCCCAGGAGGAAACATGCAGCCCTGGGAATGGGAGATCCCACCCCTGGAAGGGATGTACAGCATCAGACGTGGGGGGGGCCAGGCTCACCGTCACGGGACATGCCCACCAGCAGGCACTTCTTGAAGCGGCACTGCTGGCAGCGGTTGCGGTTGATGCGGACAATGGAGCAGTTCTCATTCTTGAGGCACTTCTTGTACTGGATGTTCTGCTGGATGCTGCGGCGGAAGAAGCCCTGCAGGGTGGAGGCAGGGGGAAGGGGGTCACTCGGGGCCAGGTCGGGGGTTCACTCGTGGACTTCCCCAGCCCGGCAGAGGCTCTGCACCACCCCAGCCCCAGCCCTGGTACCTTGCAGCCCTCGCAGGCGTGGACACCGTAGTGGAAGCCAGAGGCGACATCCCCACAGACCTTGCAGAGCAGCACCATCCCGTTCAGCTCTGCAGAGGGACAGGGGTGTATGGAGTCCTGGGGTGCCCACCCGGGATGGGAGACACCCACCTGCTCCCCCTGGCCACCCCACTCACTGGTGACAGTGCTGCCAGCTTTGCTGGGCGAGCTGCGGCGCCGCTCCTCCGTGGGGACCTGCTGCACTCCAGGGAAGTTCACCGAGGAGCCGTACGAGGACGAGGATGAGGAGGAGGAAGGGGAGCCATCTTCACGGGGGGGCAGCGAGCCCCCGCTGTAGGTGCGGGAATCCTGGAGGGAGCCAGTGGGCGATGGGGGAAAGTAGGTTGGGAAGGGCTGGGATCCACAGTGGGAGCTGCCGTTGGAGCTGTCGCTGCAGAGCGAGACGGGGCTGGTGCGGGTGGGCGAGGCGCCGCTGGAGCCCACGTAGCTGATCACGCCGCCTGTGGGCAGAGCAACAGGGCCACACATGCATCGAGCTGCACTGGGCTCAGCCTCCCCCAGTCCAGGGGGGATCCCCAGCCTGGGTAAGGTGGGTGTGGGGTCCCCGAGGAAGTACCCGGGATGCATCCCAGACCCGTGGGTCTCCCACTGCATCGCGGCTGAACATGCAGCAGCTGGTCTGAGTCAGGCACCACACCCGCCAGCTGCCACGGGTGACAGCCCCACGTGGGACAGGGACAGCCGGGTTACCCGGGTGTGTGCCAGCTGGGGACACGGGAACAGCACCCCGGAAGCACCCGTGGGAGGAATGTGGGCCGGGAACGTGCCAGAGGCATAACTAGGAGGTCACGGCAGCTACGCCCACCAGCTCTGATCCAGACAGAGCCCCACGGCACGGAACAACCCCCCGTGGCACCAGAGGGGGCTGATACTGCATCCCCCCCCACCTTGGGGGGATTGCAGCCCCATGGCAGGGCTGAGGCTAGGGGGAGCTTTACCTCGGGGAATCCCCCCAAAAATGAGAACCAGAGTGGGGGGGCACATGATCAGCCCTAGTGCTGTGCCCAGGCCACCCCTAGCAGAGGTCACAGCCCTTCCACGGCCCCCTCCCCAGCCACGCACGGGGCAGGGGCTGCAGCACCAGGACATGGCTCCGGCTGACTCAGGGCCGGGACACGTGGAAGGTGACGCTGGGGACACACGGGATCGCCGGGGCCATGTGTCTCCCGTCGCACACGGTGCCGTTGGCACAGATGCCGTGCGCCGGAGCCAGCCTTCCACCACCCCCCCTCACCCAGCCACCTCCAAAGGGGGTCACGGAATCGGGGACAGTGGGTCCCATATAACAACTCCCTCTAAGCTGCGGCTGCTGGTGTCCCCCAGCTGCTGCAACACCAAAATACTTGGGGGATTCCCACCCCCCCCCATGGGGAGGGGTCTCGAGATTTTGTTTGGGGGCTCCCGAGGGGTTGCACGAGGACGTGCCAACCATTTCTGACCCCGCAACACCGGGACCCCCTGGGGACCCCCCAGAAAGCAGCCACCCCGCAGCTTCTCCCCCCCCCCCCGTTAACTCAGGCGGCCTCACGCCGCCGCCCCACGTGCTCCAGCCGCACGTGGCCTCCCGCGGCCCCGCCCCTTCACGCTTTTCTCCGCCCTCGCCGCCTCAATGGCTGGTCTCTAAGCCCCGCCCCTTCTCGTTGCCTTGGAAACAGCCCACCCCCCCATTGGAAAGGGCGAGTGTAACGCGGCGTCCCCGCTTCCGGGTATGACGTCACGAGGGGGGGCATCGATGATGTCATGAGGCGACCAATGGGCGGGGGCGGGGCGGGGCTGCGGGGAAAACAAACTCTGCACGTGGCAGCGGCGGGGAGGGGGACACGTGCCGGGGGGGGACACCGCCTCCGTTCCCCTCACCCCCCCCCCAAACCGCTCCTCCCGGTGCGCGTCCCCGCGCGGGGCGTCCCGCCACGCGCGTCCCCGCCTCCGCCGCCCACCGAGTGCCCGGACACCGCTGTACCGCTGCGCGTCCCTCCGGTCTCGGTGCCCGGGACACCCCGATCCCTCTGTCCGGGCCGCTCCGGTGCACCGATCCCGGTCCTCACCCTTACTACCCCTGCATCCAGCGCTCCCCGCTCCCGGTCTCTATCGCTCCTGCTCCGGTGCCGCTGTTCAGGTCACCCCGCTGTGCAAGAAGCCCCGGTGCCAGCGCGCATCCCTCCCTCCCTCCCGGGGACGCCCCGGTCCCGCTGCCCGATCCTTACCCCGCTATGCAGGACCGCCCGGTCCCGGTATGAAGCGGGATACGGTTCCCGGTGCGCATCCTGCCCGGTGGGGTGTGCCGGACACCCCCCAGGTTCCGCTGACCGGACCCCTCCGATTCGAGGTGACAGATTGCAGCCCCCCGCTGCGCTGCCGCTGCACCGACCCCCGGACTCCGCTCGGCTGCTCGCAGCACCAGGTGCCGGTGCCCGCAGGGTTGCGCAGCCGATGCCCACAGTGTCCCGATCCCGGTGCCCGCAGGGTCCCGGTGCGCACGCCCGCGGGCGGGGGGCTCCGGCGGAGCACTGACCTGTGCTGCCGGCCTCGGGGGCGGCCATCCTCGGGGCGGGGGGAGGGCGGCAGGTCCTGCCGAGCCTGCCGCAATGGGAGCCGGGTCGAGGAGCGGAGCTGCACCGAGTCGTCCGCCTGCCGCCCGCCACGGGCTGTTGTGCGCCCGCCGCCCGCCCCGCCGCCCGCCCGGCACCGGCCGCGGCTGCGCACTGGGCCGCACGCGGCGCCGCCGCCTCCCCCATGTGATTCCCGGGGAGAGCCTCGTGCCCCAGTGACACACTTTCCGCCGGCGGCCCCGGCCCCGCGCCGCCGCCGGGGACACCGGGCACAACCGGGACCCCCGCCCCCGGGGCCGCCCCCCAGCCCGCGGGGACCGGCATCGCGAGCAGCCGCTGCACCGAGACCGGCACCGGGGAGACCCAGATACAGCACTGTCATTCCTGTCACCCTGCACAGCATGGTCCCTGCAGCGGGAACACCCAAGCATGGCACTGTCCCCTGCACCGGGCACACCCAGGCACAGTACCTGGCACTCCTGTCACCGCTGTTCTCTACACTGGGGACACTGGGGGACACCTGTCACCCAGCACTGCAGGGTCCCTGCACCGGGGATGCCCGGGCATGGCAGTGTCTCCTGCACAGTAACAACACTAGCACCCCTATCACCCAGCATGGCACTGTCCCCTGCACCGGGGACACCCAAACACACTACTTGGCACCCCTGTCACCACTGTACTCCGTATTGAGGACACTGGGGGACACCTGTCACCCAGCACTCCATGCCCCTCCACTGCAAGCACACAAGCATTTCCCCTACACCAGAGAGCCCCAGGCACAGTACTGGCATCCCTGCCCCCCTATATGGCACCGTCCCCTGTGCTGGGGACACTGACGCACAGTGTGACACCAGCAGCACCACGGGACCCCCCCCCCCCACCAGGAATGTCACCAGGGCACAGCCATGGCGCAGCCGCTGGCACAGCCCCAGCACGCACCGCAGCACAGCACCGCTGGACCCCTGCCCCACTGGCCCAGCCCCCCACTGCACCCCCAGTGTCCCCGGTGCCGCCGCGGTGATGGCGGGTGCCCGGCTTGGCACGTGCCTGGCAGCCGCGGCTCCTCCTGGCCCCGCTCCCGGCTGCCGCGGGGCTGCAGCGACGTGCTGTGCCCGCTGCCCGGGATCTGGGTCATGGCTCCGGAGCCAACCCGAGGGGTCTCTGTGGGTGCTCACAGCCCCAGGGGGGGTTTCAGGGGATGCCAGCACCCTGCTGGCTGCCACATGCTGGGTGCTGCCCTGATCCCCAGCCAGGAGGAGAGCATGAACATCCCAGCACCAGGAAACCCTTGGAGCTAATCCTGCGGGGGCCCCGGCCGTGCCGGGAGTCTGCGGGATGCTGGGGTGGGACATCCGAACTCTGCCCCTTGAGGAGTTCCCAGTGCCAGCCCTGGTGGGTGCGTGGGGCTGCTCCTCAGCTAGGGGCCCCCAGGGAGTCTCGCAGGGTTCTGGGGGTGCTCCTGGATCGCGGGGTGCCCCGTGGCACTAGGGACACCCCAGCACTCCGCAGGAAGTGCCCTTGCCCTGACTCACTGGGCGTTGCGCGGTGCCGTGGCCAGGCTGCAGCTGGCACCTCCGGCAGGGAGAAACCCCGTCAGGCTCCCGGAAGGATGTGTGGGGCCAGGCTGGCACAGGGGCCAGAGGACATGGGGGGCCACCTGTCCTGGAGCGGGGGCCCTCGCTGCCCCATCCCAGTAGCACACCTGTGCCTGGGCTGCCCTGGGCGTGCAGGTGCCACCGGCACAGAGCCTCCTTCCCCTCCCGGCACGTTCCCGGGCCGTGGCAATTAGCTGTGACCCAGCTACTCATCTCGGTTCCGAAAACAACCCCGCGCGTGCACGGCCCAGGGCCCTGCACGGGGGTGCTCAGCCAGACCCCTGGGGGTCCCCAGCATGGGTGCAGGGCCAGAAGGGATGAGATAGAGCTCATGGAGTTCCACTATGGGGTGCTGCCATGGGCTCCCACTGTGGGGTCCTCCTGGGGGATCCTGCCATGGGGCTAGGATGGGCAAGGGGGCCACCAAAGCCACCAGGATGGCAGGGTGCTGCAGCCAGGCACATGCCCACTGTGCCCTGCGCCAGCCCCTCGGCAGCCCCATGGATTAGCTGTCCTGGGGGCCCTTGCAGAGGGGCTCCCCGTGGGTCTCCACACACCCCGACATGTCAGTGCCCATGCCAACCTGTCCATGGCACAGATGGGGCATCTCAAGCCCCCCCCAAAATCATCACATGCCACCACACTCAGGTGCCAGGTGAGCCCTGCCCAGCGGGACACGTGCCTGTGCCCCTTCCCACGTCCCCCAGCTGCCTCCCCTGCGCAGTCCCGAGCCCACCGCTGCAACGATCCGCCCAGAGGGGCTGTCCCCAGCCCCTTCCCCTGCAGCGGGCACCCTGCTGCCCCCCAGGGACAGACGGGGGTGCCGGTGGCGGGGCTGGGCTGCGGGCCATCGGCCGCGTGCCCCGGTGCCCGGGTTGCCGGCGGTGCCGTGCGGCGGTGCCACGTGAGGGTGCGCTCCGCTCGCCGCCCGACGCCTGCGTGCGCAGGGATTTATTTTTACTCTGGGTTGTTTACCTTGTTGTACCTTTTCCAGGAAAGGGGGGGGGGGCGGAATGTCTCTGCTAGGGACAGGGCTTTGTTCCTGCCTGTTGCACTCCTCCCGGATTGGGCACTGAGGGTCCGGCAGGGTGCAGACCCCTTCCCCCCCAGCACTGCAGCTCCAGGACTCCCCCGTGTTCAGATGCCCCCCAACCCACTCTGGGGCTGCAGTATCCCCATGGGGTCAAGGACAGCAGGTCTGGCTGGGTCCTTGTGCCACCCTGGGGCACATCGTGCCTCAGTTTCCCAGCCATAGGTGCTATGTTATGGGGGAGGAAACGAACGGGAGGTACTGGGTCTCACCCTGCTTGGGGGGGTCCTGCACCTCTGACACCCCTTTTCATCTGCATGGGGTTCCGCTGAGGGCAGTGGGTGGGAGGGCAGGACCCCCCTACAGGGTGCCTGGCAGGGCCGGGTGCGCAGGGTTTTGGGATGTTTTCCTGCCGTGCAGCAGCGGATCTGTGGCTGAGGAGCCGAGCGCAGCCCTGGCGCGTCCCCGCGGCTCTTGGCCGGGGCCCAGGGCTCCGCGCTGCCAGGACTCGCCTTTCCCCTCCCTGCGGAAAGGGAAAAAAAATCAGGTAAACAAGGCAGGCCCGGGCCGGGGGCGGGTGGGGGCACCCCACAGCACCTCAGCGTGGGGCAGACCTGGGTGGGGGGGACAGAGACCCTGGGAGATGCAGGGTCTGGGGGGTGCAGGATTCAGGCAGGGCAGGGGGGGCTGGATTTGGGGGTGCAAGGACCCCAGGGCAGGATCTGGGAGTGCAGGGATACACAGATCTGCAGAGGTGCCGGATTTAGGGGTGAATGCACCTCAGGAGGGTGCAAGGTGTCCAGGAGGGTGCACGGGTGAAGGATCTGGGGGTGCAGGGACCCCAAGATCAGAGGGATGCTGGGACATGGGGGTGCAGAAGGGGTGCAGGGGCACCAGGAGAGGGGGGTCCCCAGTGTGTTCACCATTTGGGGTGCCCCGGTCCAGGCAACGCCCACACAGCAGTTGGGACAGGTGGGGGGGATCCCTACGGCCCCCAGCTGTGGGGTGGTGCTGTGGCGCTGGCCCCCCCTCGCTCTCCGCCCCTCCTGGCCGTGGCCGCGTTACTCCCGTGCTGCTGTTTGTGTTCCTGTTGCAGCCGATCCCTGGATCTCCGGCTCTTTGGATCCCTGAGCCACAAGAGGGGAGGGCAGAGGCAGCTTCGGGGGCTCCTTCGGCTTCACAAACCCCCGACCCTGACCACGCAGGACGGGGAACCCGCTCCCCTTTCCCACGCTTCCATCACCCCATCAGTTTGCATTCCCGACACGCAGCTCCGTGGGAATGTGGGGCAGCCCCCGCAGCGCCCCCCCACCCCACCCGAGGGGGGACACGGCGGCCGCGGGCTGGGGGGGCAGTTGGCGCCTGTGCCAGCCCATGTGAGCGGGTGCTCCCCACCTCCTCCTCCTCCTCCTCTCCGGGTGCAGGGAGCCCCGCTCCATCGCAGGGAGCTGCTGGGGCGTCACGTGGCGCTGGCATGTGAGCCCTGCTCCATTTTTAGCCCCAGCAGCCTCCCCGCGCGGCGGCCCCGCTGCAGAGCCATGTGCGGGCGGCCGCCGGACCGCACGTGGGGCTGCCGCAGCGCCGAGGGGCTGCGGGACCCCTGCGCCCGCCTGGACACGCGTGGGCGAGCCTGGCCGGCCCTGCGCACCAGCACGGACACGCGTGTGCATGATCACGGCTGAACCTGTGCTGGAGCGTGGCCACGCGTGTGTTCGACCACGGCCAGATGTATGTTCAAGGGTGGCCTGACCTGTGCTGGAGTGCAGACGTGCATGTGCAGCAGCACGGAAAAACCTACACTCGAGGTGGGACACGCGTGTGCTCAACTGTGGCCTGAGCTATGTTGGAGTATGGCCACGCGTGTGGTGGAGCACGGAAGAGAACACACGCGTGTCCGACGGGCTTGGTGTGACACGGAGCGTCCCCTGCACACCACACTGCTGTGGGGGTGGCGGCATCGCCAGCGTGGCTCGGCCAGCATGGCGGAGGGGACTGAACCCCCCGACCCCACGGGCAATGCAGCTGCAGAGGCACGTCCCCCACGTGTCCCCTGCGCGGCCCCGGCACGTGCCTTGCGTGTCCCCTGTGTGTCCCCAGTGCCGCGGCCCCGTGTGCTACGGTCTCTGTGTGTGTGTGTGTGTGTGTGTGTTTATCCAGCGGGCGGGGGGGGAAGTGCTGTGTGCGTGCGTGCGTGTGTGCAGGGGCTGCAGTGCGGGGCGGTGTGTGTGCAGGGGCTGCAGTGCCTGCAGGGTGCGGGGTGCCCGCAGCGGGGGCTGCAGTCGCTCACTGCGGGGGGGCTGTGTATGCGCGTGCATGTGTGTACATAGAAACGCGAGTGTGCGCTGGGGCTGCAGTCTCTGTCGGGGAGTGTGTGTGTACACGCACTTTCACATGTAAAGAAGGAACTGCAGGGCTGTGTGCATGTGTGTGCGTGTGCACGGGGGGGGCTGCAGACCCCGTGGACAGGGGGTGCTCGGGGGGGGGGTGTTGACGGGAGCCCAGTTCTCGCAGGACAAACCCGTCCTCACAGAGAGGGACCCCCCCCCCCGCTCCCCCGGCGTGGGAGGATCGTGGCGGTGCCGCCCCCGCTCCCCTGAGGCAGAGTCTCCCCGCGCCCCCCCCGGGTTCCCTCGCCGTGCAGCCGGGCCGACCCCCCCAGACCCGCGCGGGCGGAGGGAGGGCCGGGGGTGCGCGGGACCCCGCCGAGCAGCGGGCGGAGCCGCCGCACTCGGGAGCCACCGGGCGGCCGCGCCCCGGTACTGCCGGCCCGGGACACCCCCCGCCCCCCCGCGGGACCGGCCTGGCCGCGCGTGGAGACCACCCCACGTCCGGGGAGGTGACGGTGAGGGGTGGGGGTCCCCGGCCCCTCCTGCCCCCCTCCTCGCCCACGGGCGTCCCCCCCACCCGCGCCCCCGCCCCGGCCGTGGCCGCCGCTGGCGCATGCGCACCCAGCCCGGTTTAAAGGTAACCGGGGGCCGCCGCGCGGTCCCGGCTTCGACCCGCCCCCGGTACCGACCCGCGTCCCCCCCCTCCCCTTTCATTCCGCGTGAGCCCCGTCTCGGCCCCTCTCTTGCCCCGCACCGGAGGGGGGGCGGCGGGGCAGCCCCGCGGCCCCGGGGCGGGGGATGCGCTGCGCTGATGGCGGCGGGGCCCCGCCGCCCCCCGGGCCGCGCTGCCGGTGGCGGCAGCCGCTGCGCTCAGTCGCCGGCCGGTAACGGGGCGGTGGGGAACGGCGGGCCCCGGCCATGAGGTCTACGGCCTTCCGGGCGGCCGAGCCGCCGCGGGGGGGGGCGGGAGGAGGAGGAGGAGGAGGAGGGCTCCGCGCCGCACCGCCCGCCGCCCCGCCGGCCCCGGGAGCCGCCGCTGCCGCCGCTGGGGGCACACAAGGGCCGCGGCGGCGGGGTGGCGGCGGCGGCGGAGCAGCAGCAGCAGCGCTGGGCCGGGCCGGGGCCGCCGGCCGGCGGGAAGCAGCAGGCCGCCGCCGCGGGGGATGCCGGCGCTCGGCCGCGCTACCAGGCGGTGCTGCCCGGGCGCGGCGCCGGGGAGGGCGCGGCGGGGCCGGGGCCTGGGCCGGGAGCGGGGCCCGCAGAGCCGGGCCCGCCGCCGCCCGCCGAGGGCAAGTGGAAGAGCGGAGCGCGGAGAGGCGGGATGGGGGCCGGCGGGGGCTCGCCGGGGCAGGCGGCCTGTCTGCGGCAGATCCTGCTGCTCCAGCTGGACCTCATCGAGCAGCAGCAGCAGCAGTTGCAGGCCAAGGAGCGGCAGATCGAGGAGCTCAAGGCCGAACGGGACACGGTACGGCTGGGGGGGGGGGCGGCGGGGGGAGCGAGCGCGGCGCCGCAGGGGTTAACACTCCTCCACGGCAGAGGGGGAGACACGGGGGGTGGCGGGAGAGCGGCACCGCAGGGGTTAACCCCTCCCCACTCGCGAGGTTAACCCACCCACGAGGTTAACCCTCTCCACGCGCGAGGATCTCCCCCCTGCCCCCCCGCCGGGGTTAACTCTCTACTCGCGGGGTCAACCCCCCCCCCCCCGTAGCGTTAAACCCCACCCACCCGCGAAATTAACCCCTTATCCGCGAGGTTACCCCTCCACCCTCCTGGGTTAATGCCCGCCCCCCCCACCCCGGGGGCTTCCAACCACCAGTAGGTAAGTGCCCCCTCCCCTTGGCACCCCAGGGGGGTCAGTGGGGGTTAGTGCCTCCCTCCTGCGTGGAACCCCAGGCGTTAATGCCCCACCTTTGGGCAATAAGGCCCTCCCAGCACCCAGGGGGTTAATGCCCTCCCCACCTTGGGGAGTAATACTCCTCTGGGGGGGCATCAGTTGCCCTCCCCAAGATACCGATAGGTCTCCTCAGGGGGTTAATGCCCCCCCCCCCCCCCGGAATTAATGTCCCCTTCACAGGCCCCCCCCAAAGGCAATAATCTCCCCCCCAAGGGATTGTTGCCCCCCAAGCACTCCAGGCTTATTACCCCCCTAAGAGGGTAGATACCCCCAAGGTATCGATACCCCCCCCCCAGACAAAGGCCGGCGGGGGGCGGGGTGACCGGCGGGGGCACAAAGGGCCGGGGCGGGGCGGGCCGGCGGGGGTTAACGGGCCGCCGCCCGTCGCCATGGCAGCGGGCCCGCCGCGGGGGGGCTGAGCGGCCCCCGGCCCGGCCCGCCCCACCGGGGGTTAATTTAAAGGGGCCGCGTCACCGCGGGGCTGGGACCTGGACTGGGGGCTGTCACCTCCCCATGCACCCTGCAGAGCTAGGGCTCCCCCCCCGTCCCCCGTCCCCCGTCCCCAAGGTCACCCCCTCAGCCCCCCCGGTGTTTGCCTGCTTTGCCCTGCAAGGTGCTGGGCGCTGCCCCCTTTACGTGCCCGCTCTGCCCTGCCCGACGGGCGCTGGGCGCTGCCTGCGCTGCCCCGGGATGCGGCAGAGCCTGCCCGCACGCTCCCCCCGCACCGCCCCCGTGCCGTCCCCACCGGCTGCCCCGCTGCGGCGGTGGCGGTTGCTGCGGCCCCGGTTGCGGCGGGAAGAGCCTCCCCACGTGGTGCAGCCGGTTTGGCCGCATCCCTGCGGTGTGTGCCGGGGCCTCCAACATGGAGGAGCCGCTGCAGAGAGGGAACGAGGGGGTGAAGCAGCCGGGGGGAGGGAGCCCGCAAACCCTGGGTGCACCAGGCAGGTGGGAATGGGGGGTTGGTCCCCAGAGCTGGGTCATCCCCCGCAGCCACGTCCCCAGGGGGCTGTTGGGACCCTCCCTGCTGTGCTTTGCCAAGCAGACCCTCCAAATGGCTGGTGGAGCAGGGTGACAATGGGCAGGGATCACCAAGCTGGCTGCTGGCTCTGTAATGAAGCCCATGTCTAATTACAAACTGCCTTCTTCCTGCCTGGCCCAACGGTGCTGCTTGCACTTGAGGAGGATGCAGCAGTTGAGTAGTTGAGACCCCCAAATGGTTCCCCAAAGCCTGCAGGGTTTGCAGCTGGCTACAACCCTCCTGCCACAGGGACTGGCAGTGCCAGATAGGGAGCAAGTGGCCATTTTGTGCTATTTGTAGATCTTAGCCCCCACCAGCATTGCAGTGAAGCCATCCAGGGGTGTGATGCTGGTGGCAGATGTTGCCCTTTGCCTCCAGTCCCTTCTGGGAGCACAGGCAGGACGCGTGGTGTTCCCAGTGTGCTGGGAAGCCTGCGGTGCTGGCTGAGCCCGAGCAGGGGTGGCTCAGTTGCTATTGAGGGGCTCTTCACAAATATGCTCCTGCCCCCCCAAGCATTGCCAAGAAGTTGCCAGGTGAATGCTGGACAGGCACAGGTAGAGGCAGAAAGCAGGCGGGGCACCCAGCAGGGTGGCACCTGCTGTGTGCTGGGGCGCTTCCGCAAGCGGGTGATGGCAAAGATGAAGCTGCTGGGGACTGGCTCTTCCCTGGGTGTTTCCCTCCTCTTTATGGGATGTGTAGGCAGGGCATGGTGCAGGCAGCTGCCCAGGGTTGGGGGGGCAGGGGTACATGCAGGGGGCACCCGCAAAGTGAGCTCTTGCCCTGTGTTGCAGCTCCTGGCGCGGATCGAGCGCATGGAAAGGCGGGTGCAGCTGGTGAAGAAGGACAGCGAGCGGGAGAAGCACCGCATCTTCCAGGGCTTTGAAGTGGATGAGAAGCCGGAGGCAGAGGCTTGTGAGAAGCTGCCATTGGAGTGTCCTCAGGACCTGCTGGAGCCCCCCCCAACCCTGCAGCCCAAGCACTTCCCCTATGGCAGGAATGGGAAGGGACACAAAAGGTAGGGGGTGCTGTGCTGGGGCATTGTGGGGCCTGGGGGAGGGAAGGGGACAGCCTTCCCCATGGCTTCATCCTCCATCCGTGGGGCTGGCACCACATGGCGAATGGAGGTGCCAGCCCAGTGACCCTGGTGTCACTTGGAGGGGTTGTCCAGCACTAGGAGTGCATCCCATTGAGCACTGGTCTTGGTAGGGGGGTACCTTGTGAAAGCCTGGGCAAGGAGCATGGGGTCCTGAAATGCTGGGGAAGCCCCTCTTGCCTCTGGAAACCTGTCTCCAGCCAGCCCTGGAATGGCAGCCCTGGTTTGGGGGGGAGGAGGTAGCCCTGGAGCAGGGCAAGGATTTGCACAGCAGGCTCAGCTCCTCTTCCTCCCGCAGGAAGCCGACGTTTGGGAGTGTGGAGAGGAAGACGCCTGTTAAAAAAATGGTGTCCGAGTTCTCAAAAGTGAAGAGTAAAACTTCTAAGCACTCCCCAGGGAAGGAGGAATCGGGCAGCTCCTTGTCTGAAACTGTTTGTAAAAGAGAACTGCGGAGCCAAGAGACTCCAGAAAAACCCAGGTCATTCCTGGAAACCCCGCTCCGAGTCTCAGCCCCACCCAAGGGCCCTGGTGCCCACCCCAAGGAGAAGAGCTTCTTCAGCAGCGAGGCAGACGACCTGCCCTATCTCTCAACCACGGAAATGTACTTGTGCCGCTGGCACCAGCCGCCCCCCTCGCCGCTGCGGGAGCCTTCCCCAAAGAAGGAGGAGACTGTAGCAAGTAAGAGCAGGAGAGCTGGCTGTGGTGCCGGCATCGGGGCAGAGCCGGTGGCCAGAGCAGGGTCTGGTGGATTGGGAAGCCAGCAAAGGGCAGAGAGCCCCAGATGCAGTGGCCGGTAGCAGCCCTGGTGCTGTGGCCCTGCTGAACCACGTCTCCAGCTTGCCCTGCCCTGGCCCTGCTGGGATCCGGGGGCAGCGTGCCGGGCAGGGATGCTGGTCCTGCTCCGTTTGCCGGGCAGCCAGCGCGCCTGTTTGAGAGAGGAGTGAAGCAACTTCCTGTTGGCAGTTGGGAAACGTGTCTGGCTTGTGCCAGCACGGGTTCCTCCACGGGGTCACCTGCTGTCCCCAAACCCGGTCCTGTCCCACTGGCCGCCCCTTCCTGGCTGATGTCCCGCAGCGTGGTGAGCGATGGGGAGCACGGGGCTGTGCCGGGTGGCTGGGCACCCTGGCACGGGGGAGCTTGGAGTGGTTCCATTCTGCTGGCATGCTTGGCTGGGGGGGGACACGACACAGTGACAGTGGCACTGGCTGCCCTCAGCTGGTGGCATTGCCCAGCCCGGCACAGGTCAGGGTTTGGGGGTGCTGAGCCGTGCACCCCAGAGGTGGGACAGGCTGGAAAGGAGCGGTGAGATGGCGCGGGGGGGGCTGAAGCCGTGGGGGTCCTGGTGTGGGGTAACAGCCTGGCCTCTCACCCTGCAGTTCCGTCTTGGAGGGACCATGTTGTGGAGCCCCTGAGAGACCCCAACCCCTCGGACATCCTGGAGGTACGTGTGCTGCCGTGGCCTCCAGCAGAGCCGCTGCTGCCACGGGTGCCTTCCTGGGTGTTTCACCTCTCCTGGACAGCAGCTCGTGGCGGTCGCTGCTGGCAGCGCCTCTTCCCTTTGTGCAGCACAACGAGTGCGGCACATCCCGGCTGCGGTTGGAGGGCTGGGCTGGGGTGAAGCACCAGCATCTCCGTGCCATGGTGGCCCTGGCTGCCAGCTCTGGGCTGTGCTGGTGCTGCCAGTGCCGGGCTGATCCCTGTCTGTCGTTGCAGAACCTGGATGACAGCGTCTTTTCCAAACGGCACGCCAAGCTGGAGCTGGATGAAAAACGAAGGAAAAGGTGGGAGCCAAGAGGGTGGTGGGGACCCGGCTCCCTGGCATGGCGGGTGGTCTGTGCCCCCTCCACAGGGAAGGGCCCCAGGGTGTCACCCAGGGGAGGGGACACGGGATCCGGCTGCCCAGGGTCCAGCTGGGATGGGAACTGGAAATGTTGCCAGAGAAGGGATGTTCCCCCATCGCTGCCTGTGGATCCTCACTGCCTGGGGCCTCGCGTCTTCCAGGTGGGACATTCAGCGGATCAGGGAACAGAGAATCCTACAGCGGCTGCAGCTCCGAATGTACAAAAGGAAAGGGATCCAGGAGTCGGAGCCTGAAGTTACCTCATTTTTCCCTGAGCCAGATGATGGTGAGTGCTGGGGGGCAGGCAGGGGGGCTGCCCGCAGCGGGGGGTGTAGGCAGGGGGTGTGTAACCCTCTGGTGTCTCCCCACAGTGGAAAGCTTGCTCATCACCCCGTACCTGCCCGTCGTCGCCTTTGGCCGGCCCTTACCAAAACTGACCCCACAGTGAGTACCGGGGGCAGGCCGGGCGGGGCTGCTCGGGGGGACCCCCCGCTGTCCGGGCGCTGAGGCGGCTCTTCCCGCAGGAACTTCGAGCTGCCCTGGCTGGACGAGCGCAGCCGCTGCCGGCTGGAGGTGCAGAAGAAGCAGACCCCGCACCGGACCTGCCGGAAGTGACGGGAGCGCCGGGAGGTGCCGCCGCCCTCCCCTGCCTTCTCCTGTGACCGATGGTTTCGTTCCTCCGTGCCCCTGGTTTTGTTCTCTTGGGTTTTGCAACATGTTCCTTGGACTTGTCCCTCAGCGGCGCCGTTGAGGTTTCCCACCGGCCGCTCCGGGGCAGCGGGAGGATCCCAGACCCGTCCTGCCCGGGGGGTGCCGCCGGGACACGGGGCTTTGAGCCGCGCACGGGGGGCAGCGGGGCCGGGCCCGTGTCCGGGGTGTCCTGCTGGGCTCGGGTCCAGCTGGAGCAGCATAAGCACCAGTTTGGGTCCCAGCGGCACCAGTTTGGGTCCCGGTGGCACCAGTTTGGGTCCCGGTGGCACCAGTGGCGCTGCCGGGGGTCCCAGCGCTCCTCCCAGCCAGGGGCCGGACACCGGGAAGTGCCGGGAAACCGCTCGGGGGGCTTTTTCCCCCCCCCCTCTGGGGTGGCCGTGATGGGGTCAGAGGGGAGAGTTTGAAAACAAATTTTTTTTTTTTTTTGTGAAATAGAAACCCTCTGCGCACAATACGTGGGGTTTTTTTTTTGTTTGTTTGTTTGTTCGTTTTTAAATAATTTAAAGGTGTTTGCAGTTGGTGAGTTGGGTCGGTGTCAGAGCCGGGGCCGTGTCCCTTCCCTGCCGTCGCTGAGACCCCCCCCCCCGGTGCTGGTGGGACCCCCGGGCCCCTCGGTGCGGCCACCGGGCCCGGTGCTGCCGGGGGGGGGGGAGGGGGCTCCCCAGGGAGGGGGTCTTGGAGCAGCCCGGCCCTTGCCAGCAGCACTGAGTGAAGACACAGACACAGACACACACACACGCACCTGAGCTGCTGCTTTTTTGCTTGATTTTCCCGCATTTCCCCCCGTCCCCGCTCTCTCCCCCCCCCCCGCCCCGCCCTGCTCTGCCCCTGCGGTTCATGAGCGGAAGGAAACTTGTTTTTTTTACAGACAAACGCTCTGGGGGAACAAGACCCAACAAACAAACAAACAAACAAAAGTGTTAAATTGTGTTTAAAAACACGAAGTTCCGCCCCCCCGGGGGGGGCGCGCGGACGCCCCCGCGCGCTGGTTCTTTGCGTTGTTGTTTCGTTCTGTTCCTGTTCTGTTTTGGTTTTGTTTTTTTTTTACAATAAACGAGGAAAACGGCCCCGCGCCTCGCGCCTGCCTCGCCTCCCGCGCGTGACGTCACTTCCGCCGCCGTGACGCCACCCCGCGCTGTGACGTCACGGGGCGCCCGGGGCGGGACGGGGCCGCCGGGAGCCGTAGTCCGTCCCGTGGTGCCCCGCGCGGCGGCCCAAGATGGCGGACCGGCGGCGGCAGCGCGCCTCGCAGGACAGCGAGGACGACTCGGACTCGGCCGCTTCCGACAGCGCCGGCTCCGCCGCCAGCGCCGCCCGCTCCCGCTCGGCCTCCGGTTCCCGCTCGGGCTCCGGCTCCCCCCGCCCGCCGCACCGCCCGCCGCGCGGCGCCGCCGGGGCCCTGAGCGCGGGGCCGCGGGGCCGCGGGGCCGAGAGCGCTGCCGGCGGGGCGGCCAAAAGCGCCCCCGAGTCCGAGTGTGTGAGTGTGGGGGAGGGGGGCCGGGCTGGGGGGCCGGGTGAGGGGGCTGCGGGGGGGCTGGGGAACGTGAAGCAGTTGGAGGGCTCAGCGGGAACGGGGGTGGCACTGGGACCTGGGCGGGGTTGGGGGTCCCTGGTGTGCGGGGGGGGGCGGCTGAAGGCCGAGCAGGTGGGGAGGGCTGGGCTGAGACCCCTGCCCCGGGCAGGGGGTTCCCCCTCTGTCCCGACTGCCCGCTGGGGTCCGGTCCCTCAGCCCGGGGCCAGGTCTCATCTTTCCCAGTTCTCACCACCCTTTTTAAAGTGTGGTCACTGAAAAGCTTTTTTTGGGGTGGCTGGGGAGCTGGCCCCCCCACCTCTGTGGGCAGCCTTTCTTCTCTGGCAGTTTGCAGCTGGGTGCAATTTTGTCCTGTCCTGGGTTTGTGGTGCTGGTTTGTTCAAATTCCTCCCAAACCACAGAGTGTTTCTACTCATCCCTTTTGGTGTTTGGGCCCCTCTTGTCAATGTGCTGACTGGTTTTATTTTTGATCTGAGGTTGTTTTTTACCGTGTGGCTCCTTCACTCTGTCCTTTGACTAGAAACTTTCCCTGCTCTGAGCTGTTCCCCTTCATCCAGCAGCTTCTCTCTGCAGGGCTGTGTTTGTGTCGCCAGAGTCTCTAGCAGATGTCTGCCTGAGCTCGCCCCTGCTTGGCATCTGCTTGTTACTCCTGGGCTCCTGCTTCAAGTAATCTCCTTGTCCTTCCCTGAGGCAGCTGTCAGGGTCTCCCTTACTGAGGTGTCTGTCCATGTCACTCTTTTCCCTTCCCAGGCTGCCAGCACTTCACACAGTTTTCCCTCGAGCTGTGTTCCCCCAGAGCAGCTCAGCCTGGAGGGATCTTAGGGAATGTTGGGAGCAGCTCTGACGTTGTTTCTTCTTTCTTGGTCGCTGAAGCTGAGCTGCTAAGGGCAGATGCAAAAGGACCAGGGTCAAACCTTGTCATTGTGTCTGGGATTGTAGGATGCTGCAGGGACATGGCTGCTGCCCTTCACCTGTGCTAACACACCTTCCTCTCCCTCTCTCTGCAGGAAAGCGAGGATGGCATTGAAGGAGATGGTGAGTAACTACTCTGTCTGGCCCTGCGAGGGCTGCAGGCGTGCAGAAAGTGAAAACCAGACAAAATACCTTTCCTGGTTCTCCTGCAGTTGTTGTCATTCCAATTAATAGTGGGCAAATGTGCAGTGCAGGGACAGCTTGCCCCAGACTTGCCCTTGCTGCCTCCTGTGTGAGCCAGCAATGCTGCTCCTCAGGGAGGCTTTGGAGCTGCTCAAGGGCTGCCCGGGGACCCTTTGCCCAGGCCCTCCTGCAGCACAGGGAAGCTGCTTCTGTTCCTGCCCTGACTCCAAACTCCTTTCTCTCCCCCACAGCTGTACTCTCGGATTATGAAAGCACAGGAGACTCGGAGGTAAGAGGAGTCTCTGTCCTGCTGCTTAGAGGGTTCTGCTGAGTGGCTGTGTCTTGCATAATTTTAGCACAAAACCCAGTTTGTGTCCTTGGTTCCCTGCCCCTGCTGCAGTGATTTCCTTGCTCTCCAGACACCAGCTCGTCCTCTTCCCACCAGCCAAGTGGAGACTGGGAGTGATCCCAGATCCCGTGTTCCGAGCCCCTGGCCAGGCAGTTCTGTGGTGAACAATCCTGGTGCTGGCAGGAGCTGCCTGTGGACACTGGCAGTTGGATTTGCCGTGGCCCAGAAGGGTGTGGAAGGAAGCTTGTCAGGTTTTAATTAGTTAAAATTTAAAAACTAAGTGTTGTGTTGGCAGCTTCCCAGGCAGCACCCCTGTCTTCTGCAGCTGGGGGGGTAACACCCTGCAAGTGCTGGCTGCTCTGCACTGAGAAAATCCCCCCTTGTGTGCACCAAGACCCCCTGCCTGTGCCAGGGAGGGAGTCTTTGGCTGGAGTTTGCCTGTTTTTTTAGTTCAGAACCATAAATTTAACATCTCCAGGAAGTTTAGAGAAGTTCTGGTTTCTAATGATTACAGTGAAGGTTTTCTACTGAAAACCCTTCTCTGGAGACGGTTTTGGGGATCTTGAGGTGGGGCAGCAGTTAGAAGAAAGCATAAAACAGCAAGGCAGATGATATTGAAGCTCACAGGGGCTGTTAATTTGTGAATTAATCACTGCCATTAATGAGGAAGGCAGCACGGGGAGGGTGGGGGCAGCTCCCAGTGTTGACTGTGCAGCAGCTTTTCCAGCCTGGAACGCTGCACGGAGGCTCCCTGGAGGCTGGGCAGCTCTGGTGCTCCCTGGGCTGCTGGAGCAGGGGGGTGTTGCATCACTGACATGCCAGGATGACTCTGTTCCTGTGCCTAAAAATAATGCCACGTCTGGGTTTCCCCAACGTAAACAAAAGGAGCAGTTGATGTGCAAATACGCTGTGTTGAAAGAGAAAAATAGAGCAGTCTTTTTGTTAATGACACGGAGCTATTTTTAGTGTCAGCTCCAGCCTCAGCAAGGCTTGGGCTCCTGGAGGGTGAAACGAGGTCACGCTCCTGTGAGCAGAGTGCTGGGAGTGAGTCAGCTGAGTAACTCCAGGGAATTTGGGAACGCGGCACTGGCTGGATCCGGGCCCTCGGTGTGGGAAGGAAGGGACGCTCTGAGGGCCCTTGCTTGTGGCTTTGTGGGAGAGCTGGTCCTGGCTCTGGAAAGCCCAACTGGTGGATGTTGGTGGGGAGAGGTGTTGGGTTTAGTCTTTGTTTTTTCTATACAAATACAGAGATAGGAAGGACCTGGAGAGCTAATCCTCTGCTGTGAGAGAGTTGGGTCTCTGACAGCTGGAAGAGGGATCTAACTCCAGATTTGGGGACAGATTTGTGGGAAAATTCCTGGAGGACCTGCTGCTAAAGGGGCCTGTTTGAGTAACTTGAATCTGTTTCAGGTGCAGGAAGAGGATTACAGTGAGGAAGAAAGTGCCAAAGTGGAACTGAAGCAGGATAGTAATGGTTCCTGTGAGTCAGCAGCAAAAGCAGAGAAAGGGGATGAGAAACCTGACCCCAAAGGTGCTGTGACCGGGGAGAGGCAGAGCGGGGATGGCCAGGTAGGTGTTAGACGTGTTCCCTGAGTCATGGGGGGCTTGTGGCAGAGGGACTGCTGCAGTGGTGAGAGCTGGCTGATTTTGACAGGAGAGCACTGAACCTGTTGAAAATAAAGTTGGGAAAAAAGTTCCCAAGCACCTGGACGACGACGAGGACCGGAAGAACCCAGCCTACATCCCACGGAAAGGGCTCTTCTTTGAGCACGACCTCCGCGGGCAGACGCAGGAGGAGGAGGTCAGGTATGTGGGTGTCCCCTGCCCCTCTGGGGTGGGGGGCTGCCTCCTGGGCCTCGTTTGGCAGCACGGCTGGTTGCCTCAGTGTGCAGCTCTGGGAAGGTCTCTGCTTCAGTTGCCTGCTTGCAGCGTCCTGCCAGGACATTTTGGCTCCGTGTTTTGAAGGAAAAACCAAGGGTGGTACAGAAAAAGAGCCCGTAAGAAAAGCCTCTTGCCAGGGGGCAGGGACCCTTTGTGCTGCTTTTCAGAGGTAGCAGCGGATAGAGCAGCAGCAGCTGCTGGGCAGGAGGAGTGGGAGGAAGAAGAGACAGTGTCTCCTGTGCACACCCTGCTCTAGAAGTGCTGGGTGGCTGCGTGTGGGGCTGGTTGGAGCTGCCTCTGCTTCACAACCACCTCTTGGTCCTCCCCGTGTTGCTGTTCCAGGCCGAAGGGTCGCCAGCGGAAGCTGTGGAAGGACGAGGGCCGCTGGGAACACGACAAGTTCCGGGAGGACGAGCAGGCCCCCAAGACAAGGCAGGAGCTGATTGCTCTCTATGGCTACGACATCAGGTCAGCTCACAACCCCGATGACATCAAGCCGAGGAGGATGCGCAAACCAAGGTGAGCAGCAAAGTCAGACTAGAGCCTGGCCCATCCTGGAGGGACACTGGTCTGAAGCCCCAAATGGGAAACACCCCTTCCCCCCCACCGAAAATGGCTTTGGCTCCAGGGTAGGATCTTGGTCCTGGGAGTTCAGGATGCTGCATCCTGGAGAGGGGTTCTCTGGTACAGCAGTGTCTCTCACCCAGGGATTTCTTTCCAGTCCTTTGCACTATTTTCCTCCCTCAGGTTTGGGAGTCCCCCTCAGCGAGACCCAAACTGGTCCAACGAGAGGCCAAATAAGCCCCCAAGGCACCAAGGTGCAGACAGCACCTCGGCTGCCCCGCGAACCTTCACCAGCCGGAGCTCCGCGGGGACCGGGAGGATGCCCCCCCCTCGCAACTATCCGAGGATGGGGGGCTACAAGGAGACCCGTCCAGGCTACCGTGCTGCAGAAGCCAGTGGCCAGCATCTCTCTCGGAACTGCGAGCAGGCCAAGCAGGAGAACAGCTACCGAGGGAAGCGTGCAGAGCAAACCCCATCCAGGGACCAGTCCCCCGAGATGGAAGCAGCTCATGTCCACAGCAGCCCTGCCAAGGAGGAGGTCACCCTGGAAAACCAAGCTGCAGCTGCCGATGCTGCACCACCACCACCCGACAGACCAGTTGAAAAGAAATCTTATTCCCGGGCAAGAAGGACCAGAATCAAAGCTGGGGACACGGGGAAGCTGGCAGATGAAGTTCCCGCCTCGGAAGGGCTGGCTCCTGTGCCTCCAAAACCTATGCAAGCTGAGACGTCCCCCCCACCAGCCAAGAGCAGTAACTGGGAGTCACCAGTAGAATCCAGCTTGGATGGACTCGAGCAGGAGATGACCCAGATGAATCTCACCGAGCAGAACTGGACCCCAGGGCAGTCGCAGTTCATGCAGCCCCGGGAGCTGAGGGGTAAGTGGGGTGGAAGTGGGGGCAGCCTCCTGGTTTTCCACTGCAGCCCCAGCCAAACGCAGCTGTGCATTGTGTGCTGAGCCAGAGCCTCTGCCTCAGCCCAGCCCCAGCGTGGTGGGATCCGTGCTGGTTGTGGACATGGTTAGATAGGGCAACCCAGAAAGGAAAGAGGGGAAATTAAACATTCAAGTGCAGGTAAATTGAATTAGGGCTGGGAGGGGCATAAAACAAATCCTTTCCCTCTCTCTGCCCTGATTTGTGTTGAAAATGGGGGAGGTTCAGTGAAGCTGAAAGCCTGTGTGAGGAGCAGACAGCAGGGACTTGCTGGATCTCTGGGACCAGCAGCTGTCACAGGAGTAGGGCAGATAAGGAGTGTTGTGCTCTGCTGGCAGGTAAAGGTGACAAGTAATCGGGTTCATGTGATGCCCTGCTCAGGAGCAGGAGGGAATTTCCACTCTTTATCAGCTTATTTCCTAGCAGTGGGATTTGATTGCCACTAGCTGAGGCCTGACTGGGATCAGCAAATCCATTTGTGCCTGGTAGGAGGAATCTGCTCCGTTGGCAGCAGCCGGTGAGGGAGGTGCATGTGGCAGAGTTACCCCCGTGCAGAGGACGGTTCTGGTTGAGCATGCATGTGAGAGGTCATTTGGGGATAATTATCTCTTTGCAGAATTAGAGTCTGTTCTGGGGAGTCATAGAGTTCTTCCTGAGGGAAATAAAACTGGAGCAAGGAGAAGAAAGAGACTCTCTGCTTTCATAAGCATCTCTTGAGGTTTAAGTCCTGAAACCGTCAGTTGTCTTGCACTGACCTGACTGGTAACATCTTGGTGTGGGGAGACTCTTGGTCCCCACTGCAGGGGCAAGTGAGCAGGGTAAAATGTGCTTGTAGTAGGAGAGTTCAGAAGTGATTTGCAGCTGAGATTATGTACTTTTTGCTTTTTGATGCTGAAAAATGAAACACCTTAACAAATTGACCATGAGGCAGCTCTAGAATGCAGGCAGCAGACCCCTTTCTGTCCAGAAGGACAGATTGTTCTGCTGTCCCATTGTTCCATCTAGGAGTTGACTCCTGGAGGGATGTGGCTGGATGAGCCAGCCAGTAGGTCCTTCTTTGTGCCCAGCATGAATTCCTGGGTGTGTGTTTGCAGTACTAGTTATCCGTGGGTGCTTCCAGCATCTGTTTTCTCCATTTTCTCCTTTTGGAATCTCCTGTGATCAGTTTGGTCCTGTGGTTTGAATGGTGTGCTGGAGCTTTGTTGTTTGGATTAAAAGGAGCCCAGGATCAAAGTGGTTACACCCTGCAGAGGGTTTAAACTCCAGCTTTTCCAGTCCCACGTGGATCCTTGTTTCTGCTCTGAGGAGGCCCCTGGTCTCTGCAGGAACAGAGCTGAGATCAGCACCTGGGCTTAGAGCTGAGGATTTTAATTGTTTTTCAGCAAGATTTAAAAGGTGTTGAGCAGTGTGGGTGATCACAGTGTGGCACAACAGCTTCTAATTTGTGTGGAAATGTTGAAAATTGTAACCTAAGAGATGGAAGTTGATGGAGGCTTCTTGTCATGAAAGCAAGAGCCTGTTTGTGATTCCATAAGATCCCCAGGCTGCTGGCATCTCCCAGCAGGGTGAGGTGGCTGTTTATGGACAACCCATGCAAACCATAATAACCAGTTTGTTTCCTCCTCAGGTATTCCTAACCATATGCACGTGGGAACTGGGCCACCACCTCAGTTTAACAGGATGGAGGAAATGGTAAAGCCCTTTGTGTGCAGGGCTGACTCCTGCTTTTAGCAGCGCGGTTATTTGTTTCTGGCCTGTGGCAGCCCCGTGTGGCCCTGTCCCTTCTGTGGCTGGTCATGGTTTTTACTCTGTGACCCAGGTGGAGGTTTGCAGGGCCAGGGATGGGGGGAGTGGGTGGGTACCCCCTGGCCAGAGGGGGTTGCTGATCCTGATGCCTTTGGGCTCTTCCAGGCAGTGCAGGGGGGCCGCGTGAAGCGCTACTCATCCCAGCGGCAGCGACCGCCGGTGCCGGAGCCTGCACCTCCCATGCACATCAGCATCATGGAAGGGCACTATTACGACCCAAGTGAGTGTTCCACTCCCCAGGCTCCCTGTGAGCTCTCTGAGCAGCTGGAGCCCCCACCTCCTGTCAGGGTTGGGTAGATCTGAAGGCTTTGTCTTCCCTTTCCTGTGTAAATAGTCACGGCATCATCTCCTGTTGGTGGCTCAAGAACTGCTCTGAGCCTGCCTGGTCAGTGTTTGAACCCACTGAGATACAATCAGTGTTTCCACCTCCCTGTGCTCTTTAGGTGACATGGGAACTAGGATTTAAAATTAACTTGAAATCAGAACAATGTCTCTGAGATTTAAGAGTGGGGAGGATTACAGAACAAGACTGAGGATGGATTAGGAATTTCCTCCAGCATTGAAAGTGTTGGAGAAGAAATTCCCCCACGTGTTCTGCTTTGTAAAGGGAGTAGGAGGCTTTTCTGTTGGGAGGCTGTAGCCTGTGAGCCTGGTAGACTGCATGTGACTTGCTGCAGTAGAATAAAATTCAGTGGAGCTTTTCCTTACCAACTGTTGTGTGTTGCAGTACAATTCCAGGGACCAATCTACACCCACAGTGAGAACCCAGCCCCGCTGCCGCCCCAAGGGATGATTGTGCAGCCGGAGATGCACCTCCCTCATCCAGGTGAGAAGCCAGCTGGGCACGGGGCAGCTGCCACCAGCCTTGTGGTGGTGCCTGGGAGGCTCAGCCTGTGCTGGGGAGCAGATCATGCTGGTTTCATGCAGCCTCTGTTGCTGGGGGAATCCATTTTCCCCCTGTTCCTACAACATGGAACAGACCTGCTTCCCTCCTGCCGTGAGGCTGAATGTACAGACATTTAAATGAAAGTAAAAATAGGTGTTTCTGGCCCTTGCAGCCAGTGCAGGACTGAGGTCATTGAGCGTTTTGGCAGCTGATGTCTGCAGGTCCTGTGTGGACCCTCCTGGCTGAGTCACTTCCCATCAGGGGATGCTGGGCTGTGCCAGTAGCTGTGCTGGGCTGGTTCTTCAGTTCTTGCTGCTTGTGGATCAAAAATGAAAAGAAGAAATGAGAGATGTTGAACTGACATGTTCTGTCTCCCCACAAAAACAGTTTCTTGAAGTGAATGTTCTCACCAGGGCCATGCGTGGTACTGGTGAACTGGGACCCCAGCACTGGGGAGGGGGCCGTGCACCCCTCTGCTGGGACATGCTTCCCTTCCTCCCTGCCCAGCACAGCAGCCGAGGTGTTGTGGCTGCAGGAGAGGCCTTTGGGCCAAGGGCTCCTCCCTCCTGCTGCAGGGGGGGCACAGCCCTGCTGGCATTGCCCCAGCCCTCTGTGGGACAGACCACCTATACACATGATGTCACATTCAGCTTCTCTTTGTCACTCGCAGGTTTACATCCCCACCAGACACCAGCCCCCATGGCAAACCCTGGGCTCTACCCCCCGCCGGTCTCCATGCCCCCTGGGCAGCCCCCGCCGCAGCAGCTGCTTGCTCCCACTTACTTCTCCCCTCCTGGAGTCATGAATTTCGGGAATCCTGGCTACCCCTACACCCCGGGAGCACTGCCCCCTCCGCCCCCTCCTCATCTCTATTCCAACACCCAGGTAAGCCCTGCTGTGTGTCTCCTTCCTGAGCAGGAGCCATCGAGGGGAGCAGATGGGGTCCTGGGGAGTGTGAGTTCATGCTCCAAGGCTTGCTGGGAGAGGATAGGGGGCAACTGGGCTGCTCCGTGGAGGGAGGTTGTTTACTCTTTTCCACCTCTCCGTGTGGAGTGGGTAACTGAAAGGGACTTCTCCCATGGCTGCAGTGCAGCTACCCTGGATTTAGGGGCTAGGGGGTGAATTTGGTGGATCTCCGAATTGGGATCTTCCCCTTCAGAGGAGGGGAACAGCCTGCCAGGAGCCTGTAGACCATTACATCCCCTCCAGGTCCATGCTGGGCCAAGGACACCTTGAAAATTGCTTCTGTTTGAGAAGGAGGCAGGAGGCTGGCAGCCAGCTGGTGCTGTTCTTTGGCACTGGCCAGCACACGGCTGGCTCCTCCTGCTCCATTCTCACCTCTGTGTGAGGTAGTGGCTGGGCAGCGAGGAGACCCATCTCCATGGGCACGGTGATGGGGAAGCTCCCGTGGCAGTGCTCCCAGCACGGGGCCACCCGAGCAGCACACGGCTGACACGCAGTGGCAGGCCAGAGATGTGCACTGTGCGCACTCCCTGCAGCCTCCCTGACCTTCCCTGCTGCCCTGGGCCGATCCCAGCTGTCTCCCCAGGGAATCACGCTGCTTTGGGAGCAGGTCCTGAGCCCCGGGGCAGCCAGAAGGGATCTTGGTGTGAAAGGAAATTGTTACCTGCCTTGTCTGTGCAGAAAAGCAGCAGCTCAGACAGGGCAGAGCTGCAGGGCAGAGGAGCCCATCGGCCATGAGCTGCAGCCCAGCCTGTGCCTGCCCAGAGCGGGGAGACCTGGGGAGGGCCAGGGCCAGGCTGGGGGTCCCCCAGGAGCTGTGGGTGCTGCTGTTTTGTAGCTTTGGGGAGCACAGCACAAATCAACCCCCCATCCCCCTGTGGCTGCTCACCCTTGGTGCTGGGTGGTGGCATCTTTGCACAGCCTGGTCATGTGCCTGGGGGGGCTCTTGTGGGGGGTGCAGCCCCCGCAGCAACAGGCACTGATGTTCTGCTCTCTGGGGAACACAGGCCCAGTCCCAGGTGTACGGAGGGGTGACGTACTACAACACTGTCCAGCAGCAAGTGCAGCCCAAGCCTTCTCCACCTCGGAGGACGTCCCAGCCTGTCACTATCAAACCACCACCTCCTGAGGTACCGTCCCCTCAGTGTGAATGATGCTGTTCCCCTGGGGTGTGTGCCATGCTGCAGTCTCCCTCTCCCATCCAAAACAAAAATATACATTGTTCCAAGGAAATCTCAAACTGTCTAACCTTTGACATGTCCCAAACCTCAGGTTCTCGTTGCAGGTGGTAAGCAGGGCTCCAGTTAATTTGAGTTTCTAAATACTTTAAAACTAAACCCACGTAAAAAGTAAGTCCAAAGTTGACTCTTGCTTTTTTATTTATATACTTACTGAGGGTAGAAAACAAAACACTTTTAAGAGAAAAAACTCCAACCCTAATGTCAGAGGCCATGACTTCTCTGAAAGAATAAATGTTGAGACCTTAGTAGATAATTGAGGCAGCAGACTTGAAGGCTTTCCTTTCCCTGCACTGGGAGCAGTGTCCTTGCTCCCGTGCTGTGTGCACACACCAGGGTGCCACGTGTGTGTTTGGTTTCCTTGTTCATACCTGAGAGCAGAGCGAGCCGGAACAGCCTGGGCAGGGCTGTGCTGCTGCTTCCCTGCATGGGGGGAGGCAGCACCAAGAAGGGCTGGGAAACCTGCAGCGTGTGCAGATCTACCCTGAGGTTGTCTGATCAAGGGGCCCCTTGAAAGGCCTTGGGAGGGAAAAATGTGTAACTGTGAGGAGAGGTTGGCTGAGGGGGGCTGGTTGTGCCCCGAGCGGGTGCAGGGGCAGGCAGTGGCAGCTGGTGTGGAGGGTATTGGTGGCAGGACCCTGGTGACCCCCTCTGTGTGGGGCTGCCTCAGCCTCTGCTTCTCTTTCCTCTTCCCCATCAGGACAGCAAAGGTGAGAAGTCAAAGGAGAGGAGCAACACGTAGGGATGCGGCCGTGGGAATCCCAACGCCAGACTCAGCACCTCGGCACGGAGGAAGCTCCTTCCTGGGAAAGGCTCCTTCCCTGTGCGTAGGTGAGGCAGCGGGATGAAGTCGGCTGCACCGTCTTGTGCTCAGGGCCAGGCACCTTCCCTCTCTGGTTTGACTGGTGCCCTCCCGAAAACCGCCTCGCTCTGCTGCCCTGCCCTCCCCCCGGCTGGGGCGTGGAGGTCACCCAGGAGCCAGCCCCCAGAGTCGGTCCTTGGCCACAAGTTCTCGCAACTTCTCTCTCTTACTAAACGTCTGCCCTTTTCCCTCTCTAGGATGTTAAACTCGACTGGCTTGATTGTGGTCTCTGTTTTTATTTAAGAAATGAACCAGCTCCTTCAGTAAAGCTGATTTGTTTCTTTTGGGTATTTTGAATTTGTCTGACTAACTGGAGCGCAACATCCCCTGCCCCCTGTGGAGACAGCTGATAAGTTAATTCTTCATTTCAGTTCTCTATTTTAAATTAGCAAGTTTATTTCTGCCATTGTTTAAGCATAGGAGGGACAGCTGAGTGACAGGAGCCCGTCAGGAGCCTCTGGCTGAGCAGTCACTTCATTTAGAAGCACCTCCTGTTTCTTTTTCTGAACAAGTGCTGTTGGTAACTCATGTTATTGGCATTTTCTGTCTGTCTCTGCAAGCCCTTGGTTCACATCGGGTGGGGATCAGTGCCCATGAGCACGGGGGGACCCCTTCCCTGCCACCACAAGCACCCATTGCCAAGCAGGGGCAGATTTCCACCGGCGCTGCTGCCAGCCCGGCAGCACAGAGGGTGTTTTATGGGCGTCCAGGCGCCGGGTGCTGCCGGAGCAGCCAAACCAGCTGAGCAGGGCGTGCAGGGCGGTTGGCTCCCAGCACTTGGGTGTTGCTGCTGTGGAAGTGGAAGGGGGTGTCAGAACCCGCCCGGCACATCCAGCCTGGAGGCAGCGCCTCAGCCCCCCCACCTGCCGCCCCCCAGCCCGGCGGTTCCCCAGGGGCCACGGCAGCCTGGCTTCCACCACAGGCAGTTGGAGGCTGATCTGCTGGGGCAACTGGCACCGTGGCATGGCCTCTGCCAGGCTGTGCCGTGCCAGGCTGTGCCATGCCCCCCGGCTTACCCGCAGGGCGTCACCCACCCCTCTGCGGCGCATCCCGCCAGCTCCGCAGCGCCTGCTGCTCCTGGTCACGCTTGGGCTTGGCCGCCGTGTCCTCGCAGCCGTTTGCAAATTGCATTAGGAAACTTGGCAGAGCTGCCGCTCCCAGCCCTGCCGCTCGCCCCGAGCACGTGCCGGGGCAGTGGGGCAGTGCCAGCTGCCGGGGCAGGCGCGACGGGCAATGTCGCTGCTCCAAGCAAGTGGCATCTTGGCCTCCCCGTCCCCATCTGCAGCCAGGGAGGGGGGCTCCGCAGCCCACCTGCCCACTCTCCACTCAAGATCTCCTGCATGCCTGCCTCTCCAGCAGAAATACCATCTTTGTTTGTTGTTGGTAACTCGAGGACCTTTTTGTATCTGATTTCAGATGTCAGGGCCACATTTTGAAAGCAGAAGCCCCTCATCTTTTCCATGTACCTGTTTCCCTGCCTTAGGGCTGAAATGTATCACTAACATATTGGTCATGTGACCAACGTCCAGGACCTTACAACACTGATGGGTTTTTGGCTTTGTTTATTTGGATTCCTGTCCTGTAGGAGTGCACGTTTGTAACCAGCATTGTTATCAGCACGCAGATGAGAATATGGTTTAGAAAGCAGCTCTCTTGTCTCTTTCCTTGGGCTGAGACCTGCCGGGAGGGCCGGTGTCACTGCCAGAAGCTCAGCCATGTGCCAGGAGCCCTGCTCCCCTTTCCAGGAGCTCCAGTGTCCCCAGGGAGAGCAGCTACAGCCTGTCCCTAAGCCCAGCAAGCCCCCTCCTCCCAGCTTAGCTCATTCACTGGGGAAGGACCAACTGGTGTGTGGGTGGTGTGGGCGCTGCCGCCTGCGCGCTGCTGTGCCCGACTGCCTCCCTCCTCCTTGGCACTGCCACCGCAGCCCCCCCGACCCACAGCCCCCCAGCCCACAGCCCAGCTTCCCACAGCCAATATGGTGGGGGTGGCACATACCCCCCCCTTCCCGTACACCCTCCTGCTGCCCCCTGCTTACAGGGGTGCTGGGGAGCCCTGCGGTGGTGTCTGTGTTCCTGCAGCCAGCCCTGGACTGTGCAGGGGGAGGGGACACCAGTGTCACTGTGGGGGTTGGGACCCCAGCTCCCCCTGTGCATCCTGCCCCAGCTCCTTTCCTCTGTTCCCTGCAGCTCTCCCCATCTCTCATTACCAGCAGTGGGGTCAGGGTCTTGGAGCCCATTCCAACATCAGAGGCAGGAGCCATCGACCTTCTCCTGCCCCCTGATGTGCTGCTCCTTCCTTCACCATGCCCTGCCTCAGTTTCCCTCCCTGGCAGAGGGCTTAAGGTCAAGCCTGGTCCAAGGATCATCACAGGGACCTTCTGGAGAAGCAGCCTCTCAACTGGGGGTGTCTCTCCCCTTCCCCCAGTGCTGAGATCCCCTCTCCCAGTGCTGCAGCTGGGAAGTGGGTTAAGGCGCTGGCAAGGGGAGGGATTTTTCCCTCGGTGTAATTTTTCCCTCCTACACAAGGTCTGTTTTGAGCTGTGCCTGGAGGCTTCACACCCCCCACTCGGCTGCCGGGGCGGGGGGAGGGAGCGCGGCTGCAAATGGAGGCACAGGCTTGGGGAGGGAAGCGCCTGCTCCAGATCCCAGCTCGTTAGGAGAAATAACAGCAAATTAATTAAGCTAATAACTCGCTCTGCGCCAGAAGTGCCCCTGTCCAAGCCGAGCTGGGGGAGAGGAGCTGGGCCGAGCTGCCGGGCCCAGATCTGGGGCGTTTCCCGGGACTGAGTGCAGCACATGGCACAGCACGATGCTCTGGGTCCATCCCACCTCTGCAGCCCCCTGCCCACGGGCTCCCATGGCCTCTCCGTGCCTCAGTTTCCCCTCCTGCCTCCTCTGGGCTCTGCTGTTGGGAGCAGCTTCTCCCCGTGCAGTCACAAGCCAGCAGGCACCACTCACACCCGGGACTGTGCACCCTCGATGGCTGCCCCAGGAAAAAGGGGACGGAGGAGCTGGGCTGGGGTCTCGGGTGGGGTGTGGGGAGGTCTGAGCGCTGGGGCCTTGAAGGGCAGGTGGAGGAGGGCCATGCTGTGCCGTGCCATGTCATGCCATCCCTCCAGGGCCTTGTGGGGACAGTGACATAGGGACACGTTTTGCCAATCTGAGATGGAGTTGCCAGGCAACTGTCAGGTGATGGAGAAGTAGGAACAGAGTGGGAGCTGCCAGGACCCCTGTCCCTCCATTGCTCCCCAGATCCCCCCAGGGCCTGCGTCACCCACTGCGTCCCCCCCGGCCCACCCCTGGACTGTCTCAGGGCTGTGGCTTGACAGGGAGCAAACCCTAGGAGGTGGTGATTGTGGGGGTACGGAGGATCCATCCCCCAGCTGCTGTCTCCAGTCTTGCCGTGCCCAGGGAGGTGAGGAGTGGGTGGTAGCCCCCGTGTCTCCCCAGCTGCTCATGGGGGGCTGGGGGCTGCGGGGCTGGGGCAGGGCGGGTGCTCGGGCAGGGGGATGGTGGCTCTGCCCCGGGCGGGCGCCGCGTCCCACCCTGCCCTGCCCCGGCACCTGCCCCAGCTTGCCAGCCCGGCAGGGCCTGTTCCTGCCTGGCAGGCAGCACGGGGGGCAGGCAGCTGCCCCGACCTGCTCAGCCCTGCCCCTGGGGCGGCCTCGGCCCCAGGGGGTGCCCGTCTCAGGGTGGGGGGTCCTGCACCCACCCCCGGCCCTTTCCCACGCCACAACGGGGTGTGCAGAGCCAGGCTGGGGGGGCCAGGGGTGGGTCACCCAATGCCTCCGGACATGCTCCATGTCAAGGGGATGCTCCATGTGGGGGATGCCACTGGAGGATGGTCCCATGTGCCCCAGGGTTGCCACGGGGCTGCGATAGTGCGGGAGGGGCACGTGGGTGTGTGAGGGGACAGGGCGTTAAGGTGTGACACGGGTGTGAGATAGCACGTGGGGGAGACACACACCAATGTGTCCCTCTGTGGGATGGCTCCGGAGGGGGTGACAGGGTGTCAGGCAGTACGGGGGGTGTCTCTGGCACTGTGCCCCCTGCCCCTGACTCATGGCGTGTGCCCGTGCCTCCGGTGTGATGGTGCTGCGGGGGGGAGGCGGGGATATGCAACGCATCACCTGTGCGGGGCTGCTGCGGGGGATGGCGAGGGGGGGAACGACCGTGTCCCGCTCCCTGCTTGTCACCGGGGGCTGCTCCGCCCCCGGCCCCGGGCCCGGTGCGGCAGCGGGCGGGGGCGGGCAGGTGCCGGCGGCGGGGCCGGGGCCGGGGGCGGGGGCTGGGCGCTGGGGCGGGCGCTGGCGGCGGCTCCGCGGGGCGCAGCAGGCGCGGGGCGGGCGGGGAGCGGCGCCGGGGCCCGAGCCCGACCGGAGCCGAACGGAGCCGCCCCCCGGCCGCCGCCGCCGCCCATGGCCCCCTGATCCGCCGCCGCCGCCGCGCCCGGGCGGCCATGAAGCCGCTGGAGAAGTTGCTGAAGAAGCCGGGCTCGCACCTGCCCTCCCGCCCCGCCGCCGCACCAGGATCGGGACCGGGACCGCGGCGGCAGAGCCTGTCGCGCCCCCCCGCCTCCCCCGAGGATCCTGCGGGGCCGCAGCCGGGGGGCGAGGGCCGGTGGCTGGAGCTGCGGCCGCCCGAGGCTCCGCTCCGCTCCCCCGAGGAGCCGTCCCCGGGCGGCGACCGCGACCGGGACCGAGAGCCGCCGAGCTCCGAGCCGCCGCCCGCCGCCCGCTGCGGCTGCGCCCCCCCCGCGCCCGCGCCCCCCGAGCGGCTCCTGGAGCGGCTGCTGGAGCGGCTGCCCGCGGGCGGGGGGCACGGCCGGGGCTGCCCATCAGGTACCGCGGGCCGGGGCTGGCGGGGGACGGGGGCCGCGGGACCCCCGGGGGCGCGGCCGGAGGATGGATGGACCGACGGGGGATGGAGGAGGAGGCTGCGGGGGTGCCCGGTGCGGGGAGCGCGGGGGCCGCGGCCGGGCGCTGCCGGGGGAAAATTATGGGGGGGGGGGGGATTGCGGCACCGGGCGGCGCTGGGGGCGACCGGGGGTGTCTGATGGGCGCCCGCCCGGCTGTGGCGGGGGGGATGCTCTGGTGGATGCCGGGGGGGTCACTAAGTGCCCGGCGAGGCGGTGTCACCGCGCAGGACACAGGCGGGTGCCCGGTTGGGGTGGCAAGGTCAGGCTGGGTCCCGCTGGGTGCCCCTGGCAGTGGGGCAGGCGAGGGTTCCCCGGGGCAGGGGGCTGGGCAGGGGTCGGGGGCTCAGCGTGGCAGGGAGATCAGCGGCATCACCGGGCCCAGCAGAGGCCGGAGGTGGCGGGCACCGGCTGCCACGACGCAGTCACCACCCCCGGTTGATACTCAGTATTTTCCCGGTGCTAAAATTAGCCCCAGCGGGATCCGCAGTGGTTGGGGGGGGGGGGGGGGGCGGTGGACACCCCTTCTCTCCAGTGCCCTGGTGACATCCCACTATGGTGCCAGGGCAGTTTTGGGAGCATGGAGCTGGATGGGAGCCAGGCTGGGATCCTGCAGGGATCCTCTCTCTGACCAGCCCTGCTCGGCTCCTGGGGGGCACTGGGGGGGCAGTGGGGTACCCCAGGCCCCTGCCAGCCCCACGCTGCAGGGAGGCTGGGGCAGGGTGGGGCTCACCCACATGATGGAGCCTTTCGGGTAGGAGCGAGATAGGGCTGGCAGTGCCAGGCCCTGCCTGCACCAACACGCTGCCAGGCCCGGCCCGGCGGTGCCCAGCCTGCTGGGGAGGGCAGGAGCCAGTGCAGGGGTCCAGGGTCCCACCAGCCACGTGTCCTGGCGTGGGAAACCTGACCCTGTGGCACCTCATGGTCCCTGTGGCTCTGCAGGATGGTGTGGGTGCTTGCAGAGGGATGGGGAAACTGAGGCAGGGCTGGAGAGGGTGCTGGAGGGGGCCCATGGATCCAGCCTGTGCCCCAGACTGCCGTGTCCTGCTTTCAGCTGAAGCTCGTCCCCCGTGGGAGCTCTGCCCTGGCGCGGTGGTGCCAGGGGAGCCTCAGCCCTGGCTCGGCACAGATCCGTGACCGGGTTAATGTGCCAGGGCCTGGGGGGTGGCTGGGCACAGCCCCTCCGGGGGGGTCAGGTCCTGTGGGCCTCTGAGGGGCACCAGGCTCCCCAGCACAGCCACGGTGTCCCTGGAGCACACGGGCAGAGCCCCCCAGCAGGGACCCCCCTGGCCCTGGCACTGACGGGCTCTGCCAGCGGTGTCAGCCCCTCTGCTCCCCCTGCTCTGCCCAAACACCCTCCCCAGGGCCGGTGCTGCCCAGAGAGCCCAACTGCAGGCACCAGCTCCCCTGGTACCACGTGCCCTGAGTGTGGCTGCCTGAGTAGTTGCTGCTGCCACCTGCTCCTGCTGCCTGCCTCAGTTTCCCTGTTGCCCTGAGCTGTGTCCCAATTTGGCTGCAGCCGGGCTGTCCCTGGCCCAGTGGTTTTGCCCAGGGGTCACAGCTCAGCTCCTGCCCTGCTGGCACCTCTGCCCCCACATCGTGCCCCCCCAGCCCTGCTGCCCCATTGGGCTGGGAACAGGTCCAGGAGCCAGTGCCGGAGCGCGGGGGGGGGGGCCTTGGTGGCTCTGGGCATCACCTTGGGCATTAACATGCCTTTGCCAGGTGTGGGGTTTGGGGGGTGTCAGTGGGTGGGCTGTGTAGGGGGGGTTCCCACGCCTGCCCCCATCTCCCCCAGACTCACTGCTGGATGACATCGTGCTCACACACTCGCTCTTCCTGCCCACCGAGAGCTTCCTGCAGCAGCTGCACCAGCAATATCCTTGGGGGTGCAGAAGGGGGGACGTGGGGGGGCCTTGGGGAGGGTGATGGGCTGCCAGGGGGGTGGGCATGAGGGTGCAATGGGGAGGGATTTGGGGTTGAGCATAGAGAGGGCGTGAGGGTGCAACCAGGAATATATCAGGGTGAGTGTGATGGTGGGCATGAGAATGCTATGAGGGTGACAACAGGTGGGCATGAGGTTGTGAGGAGGGCAGCAGGGTGCCACGGGAGGGGGTGCACAGGAACAGCAAGGAGGGAATTGGGGTGCTGTAGGGGTGGGCGTGTGGGTGCAAGGCGAGCAGCAAGGTGCCCCCTGGGTGGGCACGAGGACCCACACAAGGGGTGCCCGGGGTGCAGCAGGTGGCCGGGGGTCCCTCCTTGCCATGGCACCTCCTTGACGGTGCCACCTTCGTGCTGGTGGGGGGCAGCCCCCCGCCTCGCTGGGAGGAGGGGGCCGGGCTGCGGCGCAAGCGGGCGGTGCTGGCCGTGCTGCTGCATTTCCTCGACACCTACAAGGGGCTGCTGCAGGAGGAGGAGAGCGCTGGGAAGGTGATCAAGGTGGGTACCCCCCCTGCAGCCCCCCCAGACCCTGCAGTCCCCCACCCTGAGCGTCTCTTCCCCCTGCAGGAGCTTTATCTGCTCATCATGAAGGACACGTCCCTCTACCATGACCTGGAGGATGAGATCCTCAAGCTGCACCAGCTCGTGGAGTCAGTGGAGCTCAAGTGAGTGAGGGGACAGGGAGGTTCCTGGTGGGGGAAAGGGGGTCCCTAGGGTGGTAGGAGGGCAGGGGGTCCCCGTGGGTCAAGGAGTCCTTGGGAGGGACCAGGAGTTGTGATCCTTGGGGATGCCCAAGGGGGCTCATGAGCTTGTTAGGAACCGTTTGGTAATGAAGATCCCAGCTGGGGGGCTCTGGCAGATGCCCCTGGCAGGGCTTGGGGCGCTGAGGGGGCCCTGCCTGACCCTGTGGTGATGCTGTAGGGTGGCCGAGGAGACCCCCCCCCCTGAACAAGCAGGTGAAGCCGCTGTTCAGGCACTTCCGCCGCATCGACTCGTGCCTGCAGACCCGCGTGGCCTTCCGGGGCTCCGACGAGAGTGAGTGACCACGGCACCTCCCGCCGGGGGCTGGGCCTGCTCCGTGCCTCAGTTTCCCCAGACGGTGCTCTACGGTGCCCTGGGGAGGTGCGGGGGTCCATCACAACCCTGAGGACCCCCTTTCCTCCCCAGTTTTCTGCCGCGTGTACATGCCCGACCACTCGTACGTCACCATCCGCAGCCGCCTCTCGGCCTCGGTGCAGGACATCCTGGCCTCGGTCACCGAGAAGCTGCAGTACTCAGAGGAGCAGAGCGCCCGCGAGGACGCCCTCATCCTCGTCACCATGGCCTCCTCCGGAGGTGCCTGGGGGGCTGGGGCGGGGGGCTGTGGGCAGGGGGTGGTCTGGCTGGCACTGACCCCCTGCCTGCAGAGAAGGCGGTGCTGCAGCCCAGCGAGGAGTGCGTCTTCACCACCCTGGGCATCAACAGCCACCTCTTTGCCTGCACCAGGGACACCTTCGACTCCCTGGTGAGCACTGTGCCATGCCAGGGACCCCCCAGCTGCCCTCCCTGGGGCCACCATCACACCCTGGACAGAGGAGGGGGACCCTCCTTTGGGACCCCTGTGCTCCAGCACCCCTTGAGTGTCCCTGTGTCCCCCTGGACAGAAGAGGGGCCCTCTTGCGTGGCCCAGCCCCGTGCTCCAGCACTCTCTGAGTGTCCCCATGGTGTCCCCTCGCAGGTGCCGCTGCCTGAGGAGATCCAGGTGGTCCCGGGGGACACAGAAATCCACCGTGTGGAGCCGGAGGAGATCGCCAAACACCTCACCGCCTTCCACTGGGAGCTGTTCCGCTGCATCCACGAGGTGGGGAAGGGGCTTGGGGGGGATGGAGGGGGCTGAGAGGGGCTTACACCGTGGCAGGGGGACCCTGACGATGTGCGTGTCCCCTTCCCCGGCAGCTGGAGTTCGTGGACTACGTGTTCCATGGGGAGCGGGGCCGGCGGGAGACGGCGAACCTGGAGCTGCTGCTGCAGCGCTGCTGCGAGGTGCAGCACTGGGTGGGCACGGAGCTGCTGCTCTGCGAGGCGCTGGGCAAGCGCGCCCACCTGCTCAAGAAGCTCATCAAGATCGCTGCCATGTGAGCGCGGGGCTGGGGGCTCGGCGGGGCGGGGGGGCGGTTCTGCCCACCCCTCACCGTGTTCCCACCCCCCGCAGCTGCAAGCAAAACCAGGACATGCTCTCCTTCTACGCCATCATCATCGGGCTCAACAACGCTGCCATCAGCCGCCTGCGCCTCACCTGGGAGGTGAGGGGCGCTCCCTGACACCCCCCGGCGCTCCTGGGCCCCCCCCCGGTGCTCATGGACGCCCCCCTCGGGCTTGTCTTGCAGAAGCTCCCGGGGAAATTCAAGAACCTGTTTCGGAAGTTTGAGAACCTGACGGTGAGCAGAGCCCGGCCACGCTGCCGCCCCCTCCCCGCGGTATTTGGGGTGCTGGTGGGCAGGGGATGTTCCCACGATGTCCTGGGGTGTCCTTGCTCCCCCCCTCCCCCGGCCATGGCCACAGTCCTGTGCCCACGGCAGCCAGCACAGCGGGGGGTTCAGGGCAGGGAGCAGGTGCCTATGGGGAACTGCCCCCCCCAGCCTGACCCTCCCATCCCCCCCAGGACCCCTGCAGGAACCACAAGACTTACCGGGAGGTGCTGGCCAAGATGAAACCCCCCCTCATCCCCTTCGTGCCGCTCATCCTCAAAGGTGAGGGGGGCACCGGGGCTGCCTGCACCCCAGCTGTGGGGCAGGGTCCTGCTGCTGCCCCACAGAGCCCTCCCTCACCCCCCTGCTCGCCCCCAGATCTGACCTTCCTGCATGAAGGCAGCAAGACCCTCCTGGATGGGCTGGTCAACGTGGAGAAACTGGTGGGTGCTCCTCACTGAGAGGGGGGCTGTGGCTGAGGGACCCCCAGGGTGAAGACAGGGAAGGGGAGGCTGGTCCTGCAGTGGGGTGGGGGGCCCTGGGGACTACAGGGTCCCTGGAGATGGGGGTGCCCCAGAGTGGGCACAGTGTCCAGGGAGGCAGGTGGATCCTGGGGGGGTTGTGCAGGGTCCCGTGGGGCTGGGGGCTGACGGGGGCTGCTCTGTGCCCCAGCACTGCATCGCCGAGAAAGTGAGAACCATCCGCAAGTACCGGAGCCGCCCGCTCTGTGAGTATGGGGGGGGTGTGGGACCCCCGGGAGCCCCCCAGCACTGGGTGGGGGGCTGACCCTGTGGGGGGGGGGGGCGGGGATGTGCCTGGATCTACATCCCCATCCCCATTCCTGCATCTCTTCATGCGTCCATTCCTGTGTACCTGCATCCCCATCCCTTCATCCCCACATCCTCATTCCCGTCCTGGGGGTCTCCTCCTGCCCCCCCTGGCACGGACCCCCCCCCCCAGGCCTGGAGCTGGAGGCCTCCCCGGGGCAGCTGCAGACCAAGGCCTACGTGCGGCAGCTGCGGGTCATCGACAACCAGAACCTGCTCTTCGAGCTCTCCTACAAGCTGGAGCCGGGCGGCCAGTGAGGACCGGGGGGGGCCCTGCCCCGGGACCCCCCCTCGGGGGCTCCCCTCCGGATGGGGGGCCTGGCCCCCCAGCACTGACGCACTTTGGCCAGGGGTCCCAGCCTGGCATGGGGCTGGGGGGGGTTTGGGGACCCCGGGCGCTTCTCCCCCGTCCCCCTGGCACCCCCCCCGCGGTTGGGGTGCAGGGACCCCCCCCGGGGCCGCTCCCCCCGCGCTGCGCTCCCCTCTATTTTTGTACATGGCCCCCCCCGCCCCTGCTCCCCCCCCCCCCCCAGACGTGTATATTTTATACCGAGCCGCCGTCCGGAATGTACATTTATTTTTTAAGAAAAAGGAGGAAAAAAAGGCAAAAAAAAAAACCCAAACCAAAACAACCCCCAAACCACCCGTGGGGGGGGGGGGGGGGGGGGGGTGTTCGCGGAGCCCCAATAAAAGGCTGTCCCGGCGCTTGTCTCCCGATCTCGTGCTGGAGAGCGATGCCGCCGCCGCCGCCTCCCAGCGCCCCGATCCCGGGGGGCCCGGGCGGGACCTCCCCAACACGGCGGCTCCTTCCGGCCTCCCGGACCTGGCGGCGGGAGCCGGCGATGGCAGCCAGGCTGGGGGCGGCACCTGCAGCCCGCAGGAATCCCCTGGTGCGGGGAGTGCCCCCCGGCCGTGCCGCGCTGCGCTGCCCGGGAGCCCCCCGGCCCCGGGACCCCCCCGGCCCCGCCAGCCCCGCGCTCCCGCCGGGCGCCCTTCCCAAGATGGCGGCCCCGCCCTTCCCGCCCCGCCCCCCCCCCCCCCCCCCCCGCGGGGCGCATGCGCGGCAGGGCCCGCGGCCGCCATTTTGCTGGCGGGGCTGGAGGCCGGCGCGCCGCGGGGCCGCGTTTCCGGGTGCGGCGGGAGGAGGCCGGGGCGGCCGGTGAGCGCCGGGGGCACCGGGACGGGGGCTGGGGGGGCGGCGGGGCTTGTTAGAGCTGAGGTTTTTCGGCCCGCGGGGCTTCCGTGTGGGGTGCGGTGGCTCGGGGCGGGTGTGTGAGGTGCTGGGCGGGCTGCGCGGGGCCTGTGCTGGAGCGGGGCTGAGGGGCCGGGGTCTGTGTGGGGTCTGTGTGGGGAGGGGGGCGGCTGGGGGCGGTCTGGGGCCGGTGTGTGGCGCGGTGGGCCAGCGGGAGCTCGGGGTACGCTGTGTTCTTCAGGGGGTGCCGCGGGGGGAACCCGTCCCCCCCGGGACCAGGGAAGTTGTGAGCGAGTTCCTCGGGGAAGGCAGCGGTGCCGCCGGGCCCTCTGTGCCACGGGGGTGTTGGCGCAGGGGCAGAAGCGGGGGGGCTCTGTGGGGGGCTTGGGGAGGGTCTCCCCCCTCCCGCCCCTGCTTCTCCCCGTGCCACAGGGAGGTCACGTTCTTCCCAGCGCCCCCCCTCCAGTGTTGCCCCCCAGGGGAGTAGAGAGGGCTCCGTGTCTGCGTGTGGGTGGGTTTGGGGGGGGCAGCTGTGGTGTCCTGGGGGAGACAATGCTCCCAGGGTCAGGCCAGGCCCAGGCTCCCGGAGCAGTGTCGCAGCCAGGCCCTCCTCTGGGCCAAGCTACAAAAGCCCAAGCACGGAGCAGCAAAGTGCTGCGAGTGCCACGGTGGAGGCTGAGCTCTCCCTTCTGCTCCGGGTAAACAGCCACGGCTGTGTCTGCCCGGCCCACTGGCTTCCCCACCCATGGGGACGGCCCTGCCAGACCCTGCCCTGGACTCGAGGACTGAATTCCTGCTGCGGGTTTATGCTCCAGACCTCTCCAGAGCCCTGGCTATTAGCAAACAAAATAAGTAGCTGATTGTTCTCTGCGTGTCCTTTGGGACAGAGGGGGAGTGACGTGCTGTGGCATGAGCAGCCGCAGCCATTCCCCCCTGCAAAGACTCAGCAGAATTGATGCAGCTCACGGCTGCCCTTGGGAGCGTGGCTCTAGGACACCCCAAATCCCTGTTCACAGGGTTGCCCGAGCACCTCCATGTCCTTGGCCCTGTCCTGGGAGGGATGTGGATGGGCTCAGGCTGCAGGATGTGTGTGCTGTACAAGGATGAGCCTGGTGCTGGGTATGCCTGGACACAGAGCTGTCCCCCCCTGGGGCTCTGCTCCCTTTGAGGTGATGCTTGTTCTGGTGTTTGTCCTGTCATGGAGAAGCTGCAGTGAGCCCAGAGCTGGGGGTGGCAGTGGCCAGGGTGGGTGTGGGGCAGTGCAGGCCAGAGCCCTGCTGAGCAGTGTGTTCTGAAACAGCTTATTTTCCCAGCATCACCTAAAGAAGAATGTTTTTGGGGGTTTGCCTGAAGTTCCCATTGCTGTTAACCACATCTCTGCCCCAAAACTCCCGTGTGGTGAGCAGGGTGGGGGTGTCAGGTCAGTGTCCCCCCACTGCTTGGACTTGAGCAGTGTTTCCAAGGGCACATGCTGGGATGCAGAAGGAGGAGGTGCTGGCTACCTCCCGACCCTCAGCTGACATGGGGCACTGGACGCCTCCTGACTGCCCTGCTCTGGGCTTCCCCACCTGCCATCCAGGTGAAATGTGGGCTGAGGGGCTGCTCCCCCCCCAGCCTGCGGGGTGTCTGCAGCGAGGAGCCGGCGAGGCAGCATCCTGGGCCGGGTGGAGGCAGAGGTTTTGCATGGAAGTAATTTCAATGAACCGCAGCCTGTGCACTAGGCTGAGCAGGAGCCCTTGGAGAGGTGCCGGGATCCCCAGTCGGCCTCGTTTTATCTGTGGCAGACTTGGCTGCAGACGAGTGTCCGCCCGGCTTGCTGGGGCCTGGCTGGTTCCTGGTGTGCAGTGTCACCCGCAGCTGCCAGGGAGGATCCAATCTGACCTGCCTCCTGTCCTGCTGCCAGAGGTTTGCAGATGAGGTGTGAATCCACCCCGCTCCAGCTCAGCCATGCTATTTCTCCAGGGCAAAGCTACCTGCTGAGCGTGTCCTCTGCTTTTCACAGCTCTGTGCTGCTGCCTGTCTCAGCTTATTGAGCCTGTCATGTCCCCAGGGTGTTTCAGCACTGCTGCCTGAGCCCAGCCCCTCCGAGGGAATATCCCCTCTTCACACATCGAGTGCCAGTGGCCTTGCTCCCCGCCGTGGGGGCTGCCAGGCAGTGGCACAGCCAGTGTCCCACTCACCACCAAGCTGTGTTCCTGGAATGCTGTGCGGCAAATGCAAAGGCAGAGCCTGTTTTCCCATGGCTGGGAGCACAGACCCCTCTTTGTGCCGTGGGGGCGAGGCAGGGCTTGGCTACGTCCCGCCGGGAACAAACGGGAGCTGCTGCGGCGTGCAGAGCTGGTGCCATCTGGAGCGTGTCTCGTGCCTGGTGCTGAGATGTGAGCATGGCACAGAGGGGAGCGTGGCTGTGAGGGACACCTTCACCACCCCTGCCCTCCTTCCCTGTGATTTGGGTCCGGTTGAGGTAGTTTTAGCTGCTAAAAGTAGGTCTGTGATTCCGCACTGTGGCGAGCCAGCTGGTGCTACGGGCATGCCAGGCTGGGAAGCTTTTGGCAGCCGTGGGGCATTAGCCCCTGACAGGAGCATCCTGGTGCAGCTGCCACGCTGCTGCTGGTGGATCTGCTGCCTTTGCTGAGCGTGTTACCTCTGAGGTGACGTGCACCAGCCCCCGCTCCCTGCCAGGGCCAAGGTGATGGAGCGTGTTCCAGGTCAGGGCTCACTTCCCACTCTGCTTTGCTTTAAAGTGCTGTCGTCGAGGTGCTCCGGTCCGTGTCTGACCTACTTACTTACATCTGGCTGCTTGGAAGGAAGGCAGATTTGCTCTGCCAAAGAAGTAGCGTTCTGTTGGGAAGCAAAGGTGGGAGGAGGGAGCGGGGGAACGTGCCCTTCTGACGAGGGACTGAGCGTGTTGGGTTTCTCCTGCTGGCTCTGCCAGGGCAACTCTGGAATGAGCACAACTCCTCACTCTGGTGTTATGAGGTTGGTTGAGGAATTAAATGGTCTTTTCCAGAGCTGAGCTGCCTTCTTTGTCACCAGTCTTGGTGGGGCTGTGGTACCAGGAGCCAAAACCTGCTGCAGGGTCTCTGGAAGCTCTGTGTTGCTCCGTACTATGGTGTGGGTCTGGGGTTTGGGCTCAGGTGCCTCTCTGCTTCCTTTGGTCCATCCCTGAGCCCTGTCCTTCCTCTGGTGTCTCCCACATGCAGTCCCATAACCTTAGAGATTCCTGCTGCTCAGCAGGACTGGCTGCACCAGCCAGAGCTGTGGCAGCCTCGTGCCCTGGTTACAGACTCTCCCTCTGGCAGCTCCCGGGGCGGAGGCAGCTCCAGAGGGATGTTCCCTGGGAAAGGGGTGAAGCTGCCAGGTGGCTGTCGAGGTTTTCTGGGAGCTCTGCTCTGTCCTTACCAGAGGGAGCAGATGAGGTGAGTTGCAAATGCTGCCTGCAGGGCTCGCTGGCAGCGTGGCCCCTGGCAGTCTGGGGAGACGTGGTTGTCGTGCTGGACCCTGTGTCCTGGGATGCTGCCTGCTGGGATTCGCTGCTGCTAAGCTTGAGTGTCCTTGCTTGGTGTGACTTGCTGCTGTGGTGCTCAGGTGCACGCTGTGCTTATTGCACCAGGGCCTGTCTCTGCTTTCACTGCAGCAGCTGGGCACTTCCCTGTGTTTTCTCCTGCAGGTGTGGGGCTTAAACCTTCCCTCGGCTGGGCTGGAGCCTGGGTTGGTGGCCCAGGGGTTCTCGTGGCTTTGCTCAGGAGCTGGGAGTGACAGGGTGGCACCTGCAAGCACCATCCAACCTTGTTGATACGTCTCTCCATCTGTCACCCCCAGTCACTAGATCAGGTCTCAAAGCAAGCCCTTTTCTCCCTCTGTGCTGGCTGTAAACTTGCAGCATGTTCTTGGCACCCACCAACCTGAGAGGCAGCTGAGTGTGGATCCGACCGTGCAGGGAGCCTGCTCTGATGGGGCTTGGCTCAGTTTCCCCTTGGCATCGCCCCCGGCACCTCCCACACCTCCTGCAGCTGTGGCTGCTGCAGGGACCAGGCCCTGGCCACCTTCAGCCTCGTGCCCCAGCTAGGGGGGCACGTCCTGTCCTGCTGTCCTGTCCATCCCACAGTGTGGATCAGCCCCCTTGTCAGGTTTCTGTAGTTTGAGGGTCTTGCACAAACATCAAGTGTCCCAAAATAACACTTCAGTGCTGGGTATTCCATGCTAGCTTGTATGTTTTCTCCTAATGACTGACTGCCAACCTGGTTAGAGGAGAGATGCATTTCTATGGCCAATTAATTTTTTTAGGAGCAGTCAGTGATGGTTTTCCGCATGGCTGCTTCCTCTTCACGAGGCCATTGTGGCTCTGGGGTGACTTTATTCTGTGGGAAGGGCTGTGCCTTTCCAGCAGGCGCCTCCTTATAGCACCCAGCAACTTGCCCTCTGCCTCCATTACTTGCCCTGCGTATTCTGGATTGTGGATCGGCTTGTCTCCACTTGGCCTTTGCCTAGGAAAACCCTGAGAATACTTGGCCGGGTTTGGTGGAACAGCAGGAGACCTTGTGCTCCAGCCTGGCTCTGCTCATTGCAAAAGAGCACAGGAGGCTGGCGAGCGGGCAGAGCCCCAGCACCTCTGCCCTGCAGGAGAGGGGTGGCAAAAGGGACCAGAGCTGGAGATCTCTGTCCTCAGCCTTCCTGGGGGTGGGATAGTCCCTGACGGGGACATGGGGGAGTTTGTCCCTCCTGGAGGCTCCTGGCCAGGGCTGGGGAGACCAGCCCAGCCGTGGTGCTGCCTCGCTGAGCAAAGGAGCCGCAGGGCTGCGGGCAGAGGGGGGTGGGTGCTGTGGGGTCCTGGGCATGTTTAAGCAGAGTGTTTGAACGCAGGCGGGGGCTGGTGCTGCTGTATTTTAAAGGCACAGTTGTTCTCCATCCTGACCTCCAGGCACGTCTGTAGCTCGTGGATTTTCACCAGGATTTTTTTCCACAGTTGTAACCAAACTCTTTGGGTGGAGTCCAGGGAACTGGGCAGACCACTAGCTTTTCTCCTAAACCCCCAGCACGCAGCTGGTTGGGTCTTGTGGCACAGTGGGCTCTCACAAAGAAGCTACCTCTTGTCCCTGTGCGCCAGAGCAGGGGAGACCCAGCAGTGTCAGACCCCCAGCCCTGGCCGGGCATCGCTCCTGCCAAGAGGGTGGGTCGACTCATTGCCAACCACTTGGATCTCGGGGTGAGTCTGAGAAAAAAGCTCGGCGCAGGGGTTTGGAAGCCTGGCCTGCAGTGGGGTCCCCTCAAATCGATGTGCTTTTTTTGGCAGAGTTTCTTCAGGACTTTTTGCTGTTCCTGACTCGGCTGCTGCAGCAGCTGACGGTGTCAACTCAGGGGGGCAGGCTGGAGCTGGGGACCAGCTGCTCCCGGCTGAGGCCGCTGGTGCTGTTTCTCAGATCACTGTGCGTGCCAGCGGTTTGGAGGGACGGCCGAAGAGCCACGCGTTCCTTTGCAGTTCCTTCCTCTGAGGGTGTCAGAGCAGAGCCTGCTGCTGCCCTGGGTTCGCTGTGCAGAGCCTCAGGTGTGGCTCTAGAGGAGCCTGGTGTGAGTGGGGGTTTAAAAGGCTCTCAGAGGTGTCTGAAGCCGGTCCCAGCTCCCATCCTGCTCAGAGCAGCCTGAGGCCATTGCTGCTTTCCGTGCTGCCCTTGTGCCTTGAGGAGCTCCCAGCTCCATCGGCTCCAGCCTTCAGGCTTTGCTTGCTCTGAATCGGGCAGTGTTGGACCCGCAGTGAAGGGGATGCTGTGTCGTTGGCAGTTGATAAAGAGATGTTTTTATTTGAACAGTAATGCCACCCGGGCTCAGGAGCTGCTTTCCCTTCAGTGGCGTATTGTTCCCTGCCAGGCGTGGGCTGTGCAGCACGTTATTCCCAGCCCATGGGTCACCGTTATTCCCAGCCCGCAGGTCACTGTCGAAGCAGCCGGGAAGTCCCTGCGTCTCCCGCCACTTCCTCCGCTGGAACAATCAGAGATGTCTGTCAGAGAGCAGTGGTTCAGAGCAGTTCCTGCCTGGTCCCCTCGTGTGCCACCTCTCCCTCCCCGGCTTCCTTTCCCTTCCCGCCTGGCACATGGAACAGAGAGAGGCAGGGAAGTCCGCATGTCCTCCTGGGATGGGCTTTTCCTGCTCTTTTCTTTGCTGCGGCCTAATGTCAGGACATGGTTCCTCGCTCCTGATTAAAGGTTTCCTCTACCAAGGGAACAGACCTGAGCTTGGTGGAACGCTGCTAAAGGATGGCCTGGCTCTGGGGTCCAGGGGATGGGAATGGGGAAGCTCCACCGAGGGCTGTGGAATTTGGCCCCGAGGCGTTACAAACTTGTGTGTTGGGGGCTTTGTTAAAAACGCATTGTCAGTGACCGTGGGTTGTGAATAATTCACAGTGAACGTCTGAGTCCCGCGGGGCTGGAGTGTGTCTGTCTGTCTGCACGCAGAGATGCACCAGCTCTTAAGAGACGCTCCAAATCGAGATGGCAGCTCGCTCTCTCAAAGCATGCTGAGAAGATTTTAAAAGCCTGAATGACCTTAAATCCTGCGATGGCTGTCTTTCAGGATAAATTATTTATGTCGCATCTTCAGCGCTGCTGAAGCCCTCGCTCCTCAGGAACGGGCAGAAATGTCAGGCTTGCGAGGAGAGGCTCTGAATTGGGCAGAGCTGCGCTCAGGGTAATGAGGAACTGAGGGTTTGGATGGGAAGAGGTGGAAGATAAAGGCACCCTCCAAGGCGGGGGCGGGAGGGAAGGTGTTGGAGAGGTCCAGCCTTGGAAGTCGTCCCCAAACCGGTGCAGCCGCATTCTGCAGCCGACATCAGAGGGCTGGAAATTCCTCTTGATCTGCAGTTCAAAGCCGCTGACTCCCTGAGGATGAAGCTCTTCATCTCGGTTTGCAAATGCAGGCTCGGCACGGCAGTGAGCCTGGCTGTGAAACACAAATCCGCCACGGCACCCAAATCCCCCTGAAAGGCAAGGAAAGGCTTACTGCGTCTGAAGGTCACTGCTGCCTGTCCTGCTAAAAAAGCAAACCCCTCTCTCCCTCCAGGGACGAGCAGAATCCAGGGCTGCATGATGGAGCAGGCATTTCATTTCCCTTCACAGCAAATGGGGACTTGAAAAACCTGGTCTGTAGTCCTGTCCAGGGCAGCCTTGGCTAGTTCAGCTGTTTTATGGGGAAGAGGGGCTGCTGAGTGTGACGCGGTTGGGTTTTCAGTGTGTTTGGAAGGCAGGGTTGGCTGCTGGGAGACGCTGCAGGGCTGCACTGAAGCGCTGCCATGGGGCACGGGGGGCTGCGGCCATGGTGGGGTCCTGCACGGCTGCTGGGCAGCAGCTCTGGCAGCAGCTCTGCAGGGTCACCTCGACTTCCCTCCGCTCACTCTCCTCCAAAGTGAGAGCTTTTCACACCTTGTCCTCCTCCCATTTTTCTCACAGCTTTCTTCGGTTTTGTTTTTTATTTTAAAGGAAAGCCAGCGCACACCCCTGCCCCTCCTGGCTGTGCCCAAGACAAGCTCTCAGTGCTTTGATCTACCGGGTGTCTCGCTGCCCTGGTTCAGGTCTTTCAAACCACTTTCCCTGCGAGCACAGTGAGCTGCCACCACAGCATATGGAGCTCTCAAAGGCTCAGATCTGGTGTAGTGAAAAGATCCCTGGAAAGGAAGAACAAAGGGAAGAAATGCAGCAAAGTCGGCTGTCGGAGCAGCGTTGTTTCCAAGGGCATGGTTTCCATAAGGCGTACACCAGACAGTATGGGGTGGTAAGGAGTGCTGGGAGAACCCCCTTTTTTTTCTTCTTCCTGGAGGATTTAACTTGTGTCTCCCTAATCTCCATCAGCTGTCTCTGTCCTTACACACATTCAAGACCACAGCTTTGTTTTAAAAACAGACACGGATCACTCCAGCATTCCCACCCAGAGGTCTCGGCTGCTCTCGTGGTATGAACTAAGCAGCAGCCACCACGTGCTGAGTTCAGTGCCTCGATTTTGGTTTTTCAATGTGACCTTTGCTGTTAATCCACAACCTGAACGGGGCCATGTGCTGTAACAAAATGACCCGTTTCTCAGGAATTCAGCTCCAGTTTATCCTCGAGCTGCTTTAGTTAAACTCTCTCCCCTCCTCTCTCACTCTTCCAGGTCAGAGCTTTTATCTGAATGTGGGTTTTGGGGCAGCACTGGTTTTAAGGGCACATTAGGCACAGGGAGATAATGACTCTTGGTTTTCCTTGTAAAAGACCCCTCCCCTTCCTGGCTGTGCTCACAGGAGGTAGCATTGCGGTGGATTGTCCCTAGATGCCAGGCGCAGGGGGCAGATGGGGGGCAGCAGGGCAGATGGGGGGCTCAGCAGTGTGCTTCCCTTGCAGATGTGGCACTGACTGGTGTTCTGACCGATTACAAAGTCCCATCCCTCTGTGTACAGCGAGGTGATGTGTCCCTGTCCTGGGAGTGTCTGAAGGGCTGGTGTGACCCCAAGAGCTGTCGAGGTGCAGGGCTGGGTGGGAAGTGTCCCCATGGGTAGCCAGCTGGGGCAGGAGTGTAACGGGGAGGTGACGTGTTTCTGTTCCCATGGGTCAGGAGCAGAGGTGAGCCTGCAATGCTGGCACTGCTCCTGTGCTGGCTCAGGCCTGTGACACATGAGACCAAGTCAGGAGTCTCATTACCTGGCATGTTTCTCAGCTTATTTCTGCTAATTACCTCCGGCTGCTTTTGTTCAAACAAGGCCAGGGCTCTCCTGCCCATCGCCTCCCACTGGTCATGCCATGATGCTGTCATACTGTCCCCCCAATGTCACTCTCTGCTCTGGCAGCAGCTTCTGCTGTCCCAGCTCTGCGATCCTGCTGTGGGGTAGGAAGGAGCACAGGGAAAAGCTCTCCTGTTCCAACACGTCCCGGCAGTGCCGGCAGGTTCCAGACGAGCACGTTGCGAGCCGTCTCTGATCTTGCTTCGGTGGGAAAGGTACAGGCCAAGTGGGTTTGCTCCATTCCACTGGCTTCATTCCAGTCTGCTGCACGTCCCAGCCTGGTGGGGCTGGTGGTTGCCCTGGCAAGGTGGACCAGGACTCTCAGAATCATGGCAGGATCAAGCTCACACCGTTCCCAGCTCCACAGAGGTGTGGCCAGTGCCACCAGAGGATGTCGGGTGACTTAGAAAATGCCAGAAGATAGAGGGAGGAACATCTCCCCAGCGAGGGTGTCTGTAGTAGAGGAGTTTCTCACTCGGTAGAAGAGCTGCTTTTAATTAAAAGACAGCTTATTTATTTATTTTCCTGAACCGCAGGGAGCTGGTGGTTCCCTGGAGGGCAGGGGAACCGCCGGCACCGCAGCTGTGCTGCTGGTCTGTTCTTCCTGTTCTCAGACCTCTGCTGTGACAGGGAGTGGGAATGTCTGACACGTGAGGACAGACCTGGTCTCGCTCTGGCCTCCGTGTACCACGGTGTCAGTAAATTGTAGATAATCTGGTAGAAGGTGAGTGTCAGGAGGGATCAGGATTTTAATAACCTGATACAAACCATTTCAAAGGTTGTGGGCCTGGGTTTAAGGGCCTGGGTTGTAAAGAAACTTTCACTGTTGGGGTGGACATATCTGTGAGCTCTCTGGTTGCCTGACTTGGAGGTCAGGGATGAAAGGTCAGAAGCTTCAGGTGTGAAGCTCTCCTCCTCTTACCTGGCCTTGGCGTTGTGGTCCCCTTCTGTGGTTAAGGAGCAGGTTTTCCTTGGGGAAAGACATCTGTGGCCTGGAGAGGGGCATTTATCCCCTGCCTCTCAGTCTGCCCCAAGCACCCGAAACTCCCAGGGCAGCGAGTGAGGCCTCCAGTCATCGCATTCCTATTCCCTGAGCCGGTGCTGCTGGGACGGCCCTACCTGTGCACTGCTGTCAGAGACACGAGCTTGCCAGGGGCCTGTCCTGTGATCTCCCAGTGATTCAGGTTCCTCTTCCTGTCCCTGCTTCCTCCATGCTCAGTCTCCAGTGCGAGCTGGAGCTGCCGGGCTCTGCTTGGCCCACCACTGAAGCACTCCATGGGCTGGGAGCTGGCCTGGGTAAGCTACGGTGTGGGATGGATTTGGTTTGGGCTTGTGGTGAGCTGGATTGAAACATAACCAGAGTGGTGCTGGGAAAGCTGGTTTTGGACAGCTTTAAGGTGGGCTCTGGAGCTGTGGGAATGGCGTGGCACAGGGCACAGCCAGCCTTCAGAGTGTTGGGAGGTTATTGAGGCAGGATATGAGCAGTTTGGATAAATCTGCCTTATCTGTCAGGGCTGCTGGGGAGTGAGAGCGTCCCTCCCTCCATGAGCCGCAGGACAGCCCCATGCCACTTCATCTGCCCCCTGTATTGTCACCCTCTGGCAGAGCTGACCATGTCTGTGGCTGGAGGGGCTGCCAGGGCCGTGTGCTGGGGCTGCCGACAGGCTGCAGGCTCTGGCTCCTGTCGCACTTCCACGTGAGCTGCCTCCGGCTGCAGATAAAGGAGCTGGGTTGATGGTGCAGGATTAGCTTGGCCGTGTTTTCTCTGTTGAGTGAGGTGGTTGCGTGAGGAATGCCCTGAGTTCCAGCTACAGGCTCTGCGCTGGGGTGGGGGCCCTGATGATTCAGGGTGGGGTGTCATGCCAGCTCCCACCCCTGGGACCTGCTGCTCTGGGTGTTGGGAGAACCTGGATGCAGAGCCCAGGAGCCAGCTGAGAGAGGGCAGCCCAGCCTCCCTGACAGGGAGCTGCAGGCACGAGGCACTAGCCCAGAGCTGTGCTTTTCCTTTGCCTTCCAGTTCCTGATCACTTCCTCCCTTCCCGCAGGCATGAGTGACCAGGCTTGTCCCCAGCACTGAGCCACTGGAGCCGCCGGGAACCGGGCCAGGATGCCGATCCCTCCTCCCCCGCCGCCGCCTCCCGGCCCGCCGCCACCTCCCACCCTCAGCCAGGTAGGGCTCTTCTTGCTGCCCCTCGGGTGAGGAGGTGGCCACTCACTGCTACTTGTCAGGGCCCCCCGTGTGTCTCTGGACCTCCTCGAGTTCAGAGACACACAGACACACATCCAGAGCTTCAGGTAGCCCCTGGGCTATGCCTCAGTTTCCCTCACGGCAGGGTCTGTATACGGATGCACATGGTATTTCTTTGCTTTAGTGTCTTCTGCTCCATGATGGGTCGGGGGGGTGGAGCAGGGGACTGTGCACATGGCTGTAACAGAGCTGTGCCTTGGGTCTGGGTGGGATGGGGTCTCAGCCTCGCATTCTAAGACAGCATGAACTCCTGGGCAGCCCTGTTGCTCCATCTGGAAGAGGCCCTGGAGAAGGCTGTTGGGGTGGGGGTGCCTCTGGGCTCAGTGGAGAAGTGGGATGGGGGAGTCAGGCTGTGCCTGCTCTGTGGGTCAGGGTGTCCCTGCACACAGATGAGCTCCTGCTGAGCTGCTCCTTGTCTCCAGGCGAACACAGAACCACCCAAGCTGAGCCGAGAGGAGCAGCGGGGCCGTGGGGCCCTCCTGCAAGACATCTGTAAAGGGACCAAGCTAAAGAAAGTGACACAAATCAATGACCGGAGCGCACCCATCCTGGAGAGTGAGTACTGCCTGGCCCCAGGAGGTGCTCAGCCCTGCCCCAGGTGCTGCTGTGCCCTTCAGGGTGACTTCTGGGCTCTCACCCATCTGGTTTCCAGTGGCTCCTCATTGGAGGAGCTGATAATACCAGGCTTAACCTCTTTGCCTCTCTGCTTCCAGAGCCCAAGGGCAGTGGCGGCAGCAGCTACGGCTCCAGCTCCGCTGCCATCCAGCCGAAGGGTGGTCTCTTCCAAGGTGGAGTGCCCAAGCTCAGGCCTGTGGGAGCAAAGGACAGCTCAGGTAACAGTCCCTGGTTTGTGCAGGGGTTCCCTGGGAAGATCCCCGGGTGGGAGGGGTTTGGGGATCTTGCTGTGTTTGCCTGGGGATCTCAGCTTGGTAGAGGCAGAGACCCCAAATCCCCACCCCATGTGTGGGGGCAGGCAAGTTGCACTCTCCACGCCACCGTGTCCCATGACACGAACCTCCTTGGGGGGTCTGGGAGTCGCGTGTGTTGCTAAGCGTTTCTCTGCTATTTTCTGAGGCAACCTGCCTCCCAGCCAGCCAGAGAGCAAGCAGCCGTGGTGAGAGAGGAGCTGAGCATGGTGCCAGCTCCCTGCCTGTGCCAGACGGCGTTTCCTGCGGTCTGGCCCTCCCTGGCTGAGTGGGCAGGCTGCCCCACGCAGGCTCGGGGACACAGCACCACAGGTCCTGCTGTGCTGTGCCTGGCTGCTCACTCTGCTTTCCCTCACCTCAGACGGCTGCAGTAAGCAGACCCTGCAAGTCCCTGGCTCCAGAGCTGCCGCCCCCAGGCCCCCGGTGCCGGCCAGCAACAGCCGACCTCAGGATGATGCTGACAACAGCCGGGCTTCTCCGCCGGAGCTGCCGCGCACGCAGAGGCCGTCCCTGCCGGACCTGTCCCGGCCCAGCACCGCCGGTGCCACCGGCATGAAGCACAGCTCGTCCGCCCCGCCGCCCCCCCCACCCGGCCGCCGCGCCGCCGCGCCTCCCGCCCCCCCTCCGGCACACGGCGCCAAAGTCTCTTCCTACAACCGGGAGAAGCCCCTGCCTCCCACCCCGGGACAGCGACTGCCCATCAGCAGGGACGGGCCCCCTGCCCCACCACCCATTAAGCCCCCTCCCTCCCCAGTCAGTATCCGAACGGGATCGGGGGCTCAGGGCCAGTCTCTTGCCCCCCCACCGCCCCCTTATCGGCAACCCCCTGGTGTCCCCAACGGCCCTTCCAGCCCCATCAACGAGTCAGCCCCGGAGCTCCCGCAGAGACACAACTCCTTGCACAGGAAGGCGCCGGGCCCGTTGCGGGGTCTGGCACCACCACCACCCGCTTCAGCCTCCCCGTCTCTCCAGAGCAGCCGTCCCCCTCCCCCAGCCCGAGACCCCCCCAGCCGCGGAGCAGGTAAGAACTGCGGGCTCTGCTGGGCCCGTCTCAGCGTGTACGGGATCAGCCGTGGTGGGTCAGGCTGTGGCCACCTGCCCGTGGGGTGTTTGGGGGCTGGTAGGAGATGCTGGGGAAGAATCAACTGTGGGGCACAGCCAGGCTTCTGGACGTAGGGGTTGAGCCAGGGGCAGCGGCTGGACTGTCACCTTTGATGCATGTCCCCAGTCCTGTCCTCTATACACCTTTCACGCTGGGTGTTGGTGGTGGGTTGTGGCTGGGCAGCTCCCGCCTGTGAGGTTGGTGTGTCCTCCTGAGCGAGAGAGGTGAGAACGTGTTGGTGGCAGAGCTGCATATGCTGCAGCTGCTCCCCTGAGCTTCCTGAATGTCACTGGGGTGGTGACAAAAAGCTGCAGCAGAGCAGAGAGAAGCCTTTCCCTCAGCTGTGCAGCTGGACACCCTTGCTCAGCCCTGGGAGCCATCCTGCCCCTCTCCAGGCTGGTTTTGGTGCTGTGTTGCTCAGAGCAGAGCTAGTGATGGAGGCTCTGGCACTGCCAGTGCTGGGGTTTTGGTGTCAGGCACCCTTCAGAGGGGTGGCTTGATGAAAACTACCCACCATTTCCCCCCCATGCACATGGAGCTGGGTGTGAGCATGTCCCTGCTGCCGGGCACAGCGGTGGCTTTGCCCTGGTGCCCCCCCCATGTGCTCCTGGGCTCCGTGTCCAGACCGCAGCTCCCGCCTGGTTCCCTGCCAAGCCGCTCTGTCCTTCCGGCCTTGCCAGAATCCCTCCTTCGAGCTACAGCTGGGGATCTGCTCTCTTAGTCTGTGTGTAATTAGCTTAATGAGGAGCACAAACTGCCACTGTGCATCCGTGGGAGGCTGGGCAGGAGCGTGAGGTGGGTCAGATGGGCTGTGGGTCCCGTCACCTCCTCAGTGGCAGTGCGGACGTGGCTCCCCAGCCCTGGCAGGCAGCATCTTGCCTCCCTGGGGAGCTGCTGCCCTCAGACTCTGCTGTGTGCAGTTCATAACTGCTCCTTGGATCCCCTCTCATCCAGGGGTGACCTGGGTCTGGCCATGGCTGGGGCAGGAGCAGCCCCACAGGGGGTGTGGGCAGTGAGCTGGGGGGAGTGGGTTGGCTGGTCCCCTTGGCTGCAGCTGCCCAGGAGGAATGCAGATGTTGGGAACCAGCAGGAAACCTCGGCTGGGCGCGCGTAGGAGCATCCCTGGGCTGGCCGTGCTGGCCGCTGGCGCGGTCTGGCTCGCAGCTGGCCTGGAAAGCTCCGTGGAGGATGATGTCCTTGGCCCTGCTGCCGGAGGGAGGGTTTGCCATGGGGACATGCAGCCTTGGCAGGCTGTGCTGGGCTGTGCCGTGCTGACCCAGCTCTCCTTGCAGCCCCGCCGCCCCCTCCGCCCATGCTGCGAAACGGGGGGCGTGACGCCCCCCCACCCCCGCCCCCCTACAGACTGCACGGCTCCTCCGAGCCCTCCAGCCGAGGGAAGCCACCCCCACCTCCCACCAGGACACCGGCTGGGCCACCACCACCACCTCCACCAGTGCGGAACGGGCACCGGGACTCCATCTCCACTGTCAGAGCATTCCTGGGTGAGTGGGACCCCCGGGGGCTGGAGCTGGGGGAGCCCCTGTGTGGAGCCAAGCCCTTGGGCTTCCGCTGTGCTCCTCCAGAGCCACCTTCCCTGACCTGCCTGTTTTCCCTCTTCTCTGCAGATGACTTTGAATCCAAATACTCCTTTCATCCTGTTGAAGACTTCCCAGCCCCAGAGGAATATAAATACTTCCAGAGAATCTACCCCAGCAAAACAAACAGAGGTGAGGGAGGAGGAGGAGTCCCGCCTGGCCTGGCTTCCCTCCCACACTATCAGTGCTGGCAGGAGGTGACAGCAGTGACACTGTGGCCACTCACTGTCCTGTTTGTCCTGTGCAGTGGCTGGTGTGGCACGGTTATAAATGTAGACCGCAGCCCCAAGACTGAAGTGGGTGCTGGCTAGGGGCTGGGGGGGTGAAGAGCCCCTGTGCCGGCCAGGATGGGCCCCGAGCTTGGGCACTCGGACCCAGCAAAGTGCCCTTGCTGCACCGCTGCCGTGCCAGCCCTGCGGATCCCAGAGGAGACTCTGGGGAGAATGGGATGCTCGTTTATTTTTAGAGCCATGAATGTTTAATGTGGATTTGAAAAGCCCTGAGCTTTCCGTGCGTGCCGCAGCGGCTGCTTCGAGTCGCAAATCCCCAGCTCCAGATCCCTGCGGGGAGCGCGGGGGGGCAGCCGGTGCGGAGGAGGGAAGCAGACGTGCTGGATCCCACTCTGCGGAGCACCAGGGTAGCCAGCCCCTGAGCTGGTGTGTGCCAGCAGTGCAGGGCACGCCGTGCTGGACAGGTTGTGGTTTCAAGGGCTTTTTTTGTCTTGCAGCTACGCGTGGGGCCCCCCCTCTGCCCCCCATCCCCAGGTGAAAACAGGCTGCCCGAGCGATGGTTCCTGAGCAGAGACGGACCTCCTTCCCCTTCCTCCGATGGACCCTCCCCACTTCCCTGCCCCCAGGATCCTGCATGAGAATCTCCCAGCGTCTTTGGTTTTCCCAGCTGTGCCAGGACAGGCAGACATCCCCCTCCCTGCTCCCTCCACCAGCCCACCCTCATCTATGCATCTCCCCCGGGACTCGCTGACCTTGCAGGCAAGCCCGGACGGGTCCTTTCCTCCTTGCTCGTCGCAGACCCCGGCTGGTGCCGGCACCACGTGTTTGGCTGCAGCCTGGGAGCTGGGCATGGGGACTCGGGATGGCCACCGAGCCGTGTGTGGCCAGAAGTTGGGACCAGAGGTGTCTCAGTGCCCAGTTCTCGGGGCTGGGGCAGAGCGAGGGCTTGGAGAGGAGCTGGGCAGGGGATGGACACGCTGCAGGGTGACTGGCCGTGCTGGTGCTGAGCAGGGGGAGCCGGGAGGGCCAGCGGAGCCTCGTTAGCCCCGCGCAGCTGATTGCTTTTTTGCACAGGAGCCAGTGGAGGAGCAGGGGAGCGAGTGGGACCATCCGGGAGACCCCGAGGGTGCTGGGCAGGTGCTGGGGGCCGTGGGGGGACCCCCAAGACCCCCACAGCCAGCAGCTTTTCACAGCGCTGGGCCCGGCAGCCTTGGCTTTTAACACTAAATCACCAAACTAGAGCATTTTAACGGGAAGGCACTAATTGTCCGCGGAGGAAGCCGGGGGTGCTGTGACTGGGGTGGGGGTGGGACCTGGGGACACGGCCCCGCCCCGGGGGGCCCCGCTGATGTTTTGCCTTACACACTGCCCTGCCCGGCAGCCCCGGGCTGGTTTCTCTGTATTTACTCACCGCACCAGGGGCTGGACGTTAACTGTAGTTACTGATCGATTTTGTACGTTGTAAAACGCTTGTAACTGTGGGAGGAAGGTGGGTGCTGTGGGGGGGCTCAGCTCCCCCTCCAACGGTTCTGGGGTTTGTTTGGGTTTTGTTTTTGTTTTTTTTTTTTTAATTACAAAGAGGGAAACTCTCCCTGTTGAGGCTGGAGGCAGCGTGAGGGACATTTTGGGGGGTTTCTCTGCAGGATGAACCCCCCCTGGCGCTGCCATTTGGTTTAAATAAAGGTTAAATAAAGGTTCTTCCCAAGCGCTGGCTGCCCCCCCTCCCAGGGAGCGAGGGGCTGTTTTAAGAGGGAACAGAATCAAACCAAGGAGCTTGAAATCACATTTAAATAAAAGTAATAAAGTTACGTGTCTCCAAGGGTGCTGTCTGGGGAAGGGGGAACACGGGGGGGCTTCTGTGCCTCTTTGGGGACTCCCTCCTTCTTCTGGGGGGGGTAAGAGCGCCAGGGGCTGGGAACCAGGGCTCTTCCCGCAGTGAGGCTGGTACTGGGAGGCACTGGGAAGGTGGGATGTTGGTGCTGGGAGCACTGGGAAGGTGGGATGTTGGTACTGGGGGGGCGGGAGAGCAGCAGGGTCCTGAAGACTACAACTCCCAGGATGCTCCGCGCCTGCGCACACCACCTTCCGGCGGGGCCCGCGCGCGGTCGCCGATTGGCTGCTCGGCGAAGGCCCCGCCCCCCCGCCGCTGCGCTTGGCTCGAGACCTTGCGATTGGCCGCGAGGCGGGTGGAGCAGCCAATGAGGCGGAGGGGGCGGGGCCGGGCCGGGCCGGTGGCGGGAAGCGCAGAGCGGGGCCTGAATTGGCGCGAGAAGGTTGGTGGGGCTGGGGGGGGCAGAGCGGGGCGATACGGGGGGTGTAGGAGCGGCCGGTAGCCGCGGGACCGGTGACCCCCCCGCCTGACCGGTGCCCCCCTGTATCCGCAGCCCCGCCATGGCCAGCAGCAGCCCGCAGCACCAGCCCACCATCGCCTTCCCCCGCAGGAGGAGCGCCCGCCGCCTCGCCGCTCCCCCGGCCAAGACCGACCCCACCGCGCTGCGCCTCTCGCCCGGCTGCCCCAGAGCTCCTGCCCCCGCCGAGCCCGCGCCGGGGACACGCGCAGCCCGGACCAAAGCGCTGCCCTTGAGCCCCTGCAAGCGCCTGAGTGAGTTCTGACCCCTCTGCTCCCTCCCCGGGACCCCTCGGGAAAGGTGGGGAGCGGGGGTCCCTTTCCTGAAAGCTGCTGCGTGGCTGGAGTGGGCTGATCGACTCGGCTGCGTCCCCGCCGCTGCGGCTTCCTCTCGGCTTTGGGAGAAAAAGCTGCTCCTGGGGGGGTGAAGCGTGAAGCCTCCCCCCAGGGCGAGTGACGCCATCTTATGGCCTCTTGCTCGCACCCAGGAGCACCAGGGTCGGCCCCGCATGCTCAGCCACTCGCTGATCCATCTCCTCCCCAGGTGATGACAACCTCTGCAATGTTCCCCATGCTCTGCCCTGTTCCCCGGCCAAACGCAGCAAGGAGAACCAGGGGCGCCGCTTGCTTTTCGGGGACCCCCCGGCCTCCCCTGAGAAGCCCAGCAGCCCGGTGCTGTCCCCACGGCGTGGGGGGCAGGAGACCCCCCGCAGCTTAGGGCCTGGCAGGCACCCTGCCCGCACCCGGCTCTTCAGGCAGGAAGGTGAGTGCAGTCAGGGAGGGGAAGAGGGTCCCAGCGGTGCCGTGGGCCCTCCTGAGCCTTCTCCCTCCCCGGTGCAGGTACCTGCTACCAGCAGGTGAAGCGGGTGCTGCACGCGGCCGTGCCTGAGCGCCTCCACGGCCGGGAGAAGGAGACCAGCACCATCCGGCAGTTCCTGCGGGAACACGTCTGCGGCCGCCGGCCCGGCAGCCTCTACATCTCTGGAGCCCCCGGGACGGGGAAAACGGCCTGTCTGAGCCGTGTCCTGCTCGACTGCAAGGTGTGCCACGGCTGGGGGTCCAGGCAGCAGCTGAGGAAGGGGACCAGCCTCTCTGGGGGGGAAGGGTGTCTGTTTTGGGGTTCCTGTTGGAGCAGGGAAATGGGGGAGGGGAGCAGAGCCCTGTCGTGCTGCCAGTTCAGGGGAGGGGGCAACAGGTTGTGGCTGGTGTAATTGCTCTGTTCCTGGCAGGATGAACTCTCCGGGAGCAAAACCATTGTCCTGAACTGCATGTCGCTGAGCAGCCCCCAGGGTGTCTTCCCCGCCCTGGGGCAGCAGCTGGGCCTGCCCGTGGTCACTGGCCGGGAGGGCCTGCGCAGGCTGGAGGCAAAGCTGACGGCCCAGGGGCCTATGGTGTGAGTTTCCACTCAGGGGGGTGGTGTGGGGGTCCCCCCTTGGCACCCCAGCTCTCCCTGCTCAGGGTGCTGCAAAGGGGCTGAGAGCAGAGCAGGATCTGATCCATGTTTCCCTCCCACAGCCTCCTAGTGCTGGACGAGCTGGACCAGCTGGAGAGCAAAGGGCAGGACGTGCTCTACACCCTCTTTGAGTGGCCCCAGCTGCCCAGGTCCAGGCTTGTCCTTGTGGGTGAGTTGGCGGCAGTGTGGCACTGCCCACCCTGGTGACCCTTTCTTTTTTGAGGGGCCTTTGGGGGGTTTGCCTTTGCACCCACCTGCTCCCCCCTCAGAGCACAGCCTCATCCTTCCCCCTGCCTTGCCCACAGGCTTGGCCAATGCTCTGGACCTGACGGACCGAAGCCTGGCCCGGCTCAGTGCCCGCTCCGCTGGCAGCCCCCAGCTGCTGCACTTCCAGCCCTACACCAGGGAGCAGCTCGCTGCCATCCTGCAGGAGCGGCTGGGACAGGTGGGGACATGGGGGGGGACATACTGGGGGTGAGGGTCTCTTCCCATGGGCGTGGCAGAGCTGACAGCCTGTGGTGCCTTGGTAGGTGGAGGGTGACCCCGTCCTGGATGCTGCTGCGCTCCAGTTCTGTGCCCGCAAGGTCTCTGCGGTCTCTGGTGATGCTCGCAAGGCCCTGGATGTCTGCAGGTCAGCACTGCCCCAGCACCTGGCAATGTTGAGGCCCCTGTGAGCCCCACATGGCTCCCCGTGCTGGAGCAGCCACGTTGCCCGGCACTCAGGGCTGTCTCTCCCCAGACGTGCCGTGGAGGTGGTGGAGCTGGAGGTGCGGAGCCAGACCCTGCTCAAGCCGCTGCCCAGCGGTGAGTAGCTGCTGCCAGAGCCAAAATCCCGCAGGACCCGCCTCCTCTGGCTTCATCTCTGCTGCCTCCCCGCCCCTTTCTTGCTCCCCCTTTTTTCGTTCTCCTGCAGCCCTGTCTGTCCCACAGGTGACTCCCCGGTGTCCCCTGTCCCCAGACGCGTGGGGCTCCCGCACATCTCCCGGGTGATTTCAGAGGTATTTGGGGATCGGTTGGCACCGGGGGGGCAGGGGGGCCGGGATGCCTTCCCCCTGCAGCAGAAAGTGCTGCTCTGCTCCCTGCTCCTGCTCGCCCGGCACCTGCACACCCGGGAGGTGACGCTGGGGAAGGTGAGTGGCAGCGGGACCCTCTTGGGGCTGGATCTGGGAAGCAAGTGGGTGTCCCTGGGGTCTCCCATGGGTGCTGTGCCATGGTGTAACCCCTGCCCTGTCTTCCCCAGCTTCATGACACCTACAGCCAGGTCTGCCGGCGGCAGCAGCTCCCCCCTGTTGACCAAGTGGAGTGTCTGTCCCTTGTCACCCTCCTGGAGTCCCGTGGTGTCCTTGAGCTGAAGAAAGCCAAAGAGGCCCGGCTGGCCAAGGTATGGTGGGGTCTGGCTGGGTTCCAGGATCTAGGACCACCCTAGGATCTGGCAGCGTGGTTCTGAGGACTCTCCTCTCTCCCCCAGGTCTGCCTGAAGATGGAAGAGGCTGCAGTGGAGCATGCTCTGCAGGATGTGGTGCTGGTGGGCAGCATCCTGGCTCAGGGGCTGCCTTAGCCCCCCTGGAATCCCCTCCCCACAGCCCCTCGGTGTGGGCTGGGCAGACACTGCTCTGGGTGGAATTGTGGTGCCTGGATGGTTCAGTCAGGCTGTGTTGGGAGCAGGGAAATGGGTCCCTGAGGATTCAGCTGCTGTTTGTTGAGTCCTGCTCTGGGTCCCTTGATCTGGGGCAGTTTTATTAATGTTATTACTAATATTATTATTTCTGTGTGGTGGGGGGTTGGCACCCACCTCAGCCCCTTTGCAGCAACAGGATGGTGGGTGCTCCTGGGGCCTGGCGATGCTCCCACGGTGTTTGTTCCTGGCTCGTTGGGAGTCTTCTGGGCCCCCCGAGCCCTCGGCTGCAGGAGCGAGGGTCCCGATGCCCCTAGAGGGGGCGCCCGGGGTACTTGGCTCCAGGCTGTGCCTGTTCAGAGCTGGAGGGGGTGGGAACAGCGCCGCCCCGTTATCTCCTGCCATTAATAAAGTCGTTCTCGTTCAGCCCCTGCTTCTGCCTTTGTGCCCTCCCTGCTCTGGGGCTGTCCCACCCCCCTCCCCAGCCCCTCTCTTGCCGGGCTGCAGCCCCTCCCCCCCATCTCCTGCTTGTGTTAAATAATAGACGCTTTGACCTAATTTTGCAGCTTCCCTGGCTGGGGGGGAGCCTGAGGGGGGCAGGGAGGAGCTGGGGCTCCCATCTCCAGCCATCCCAGCCCGGGACCCCTCATTCTCCTCTCAGTGGGGGAGAGGGTGCTGGGTGGGGAGGAGGCGGTGGGTTGCCTCTGTCCCTGGAGTGCCTTAGTTTCCCCTGGCCCAACCCCATAGCCCACAGGGTGCAGGATGTGGGGACATTGCCTGTCTCCTTGCCCTGGGCATCCAAGCGGAGCCTGGTGAGGCAGCAGATGCCGGCACTGAACTGGAGTCCTGGTGCAGTCCCCATCCCCGGTCTGTGCCAGGGGACGCTCTATGAACAGGACAGGCTCTGGATGCCACGGGGAGGGGTGGGGAAACAGAGGCAGGGCCGGGGGTGGCCGGTGGCCCCAGCGCCCCCAGGCCCGGCTCAGCCATCGCTGCCGCGGGGCTATTTATAGCCCGAGCTGCCGTGTGTGGGACGTGTGCGGCGGCACGGGGGGGGCGGCGGGTTCAGCCCGGGCTCTGCTCCGCTCCGTATCCCCAGGGGGCTGCCTGTCCCCTCACCGCACTGTGGGGACTGTGGCCCTGTCACTGGTCACCGAGCTGCGGGGCTGAGCGGGGAGCGGCATCCCCGTGCCATGGGCAGAGCCGGGCCGGGGCCGTGCGCCCCGTGTCCCTCTGTCCCCAGCCCCCTCTGCTCACCGCGGTGCTGGGGGAGGTGGGGGGGGGCAGCCCCACACCGGGCTGGACTGGCTGTGTTGGGCATCGGAGGATCCCCGGTCCTATCGCTGTCCTCAGGCTGCCCGGCTGGGGATGGGGACGCAGCCCCCCGCGCCGTGGTAGCCTCCCGGGGTGCCCGCAGCCTCCCGGGGTGCCCGCAGCCTCCCGGGGTGCCCGCAGCCTCCTGGGGTGCCCGCAGCCTCCCGAGGTACCCGCAGCCTCCCGGGGTGCCCGCGGCCGCGCCGGCTCCGCTCGATGCCGCAGTGGATGAAAAATCGATGGCGCAGCCGGATTCAGCGGCGCGGGAGCCGGAGCCCCCGCCGGATCCATCCATCACCGCCCGGCGAGCGGCCGGCAGCGCCGGGACCACCGCGGCTCAGGGATGGCTCTGCTGGCCCCGGGACACCCGGGAGGCCCTGAGATACCGCAGGACACCCCGGGGAACCCCAGGGCGCCCCAGGACACCCGGGGACACCCGGGCCTGGCAGCGCAGCCGGAGCAGCGGCAGCACGGGGAGGCTGAGGGGCCGGCAGGGCCGTGTCCCCCCACTCCAGCACACGTGCCAATGTCCCCTCGATCTGTCAGACGTGCGTCCGTGTCCCCTCGCTCCGGCGCACGCGTGGGGCTGGGCAGTGCCCGGCCGTGCCGCCGGCAGCCCCCAGGGATGCGTGTCCGGCTGTGCGGCCACCCGCCTGTGCGCGGAGGGTCCCGGTGTCCCCTCGGCGGTGTCCCCGGCCGTCCCCTGTCCTCCCTTGCACTCTCCTTACATAAGCGGCCACGTGTCGGGCACGGCCGCCACTGCCGCGCCGTCACCACCGGCACCCAGATTCCATCTGACAGCCCCGTTCCGCTCGGCCGCTTCTGCCGGGGAACTGGGGCTGGGGGTGCGGGGCAGGACCCCGCGCGACCCTGGCACCGGGCCCCACAGCGCGGTGAGAGCTGTGGGGCCTCGAAGGGCTGGGGACATCGGGGACACAGCCCTGCCCCATTCACACCCTGGCACTGGGCTGCCCGCGCCCTGCCAGACCTCAGCACCCCGAGGCCGCAGGGCCCTGTGGCTGGGCAGGATCCATCCAGCAGTGGGTTCGGCCCCACGGCGGGGCAGCCTGGGGTCCCCGGTGCCCGGTGGCCGCCCCGGTGGGCTGCAGAGGGGGCGGTGGATTGTCCACCATGCACATCTGGGAGTGATTTGGCACATTCCTCTGGGCTGAGCACACGCCGGCGCCTGGGCCTCGCCGCGGCGCGGTGCTGAGGAAGGGGCCGGCAGCCCTGGGTGCTCCTGAAGTGTCTCACCTCGCTCTGCTGAGGGAAACTGAGGCACAGTGGTGGTCTGACAGTCACCCAGGCTGTGTGTGTGGTGGGGGTACACAGAGCAGGACCACAATGGTTGCGCCCTGAGCCTGCCCCAACTCCTCACTGCTGAGTTCTCCCCGGTGGGGGACACAACATCCCGACTGGGCGGAGGGAAGAAGACACGCGTGTGCGACCCTTGCACCGGAGTGGGGGGAGCACCCAGTTGAGGTTGCGGTTGCGCGTCCCCTTTAAGAGCCGCCCGTCCCCCCCCCCCGCCGTGCTCCGCGCGGCGCGCGCACCCCCTTCCGCCTTCTGGGGACTTCAAAGGGTTCCGATGTTCCGCCGGCCCCGCCCACGCCCCGCCCCGCCAGCCAATGGGGCGCCGCCTCCTCGGCGCCCCATTGGCTGGCGGGGCGGGGCGTGGGCGGGGCCGGCGGGAGGGGCGGAGCTTCTGCCCCCGTTGCCCCCCCCGCCGCCGCCGCCGCCGCCCCGCCCGGCCCAGCCCCGGGTAAAGTTTCCCTGCGAGCACATGACTCGCAATGGCCGCGGCCGCCGCTCGTTAAGCCCCCCCCGGTTCGCTCTTCACTTCTTAAGCCGGGTCGTCGTTTCAGCCCCCCCCTTCGCCGCCTCCCTTCTCCAAACCCGTGGCTTCCGCCGCCCCCCCGCCGCCGCCGCCGCCGCCGCCATGCAGCCGCCACCGGGAGCTCCCCGGTGTTAAGGATTTGGGTGTGTGAAGTCGCCGTGATTAAGGTAAGGAGTGGGCCCCCGGTGCGCCTCCGTGCTGCGGTCCCGCTACCGCCTTCCCGGTGCTGTGGTTGCGGGGCGGGGGGGGGGGGAACGTCGTGCCGGTGTGGCGGGGGGGGGTGCAAGAAACCGGGGAGGGTCTTACCGGCGGGGTCGCGGTGTCCCCGCCCCGGGAGGGGCTTCTGGAGCTCCTACCCCAGGAGGGGTGGCTTGGGGGGTGGGGGGAAGTCCCAGGGCAGTGGGGCGCCCCCCCCCCCCCCCCCCCCGAAAGCAACGCTGGGGATCCCCCGCCGGTAACGGGGGTTCCCCCTCTCTCCGTCCCGGTGGTGGGGGCCCCCGCTTGGTCGAGGCTGCAGTGAGCGCCGGAGGGGGGGGAGCGTTGCCCTCCAGCCCCGTTCCGAATCGCGGCTTTGGCGGTGTCGGGCTCACCCCCCCCCCCCCCCCTCCCCGTACCTCGGTTACCGGTTCTCCCGGTGCAACCCGTACCGGCTGCCTGGGCGCCTCCGACCCCCACCCCCCGGTAAGGACTCTGAGCATCCTCAATGCGGGGGACTGCGATTCCCCCCCCCGGGGGGCCGGGTCACCGGTAGAGAGCTCGATACCCCCCTGGGATCCCCGTCCTCCCCCCTTTCCATCCCCGTCGCCGTTTGGGGGGGCCGGGACCGCTTCCCCTTTTCGGGGTGCGGGGGGGGGGCGACACCGAGGTGGGGGTCCGGGAGCGGCGTCTGCGCCGTTTCCTGGCCGGCGGGCGGAGGAAGCCATCGCTCTCCGCGACTGACAGGGCCGGGAGGGGGGAGCCGGGGGGGTGGGCGACGGCCTCCGCCGCTGCCGGGGGACCGCGGGGGCTCTGCTGCACCCGGCCGAGGGCGGTGAAGCCCCCCACGGTCCCCTGGCAGCGGCACCTGCAGTGGGGGGGGGGGGGGCTGCCCCACTGGGTGCCCCCAGGATGAGGGGCACACCCCTCGTTCCGGGCAGCAGCCCCCCAAGGTGAAGGGGGTTGTCTGAGCAGACCCCCAAGCTGGGGTGTCCCCTCAATCTGTGCCTCTGACCTTTGACCTCATTGGGTGACAGGGACTGTCCCACAGCCTGGTGGGTGCTGAGTGGGGGATGCGGGGTGATCCACTGTGGGGGGCGAGTGTTGTGCTCCAGGGGGGGTGCCAGGGGCACTGGTGGCTCCGGGTGGCTCCGTGCTGGGATTAGCAGGTGACGGCTCGGTGGCTTAGCGGCCCCGCGGCCACTGCTCCTGGGCCATATGTCACCCGTGGGCCCCCGCGCCCTGCCCTTGGGGGTGACCTTGCTGCAGGGTGGGGACACGGGTGGCCCCGCGGGTGCTTGTGTCAGGGATGCCAGTAGGTGCCCAGCTCCTTCATCCACTACTCCCTGTCCCCTCAGGTGACACAGTTGCCACCAGCATCTCCCCTGGTGACATGGCTGCCACCAGCGAGCACCAGGAAGAGGGCAAGGCCCAGTGCCCCATCCCGCACTGCCTGGTGCCCGCAGGTGCCACGTCCCAGCCAGGATGCCTGGCTTCTCCTGGCTGTCCTTGCACGGCCGCCGTGTCCCCGTGCTGGTGGCAGCATCGCGGCTGCCGAGCCTGGTGCCGCCGCCTGCCCTGCGGCGCTGGGATTCACCAGCCCCGGCTCTATTTATAACCAGGAGGCTCTGGTGTGTCGACGTGCTACCCTCGGCTGCGCCGGCTGCAGGCAGAGTGTGCCCTGGGACACGGGTCTGCGCTGATGCCAGCGCTGCCAGCCTGGCTGTGCTTTTGGAGCCCCCTGGCCCTTTTTGGGGTCTTCCTGCAGCAAATCTTGGGGAGGTCTTGGACTGGTGGAGCTGTGGGTCACTTGCAGCGTGTGCCCGGGGACTCCTGGCACCCATGGGCACCCCACGTTGTGGGGCAGCCCTGTGCTGCAAGCCTCCCCCGGCAGTGCCAGCACCTTCAGGGGGAAGGGCTGCGGTGCCGGCAGGCGCTGGGGGGGGGGCCCGCGATCATATCTGCGGTGACACATGTGCTGATTACGGAAAATGGGTTAATCTCCCTGCGGCTGGAGGCGGCTTAGCGGGGGGTGGCTCGTGGCAGGGCCCGGCGAGGGGCCGCGTGCGCCCGTCCCGGCCTCCGTCGTCCCTGGCTGAGCCAGGGCTGCCGGGCTGTGACAGGGGACATGGCGCTGCCACACGTCTGCGCCCCTTCCTGCAGCCGGCACGGTGGGTCGCGGTGCCTGGACCCCCCAGGTACGCCAGGTCCCTGGCCTGATCCCAGCCCCTGGGAGCCCGCCCAAGCCGGGGGCACGGTGCCACCAAATCCCGGTGTCCGGGGGTGCCGGTGCATCCACCCACGCTGGCCCCGGGCGCCGTGTCCCGAGCGGCCCCGTGCCGCGGCCGGCGGTGCAGCCAGCTGCACTTGTCTGCCGGCTGTCGCCGAGCCAGAAAGGGCTGTCTGGGGCCGTGCTGTTCCCGGCACGCCATTCCCAGGGCGCCGGCTGCGCGCCGCATCCAGGGCTAAAAACAACCGGGAGCTGCTGCGAGCGGCTGCCTTGGTGCAGTTCCCGGGAGCCTGCAGGGAACCAGGATAGGGCACCCCCAGCACCGTGACATCCCCCAGCGGGGCTGCGGGACCTGCGCTTCCCTGGGCTCATCCCGGGGGTCAGGGCTGCACTGCGGCATGGGGGGCTAGCCTTGTCCTGGGGGTGGCCTTGCCGTGTGGGTGGGGGTCTCCAGGATGCTGCTGGGCTGTCTTGTGGGGCTTTGGGCTCTGTGAGCCAGCACCCCAGGGGCAGTGCTGGTGGTGGCGTGGCACAGCCGTGCCCGGCCCGGGGCCCATGGCGGGGGCCGGGGCACCTGTTCCCGCAGAAGAATGGCACGGCTGGTGGCGGGTGCGGGAGGTGTAACCGGAGCGGCGCGTTCCCGGTGTAACCGGAGCCGGCCCAGCCACGACAGGTGGAATTTCAGTTTGTGGCTCCCACCCGACAGCAGGACGTGGGGGTGCCAGGCAAGGACCCACGCTGTGAGGCCAGTGGCTGCTCCCTGGGGTGCCTGTGTGTCCCCATGGAGCAGGGAGGCTGGGGAGACAGTCCCCACCAGCCTGTGCCATGTCCCTGGCCCTGTGTCTGTGCTGGTGGAAGCTGGGGAACCGGGTGTGGGTGCCAGCATGTGGGGACACTCGTGCTGTCCAGGGACCTGCAGTGGGACTGACCTGGGTGCGCTGCTGGCCCTTGGAGCAGTGGGCAGGTCCTGGGGTCCACACTGGCCCCAGCACACTCAGACCCCCTCAGACAGGGGCCATGGGCAGCCCCGGCTCTGGTGCACACTGCCTGTGCCAAGCGTGTGCTGCCGGCGCTGGCCCTGCCGCCGGGCTGGGCCATGATTCACGCCTGCCCGGGGACGTGAGAAACGTGACGGTGACTCAGGGCTGAGGTGCTGTGGGGATACAGGGAGGGGGTCTTGCTTGGTGGCCCAGCCGGGCGGTACCGCTCACCCTCTGCGCTGCGCTGGCCAGGCTGAGGGGGAGCCAGGGGGGCTGGTGGCGGTGGGGACAGCTGGGTCCTTGGCCTTGCGTGTGAGGCTGCCCCGGGCTGGGCGCTGACAGCAGCGAGGAAACCGCAGGCTGTGACCGCACAGCTGCTCCGCGGGCTTCCTGCCCTGCCCGGCAGGCTGCAGCTGAGCGGGGCCCCTGCCTGGGGGGCATGGCACCCCCTCCCTCTGCCCCTGGCACCGGGGCAGCCCTGTGACCTGTCCCAGTGAGGGTGGGGGACACGGGCAGCAGCCACCCCTGCCAGATTTGGGGAACAGAGAGGACCGGAAGGGGCTGGGGTTGTGGGCTCTGGGGTGATGGTGGCAGGGGATCAGGGTGGCAGGATTTGGGGTGACAGGAGAACAGGGTGACAGGTTCTGAGGTGATGGGAGCAGGGTGGCAGAGGAGCAGGGTGACAGGGGGTCCAGGGTGGCAAGGGGCTATAGCAGCAGGGCCAGGGCTGAACTGAAACCTATCCACCCGGGAATCGAGAGCAGCAAGGGGAAGCTGCGGCTGGAGCGCGGTGCCCGCAAGCATGACAGGAAGGGCTCGGTCACTGCCCACCACCCTGCCAGGCACCCCGGAGCAGCCCTGGCCCTGCTTGCCCCCACTGTGTGTGTGGGGGGGCAGGGCGGTGCCCCCGCTCACCAGCATGTCGCATCCGCGTTGCATCCGGGCGCTGGCATCGCTGTGTGCCCTGGCAGGAAGCGTGACTGGCTTTGGTGGTGTGACATGGGCACTGGGGCTGGGGAGGCTGCCTGCACTGGGGAGTCTGTGGGCTGGGGCTGGGGGCCGTCCTGGTGCTGCTGTTCCTGTGCTGCTGTTCTGGTGCAATCCCTGCCACTCTGTGGTTATCTGTGTTGGCTGTGCCAGGACAGGGGAGCAGGATGTGGCCCTGCCCGAGGTGTGGGCAACAAATCCAGCCCGGGGTCACAGCTGGGGGCTGCCTTTGAGGAAAGGGTGTCTTGGAGGAGCTGTGCCGGTGCTGTCCTGCCTATCTGAGTGTGTGGAGTGGGTTTTGTGGCCCGATTTGGAGTAATGATTGTTTTGGGCAGCCATGGTCCCCCCAGCTGCACTGCTACTGGCCCTGGGAATGGCTCTGGTCTGTGTGTCCGTGCATCCGTCTGCTCCCAGGGGCCAGGGGCCACCCCCGGCCTGGGAGGGAGGTTCCTCGTGGCTGGGATTTGGCCCGAGCCCCGCGGCCCTGTTTTCCGCGGGGCTGGAACGAGGCGCTGGATTCCAGGAAGCTTCGGGCCCTGTCCAGCTCTTGCTGGGGACTGGAGGAAAAGGCGCCGAGCAGGGCGAGGGTGGGCCCCTGCCGAGGGGCTGCGCGGCCCCTGGCCCCGTGCTGCTGGCCTGGGGGTGCTCTGGGAGCAGGACCCCTGTTCGGGACACCCAGGACCCACCTAGTCAGGAAGCAGCTGTGTGTCAGGGTCTCTGCTGGCGCAGGGGCCTGTGGGGACTCCTGTGGGCTGCAACTCCTTGTCCCCACAGAGACTCACAGAAGTGGGGCCAGTCAGGCCCCCCAACCCTCCTAGCCCCCTTAGATCCTCTTGGCTGTAGCTGGTCCCGGGAGGCTGGCAGCTGCCTTCTGTTTTGGGGGTGCACAGTGGCCAGGCTGGTGGTGCTGTCCTTGCTCGGTCCCAGGCCAGTGGTGTGCTGGGGGGGCCAAGAGCGGGTTGAGTAATTGGGCCCCGGCGCGGCTGGCATGGTGCCCGGCGAGCACTTGGCACCGGCAGACATAAACAGTTCTTCCCGCGCTTCCCTCCCCTCTGCTCCCCCTGCCCAGCGCGGCTCGGGGCCATGGCCTGGCTGGGGGGCCACAGGCAACCCCCTGCACTGGGAGGGGCCAGTGGCATCACACAGGGTCCCTGTGGTCTGTCCCCATCCCCAGGGCTGAGCTGCAGTCCCCAGCGGATGCTGACCCAGTGTCCAGCACAGTGTCCCATGGGAATCCCACACGCACTACAGTCCCCAGCTGGGCTCCCTGTGCCAGGGGGGCAGTGACCTCCACCCCAGCCATTGCTGAGTGCCCACCCTGGGGGCAGCTGGATTGTTGGTCCCCCTATGGGTGCGCAGGCAGGTCCCCAGGGTGGGGTGCAACGCCAGGGCTGTGGGTGTTGGGAGGATGGGAATCTGTGAGCTGGGAGGATGGGGGTCCTGCCTCTAGTTGGTGCACCCAGCTGGGTGCTGGGGGGGCGGGCAGGGCCGTGCCCATCCCGGCCCCTCCCCAGAGCCTCGCCGGGCGGCCCAGCCTTGTTCCTCTGGATCCTTTTCCGCCTCCGCGGGGCCGGGAGCCAGCACTCTCGGCAAATAAACAGCCCCCGCCGGGCCCCGCGCCAGCGCTTAAATAAACAGCCAGCCCGGGATTGTGAAAGCCCCGTGCCCCCCTTCCCACCGCCGCCACCCGGCCTGGCCCGGGCCGTGGGGTCTGTGCCGCGCGGGGCTGGCACGGGAGCTGGCGGCACGGTCCGGCTCGTGGCGCGGGGCGGGGGCCGCGTCCCGACGGGCAGAGCCCAGCCCTGGGTGGGCGGCCGGGCTGAGCCCCCGCCGGGGGTGAGCCCCTCCTGCCCCGCGGCTCAGCCTGCTCGCACTCGGTGCAGGCGTGGGGGGAGCGGAGCCAGCAGGGACGTGCGGCCGTGACAGCAGAGAGCTGGGCTGGAGCGGAGCCACTGTCCTCAGGGGACCTCGGTGTGCCCGTCTTCCCCCCCCTCCAGCTGCCCCGCAGCCCCCCAAGGTGGGGCAAGGGGGGCTGCCCCCTTCCACCTCCGCCAGGCATCACTGCTGCCTGGCCAGGCCTGGGGGAGCAGGTTTGGGGCTGTCACGTAGCCCCTGGCCCGAGGGGTTGCCCCGTGGGGCCGCGGTGTCCCCACACCACACCCTGCCCCCTCGCCCGCTAAGCCAGGATTAGTGCCCTGCGCCTGCCGGTCCCCGCCGTCCCGGTGCCGTTAATCTGGGGGATCGTCGTTAATCTCGAGGGGAGCGCTGGGCCCAGCCAGCTGCGCCCTCCTGGGGCTGGGAGGGGATGCGGACCCTGGGGTAGGGGTAGGGGGTCTGGGGAAACTGAAGCACGGTTGGTGGGTGGGGGCCGGGCACCCCAGTTTCTCTGCTGACCCCTCTCTTTGCTCCCCACAGTGTTGCAGCAGCCAGCGAGGACAGCCACCAGGCAGCGGGTCACCCGCGGGCCCCATGCCCTGCTCGGCCCGCACCTGAGAGCCCACCCCTGCACCAGAGACCCCCACCATGGCCAGCAACAGCAGCTCCTGCCCTACGCCTGGAGGGGGGCACCTCAATGGCTACCCTGTGCCTCCCTACGCCTTCTTCTTCCCCCACATGCTGGGGGGGCTCTCACCACCCAGCACCCTGGCTGGCATCCAGCACCAGCTGCCCGTCAGTGGATACAGCACCCCCTCACCTGCCAGTGAGTAGCACGGTCCCATGGGGTGGGTGGTGGGACCTGCGGTGCCAGAGTGTGGGGTGTGGGGACCTCTATGCCAGGGTTTGTTCCCAGTGTGGGGTGCAGGTGCTGAGCCCAGGCTGCTGCTCCGGCTGCAGTTTGTAACCTGCCTTGTAGTGGTGGCACTGATGGGGGGGGTTCCTGCTCCTGGCCATCACATCACCCACCCATGGGGTGATATGTTTGGTGGGCACTAGCTCAGTGCCTGGTGGGAGGCAAGTGCCAGGCACTTTCCCCTTGTGTGTCTGCATTAGTGGTGCTGCTGGGGAAACTGAGGCATGGAGTGGGCAGTGACACCCGGCGGGGTGTGTGTCCGTTAATTGCTGCTGTGCGGCCGCTTTCATTAATGGTGTGTTTATACCCTGGCTGTTAATGGCCCAGCTGGCCCTGGTTAAGGGGGCGGGTGGCTGTCACCGTCCCCGGCACCCACGGCGGCCGGGGTGGGGGCGGATGCTGCACCGTGTCCCCGTGGTGGCTCTTTGTTCGGCGGCAGCGCGGGGGCTGCCGCGGGGGAGGCGATGAAGGCAAATCATCGCGTTCATCGCGTCTGCTCTTGATTCAATTTCCCCCTGACAGGGTCGTCCATCATGGCCCTGGCGATCACCGCCCCGCCGTGCCGGCAGCTGGGAGCCGCTGGCGGTGGGCTCCGGGCCGGGGTCCTCAGCCTGGCCTCACGGCGTGCCTCAATTTCCCCACACCCTTTTCCCATCCCTGGCACCCCTGTGGATGGGCACCCATGCCTGTTCCCGCGCCGTGCTGCCATGGGTGCCCTGCGGCACCCGCCGTCGGGGAGGCCCCCTTGGGTTGGGGTGTGTCGGGGGCCCCCCTCCGTCCCATCCCTGGCCCCGGGGGACGGTGCAGGCCCGGGCAGGGCCGGCCGCGGGCGCTGTCCCCCGCCGGAGCCGCCCCGGCGGCGGTGGGACCCAGTGGGACCAGTTCAGCGACTGGGTGGCGGCGGGTGGGGCCCCTCCCCCGCGCTGGCTCTGGGGCCATTCCCGCCGCGTGGCCTTGTGGGAACGGGCTGGGAGGGGGGGCGACTGTGTGTCCCCCGGTTCTGACGCTGGGGATGGTGTTGGAGGGTGCCCTGAGGTTGATGGTGGGGGGTGAACTCTGCCTCGGTTTCCCTTTGTCCTTCCCAGGGGGACGCAGTGAGTGGGTGCGCTGTGTCAGCCTCCCGAGCCCCCATCTCAGCCTGGTGGGTGCGTGTTTGTTTCGGTCCTGTGTTATTTGTGGTGTGCCCCCGGTGTCTGTGTCCCAGCTGGGGGGGCTCCGGAGGGTCCTGGTACAGCCACCCCCTCCTCAAGTGTGTCTGGCCCAGCTGCCATCCTGCCCTCACCAGATGTGCTGCAGCTGTGCAGCCCTGGGGCCGATCCAGCTGTGCCTTCCTAGGGGTGCAGATGCTCCCCCCGGCCCCGGTTTGCCCTGCTGGGGCCGTGGGTGCCAAGATGGGGCTGGGGGGGGGCTGGGGGTGCTGCGTGGGAGCTGTGGATGCTGATCCAGTCCCCCGACGTGCTCCACGCTTTGCCCCTGGCCCAAGGAAAGGGAATCGGCCGTATCCTGTGTCTGGTGCTGGGGACTGCCCCGGGTGCGGCAGGGGGGAGTGTCTGTTGCACCCCCAGCCCCAGGTGAGTGTCCCTGGGTGACCTGGGAACCACCATCCTGGCTGCAGCGCGGCCCTTCGTGCCGTGACTGGGAGTGCCTGGCAAAGGGGAAGTGAGCAGAGGTGCTGCCCTCCCCCGACCCCCCCAAGAGCTGCGGTTTCCCCCACGGGGCGGGGACGGGAGCCCCTGCCCCACGCTGGGCCCTGGGGTGGGCAGGGGATGGTGGTGGGGGGCACTCAGGGTGGGTGTGGGGTGTGTGGACACGTGTGTGCACGCACAGTGTGCACGTGTGTGCACGCAAGCTCAGGGAGGGGGGCTGTGGGGTGTGTGCGTGTGCCCTGTGCAAGGGGGTGTGCACATGCGTGGAGCTGGCAGTGTGTGCACGCCGGTCCAGGCACTGCGCGCGTGCGCTGCACACGTGTGTGCACACCACGCACTGTGCAAGGCCGCCCGTGTTCTGATGCCAGGTGTGCACACGCGTGTCGGTGCGTGTGGGGGTGCCAGGGCTGCCCCTGTGCCCTTGTCCCCAGGGGCTCTGGTGACCTCTCACCGTGGGGCCTGGCTGTCCCCGGGGGTCCCCTGGACAGCACTAGCCCGGGGAGGGTCTCAGGGGGCCATGAGGGAATCCCACCCACCATCCTGCGAGGGGCTCGCTGGGCTGCAGCCCCCCCGAATTCTCTCCTCCCCCCGCCCTGGTTCCCAGGCTGCGGGAAGCAGGACCCCGGCGCGGCCCCCTCCCCCTGCAGCCGGGCCCCCCCGGCCCCGCTCGGGGCTGCCGGGACGGGGGGCCCAGGGCCGGGCCCGGCCTGTCACCCTACCCGCTGGCTCCGGTTTCCTCCGCGCCGCAGTCGCTCCCCCGCAGCGCCCCGTAATTAATTAATTTTTAAAAATTAATGAGCAAAACGTGCTCCCTGCAGGCCGGGGGCCGCGGGTGGGTGGGGACGGCGGGGGGGGGCCCTCTGAGGACAGCGGGTGGGAGCTCCTGTGGGGTGCGGTGCTGGGGACCCCCGGCCCCCCCATCCCCGCCCGGGGAAGATTGATGAGGGTGGGCTGGGCGCTGGGCCCCTGTGCCTGGGAAAGCCCATTAGGGCGGAGGTTTTCTGTCACTGTCACGGGGGCCCGGGGGGGGCTGCCTGCGCCGGCCGGGAATTCGCTGCGCTCAAAAGCCGCTGAAGGGGATAAATGGGGTCTTTTGAAGTGGGCGGGCGGGAAGGGGGGGGGCTGCGGGGCCCCGAGGTGCCGGCGTGGGGATGGGGGAAGGGGCCGAGGTTCGGCACCCTGTCCCCCGGGGCTGCTGGGTGGGTTTGCGTGAGGTTCCTGAGTGTCCCCACAGCCTGTGACCCTGTGCTCTGAAGCTGCCCACCCTGGGGACAGCGGCGTCCCCGTGGGGTCCCGGTGGCTTTCAGGCTGGGTCTCCATCGTGCCCCTGGGGACATCTTGTGTTCCTTGGAGCATCGGGATGGGGGGGGCTCCTGCTGAGGGGGGGGGGGGGTCCATTCTGGGCTCTCCAGGCTGCTGGCGGGGTGGTGGGACGTGGCAGTGTCCCCGTGCCCCTCGCCCCGCAGGCTGCGTGCGGGGCGCTCCCCTCGCCCGGTTCCTCTTGGCTGTGCGTTTTTGGTTTTTTTCTTTTAAATCTCGGTTTGTTCCCGGTGCCGCCGGCGCGGGGCGGGCAGCGAGCGGGCACGGCACGGCCCTGGCAGGGCCCATCCGTGCCGTGCCACCGGCCCGCGTCCCCTCCGTCCCCTCCGTCGCAGCCACATTCTTTCCAGCGCTGGTAAATGAGTCAAAGCAGACATTTGTCATGTTCGCTGCAGGAAGTTGGAGGAGCGCTGGGCTTTTGTTCAGAAACCTGCTGGCTAAGCAAAGCCTTTGACTTTCTATTATTATTTAAACAGGCGCTGCTGATCTGCCCTGCGCACACACGCACATGCACACAACGGCTCTCGGCTTTTTTCGTATTATTTGTTGTTTTTGTCCCCTTCCCCTCCCACCTCTTTGAGGGATGTGGGGGGAGACTGGAAATCAAAGCGGGGGGAATCCTAGCTGCTCACTTTGGGACTGGGATGGATGGGGGACTGCTGGCATGTGCAGCATGTGTGTGCACCCTGCTGTGTGTGTGTGCACTGCTGTGCGTGCGTGTGCACTGCTGCATGTGCACACACGTGTGCTAACGTGTCTGCTCACACACACTCGCTGCAGCACCCCAGGCTTCCCCTGTAAAGGACCCCCTGGCATGGCTGAGGTCGTGTTCCCACTGTGGCGTGTGCTGGGCCTGGTGTGGTGGCTGTGCCAGTGGTGCTGTGCCATGGGAAGCGAGGGTGGGAGGGTGAGACCCTGCACTGGGGAGGTGACCAGTGTGGCAGGGCGGTGGCACCACCAGGGCCTGTCCTGCCAGCTGTGTCCTTGGCGTGTGTCCGTCCCTGTCCGGGTGTGGGCTGTGGGGCCGGGGTCAGCCGTGCTGGGTGATTCTGCTCCGTGCGGGCAGTGCTGTCACTGCTTGGGTGGCACCGGGGTTGGGGTGTCACCTCCCATGGGGACATGTGTGTATGGGCAGGGGGAGCGTGCGGCGCTCTACCCCACACAGGCCACAGGCAAACATGTACGTGTGCAGCAGAGGTGTGCACACAGTGGGGTCATAGCACATGTAGACATGCGTGCACACAGTCAGCTGTTTCTGTGCTCTCTGGGGCCACGGTGCCACACACATGTATGTGTGTGCAGAAGGAATGCACACACGTGGGCATGCACACCCCCACACAACAGTGCAGCAGGAGCACACGTGGGCCCCTCTGCAGTGGGGACGCCAACAAGCACTATATGCATCATGCAGCAGGAACATGCATGCACACGCATGCACACATGCGTGCAAACACGCGTACACACGCACCCGCACCCCCGGGGGACCGGCCGGGGGTCAGGGCGAGGTGAGCCCTTCCCCGTCGGGTTCACCCGCAGTTCACCCGCATCTATTAGGCAAATGAGCCCCGGCCCTCCGTGCCCCCCCCCCCCCCCCCCCCGGGCTCCGGGCAGCCCCCGGCCCTGCGCGCCCTCTCCTGCCCTCGCACCGGCCCTCGGCAGCCCCGGACCCTGCCGTGCCCCCCCACCCCGGTCTCGGGCAGGCTCCGGCCCCACCGTGCCCCCACGTCCCGGCTCCGGGCACAACCCCTTCGGCTCCGCCGTGACCCCCCGGCCCCGGGAAGCCCCTGGCTCATGCCCGCGTGGCTCCGGCCCCGCGTGTCCGTATCCCCCCGCGCGTCCGTGTCTGGTGTCGCCGACCTGGGGCGGGGAGGAGGAGGAGGAGGAGGAGGAAGAGAAGGCGGCGGCAGGGGAGGACGGGGGCGGCCCCGCGGCGCGGAGCGGGTTAAGGCTGTGGGGAGGCGGCTGGTGTCGGGAGGGACTGGGGCTGCCGGAGCCGCAGAGCCGGCGGGGTTGCGCCTTCCTCCTTTCCTCCTCCTCCGCCACCGCCGCCTGCCCGGAGCGGCGGGGCCCGGCTCCCCGGCTGAGCCGCGGCGGGGCCATGGCAGCGCGGCGCGGGGCGCCCCGGGGACCCGGCTGCCGGGGAGGGGGGCTCTGACCGCCCCGGGGCCGCCCCCGCCGCTCACCGGACCGGGGGAGCAGCTGCCTCCCCCGCACCGCGGCCCCGGGCCATGTACGAGGGTGCGGCGGTGGCGGGGCTGCCTCCCGGCCCCTTCCTCCGGATGGATTTCTACGGGCCGGGCCGGGGCTGCCTTCTGCCGGAGCGCGGCCCCCCGGCGCCCCGCGGGGCCCCCCGACGCCCCCCGCCCTGGAGCAGCTCCGGCCGCTGTAGGTACCTGCGCCCCGAGGGTAGCCGGGCCCCCCACTCACCGGTTCTGGAACCCGGCCCGGGAGGGGGAAGAACGGCCTCAAAACCCGGCTCTGATCCGGGCGGGGGGGGCACTGCGGGGTTGGGTGTGGGGAGGTGGGTGCTGGGATGGGTGCGGGAATGGGTGCTGGGTGCGGTGCTGGATGCTGGGATGGGTGCGGGAATGGGTGCTGGGGGCTTGGCCGCGGGCGGGCGGTGCTGAGCGGGGAGCTGGGTGCCGATCGCAGGGGGTGCCGGGCTCAGCCCCTGCCCCAGCGCCCTCCCCGCCGGCTCCATCGCCGGGCCCCGCTCTGCGCAGATGCCGCCATGAACAACCCTTGTCCTATTTCGGAGGGCGCTGGGACGGCCGGGCTGGGGCTGAGCCCGGCGAGGCGGGGGCCGGGGCCCCCCTCCCACCCCTCGCACCCCCTTCCCTCGCGCGGGGGCCGCAGCAGCTCCAGCTCCGCTGGGAATTTCGCTCCCTCCTGATAAGGGCTCCGACAAAATCCAATTAACCGCCGAGCTGCTGCGCCTGCTGCTGTGCGGGTGGAAGGGGAGCGACAGCCCGGGCCCCCCTGCCACAGCCCCACCGGGCATTGGGTTGACCCCATGGAATGGGGAGCCCTGGGTGCTGCAGGGGGGCCCGACCAGTCCTGCTCCCACTGGCGGGATCCTGCCCAGTGTCCCTCGGGGAGTCACAGCCTGGTGTCCTCTGCCATCCTTGGGGACATGTGCAGACACGGGCGCTGTGTGAGCACCTTGTTCTGGGGCAGGCAGGGGTACAGGCAACGTACCCGCAGCTGTGGGCCGGCCTGAGGGGGACCCGAACCCTTGCTGTGTGCTTTGTGCCTGCTGCCAGGGTGCTGCGGGTCTGGGCGTCCCGCGACCCCCCCCCCCCCTCGCAGGCAGCCGGCTGGGCTGGCCTGGCACCCTGGGGCTGCCGGCGGCGATAACGGCCTGGGGAGAGCCCTGCCGGGTGCTGCGGGACTGTCACCCTGGTATGGACTGAGGGGCCCTCCCGTGGGGTGCAGCAGGGTTTGGGGGGGGCTGACAAGCCCCTCTCCCTTCTGCCGGTTTGTCCTTCCCACAGCAATGCCCAGTGTGATGCCCGTGTCAGGCTCTGTTTGGGGGGGGTTGCAGCCGCAGCCCCCACTGTCTCTCTCCCCCCATTGTCTTGGGGCTGCTCGACTTTTCCCCTGGCACCGAGTGCGGCTCGAGGGGCCTTTGTCTGCAGCTGGGGATGGTGGGGGGCTGGCTGGGGGCTTTGGAGCCCCACAGCAGGCAGGGCCTGGCAGGGGCTCTGTGTCCCAGGCTCCAGTGCTATCTCCTGAGCACTGGGCTTGATCCAACTGTCCTGAGCAGGGTGACTGGGGGCCATCGTCCTCTGTCTGTGCCCACAGTCCTGCGGGAGAGGGGCACCAGGCCAGAGCCCCCTCCCCATGGGCCGCGGCCGGGAGGGCAGTGCGGGCAGCTCTGGAGGGACACACAGGGGCCCCGCCTGGGCCAGGGCACCACTGGGCTCTGGTCACTGTGACCGTGACCCAGCGGGCATGTGGGCGGCGGGTGCTGGCGGGACTCCCTGGCAGGGTGCCCTGCTCCCTGCATCACGCTGAGGTGCTGTGTCTCCCCAGTCCCGGGGGTGCCAGCCCATGGCAAGGCTCGGTGGTGTCGGGGGTGGCCGTGTCATGCCTCAGTTTCCCCAGAGACAGCTGTGGCTGGGCTGGCCCCGCGGTGCTGGCTGCTGGCCCGGTGCTGCCCTGCCTGGCGGGACACAAACTCGCTGGAACAGGCGCAAGAGCTGCTCCTTGGGGCGCGAGGACCCTGCCCGCTGCTCCAGTGAGGCCTGGGCATGCCATGGCGGGGGAAAGTGAGGCACTGGGCAGTTTCTGAGGGTGGCAGAGGGGCTTGCAGGAACCCACCGAGGCATCTCAAGCATGTGTGGGTCCACAGGGCATTTTGTGGAGTGCTGTGGGGGTCTCATGGGTTTACATGGAGTTGGGTTGTGTGCAGGAACCCACCCCACTGGGCACAGGATGGCCTCGCAGGTGGCGTTGTGGTGAGGGGCTGACCGGGGGCAGCACCCCCTGGGTGGGGTGCCCTGTGGGAATCATGGCCCTGGGCACCCCATGGCTCAAGGTTCTCAGGACCCTCCTGCCCTCCCTCCCTTGCTCTTCAGGGGACCCTCAGCCACAGGAAGGCCATGGGTGGGTGCCTACCCTCCTGTGGGTGCCCCGAGCCCCACTGTGGCCCCCAGCTGAGCTTTGCTCCTCGTGCCTCTGCTCCAGGGACCCATCCCTGCTCTGGCCTGGGAACCGTGGCCGGTGGTTGTGGGGGTGGTGGCAGCAGCCCAGCCTCCTGGGTCCCCCCCAGGCCCTGGCACGTGGTGTGGCCCCAAGGGCACTTTCCCAGGCCGGGGTGGGGGTGCCGGGGGTGGGGGTACCCCGAGGTCCCCCGGCGCAGGCGGGAAGCGGCCGGCGGGGCCGCGGGCGGGGGCGGCGCGTTCGCCCGGGGATGCCGGCAGAGCCGCAGCATCTGGTCTGCAGCTGGACTGCGCTTCCCTGGGCGGGGGGCTGGGGCCCCTCCTGCTCCCGGAGACCGGGCTGGGGGAGGGGAGGTCCCTGCTGTCCCCAGCCGGCCCCTCCTGCACCCAGCCCCTCGGGGACAGAGTAGATTTGCACCATCCTGCCCACTCTGCACCTTTGGGTGCTGCTCTGTGTCCCCCCTTGCCCCGCAGGGGCACAAGGGGTGCCCAGGACTGGTGCCACCATGAGGGAGTCCTGGGGAGGGGGTTAGGTAGGGGGCTGCTGTGCCTGTGGCCATATCCTCTCCATGGTGGCACGAGGGTCCCTTTCACTGGTGGCTGCGGTGGCAGGGGATTCCCGCGGTGTTGGCACAGCCCTGCTGGGGATGGCGTGGGGGGAGCCGGGTCCCCTCCCCCCTCCGCACCCAGCACATCAAAATCTTGTCAGATTTGCATTTTGCGAGTGCAGCTCTCCACGAGGAAGTTCTTAAATTATATAAAAGAGGCGATAAATTATAGACGACGTTCGCTCAGTCACTTTAATGGCTCCGCTCCCTCGAGTGGCAGCGGTGATTTATTCAGTGCCGCCCGGGAAGCTCTGCCCGACTCACTCGCCTCCACATTCCCCTATCCCACCCTGCACGGCCCTGTCCCACCCTGCACACCCATATCCCACCCTCATGCTCGTTTCCAAACACCACATGCTTGCTTCCTACCCCTGCACCCTCACTGGTCCCTGTTGTGCTGGGGGACGAGCGCTGTGGGTGGCTTTGTCCCCCTTGTCCCTCCTCCTGGCTCTGTCTGCCATGACCTTTGGCAAGTGGCTGGTGGCACGGCCAGGCTGGGGTCCCCCCACATCTCTCCTATGCCTCCCCCAAGCACCCCACCTCTGGTGGGACCCCTCCTCAGCTCAGCTCCAGGGTGGGTGCCCCTGGCCAGGGTCTCTCCCCACGGCACCCTGGCCCCAGGGGGAAGTGGGAGGTAGTGGAGCCCTTTTTTGGGCCCTTTTTGGGGCGCAGGGGCCAGCAAGGTGGGGGGGTGGGGGGCCAGGCCCGGCCTTTAATATCCTGTTTGACTGGTTCGCTTGGCTCGGCTGCAGAAAAACATTCGCAAACATCCCGGAGGAGCCGGGGAGCGTTTAACCCCTGCCTGGCTGCACCCCGGGCTGGGGCCGGCCCCCCTGCTGCCCCCCAGCCCCCCTGGTTGCCCTGTGCTGGAGGGTGGGGATGGGGCTGATCCTGGCACCTCCTGGGCAATCCGGGGGGGGTGGGGGGAGCCAGATTTGGGTCCTGGAGGGCAGGAGGGTGCTGGCATGTCCCATGGGATTTTGAGGTACAGGAAGGGGGGAGCAGGCAAATCCCACAACGTTTTAGGGTGCAAGGGGGAGGGGGGTGGGAAGGCATGTACCACAAGGTTTTAGGGTATGGGGGTCCCTGTCCATATCCCCTGGGCTGGTGGAGCCGTTCCAGCACGTGGTGGCTGGGGGGTCTGCCTGTTGCAGGGACCCTCAGAGATGCCTCTGATGTCCCCCTCGAGTGGCCCTGGGGTGCTGGCTGGGTGCCACATGCCTGTCCTCTCCTGGGGGGCCAAGCCTTTGGCTCTGGGGTAGTGGGCACAGCAGGCGAGCCCCAGACTGTGCACGCGTGTGTGCCCATGCGTGTGGATTAGTGTGCAGCACTGCCCCCTCCCCCCAGGACTGCACCGCGCCGGCCCTGCCGACACCATCAGTGCCCGCTCGGGGGGCTCCTGGGATCCCAGCTTTTTTCTTGTCCCTCTTTTTTTTTGTCTTTTTTTTTTTTTTTTTGTTCTGCCTGAATTCCACATCATCTCCGTGGCCTGGAAATGTCAAGTTGCATCTTCCCAGCTCGTGTCCTCTCCCTGCCGGCCTTGTGTGACCTGGCCCCATGGCCGGGCAGGGCTGGGCAGTGCCGGGGGAGGTGATGGGATCACCAGACCTGGGACCAGCCCTGGCACTATTGGGGGGTGCGGGGGGGTTCCCCTGGTGCCAGCCCTGCCCGGGGGTCTCCGTGCCCTGAGCGCTGTTGCTTTTCCTGCAGCCGTGGAGACGCAGAGCACCAGCTCGGAGGAGATTGTGCCCAGCCCGCCCTCGCCCCCGCCCCTGCCCCGCATCTACAAGCCCTGCTTTGTCTGCCAGGACAAGTCCTCGGGGTATCACTATGGGGTGAGCGCCTGTGAGGGCTGCAAGGTGAGAGCTGCCAGCACCTGTCCTGGGGGTACCGGCCCTGTGGGTCCCCGCGATCCCCAGGCCAGGCACTCACCGGGGCGTGCGGGGTCCCCAGGGCTTCTTCCGCCGCAGCATCCAGAAGAACATGGTGTACACGTGTCACCGGGACAAGAACTGCATCATCAACAAGGTGACGCGCAACCGGTGCCAGTACTGCCGCCTGCAGAAGTGCTTCGAAGTTGGCATGTCCAAGGAGTGTGAGTGCGGATGGGAATGGGATGGGGACAAGGTGGGGATGGGATGGGCATATGGACAGGGTGGGGACAGGGCTGGGGACATGCTGCCTGGGCACAGCCAGAGGCGGAGGGTTGGGGTGTGGTGGGCCATCCCAGCAGCCCCCTCCGTGCTCCCAGCAAGGCCCTGGGGGGGGTAGGGGGCCCCCTGGGTGTGTGTCCCAGCCGGGCTGTTGCCTGGGCGATGTGTGATGGATGATGTCAGAGATAAATGACGCTAACGAGGCCTCCTGGTGTCTGCTGCCAGTTGTCATGGTGCCCGGCTGTACCCCCCAGGCGCGGGGTGGCCGGGGGTGGGTGGCAGGGGGTGATGGCTGCTGGGGCGCAGCTGCCTCCTGGAGTCCAGCCCCATCTGCCCGCCCCATGGGGCCTGAGCCCCCCGGGAGGGGGGGGGCTGGTGGATGATGGGAGGGGGGTTGGGCACCGCCAGGGTTGTTCAGCATCCCAGGGGCTGCAGCTTGCCCAGCTCCTGAAGGGAGGGAGTCTTGGCCCCTCCTGGCCCTCATAGGCTTATCCCTGTGGAGTGCCTGCCCTGTGATGCACACATTGGCTCAGCTGCCATTTTCTCTCCCTGGTGTTTTTCTCCACTGAGTCGGCTTTGCAGCACAGAGCTGAGCTCTGTCCCCATGGGCAGGGCTGTGCCCCCCCCACCCTGGTGCATTGTCACCCCTAATTGCCTCCTAGTGACTGGGGGGGCTTATTTATTTAGCAGCTGGTGGCAGGGTCCTCGTCCTGCCCTGGGGGGACAGAGCACACTGGGGCTGAGCCCTGCCCTGGGCAGGAACTGGGGCCAGCGGGGCTGGGTGATGCTGACCCTGTTGTCCCTGTAGCCGTCCGCAATGACCGGAACAAGAAGAAGAAGGATGTGCCCAAGCCGGAGTGCTCGGAGAGCTACATCATCACGCCAGAGGTGGAGGAGCTCATTGAGAAGGTGCGCAAAGCCCACCAGGAGACCTTCCCTGCCCTCTGCCAGCTCGGCAAATACACTACGGTGAGTGTTGTGGGGTCCTGGGGAAGCTGGGCAGCAAGGAAGCCCCTCCCAGTGCCCTCACCCCCTGCCTCCTGCTGCAGAACAACAGCTCGGAGCAGCGGGTCTCCCTGGACATCGACCTGTGGGACAAATTCAGTGAGTTGTCCACCAAGTGCATCATCAAGACGGTGGAGTTTGCCAAGCAGCTCCCCGGCTTCACCACGCTCACCATCGCCGACCAGATCACCCTCCTCAAAGCCGCCTGCCTCGACATCCTGGTGAGAGCGGGGCTGGGGATGTGGATGGGGATGGGGACAGGGAGAGGACACCAGGCTGAGCCCCCTGCCCGTGCCCCCCCAGATCCTGCGGATCTGCACGCGCTACACGCCGGAGCAGGACACCATGACCTTCTCGGACGGGCTGACCCTGAACCGCACCCAGATGCACAACGCGGGGTTCGGGCCCCTCACCGACCTGGTCTTCGCCTTTGCCAACCAGCTGCTGCCGCTGGAGATGGACGACGCCGAGACGGGGCTGCTCAGTGCCATCTGCCTCATCTGCGGAGGTGGGTGCTGGGGGGCTCCCCAGCGGACCCCTGCCCCTGGCCTCCCCAAACAACTGGCCAAGAAGACCCTGCACAGCCACCCCAGTGACCCCCTTGGGGCCCAGTACAGGGAGCTGAATCATATCCATGCCCGTGGGGTGGAAGGGGAAATGACACAATGCGTGCTGCTCCCCATTAACCACTGTCTCCCCACCCCCCACCCCAGACCGCCAGGACCTGGAGCAGCCTGACAAAGTGGACAAGCTGCAGGAGCCACTGCTTGAGGCACTGAAGATCTATGTGAGGAAGAGGAGGCCCAACAAGCCCCACATGTTCCCCAAGATGCTCATGAAGATCACAGATCTCCGCAGCATCAGCGCCAAGGGTGAGCACTGGGGAGGGGGCAGCCACCTGCCTGTGGTTCCATGTCCCGGGAGCATCGCGGGGGGGAGCTTTGGGTGATTCAGGTCACAGTGTCCTCCAGAGGGGACAAGGGAGAGGATACCCACAGTACCCATCCTCCCGGGACACTGGTGACCTGGCCGTGTCCCTTTTCCTCAGCACCCAGGGATGAGCACAGCCAGGGGTTTTGGTTTGGGGGTCCTGGTTTGGGGGGGGTCCAGCAGTGCCCTGACCCTGACCCTTCCCACAGGCGCCGAGCGGGTGATCACGCTGAAGATGGAGATTCCAGGATCAATGCCACCCCTCATCCAGGAGATGCTGGAGAACTCGGAGGGCATGGACACGCTGGGGGGGCAGCCGGGTGGCCCCCGCGCGGGCAGCCTGGGCCCCCCCCCCGGGCAGCTGCAGCCCCAGCCTTTCCCCCAGCTCCAACCGCAGCAGCCCAGCCACGCACTCGCCGTGACCCGCGCCCGGCGCGCACCAGGACACAGCCCGGCACGCCGGGACGTCAGGGGGTCCCTGCGCCTCGGCCCTGGCTGCAGCCCCCCCGGGGCGGACTGTCTGCAGCCCCCCTGCCCGCGCAGCCCTGGGACCCTCACCCGCTGAAGTGGACCCCACAGGGAGCCCCGCAGCCTCCGGCCCCCCCAGCCCCGGGTGAAGCGCGTTGGTTGAGTCACATTTCAGGGGCGCAGGAGCCCTCGGCCTCGTCCCCGGGGACACCCCGGCCCCACCAGCACCAGCACACACGGGATCGCCACCACCGAGCCCCCCCCCCAAGTCCTGGCCATCCAGCGGGGAGGACCCGGCCAGACCCCACATGCCGAGGAAGCAGAGTCATTTAAAAGAGAAAAGAAAGCAAAGTATATATATATAAATATCTATAAATATCTATAAATACGTTTTAAAACCTTTGTAAAAGTTTGGAGGGGTTTTTAGGCCTGTGCAGGTGGAGGGGGGCACGGCGGGCGCTGCCGGGGTTGGGGGGTATCAGGGGGGAACCACACAATTTATTATTATTAAATTTTTTTTGTTGTTGTTGTTGTTGAGATTTTAGTGGTTTTAGACTTGGGGGGCGCCGGGCGGGCCCTGCCCCAGCCCCCCAGGTGGGGTGGGGTCTGCAGGGGCACACGACAGTGCCAGCCCTGGCCTCGCGGGGCCCGGCCCTGCCGGCACGGGGAGGATGTTGGGGGGGGGGACGGGGTGGGAGGGCTGGCTCCAGAATAAAGTTTATTTATTCTAAAGCTTGGCTTGTTCTTCATGGGGTCGCACAGGGTTCCGGGATAAGGAGGGTGCCTGGGGAGGGGGGGGGGGGGGACGTGGTCAGGGCTGTGGCACCCTAAGTCCTGGGGGGGTTCTTTTTGCTGCAGGGGGCACGCCAGGAACCCCCCTCTGCACTTCCTGGCTCTGGCTGGGCTGGAGCAGAACCATTTGGGATCCCCACCATGAGCAACTCCAAAGCTCTGCCTTTCCCAGCTCCAATGCCTGAATGTTCCCATGGCCTGCAGAGCGCTGGCTGTATTTGTGACACCCTCGGCTCAGGACGTGGTGCAGCTCTACCCCCTGCCCTCCCCATGTGGGTCAGGGGGGCAGTGGGGGTCAGGGGTGTCCCCGCCACCATACAGGGATGGGACCTGTTTGTTTTCCTTTTGTCCGAATTTTTTTTTCCAGCTGCTGCTGGGTGAGGCGCATCCGCCGCCCACAACAGGAACCGGGGGCACTGGGACACGGCCCGGCCCCGCTTCCCCAGCACGGCAGGGAAAGCCACAGCCACCTGGGCACCAACCAGGCTGAGAATGGGCACAGCTCGTGTCAGCGATGGCCTCCCAGGACAAGCTACACAGTGAGGTCCCCCCGCAGCAGGGGGGCAGGGGGGCAGCAGGGCTCCTTGGCAGTCCCTGCTGGCTGCCCAGGGGCTGGCCCTTGCTTCTGTGGCTGGTGGGAGCCACTGGCCCGGGGCGGGGGGCCCTTGCGCAGGAGGTGGGCAAGCTCGGCCAGGCTGAGCAGCGCAGAGACCAGCCCCACCACGAAGTAGAAGTGGATGAAGACGGTTTTCTCTGTGGGGCGGGAGACGAAGCAGTCGACGCGGTGCGGACAGGGCCGGCGGCGGCAGACGAAGAGCGGCTGCACCTTGAAGCCATAGAGCAGCGCCTGGCCCAGCAGGAAGCCCAGCTCGGCCACGATACGAGCCACCACGCTGCCCACGTAGAAGGGCTGGAGGCGGCGGGCGCGCTGCCCCGGGGACCCCCCGCGTCCCGGCTTGGCCGCCTGGTGCACAGCGAATATGACAAAGAGGGCAGCAGGGGCTGAGAGCATGACGATGTGGAAGACGAGGAAGCGGTAGTGGGAGATGGGGAAGGCAGCATCGTAACAGACAGGTTTGCAGCCCGGCTGCTGCGTGTTGCAGACAAATTCCTCCTGCTCGTCCTCGAAGACATCGCTTCCCACTGTGGCCAGGACCAGGATGCGGAAGAGGAGCATCACCACCAGCCAGAACCGCCCCACCATGGGCGAGTGCTCCTGCACTGCATCCAGCAGCGAGCTCAGGAAGCCCCACTCTCCCATGGCCACGCTGCGGGAGGGGGTCAGTGCTAGGGGTGGGGTCGTGCCCCCAGGGACAGACCCCAGTGGGCAGCACGGCCCTCCCAGCTCACCCTCTGTGCCAACCGCTTTGAGCCATCCCTACTCCCTGGAGGGTGCCTGGGCAATGCTGTCAGCCATGTCCTCAAGCATCTGCTGTACCTCAGAGCTGGGTCCAAGGATGTCAGCTGGGCAGGACTGGCAGCATCTCCATCCCTTGTTCCCCTGCCCCAGATCCCCTGAGCCCCCCACACCCAGGGCCCAGTGGGATTAGCCCCAGTACCTGCGGAGGCTGCAGTCCACGGCGTGCCAGCTCAGCTGGCGCCGGCTGTCCAGGGCTGTCCGGGACTCTCTGGTCCCTTGTCCGGCTGGGATGGGATGACGGTCCTACAGCCACGCCTGGAGTCCTTTTAAAGCGACAGAGCAGCTGTGGGGCTCTGGGAGGGAGGGAAGGGCTTGGCTCTGCTAGGGAGGGGGGGGCTCAAGGGCAGATGCTGACCCTGCCCTAGTGCCATAAGCTGCCCAAGGCACAGGTCAGCGCAGGGGGGGCTGCCCCCACCCATGCAGAAATACCCCCATGCTGTGCTGTCCCTAGGGCCTGGGAGTACCAGGGCACAGAAATCAGACCCCCTAAAGCCACGCCAAGCACTGGCATCACCACCCTGGCCCCAGCAGAGCCCAGGCCACTTTCAGTGGTGCCACAACAGCTCCCGTTCAGTGGTCTTGCTTGAAGCTGGGCTGTGCCTGTGGGGTCTGTGACACTGTTGGGGCTGTCGGGGCCATGGAGGGTCCCAGGGACCATCCCGGGCTGCCCCAACTCCAGTATGCACTGTCAGACATGCTGGCAGCTCCAATGCTCTGCAAGAAACCTCTGTGACACAGCTGGGGCTCCTGCCAGCCTCAGCACTGCCAGGAGAAGTGCCAGTGGCCTTTCCTGTGCCTCAGTGTCCTTTTCTGGTAACAGGAGCAGAGCCCTGGCTGGCACAGGTCACCCTTGGGCCCTCCTCACCCCTCGGGGGCCGTGCAGTGCCCAGGGTGGTGCTGGTGCCCCACAGCTCAGCTCCAATCCAGCAGCACCTGCTGTTCCTGAGGCCCCAGACAGGGAGACTGTGACAGAGAAAATCCTGTAATGGACACTGAGCGTGGTGTCTGCTCATGCACACACAGCTCCACACACACTTGGGGTGACGCTGGGGAGACAGGAGCAGCCACCCAGCCTGGCGCAGCCCGTGTGGCACGGCTGTGGCCTTGCCATTTGCTGGGCAAGTCGTGACAACTGCTCCTCTGGGTGCTCACAGCAAGGAGAGCCGTAAATAGCACAGCCCCTCGGCGGGGACGCGCCAGAGATGCTCTCCAGAGCCCGGCAGTGGAAAATCTGACAGGGCTTTCCACACTTGACCAGGCTCCAGCAAAGCACCTCGATGGCACCGATAGTGCCAGCACCCGCTGTCGCGCCATGGCTGGTGGGGAACGGGGGCCCCCAGGGTTTGCAGTTGGTCCCACGGGTCCCTGTGTGCTGTGAATCACCAGCCTGGGACCTTGGGGTGTCACAGCTGGGTCCTGCTTGTCCCCCCATGCCAGCCCAGGAGCCACTGCGTTTTCCCAGCCTGCTGGCACAACGGCAGCCCTGCACCAACCTGGTTTCAGCCCCGTGTGATGCTCCAGGGGCCCTGGGGTGTTTGGCACCCAGATATGTGGACTTGGGACATCACAGCTTGTCCCCCAGCACTTCATTAACGACCCAGATCATCCCTCATGCTGCAGGGACCCCACACAATAATCCCCCATCCCAGCCAGGGGAGAGCCCACCTGTGACCCAGCACACAGAGACTCCAGCCTGGAGAGGCAGCCCAGCACAAACCATCACTTGTGGGGAAACTCTCGGTCCAGGAGCACAGAACATCTCGGAATCTTCAGCACTGCTCACCTACAGCCACAGAAGCAGAAGCTGTGACTGTGCTGGCAGACACCAGGTGCCACATGGGTGTTCACAGGAATCTGGAATCCTTGGTGTGTCCAGGCAGTGGTTTTGCAAAGCCACGGTGTGGGCAGTGAGGAACTGGCACAGGAAACCATCCTGCACACAGAACAGAGGCCGTGCCAAGGCTGCATCACTGCACCACCACAGAGCAAAGGGCTCAACACAAGCTCTTGCAATGGTAATTTCCATAACAATGCCAAAGTTGGCTAAATCAGCACTGGAAATAACCTTGGAAATAACAAGCATGGTTAGACAATGGAGCTGACCCATTTTAGACCAGTCTTGGCAGAGGAGGGTGGGAGCCGATGGCCTCTTGCTCCTGAGAAAATCTGAGCTTCAAGTGCTCAACCATGAATAAAGACAACTCATGGCTCTGGAGAGCCAGTGCAGGGGGAAACGGAGGGAAGAGGCAGCTGAGGACAACTCCTTTTTATTGAACAAAGTTTGAGTAAAAATACTTTTATTACATAAACATTAAAAAGGACAGAAACACAGGACAAGAAGAAAAACATAAAAATATTTAAATAGACAGTCAAGAAATACCCCTCAGTGCTACAGGAACGGTGCTGCTTCCTACAGGCCAGAATAGCCACTCCAGTAAAGTATCTGGAAGGGGAAGATGGCTCTGTTCCTCCTGGGGAACCTGAGCACTGTGAAGGCTGAGCACCCAGTGACACCAAGGTGACAAACCAGCCTCACCTGGCAGGGGATGAGGGGACAGGACTCGGTGCAGCCAGGGGTGCAGGAGCCAAGGGGAAGGGCTTTGTCCCCAGGAACAAACAGGAGGGAGAGGCTGCACTTGGCTGCACCTGCTCAGCCCTTCAGCAGCACAAGGTTGTCATGGGCATCTGCTACCTGAAGATGACTTCTGGGCTGAACCAGCTGAACACGGGGTTTCCTGGCAGCCAGACAGAAGATAAAACTGCCAACATGGAGCAGAGTGTGGAGACAAGCCTGCACAAACCTCCCTTCCTAAAACTGCACTTAAAATAACAACAGAGGCTAAAACTCGATGTGGGAGGAACTCCAGGGGGGACAGAAAACCACTGGCAGGGAGTTCTACATGCCCACACCTCACAAGTTATGGCTCTATGGTTGTGGAGTTAAAAGCTTATGTATTTTATTACTTTTTAAGATAACTAAAGCGGAAGGTATCTATGGGAGAGGGTATCTTAAAGGATTTGATATGTTCTCATGCCTACTTAAACCCTATAATGACCCCAAAGTGTCAAAAAGATTCCAGCAAGCTCATGGGTAGGATGGAAGTGCATCAGCACCAGCTGGGCACGTGGCTCAGTGTTCACAAGAAAGGGGGGGTGTGCTCCTGTTTAAAAGAACCTAAGCTATTTAAAACCAAGAAAAATAGACTTGTATTCACTTGTAAAAAACATTTTTGGACTAGCCTAAATAAAGTGAAAATATTTCCTAATTTAAACTTAACTGTTGATCCAAACTAACCTACAACCAGCTCTTTGGTGAGGGTTGCAAAGAGCTCTGCTGAAGGCTGGTTTGTAGATAGGTTTGGATCAGCAGTTCAAAATCTTCCTAAAAACTCAAAACATGTCATCCTCATCAGACTCCTCCAAGTACCGGACGGGCTTTTTGACACGTCCAGGCCTGGTTCGGGGCACGGCTGCCACGGAGCTGCCCCCAGCAGCTGCTGAGTCAACAGTGAAGCTCTCATCATCATCTTCCACCTTGGATTTCTGGAGGGAAAGCACATGTGAATCATGAATCTGAGCATAAACAGGGCACACAATTAGCATAAAACCCACCACAGTGGCACAGGGGGAGGGGCACTGATGAGGCCAAACCAACACCCTGAGGTCTGTATATGTGCCCAACGCCCCTTCACACACCCAGTGATAAGGACAGGTCACACAGGGGGTGCTGCCAGAACCACCAACCACAGTACACCCCATGGCTCCCGGGGGCAGCAGGGCACAAACCTTTGCTGCAACTGACGTGGAAGGCTTTGAGTCGTAATCAGAATCTGAATCCAGAGAGCTTGGCTGCCTCTTGATGACCTTCCGGCCCTTGGCTGGGCCGGGCTTGTCACCCACTGTCTCCTGGGATCCCTCCTTAGCTGCTGTCTTGCTGGATTTGGGCACAGTCTTTTTTTTCTTGGCTAGAAGATCCATGATGGATGGCTGGAAACCTGAAACAGAGCTCAGTGTTTAGACCCCCCTTCTGCTGCCTGCTCCTCTCTCCTCCTCCCAGCACCAACGGGGCTCTGTGCTGCATGGCCAGGCCAGAGCCTGGGGCCTCACCCTGCAGCCTGGTGTGCTGCAGAGACTGTTCCTTGCCCAGAGGATGAGGTTGTTTATCTGCTCAGTTCTCATTTAGAGAATTAAATTAAAATGTACTCAAAGCAATTTCCAGACTATTTCAGATTGAAAAGTCCTGAACTCTCATGGCTGTGTAACCAAGCTTAACCTTCAAAACTTTTGCACAGGGAAGGAAGGAATTTACCCTCTATCCTGAGCAGTTACGTGTGGAGTTCTTTCTTACCCATATTCTGACAATTTTTTAGTAGCCTCTTGAAGCATGTCTCCAAGTTAAGCTGAAAGGAGCAGGCCATTCCTGAATAATAGGCTTTCTCAATTTGGAAGTGGAAGAAACAGCTATTTTGGTGTGAAGTAACATAGTACTTTACTGCTGGGATCAAAACCAGCCAGTGATGGAATATGCAAAACAGCTTCCAAAGTTTGACAAAGACTCTGGGCAGTTCAGTTTAAAAAACCTGAGTCAAATGCTGTAGATTTATGAGGTCAAGCTAGCACTAAATAGATCAAGCTACCCCAAAGAAGCTTTTCTTCTTCCTGGGAAGCAGGCTACCCAGGAGCTTTCTTCCCAGAAAGACATGAAGTAGAACACTGACTGCAAGATACAAATTCCACTCGGATTATTTCTGCCAAGTATTACATAGCACTGTAGGAAGCATTCACTTTTCCTGTTCCCAAACTAGAATTCACTCCCTTCAAACGTGTCTGAGATGAACTAGAACATGATCTGTTTGGAAACAAACCTCTTTAAAAATGACCACAACTCAGCAATCTTTGCCACAAACCTCAGATCTTTTCTGAAATGACAAGTCAAGTTTTTCAGGCCTCTGACTGCCTTAACAAAATCACTCAGACTAGTTTCCCACAGGAATAACAGCCATTACCTCAAAATGCTCTCACCAAGCTTTGCCTTACCCTCTGTGGTGATGGGCCTCTTAGCTGCAGGTTTTTTAGTTCCGGCCTTGCTGTGAGGAGCAGAGATGGATGGAGCTGCAGGAGCTTGGCTCACGTTTTCATCTGCAACATCTTGGACTTGAACAGAATAAAGAAAGCAGTAAGTCTGAAATAGTCAAATTACCTCCTCTGACTATAGAGAGGAAATAATGCTGAGCCACTTCATAAAAAGAACGAGTATTAACACTGGATTAATCACACATTCAAGTTAGAAACAGACAAGGCTGGTGCAGTGAGACCAGCTTGGACCCCAGCATCAAAGTTTCTTTGCAAGACCCTGTGACTAAAGCTGCCCTTGTGGTGTAAACACTGCCCACACCACCCAGGGCTCTCTCCTGGGGCTTCAGGAACAACAAAGTTTAGAAGGTCTTGTACTCACCAGGGATAGTGCTTTGTGCTGGCTTTTCCTTGGGAGCTTTAGCTGCTTTCTCAGTGGTTGCCCTAGAATAAAAAACCCCAAGTATTTTTTCAGCTTAGGATGGACTAAATAGGTGCCCAGAAGAAAATGAGCTATACATTTCTATCTAGCCTTCACACTACAAGCACAGCTGATTTCCAGTGTCTATATGGAGAACTACTCACTTGGGAGCTGCTCTGGGCTTGGGAGCAGGTTTCTCTTTGGAGCTTGTGTCTGACTCAGTGTTGTCTGCACTGTTGCCCTGAAATTCAGGCTCCTCATCTGAGCTGGAGAGGTTTTCATCTGAGTCCGAGCTGATTATAGTCTTGACTTTGCCTGATGGAATGACATAGATGCTATTTTACACATTTGGCAGGATGCAGCCCTGTCTATTTTTCAGTATTTTAGCTGCAGTTAATAAAAAAATGAAGATCTGAATAAAAACAAGCAGATACTGAGATTGCCAGTGAGAAGACTCCAGATCCCCAGTGTATTCTGCACTCACCACCAGCACATTTCATTTGCTAAGACAGTCGTGCAATTAAAACCAATAACCTTATTTCTTTGGTTGCCCATTTCTGCTTTTCCTTGAAAAACATTATGAAAATCTGCTCAACTGGCAGAAATAGGGAGTTGTTCTATACAGTAAAACAAAGAGATGTCTTAAGAATTATTTCTGACTGAGATCTCAGACTTCAGGAGCTCTCTAAACAGTCTGTTCAATTTTCTGCCCCCCTGACTGTCCCTCTTCTGCATTTGTGTCACCACTCACCTGCTGCTCGGCGAACCACTCTCTCTCTTGGGGGAGGTGCTTCAAAATCAGACTCTGAATCAGACCCCGAGTCAGACCAAGGGTTTCGTTTCTTCATTTTCTTTACTGGCTTAAAAGGTAGAGTGGCCTGTTTCTTAGCACCTAAAAAATATTGGGAGGTAGGATGAACCAGCAAACTTCCAGCATTCCAAGCTCATCTTGGAAATAGACTACTAAATTGAGAGGATTCTGGCTTAAACATCAAAGAGAAATAGGAATCTATCCCACTTGACTGTTATCCAGGACCACTTGCTCTCTCACCTAGTTTTTCCAAAAATACTGATCCTAGATGTTACTCATCACCTTCAGGAAGAGGTCAGATAACCAAATTTACAACCCTTCCTTTCACTTTCCACTGATGGAATAACACATGAAAGCATTTACCTTGCCCAGCATTAAGCTTCTGCACTAATCTCTGCTTAAGGCCCGAAGGCTCTTTGTCTCCTGAGGTGCCGCCTTCTTGATTCTCATCAGATTCATTTTTTTCACTCTGAAGATACAAGATACCAAACAGACCACGGGTCAGCTCACACAATTGGAAGAGGGACACAGACACGCAGAAAGGAACCACTTATTTTAGATGCATGCAAGTCAGTGAGATAAGAAATCTGAGCTTGTGAAACACAGTATGTGTAAAATTGATTACAGCCAAGGAAATCAGACAAGATCTGGCCCCAGATCAGGTGACTTAAACCACAAAATCCAACATGAACAAAAACAGGAACTTTGTCCCCAGTCCTGCGTGCACTGCTGGTGTGTGTGGAGGATGCAGCCCTGAACAGGGTGGGTTAAAAACAACAGTGCAAGTTATTTGGAAAAACTGTTAGATGGAAGCATCTGTGGGAAAGGAGCAGCAAAGTCTGGCTTACAGGGCAAAACAGGGGAGGGGATATTTGAATTTTCTCTGTTGCAAATGGCTGAATGGAATGTTTCAACTAGCCCTGTAAAAAGATTTAAATCTTATTTATCTGCTTAATACTGAGAATAACAATGGTATTAAGTGGCTGAAGGCATCACTGGGAATGCAAAGGCTGTTGCAGAGAAGGGAATTTACCAGCTATGCTTCCTCCCTGCTAGAGGATTTCTGAAATCCCCAGGACACCTAAAATGACCTTACTTGCATTTACCTTTTCTAAGCTACCAACCCATCTCTGACAGGGTGATATGTGTTCTTGCCAGAAGGTTTCCCTCTAAGCCATCTCTTGATATATTATTGAACCTGTTCTCCTTTAGACTGAGCAACATCCATCTCCAGTGTTCCCCATGTCCTAAGATTCTGTCCCTCTCCCTGAATAGTTGCTTCACCAGGACAAGTTGAACTAACAAGAACTTGCATTGCTGTAGTACTTTAGTGAAGAAGATGTAAAGAAAGACTGAGGATTGGGAATGTTCCTGTTACCTTTATCTTCTTTTTAGTTCTCTTCTCTGCCTCCGCCTTCATCTCCGCAGTTACCCGGGGCAGGACCCTCACGCCGTGAGGTGATGGCAGGACTTCAGACAGCTGGGCCTTCTTCGGCCTCATTTTCCCTCCTTTCCCCTTCAAAGGTTTACCAGCCAACCCTGCCATCTCATCCTGTGTCTGCTGGGCTTCCACTGCCTGCAGAGGTGAGCACCAAGTAATGCAACCATGAGAACACAACAAAACAATGCACGACTGGAACAACCCACCAGTAACATGCTCTCTACTTGCTGAGTAGATTTCCCACCACCAGTTTAAGTGAAGCTTCCTACTCTGGTGCAGATTTGCATGTTTCCAAGCAATGATTTAAGCCAGAGCTATGGTTTGGTTACTGAGTAAGAAGAAACCCAGCCAGTGACCAGGTGTGATGTGCAGACACCTGCCCACAGTTTGGGCTCTGTTCAGTAAAGTCCAGCTCCTCCCTCACCTTTTCAGTGTCTAAGAAGCCCATTGATCTACATCTCAGAAGACTAAATCCTAGTACTAGTTTTCCCTCAAGCCCTCCTAAAATGCCTCTTCACTATTCAGACTGGTAATTGACCTCCTTCCAATGGCCACCTTGCTGGTTTGACTCCCTGGCCCAGAGCAGTGCTATTGCTATCCAAGCTGGAAAGGTGAAGAAAGCTTTTGTTCTCCTCAGTGAGAGCAAGACATAGGAGTTATCATTTTTAGTTTCCTTGTGATGACAAAGTAAGTCAATAAAGAGCTGGTGGATAAGACTACAGGGGATTCAGCCATCTGCACAGAATGCTGACATACATTAAGTGCTTCAATAAAGACAGCAAGGTCCTCCTTCCACAGATCAGTGGGCTTCTTGCTCTTAAGGTTTTGCAGCTCATTTTCCTAAAGGAAATCACAGTTGATAATCATTAGTCACATGTTTTAATCAAACATTAAAAAAATTATATAGCAATGCTTTTATAAGAAAGGAACATACTTTGTTATCTCTCTGCTTACAGAGCTCATCTTTCTTCTCTTTAGTTAGATACCAGAGGGGCATATTCAGCAGATAGTTGAAGTCTGGTCCAGTAGCTGCAGCTGGTTCTTTGTCACCCTCCTCCTCTTCCTCCTCCTCCTCTTCTCCCTGAATGTGGATTTAAAACAAACGTTGTCAGCAAATGCATTGACAAACAAGGATAGGGCTCTTGGCCAAGTTTGGACTGTATCACAGGTAGCGCATATACCCCGGGTGTCCGAGACCTCTACAGCAACTCAGAAATGGGGACAGATGAAGTTATATTTGTTAAAAGCTCAGCTGCTATCACACAGAGGGATCTCTCTGCAAAAACAATTCTCCACCTCTCTTTTGCTCTACTCTGTTTGGCCTCTGTGTCTTGTTAGTTCAGATACTCTCCTCAGGCTGCTTAAAACTGTCACCTTGCTCACAAACCTTTCTACAGCTGTGTCCCACAGGTGGAAGGAAACCCTTGAGGAACAACAGAAATGGTTGTGGCAAGAGGGCTTGACCCCACAGACTCAAACCCCAGTCCTAGATCTCAGTGCCTTCCAAACAAGAGAGTGAGTTGTCTTATGTTTCCTACCTCAGATGCACCAGACACACAAGTTCCTGCATCTGAAATTGAAAAGGCAACCTGGGCCTCTTCCTATGAATGATGAAGCTGTGGCAAGAGGGGTCAGTGCTGATCTATTTAGAGGATGACTGGAGTATTACCTTGTTTTGTGCTTCCTTCCAAGCCTTCACTGGATCAGACTCGTACCCTCTCTGAATGAGAACTTGAATCAGCTCTTTCTTGGGTTTGTTTTCTGTGAACAGACATTTCAGGATGGTCAGTTAGTGACCACTACCCACCACTGTTAAGAAAGACAGATGAGCTTAAAATTTTGGATCCCGTGGCTCTGGCAGCTCAGCATCCTATTGGGCTCTAAAATAGTCTTTCCTCATTAGAGGTGGGACTTGTGGAAGAGCCTGAAATAACACATAAAAAGTTTCTAGTTAGGAGGTGATTTGTCAGGTTTGCTCTTATGCCTGTTAGGAACATCTGTCAGAGCCCTGTAAATATTTTTCTTCTTCATTTCTCTATGTGAATTTCCCCTGCCCTAAGTAGTTTTTGAACTTCTAAAATAAGGTGTGTGGTGGTATCAAAAAGGTTTCACAATAATAAGCAGGAAAATGGAGAAAGAAAAAAAACCCTGATAGCAGTGAAAGGCTTTGGTACAACTTGAACCTCATTAGACTTCACCTGGGAAATGTGTGGTGTAAGTGCCCCAACAAACAGAAATGCTTCAGCTAGAATAGCAGAAGCAATCAACCATGAGATACAAATACAAATGAAACAAGCTCTGTCAGCCTTGGAACTGCTTATTACAAAAAACCCAATAAAATGCATTTCAAGGGAATTCTCTTCCTGAGTCAAATCAAACAGAGGGAGGCTATTGGGACTATTGGGCTGCCTTCAGACACAAACCACAAAGCATCTTATGACACTTTCTCAAGCTGCTTCCTCCTTGAATGCCAGGGAAATACAGACTGCCCTTCAGACTGAGGTGGAAGAGTTGATTGAAAAATCCGAATGCTGGGAACAAAGATCTGTTTCTTTTTCTAGCACATGATTCTCAGATGCTGCTAACTTGAGTATCTGCTAAATCTGAAACCCCAATCCACCAAGAACAGGATTTGGAGTATTTTTGCAGAGGGTCACAAAGCTAACATTGAGCGATATGGGTTCTTAAGGAGTTTGCACTTGAACAGAAAACACTACCCCTTTCCAACCTTACCAGTACTTAACTCTTTTCCTACTGAATCAGAAATACATAGGAATTACTGCAAAACTATATGAAAAAATTCTACTCTCAAATGAGTGTCAAGCACACAGTAGGAAAGCTGTACACGTATCCCATTTGAATTAATAAGTGCATAATGCTTTGTAGACCCAGGATACTCTGTGAAGCATTTTCCTCTTGTATGTTACTGGAACAGAGAGATAAGCTCTGGTGTAGTTTGTTAAGAGCCAGTCCAGAGCTGAGGGGGTGCTGACAGAATTCAAGGCAGCACCAAGTTCTTCTGGTTTCATACATCAAGGAAGCAGGAACAATGCCTACCAATCACTATTTTGCCATCTATTTTCTCCAGGATGAAGCGTGCCTGGTTGCTCAGTTTTGCAGACTCTGCAGCCAACATTCCAATCAGCCATTCCTTTCTTAACCCGTAGTAATGGAGCCGGAGTTCAAAGAACTCTTTCAGGATATCCTTGGGGGAGTCATACCTCTTGAGAAAGCCAACGTGATCAAAAAGAACCTAGATGAATAAACAGTGATACAATTGATTTCTAAACTCACTGAAAATTACCTATAATGCAGGTGTGACAGTACAAGTGAATAATTAGCCAACAAATTATAAAACTTTAGCATTGTTTTAGAAATGACTTCAGCTTGCAAGCACAGCAGCAGAGACAATCTTACAATTTCCAAGTTCTTGAAAACACATAGTAGGGTTAAGGTTACTTGAATCTTGAAGCTATCTGTAGGATAAACATCCTTCACCACTTTACACATTGTCTGAATCCAGACACCCAATGGCAGTGTTGTTGTCACAACAAAGGTCTCTGTGAACTGGTGGTTTCAGATCACTTTGACTCCTTCAGGCAAAACCATTCCCAAGCCAGTCTCTTGACCTTTTGAAGGTATATTTAGAAAGCTGATTTAAGCCCAGTAACAGCAGAGAAATGAAAGTGAACAGGTTACTGCAAAAGACTGTTACACACAGCAGCAGCTATCCACACAGTCAGAGTTAAACCAAGAATGCTTGGCAAAATCTATGACATACCATGGAGTTGCATGTTAAATTTGTTTGGAGTTTGAAGACCTTATGCAGCCCCACTTCCGTAGCCTCAGCTAGTTTTTGTTCAGTCATCTTCACCACAAACTTCACTGTCGTGTCTGTGTGATATTCCTTATAGTCTGTGATCAGTGGGGGTGTCTTTTCAGTCCCGTTTAACATCGGCTCCAGAACTTGCTCTTTGTAAGTCTGAGGAAAGAATCAAAGTCAGACCCCTGTTTTCCATGGAGATGAAAAGCTCCAAGCCCCCTAGCCCCCTTTTGCTTTACAGGGCAAACAACACATTCCTAGAGCAAACTCACTGTGTTTTACCTGTGTCCATGTTCTGACAGGCAGCTCAGTGATCTCAATGGTTGTAGAATCAAGGATAGACACTTCACCACTTATCACATACTGATTATGTCCCAGCTCATCTATCGTGCCTTTGAAATTCTTGTAACTAGGAAGCTAAACAGAAAAGAACAGGATTCAGCTTTGTGTTGATGCTTCTGGTTTGAAGCACTTGCATGAAATGCTCCAGTATGTGCTGAATAAACTAATGAGTGATACGTTTTGAAGCAGATTCTTTACCATTGGCAATGGCTCCTCCCCGTCCATCAGACGGCGGATATTATTCACAACTTCCCTGATATCGAAGTTGGGGATCTTGCAGGACCAGCCAGTACCAATCCCTTCTGCCCCGTTTATCAGCACCATTGGAATGATGGGGATGTACCATTCTGGCTCCACACGTTGATTGTCATCGTAAAGGAACTTCAGGACATGGTCATCCATGGGTGGGAACAGCAGCCGTGCCAGTGGGCTGGAACAGAAAAAGCAATTTAAACCCAATTCTCATTACAGAACAGTGACTCCCGTGCCAAAAGAACCCCCAGAAAACAAACACACACATCAGTCAGGTTTATTCCTATCAGGCAACTGCAGCCCTACTGCCTGAGGGTCTGTCTAGAGCAACACTCCAAGAGGGATGCATCCTCAGCAATCCCACCCATCTCTGCAGGTTCCACTATGAGGGACCCAGCCTCCTATTTAAGTATGTAAATCAGGAGTTTAAAATCTGAGAAAGGCTCAAGTTCTCTGTATATTTTGCTTAGTACAACCATACACATGCTCAAGTAACAGATTTGACCAAGTTCAACCCAAGTGACCATCAGGTCACAGAGACAATAGCATGGTACTTTCAGAACTCCACTCTCCCAACTCAAGTTCATTTTTTATTATCCTACCCAAATTTCTGCCTTTGTGTTTGCTCCCATCTCCATGTTCTCTGCTATGCCTTTCTGTTCTCCAGGATCATAACCAAGATTACGTATCTGAATCTAGGATCCAAACCTCACTTCAGTTGCTGCTACTCTGAGTATGCAAGTAGTCCAAAGTTTTAAAGGGAAAAAAGAAATTTTTCATCTTAAAAGCTGTTAAATTGAATTTGGTAACATTCTAAGAATATTTAAGACAGCAAGAAATCTTCCATGCTGACCTGAGCATTGTAAAGATGTATCGAGGGCTGGCAGAGTCTTTCCCACCATGCAGTCTTGTGCCAAACTGACCAATAGGCTGCAGCAAGTTGAGGTTGTTACTGCCCACAAAGTTCTGAGCTAAGTTAATAATGGTCATCATCAGTGATGCCTGCAATAAAGGAAGGTTCAGAGCTAAAAATATCAAAGTATCAATAGCAGATATACAGCTCCTTTGCTTTGGCTTTTATATTGAAACATATAATCCTGCTGCAGAAGCATCTTAACTGTCAAGTCAGGGTTTTTTTGCCTTTCATTTAATAAGCATTTTGCACAACGAGGCCAGGTTCTTACTTCACCATGATGGTATGAAGACATCTCAGCTACAGAACCAGCCAGCTGAGCAACCTTCACCTCCCGCTTATCGTTTCGTTTGAAACACGTGAACAGAACTTTTCTCTGACCTGGCTTCAAACCTGTATAAAAAAAGAAGACCTTGTGAGTAGAGTGCACAAAGTGCTTCACTTGGCTTCCGCTCTCTAGAGACTAAGAGCTACTTATACACCCAAAAATTCTGCACCAGCAGAGTGAGACATGTGCAGTCATATACTACAAAATGGACAAGACACTTAACCCAAAGATTAAAAAAACGTGGACACCAGAAAAGGGACTTCAGAACCCTGAAAACTCAGGTTACCCTGATTCTGATGCTGTGATATGCAAACACTTATTTATTCAGTTCTGGGGAATGCACTGTGCAGAATCAGTGTCTTGAAATAACTTACCATCCACCAGTGATGGGATGGATCTTTCATTATCTGAATTAGAGAACAGAACTAACTCCTTGTTGATGAAGTCGTTGTATGTCAGGTAACTGGTATTTTTCCCATACAGGTATTCCTAAGAAAAACAGGTGCAAGATTCTCTTAATTTTCACAAAGTCTAGTCTGTCCCTTAGCTCTCACTTCACTAATTTCACTACAATGGAAGCTCCAAGCTAAATGGCAGACGAGCTAAACACAGCCCAAGTGCTGACATTGTTGGCATGGCCAAGGGAGGCATTACTTCCCATGAGGAAGGCCCATTTTTTGAGAGATAGTCTTCATACAGAGCTATCATTTCCCTATTGAAAAAGTAATTTGAGAGATAAAAGTGAAATTAACTGTTGGACATCCAACAATGAGGCTACACTGGAGAGAGAAGACGCTGCTTTGCAAAATCCTGAAAACATTTCAGCTGTCCCGTAATCCAGGGAGTGACTCAGGGAGCTGTGTGCAGCTCTGCCCTGCCAGGGTGAAGCTGAGAACAGCCCCAGGGAGAGAGAAAACCAGTTCCCTTCATCCACATAAACCTTTTACCTCCTGCAGACCGTGCAGCTTCCGTTGTCTTCTATCCTCCATGAAATTAGTCAGCCACTCCTTTCGCTCTTCTACCTTCTTCTTACTAAAGGCCTGTGCATTACAAAATAAAAGGAACTCAATTCCAGACCATGCTCTGTGCTGTTGGACCATATAGGAAGAGTTTACCCAGGAGAAAAACACACTAAACAGGGTGACTTAACAGTCTGGGTGCAATAAAAGGTTCATGTAGCTCAATATATTACAAGCATAATTTCCACCAATCTGTAGGAGACTTGGCAGTGAAGTTTAAATGTGTGCATTTTTAACACAATAATGGAAAACTAAACTAGATTTCTCTCTTAATATTTTCAAGGAAAAACTTGGGGTTTTGGCCTTGCCTAATAGCTCAGAAGACTTTAATAGTCAATGTCTGCTGAAGGTGAAGAAGTTCACAGAAGCAAGGACTGTTTTAATCCACTGGTGAACCATTTGACAAGAAAATCTGGGGGAGAAAGGGGAGGTCTGACTTGGAGAAAACTGCAGCAGAACATGCAGAAAAATGGTAAAGGAATATTTACTGTTGTGTCTGAAAATGTCAGTTGGTTTGTAGTGATTAGTTTGTTCTGAGCTATATTTAAAAACCATCATTAAAAGGGTACTCTTGGCCTGAGGTCCATGGACAGATTTGCTTCTACCGCTTTAGACTAAAGCCGTAGCCTTGGTAACAAAGAGATCATCTCAAGCCCAAAGGCCTCTAAGAGCATTTTAAGAGAAAATACAGGGCACTCCAGACAGTGGAATACCAGAGGTAGTAAGTCAGCAATTAAATCAAGTGTTAGTTACCAGGGTGATTGCAGCATCATCTTCGGGACCAGAATATTTGAAGACAATTCGGTGTTTCACCATATCTGCAAAGTATTCTTTAGCCTCCTTGGATGTGCTGGTACCCAAACCTGCAGAGACAACACTAGTTAATCCTAACAACTTCTTGCTCAAATTAAGTTGCAGGTCAAAGAAATGTTTTCTGTGATGCACCACAGAGATGTGCAGCATGAGGATGACTAACTGAAAACTTATGGAACTTTGAATGAGATGTATCACTAAACTCACAAGAATTACAGATAAGGGAGCAGTTGCATGATGTACTTTTGGATTTTTATGCAACTCCTGTAGATATCTGAAATGACTAACTGCAAATTGGAAATGATTCCTCATCATCCAGCCATTGTTCTGCAGTTGGCACCTTTCTTACTGGCATTAAGCACTTCTGGAATACTGAGCTTACAGCACTAACAGTACACACACCAGGATTGTACTGAGGAAAACAGCACGTAAAGCTGAGCATAATTGCCTAAAAGGGCTGAAAGAAAGGTTTACCATATCACAGTTCCATTTTGAGAGATGTTATTGTGGTTTTTATCCAGTTAGAGCTTATGGCTTCCTTACTTTTAAATGTTGTGTTACATGTATTTGCAATCAGAATATCTTAGAGAGGGAAGAGACTGGGAGGCCACCTGGCCCAAACCCTTTCTGCAAAAGCAGGGCTAGCTGGAATTTAATCATGAATGCTCTTAATTGGATCATTTAATTTCACCATATTAAGTTTTCTACAAACCTTTATAGTACTTGATTTTCCATGAATTGTAGTTTGGTGTACTGCTTTTCCATTCTTCAAATTCAGGAATGCTGTAGAATGCAATTTCTTCTTTGTTTTTGGAGACCTAGAGTGGACAAACACTGTAACTGTGAAACAACAGGCAATTTGGGCCAACAGACCCTTCCTCATTCACCTCAGCATCTTCCCAACCCTCACCTTTATGATGGGAGTAATGAATTCCTCCAAAAAGTTGTGCTTTAGAAGAGATGGCCAGTTGTGATGGATGAAGTTGATCAGCAAACCTTTGATATGTGATCCGTCTTGATCCTGATTTAAAAAGAGAAGTCAAGGCAAAAAAAAAAGACACATTTAAGCAGGAGCATGATGGAAGTGACAATTTGTTTGCTTAATAGCAAATGATTCTATAATTCCAGCTAACTGCTCCTATTAACTTTCACTTCTAGCAGGTGACCATGCATTGTTTAACTACTAAAAATTAAGAGAAGCAGAAAAGGCACATTCTTGGTGAAAAAAAGTATCAAGGACTGGTCAAGGACCTAGAATCAGCAGGCTGGAAAGACAGTGTATAGCTCCTTGGTGATGCTACTCCCCCCTCAACCTTATCTGTTTTGTTTTGTGGCTGAAAAGACATTATGACCTACAGAAATATGGAATGATAAAAAGAAACAAATACAGAGGTCTTGGTACAACAATGGCACTAGGAGAAAGTCAGTATTTTCTTCTTTCCTCTGAATTCAAGTAGTTTTTTTCCTCTCCCATGTTTCAGTTTTAGTGAACCTCACCTGATCTGTCATGATCATAATCTTCCCATAGCGAAGACTCTTCAAAGATTCTTGATCTTCATAGTTCTTTTTATATTGTAAACCCACAATCTTAATAATGTTATTGATTTCAGCATTTTCCATAATCTGGAAAAGATCACAGGGAATAAAAACTTGCCTTTCAGACTTAAAATGTAGCTCAAAAAAAGTCTAAAATTATCCATAACTATACCAATGGCTGAGCTTTGTCTTGTCAGTAGTGTTTTTGTTTTTTTTTTCTGTTTAGAAACTTATCATTTCTAAACTGAAGTCTAATGCTTAAATTACTCTAGATCATTCCAAACATTTTCTAGTCCACAACACCATCCCTTCAAGCAAAACACCAAGAAGGACTTAACCAGGAAGGGAGGCTGGAAATGAGCCTGGACTTGGCTGTTTCAGACCCTCCTCATGTGAGTTATGGTGTTCAGGCTGCAGCTCAGAGCACCCCACACCTTCCAGCACAGACTGGCACCAGCTCACCTGCTTATGAGAAGCTTCTCTGACGTTGAGCATTTTCCCACGAAGGGGAAATACTCCATATTTGTCTCTACCAACCACTCCTAGACCAGAGACAGCCAGTGTTTTGGCTGAATCTCCCTCGGTCAGGATAAGTGTACAATCCAAAGAATTCTTGCTGCCTAAAAGAAAACAAAAAAATCAAGTCAATTTTCTAATTAAGAAGCAAAATCAAAGCCTGCATAAATTGAATGAGAATGAATATTTTTGAACACAGAGGCTTTGTTGCACTGCATATAGAAAATGGGGACAAACACAATGAACAGGACTGTAAAATGGGGATAAACTATAACTACAGCTTTTTTCATGATCTTTAGGAGACAATTGGAACAAGTTTTAACCGTTTTTGAATGAATTGGTTACAAAGAATGTGAAACACTTACCAGCATCATTGGCATCATCCAGCTTAGGAACACCCTTAATCTTGGTGTGTTTCACAGCTGAACATTTCTTATTCAGCTGGCTCTGAGCTTTAAATTTTACCCAGTTTAGGATACTTTCAACAATGCCACAGCCAACTGCCTGCAATACAAAAATAACCCAAACAATTGTGGGAAAAGCCTTATCAAGGACAGAAATCTAAGTTATACACTTTTCTTTAGTTCATGGCATTACTTCCAAAGTATCTATTTGCTGCATTAAACGTAAGGTGCAGTTATACTGACATCTCAGCTATCCATGTACATTAATACTTACACCCTTAATAAACTTTTCACTCAGTACACAGGTTGAGCCAAAGTTCTTTGCCTGCAGAGTCATGTTTTCCTTAGTCTGAGAGTCAAAGGTTGGGTTTTCAATTAAGGAATTCACGAAAATCCACATGTGGTTCTTCACCTGTGGTTAAATACAAGCACCAGGTTACACAGGCTTAGCTCAGCCCCAGCAGCACTTTCTGGCTGTCAGAGTCACACAGGGATGAAAAACATGGTTATCACTGAGTGGTTTTGAATCTTCCTAGATGCCTTGCAGGAATTTAGGGCAGATAATGAACATTCATGAACAATGTTGTATGATTTGGGATGCCAAGGAACCAGCAGCTCTCAGCCTAAATAGGTATTATCTAACAGACAGTGAGTTTTAGTGCCTCTAGGCTGGCTTAGAGTGTTCTGATCACAAAACCTATCAGCCACACAAAGGGAGTATTGTGAGTTAGCTTAAAGTGGACAATATGAGACTTCTATAATTGGCAATTTTATAGATCTATTACCTGTACAATGGAAATACGTATTATTAACACAGTAAGGCATTAAGCTGTAGCTACAATTTGCAGTAGTGCCAGAGCTGTTTCCCACTGGGGAGTTCAGACATTGTACCTGAAAAGGCTTCACTCCGACTCCGTTTTTGTTCTTCTTTTTCACCACATCCATCAGTTTAGCCACCAGCTGGTCAGCTACATAATCAACGTGCCTGCCACCCTATGGGGAAAGGGACCAAAGACCTGGTGGTGACTCCAGTGAAAAGACAACAGGATGTGTATCTGTTTAAAACCTTCAGCACAGTATTTGCAGCCTTGAGCAACTAAGTGTTTCTTGTGCACATACGTTTGAAAATAGCCAAGAACATGAACGATGAAGAATATGGCATCAGCTTGACAGAAGAGTTACCTTTGTAGTGGCAATGCTGTTGACAAAGCTAACTTGCTGGAAGCCTTTTTCACTTAGAGTCAAACACACTTCCCAGCGAGAATTTACTTCCTCATGGATGACCTTAAGAGGATTCCCAGTTTCATCTACTTTGTCCTTCAGATAGAGGTCCACGTAACTGCGGAATCCCTTCACCTGCAGACAGATCACAGCAGGCAGCTCATTTGTAACAGCTCCTACAAACACTTCATTCACAGTCTCCTGAAAAGCAGGTGGGAGAAATCACTCCTGCAATTTTTCCTTTTACTGTGAGGATGTAAATTGCTTCCACAAAATCTCACCGTTTAAATGGCAGGAGAATGACATTAGAAATACAGATATTACTGTTCCTTTTCAGTGCTCACTTACAGGCAGCCTCTGTCCATTCAGGAAAACTCTGACATCCTTGGTGGATCCGGCAATATCATAGACTCTTCGAGACATTAGTGCTACAATGTCTTTATCAAGAATATCCATTTTGAATTTTGACAGATCAGGTTGGAATGTGACACACGTGTAATCTTCTCCATCAAAATATCCCAGTTTCATTTCACCAGCCTTTCCCATGTTGTCTGTCCAGGTCTGAGGAAGGGATATTTTGTGAGCTGCAAGTCTAATACAAGCAACCAGCTTAGTTTTTAACAGCTATAAGCTGATTTATGAGTTTTAAATATTTAAAGTTAAAAAAACCCCAACAACACAAAACTGGTTAAAAACCAGATTCTGTCTGCCCATTTCACTATTACTTTGAATTATATTTGGTGGCACAGTATCTGTGGGCCAGATTTACTGCAGTCATCATGCACTGAATGCAAGTCATGCCCAGGTTTGTGGAACAAAAAAAAAATAATCTGAAAATACCTGAAAATCTCAGGAATAGCCTTCCTGAAATGAGAAGTGTTCATACCTGCTTGAATAACTTTTTGTATTCACGACATGCAGTTTCCACAGTAAATTTTTTGCTAAAGATGTTGCACAGTTTGGCTCCATAACCATTTCGCCCACCTGGAATTAGAAGGAAAGCAGCCTTGTGCTATTACCTTTGTCCAAAGTCATCCAAAAGAATTCCAGACTTACAGGAGTTCTGCCACTTCAGCACAATCTAAGTACAACTCTCAATAAGAAACAATATCCTACCAACCCATAATTAATTAGGATTAGCATTCAAGGATTTTCCTGCTCTCCATGTTTGTACCCTTATGAATATAAGATGGAGCATGGAGACCTGTCTCTGATGGACTCAAAATGCTATTTTCATGTTGCATCAAGGATCCCTTCTCCTCCTTCAGTTCACACATTTAAACCAAACAGTCTGCCCAGAACTATTAGTGTGTATTTGAGAGCCTTCCCTACCTGTGACTTTCTTTTCATTATCGTCGTAGTTGCTGGATGTTAGCAGCTGTCCAAAGATAAGAGCAGGTACGTAGACCTTCTCCACTTTGTGCTCAACAACTGGAATACCTTTTCCATTGTTCCATACTGTGATCGTGTTGTTCTCTCTAGGGGGAGGGAAAAAACCAACACTCAAAAAGTGCATTTTTAAGGCTGCAGACGGCTGAGCTATGAAACAAATATTATACAAAAGCTGTGGGGAAAGGCCACCATTTCATCCAGAGCAAATCTCTGTTCAGCAAGTGCAGAAACTGCCAGCAGAGGGAGGACAAGTCAACAAAAAATGCTCAATTCTGCAGATACCGTCTGAGAAATGCACCAGCACAAGTAAAAATCCTCTATCTGTGCTCGAGGGCAGAATAAAAAAGGTGGAAAGGAAGAAAAGATGGAAGTGGCTACAATGGAAAAAAGCCACCACGGCAGTAATTTCACAGCACTCTGTACCAGACCAAGGGACCACTCAAAGAAAAGCCTTCACAACTGAATTACTTCTGCTCTAAGTTGCAGAGCCCAAGTGAGCAAATCACACACACTTGGGTCAGGAAAGCAAGGAACAAAAATGAAGTAAAACTTACACATCAATTGACACCTTAATGCAGGACATACTTTTATCCCTCTGCTTGTTGTCTGCAGCATTGACTGGAATGGAAAGATTATTATTATATTACCCTCTCAATCAAGACAAAACTATTAACTATAAAGTGTCTTCAGCAGCTTGAATGAAAATTTCAATACAATATTACTAATAACCACCTTGGTATGCAAAGACCTGGCAAGTTACAAAGACAAGTACTACAAGTTGACAAAGGAGAATTCTGGGCTGAATGAAATTGGTTTTGTAAGAGTGTGCCATCATCTCAGGAATGTGTTACTGTTAATTAGTGCTAATGGAAGGACATCAGTATCTGATATATCCAGGCACAATCAACAAGCCACGTGCTCTGTGAACACCATCCATCAAATAACACAACAGACGTTACTTGGTCCACAATGCAACCAGATAAAAGTGCGTTTGTTAAGTTTGTTAAGTTCCCATATTGAGTTTCAGGTTCTTAGACGTTAATAACTTGTCAGTCCTCGACTCACAGGCCACCTTACCTAGAATCTCGTCAAAGATTTTGTATAAGCCAGGCACAAAGGTCACATCTCTGTAGTTAAGGCCCACGTCCTCATCAAAAACCCACATTTGCTGAAAAGAAGGTAAAAAAATACATAAATCCCCAGGTACAACCCCCCTGCTGTGCCATCAGTTTGTAAAGCAGATGTTCGGTGCTTTGCTAACGACCTCCCGCCCGCAGCGAGGAGCTGAGGGCTCAGCCCCAGCGCCCGCCCCGCACCTGCGTCACCAGCTCCACGGAGCCGATGTAGGTGTCCGGCCGGAGCAGGATGTGCTCCAGCTGCGTCTTCTTCTGGTAGATGTGCTCCACCGAGAGCCCCTTCTTGACGGCATCGCTCTTGCCCACCTTGAGGTTCTCGTTCGCGGCCTGCTCGGGGAAAAGCGGCAGTGAGGGGCAGCGGGGAGATGCGCTGGGGGGGCCCGGAGGGTATCAGGCAGAGGGGGGACCCCGAGAGGCTACCAGGGGAGGGGATCCCGGGGGGCCCGAGGAGGAAAACCTCAGAGGAGAGGGGACCTGGGGAGGTGGGGGAAGAGGCCGCGAGAGGAGCCCGGGGAGACCCTGAGGAGGCTCGGGGGGAGCTGAGGGAGGCGGGGGAAGCGGAAGCTCCGCGGGGAACGGGGCGCGGCCGCCTCACGCACCCGGAGCGGCCCCGGGGACCCGAGCAGCTCCATGTCGCGGCCGAGCGGCGGTGATGGCGGCTGCGGCCCTCCCGCCGCCTTTCAAACCTCCGCTCAGCCCGCCGAAACCCTCCGCCAATCCCCGCCCGCCGCCCCCGGCGCGCAGCCAATCAGCAGCGGGAAGGCGGGCACACGGGTCGCTCCGCCCCCTTCCCCTCTCCAGTCACAAGGCGCTCCGAGCATTCAAACCAGCCACTCAGGAAGGGCACTTGCGGAACGGACAGCGAGATAGACCAATAAGAAAAGCGAGGGGGCGGGCGCTGTGCGGCGGGTCCCGCCCCCTGCCTGGTGCCCGCGGGCGGTGCGGTCAGTGGGGCGTGCGGGGCAGCCCGGGACACGCGGGGACCCGCTGGGAGGTCTGGGGACACACTGGGGACCCTCTGGGGACACACTGGGGACACACTGGGGACACTGGGTGGGTGTTGGGGACCCACGGGGACACTGGGCAGGCCCTGGGGACCCACTGGGGCACAGCGCAGCCAATCCAGCAGGCTCCAGGTCCTGGAGCGTGTGCCCCCCCAGTGCCGCGGGGCGCTGCTGCCCTGGGCTGGCGGGACCCCAACCCCTCTGCTGCTGCCCGGGCCCAGCGCCGCCCGCGCCCTCTTGCCTGCTTCCTCTGCAGAGAGGGTGACAGGCCCCGCTTCATTGTTCTGCCTCCGGCCGCTGCCGGTACGTCAGGAGGGTCCAACCTGACTGCTGGCCCCTTAGGGGGGTCAGAGTGTGTGTCCTGCAGCACAAGAGGGGCAGGCTTCCCACGGAACGAAAGCTCGGAGAGGAAAACTCGGCAGCCTGTGCTCTGTGCACTGGGAGAGGCAGAGCCTGGGGGGGCTGCTGCTCTGTTGACCCAGTGCAGGGCAACCAGGGATGGTACCCAGGGATGGAACCCGGTGACCTCACCGTTCCTCCCCCCCAGGTGCAATGATTCCAGTTGGGCTGAAGCCCATGGGTGGTTCCAGACCCTCTTGCCTTTCCTGGGGCTGGCTGCAGTGTGCCCCCGCTTTGCCCCCCCTGTGCCCCAGCAGGCGATGTCCTGGGTGGAGACACTCCCTCCAAAATAACAGCGTTGGGCATCATCCAAAACAACAACTTTCTTGTGTCTTTATTTCTGGGACAGTGGCAGCATTGGCTGGAGGTGCAGGGAGGTGGCCGGGCACAGCCTGGCATCCCCCTGCCACCCACGGCCTGGAGATCTGGGGGACGAGCACAGCACAGGTGTCCTCTGGGTGCTCCTGCGCGGCTCCGATGCCGCAGTTCTCCTGCCATGCTCCCCCCGGGGCTCCCAGGGTTATTTCCCAACGCTTCCCCGGGGTGCGTGGCTGCGGGTCACGGGTCCCACAGTGCCGGGGTCACCACATGTGCCGGTAGGGAAAGGTCACCTCCACGCAGAGCACGGCCAGCGCCCGGGAGCAGTTGCGCGGCTGCCCCGCCAGCAGCCGCCCCGTGCCCAGGGGGGCTGCCAGACCCGCCCCGCTGCCGGAGCTGCGCCAGCCCTGGCAGTCCCGCCTGCGAGCGTGGCCGCCCCGCGGCGTCGATCCGTGCCAGGCCAGCCGGAGGGGCCTGCGGACCGGGATGGGGGTGAGAGGGGCTGGGGGACACCCCCCGGGTCCCCTCCGGCTCCTTGCACCAGTACCTGCATCCCTGCAAGTGCCAAGGGCGGGGGGGTCCCACTGCAGACCCCCAGCCCAGCTCCCAGCATGGGGGCATTCATTTGGGGACATCTTGCCAGCACTGGCCCCATGGCCAGACTCACCAGAGCGGATCTGTCAGGACATTGCGCCCGTTGAAGGAGTAGATGGGGCCCCGTGGGGTGGCACCAGCCTGGCCCTCCAGGAGGGAGCTCCAGGACTTGGCCAGCAGCTGGCCCTGCGGGGGCAAGCGTTGGTGCTGAGCCAGGGCCAGGGGACAGGGACGAGAGCAATGCCCTGGTCCTGACCATGTGTGGGCAATAACTTGATCTGGGATCCCCCCAGCTCCCCAAAACACGAGTGCTTAGCATGCCCCCAGCAAGGCTCAGTGGGCTTTGCCACCAGCAGCCCCCACAGGGGACAGGGGTACCTGCCTTCAGGTTGACGATGGGGAGGGTTCTGTCTGTCCTCTTGACGATGGAGACCAGGTCCTGGGTGGAGGCTGACAGGAATGCCCGGAAAGTGCCATAGAGCTGGGCCTCTTGGGACTGCCGGTAGCACTGCAGGTCGGCACCCCGGATCCCGCTCATGTCACCGGTGAGGGGCACGTTCAGGGCTACCAGGCGGAGCTGGGAGGGGAGGCAGGGCAGTGGAGGGCTTGGGCAAGCCTCTGGCAGTGCCAGCTGTGCATGGAGGGGTCCCCCAAGCACCTCTTCCCCATCTCCCATGGCTGGGTCATTGGGCTCCCATCCCACGGGGTTGGTCATTGCTTACAGATGGGATCCGTGGGGCAATGGTGGTTGGCAGGATCTGGGGCAGCCCTTGTCCCTTCTCCTTCTGGACCTGGAATAGGGTGGGTTAGCTCAGCTCAGCTCAGGGACACCCATCCCTGTCTGATAGGTGCCATGGGTGCAGCACCCCCCCTGTGCCTGTTAACAGGACCCCAGGCTCTGCATGTGCTGGGCTGGCACTGCCTTGTTGACAGCCCGTTCCCCTGGGACGTCCCTCCCAGCATGGCCAGACTGGCAGCAGGGCTCACCAGTGAGTCCATCGGGGCCAGTGCGGGTGTTCTGGTGATGGGACCTCTGGTCTGCACCTGCTTCACCTCCTGAATGAAGAGGAGAAGACAGGATAGTCCCACGGGGACTTGTTCCCCCCCCCCAGCAGGCAAAGGAGGGCTGTGTCCCCTTGCTGCGATGTGAGCAGAGCAAGGGGCTGCCCACACACCTCACCTGGTACCGTGAGGTGGAGGCAGAGGGGTCGTCACCAGCGAAGAGCGACTCGGAATCCTCCAGCTGCTCAAGACAAGGAGCAGAGGGACGGGTTAGGGGGGAACTGGCTCCTTCCTGGGTCTCTGCTGCCCCAGTGCCAAATCCAGCCCAGTGCTGGCTTCCAGGGCTGGAGCCTGGACCCCCTCCCAGTGAGGGACCCCAAGGGGTGTCCTTGGTGCACGGTACCAGGAGGCGGCTCCAGCCGGTGGGGGTCCGGAGGAAGGCGCTGCTCCCCTCCCGCACGTAGACCAGGCTCCCCTCAGGCACTGAGCTGCCCGACTTCAGCATCATCTCCTTGGACCTGAACATCCAGGTCTGGCGCTGGGGGATGGAGAGGTTCAGGGCCCAGATGTGGGGCAGCTGGACAGCCCAGGGGGGCTCACCAGCGTCACCAGCCAGAACACACCTGAGGATCCGTGTGGGAGTCTGGCGGCTCCATCCGAGGGATGTCCGCATCTGGAGAGCACAGAGAAGGGGGTCACAAGGTACCTGGCACAGGGGGTCACAAAGGCACCTGGCACAGGACCCAGTCCTGCAGGGACATGGTGGCAGGGGAGTGGGGTGGGAGAGCCAGCTGCCTCGGCACTGCCCCAGAACCCCAGAATGGAGGCAAGACTTTCCAAACATCATTTTCAAGGAGGCTGGAGCCCCCAGAACACCTGAGAAGTGCCCTTACCTGCTGCCCATCCTGCCTCAGAGGCTGCCTGCGAAGGCCAACGGGGCCCGTTACTGCCACCAGGCACAGGGACACCCTTCCCAACACACGGAGAGGGGACAGGGTCCCTCTTGGGGACAGCCTGGCTGTGTCTTACCGGCTGCTTGCAGGGCTGGGCACGGAGCGGGTGAACCCTCTGGAAGCAAAGACAGGCAGGTTTGCGGGGAGCCCTGGTCTGTGCACGCTCACACGTGTGTGTCTGCTCTGGCACAGGTGTGTGCACAGCCCATGCTGTCCCTTACATTGAAGTAGAGGAAACCTGGTGCTCCGGGGGGGCCAGGGGGCCCAGGGGGGCCGGGCTTCCCAGGGGGACCTTGGAGACCCTGCGGCAGAGCAGTGCAGAGATGGGACTGGGCTGTTTTGATGCTGCCTTGGGGGGGGGGGGGGGGCAGCTCTAAGACACCCCAGCACTGTCCCTCATCCCTCCCGCTCCATTTCCTCCCAGGCCTGAATGTCCCCAGGCCAGGTCAGAATGGATGGGAGCCAGGCAGTATATCTCACATGGGGGATGATTGCTCCATAAATGTCAGGCTCCTCTTTGCCATCCTGCAGGGAAAGAGAGAAGATTAAGGCTGATCTCCATCATCCATCCTCTGTCCCTCCATCCCAGGCAGGGCTCTAGAGCCCCATGGGGCTGCTGGTGGGATGAGCTGTGGTGTGGGCACACAGAGCCACCTGGGTTCCAGCAGCAGGGTCCCCATGGCCAGGCTGGAGTCCCCAGGCACTCCTCATCAAGATGGGACCCCCTGAGGACTTACTGTTTGGTACCCACTGATGGGCACCCAGGAGCCAGACTGGCTGCTGGTGCCAGGGAAAGGGAGGTGGCCTGGTTTGCATCCGTGTTCCCCGTAGCAGCACCCCTGGGAGAGCCACAGAGAGAGAGGCATGATTAGAGCTGGGTGGTGTGTGTGTGTGTGCTGGGTGTGTGCACAGATGTGTGTGTGGATGTGGGCATGGGTGCACTGTGTGCTTGCATGGGTGTGCATGCTCCGTGTGTGCCCCAGGGGATAGTGTGACTCCCCCTCCCCGTGCCCCCACCCATCTGGGGATACCAGCAGTGCCACCAGGGTTTGGTGAAGGCTGATGCTGCCCTGGCACAGAGGGGTGAAGGGGACCAAAGGCAGCACACAGGGCTCAGGGGTTCACACTTGGGGTGTGGGGACAGGACCCCCCCCAGCTGCTCCCCCCACCCCTGTGCCCACAGTGACAAACCCGCTCTCCGGGGTCGCCCTTTTCTCCCTGGAAGGAAAGCAGAGAAGGTCCCGTTGGTGTCCCGGCCCCTGGGTCTCTGGGCTCCCCCTGGCACAGTGCTGTGCCTCACTCCATGGAGTAACACCCTCCACGGAGCTGTTTGGTCTTGACGCCACCACCAGGGAGTGCCCATGGCTGACACCATCCCCGTGTCCTTGTCACCACCTGTGTGCCTGCTGCCCCAGCTCACCTTGGGGCCCGGTGGCCCGGCCGATCCGCGGTGCCCTGCGTGGCGCGAGTCACACTGGAAGGTGAGGACGAGCTGGGGTGAGTGTGGGGGCTGGCCTCTACCCCCAGGGACCCACAGCCCAGGACCTCCTACTTACCCTGTAGTCCCCTGGTGGCCCTGGTGGTCCCATGGGACCGGGCATGCCAGGGGATCCCATCTCTCCAGCACGGCCAGGGCTCCCTGGCATGCCTGGCAGTCCATGTTCACCCTTCTCACCCTGCCAGCACATGGCATGTGGGGGCTGAGCACCCCATGTCCCCTCATGTCCCCCCAGTCCCTGCAGCCCCAGAGCCCTCCGAGGGGCTCAGTGCTGGGAGCTGCTCCTGGCTGGGGCAGAGTGAGGGGCTGGCATATCCCAGCTGCTCCATCCCCACTCCACTGGCCCTGCTCTTGTCCCAGGGCCATGGAGGGGCTGGGACCTCCTTACCTTTAGTCCAGGGAAACCTGGCTCCCCTTGGAGACCTGGTTTGCCAGGGAGTGACACAGGTCCTGCAGGACCAGGGGGTCCTTCATGGCCGGGCACCCCAGGGGGTCCTGGTGGGCCTGGGAGCCCTGGAGACCCTGGAGGGCCTTCAGCCCCAGGGAAACCAGGTGGTCCCACAGCCCCCGGTGGGCCAGGGGGTCCTGGCTGCCCCTCCCGCCCAGGGACCCCCGAAGGCCCTTCATGGCCTGGGTATCCAGGGGGTCCAGGGGGTCCAGGCAGGCCAGGGGGCCCTGGGGGTCCTTGGTTCCCTGCAGGGCTGGATGCTCCCAACTGCATGTCAGGTTGGAGGCAGTGAGGAAAGAGAGAGCAGCGTCAGTGAACAGCCATGTCCCATCCCCTGGTCCCCCTCCCCTGGGCTGCCTGCTCCCCCCTTCCCAGTGCCCCAGCCCTTGCGCTCCCCAACCCTGCCAGTCCAGCTGGGGACAGACAGGTGCCCCCCACCCAGGTGCTCACCTCATTCTCCAGTCCCCTGGGGAGGGAAGCAGGCATGTGTGGGCTCCTGGCTCCCAAGGTGCCAGGTGGTCCTGGGGGCCCTGGTGGTCCTGGAGGACCTGGGGGACCCCGGGGACCTTGGTGTCCTGGCTGTCCTGGGTTGCCAGTCTTCCCTCTCTCTCCAGAGAATCCGGGCTGGCCTTTCTCTCCTGGGGACCCTTGGTCACCTTTCTCTCCCTGTTGGGGAAAGGCAGAGCCTGGCTCCGGGAACTTTCCTCTGCCAGTGCCCACCGAGGGGGCATCCTACCCCCCTGCCAGGGGACAGCTGAGTCACCCCCAACCCAGACCGCGAAGCAAGAGTCCAAATCCAGATCAGAAAAGGTTTTTCAGGGCCAAAAGAGCAGCCAGATTTCTCCCAGCAGGTCCCTGTGGGTCCCCAAGCCCCCGTGACTCTCCGGAGGGAGGACAACTGCACCTTAGGGCCGGGAGGGCCGGGGGGTCCAGGGCGCACGGGGCAGACGCAGCTGGAGCCGTTGTACATCTGGAGAGGGAGAGAGCAGTGAGCCGTGGGATGGGAGCCCCAGCTGCAGGGTCTGGCATGGGCACCCTGTGCCCACCCCTCACCTGAAGCGCCGGGTCTGTCTCTGGGGGCACGTGTTGGGGCAGCCCCTTCTCTGTCGTCTGTGCAGAGGAGAGGAGGGGCTGAGCACAAGACCCCCAGCACCATCCCCAACCCCCATAGCACTGTGCCCATGCTGCCCTGCCAGCACACATCCTCAGAGCCCCTTGTCTGAGAACCCGTCTCTGGCTGCCCCTTGCAGCCCCCCCAGGGCCCGGGACCCCCCCCACCTTGATCTGCAGGAACTCCTCTTCATCCGCACTCCCCTCGAAGATCCTCGGGGCAGCCGTGGGTCGGTGTGGCTAGGATGGACACAGGATGGCTCAGTGTGGGGCTTGGAGGGGTCCCGGGGGGCACATGGGACCCTGCAGCAGAGGTCACTGCCCACAGCCCAGGGTAGGGGCTGAGCCCCAGTGCTGCCATGAGGGTGACGGGGGTGCCAGGAGCTGCCACGGCTCCTTCCCTGGAGGGCAGCAGCAGCTGAGCTGTGGCTCGGGGCCAGAGCAGGGCACGCTGCCTTGGCTGGGCTGCTGGGGGTGGGCTGGCAGGACACAGATAAAGGCAAGGACCAGGCAAGGGGCCCGGCAGTGGGTGGGGAGATTAGGGAGGGCTGGGGAAGCAGGGACACAGCCTGGGGAAGGCACCTGGACTCGTGTGCGTGATGGGGCAGGGCCTGGGCCCTTCGCTGCCACCCTGGTGAGGGGCTCCCGGCGTCTGGGGGCTGCTGCCAGTGGGGGTTTGCTCAGCAGCACTTTCCTGGGGGCCTCCATGCCACCAGTATCTCCATCTGAAGGACCAAAGAGGTGATGGGGCTGGAGGGGAATTGGGGGAGGGCACAGCATTCCCGGTTCCTGGCACTTGTCACAGCCACAGTGGTGCCAACAGCATCCCAACAACTCACCCTCCAGCCATATGCTGGAGGTGGCCCCCCTTGCTGGGACACAGGAGCTGGGGGTGCCAGGGAAGCTGTGCCCCCACTCCCTCCTCGTGCCTACCTTCCTCGTAGTCCAGGGTGGGCACCCCGGGGGCCGTGGGGCTGGTGCCTGGGTCTGGTGTGGTGTCCTCCATGCCCAGGTTAAACCACTGGGCCGTGGCAGGGGGCAGGCGCCCGGCCAGCGCCGAGAGGATGCAGAGGGTGCAGAGAAGGTGATGAGGGCTGCCCGACCCCATGGCGCGGCGCCGGGGCCAGGCTGTCCGGGATGGGGAGCCCTGGCTCATCCTGTTCTCCCGCCGTCTGCTCCCGTGGCCCCGGCGCAGCTCCCGCTGTTATCACATCGCCCCCCGCACGCCCGCCCCGCCCCTCGGCCGCCCCGGCCCCCGCATCCCGCGGGCCGCATCCGGCGGGGGCTGAGCACCCGTACGGCCGGGTGACTCTCTGTCCCACCCGTCAGGAACAAGGAGGACCCGCCGGGAACCGCGGGGAAGGGAGCCAAGGCCAGAAGGAGCTGCTGGAACCGAGAAGAAGGGAGGGCCGGGGGGGAGATGCTTTCTGGAAATGGGGAGTGCAGGCAGCGAAGGTGGGGCTGGCTGAGCGTGCGGGGCATCGGGGCAGGGAGAGCAACCGGCTGCTCCGCGGGATCTGCCCGGCCACCCCTGGCAAGGGGCAGGGACGGGCTGAGCCAGGCTATGGGACTGTGAGAGCTCCGGAGGGTCCTGCAGCCGGTGAGGTGCCGGTGCCCTGCAGTGTCTGCGGTCACCGTGTGCCACAGAGGGTGCAAACGATCCTGTGCCTCTCCAGCTCTGCCAGGGCCACCCTTGGCTGGGGAGTCTTCAGTTCTCTGTGAACCCCAGCCCCCCTCTCTTCCTCTGTGGTGTCCTGCAGGCTCTCCCCAGGGCTGGGGTGGCTCCAGGCCCTGCTTGAGGGAGTTGTAGGAAAGCAGCCAGAGTCCCCCCAGCCTTGGAAATCTGAAAGAGCCACTGAGGGTGGGCAAGACATACTGGAAGGCCAAAGAGGCCTGGGGCTAGGAGCACAGGGCTGCCCTGGCACAGGCAGGGAAGCTGGGCTGCACTCAGCACCCAGCACCCTCCTTGGCCACAGGGCCATGATCTAGGGGTGGGGGGCAGCATGTCTGTGGGGTGCACCAGCCCTAGCCTCATCTCCATCTCACAGGATGGTGCTTGGATGGGGACCTGGAGGAGCTGTGCCTGGCCAGGGGGAGGACAGCCCCCGGGTCTGTGCAGTGAGTGTGTCCCTGTCCCCCAGCAGTGCCTGTGCCCGCAGACACAACAGTCTCTGCAGCGGGCGCTCGGTGCTGACAAGGCCTGATAAGGTGCCACGGCCTGAGCTGGGCTGGGCACCTGTTTGGGTTTGGTCCCTGCTTGGACACTGTGTCAAGGCTGGTGCCTCTGCCCCAAGTCACGGCCACCGTGCAGCAGTGCCAGGAAGGGCAGGGGCTCCAGGGCGGTGCTGGTGCCAATGCCTTGCAGAGCCCCTGTGCTGGACTGTGAGGGGAGAAGGGGGACTGGGAAGCATGGAGGGGGACACACGGACCTTGTCTGCCCACCTGTGTTGCACCCACCTGCCTGTGTCCTGCCTGCCTGCTTGTCACTGCACAGGAGAAAGAAGATTGTCCTGGGAACCCTTGTGGCCAGTGCCACCAGTGCTGGCACTCAAGCCCCAAAATTCCAGTTTGAGCACTAGATGTGCTCACTCATAAAATGAGTTCAGGGTTCTCAGCCTGGGCCCTGCATTACAGCCTGGCTCTGCTCCTCTCATCCCATACACTACACTGAGCCCCACACCAGGGCCCCATAGCGGGGCCCAGTGTCCAAATGTTTAATGACTGTTAATTGCCATGTATGTGGTGCAGAGAGCAGCCAAAAGCCCCAGTGGCTCCCACCACCCAACAGGTCCTCAGTGGGGCCAGCTCAGACCCTGCATGATGTGTTTGTTCCCTGCCCGGGGTCCTTCCTGATGGGCTGCACTATCTCCTGGTGGGTGCTAGCAGTGGGGATGGCAGTGGTGCAGCACAAGGTGGCAGTTTTGCTGGTGTTGACCAGGGTCAGCGTGGTGACACAGCTCCCTGCAGCTGCTCCTCTTCCCATGACACGAGTTAAGCAAGTCTCTGCTGTACTCCTAGCCTCAGCACACCCTGTCCCTCACCCCACCCCAAGACCCCCTATGACCGGTACAGGCGGGTCCCCTTGGCTGCCCGAGCCCAGTGCTGGCTCAGGTGCTTCTGCTGCAGCTCGCGGGTCACCAGGCCCCCGGGTGATGCTCGGGAACAGTCCCCCCGGGCACAGGGGCTGGTCGCTGCCGTCTCCCCGGCCCCTGTCCTCCCTCCGTGCTGCTGCTCAGCTGCCCCTGACCCGGCGCTGCGGGTCTGGGGGGCGGGAGCCGCGGGGGGGGATGCTCGGGCTCCCGGTTTTCCGAAATAGCCACTAGGTGCCGGCAGCCTTCAACGGATCACGGTTTGTGCGAGGGCGGGGAAAGGGGGAGCTGGCAGGTGTGGGATCGGGGGGAGCGGGAAGCCGGGACATGCGGGGACAGGGGCGCGGGGAGCCGGCGGTGCCGGCCGGGGTGTCCCCGGCAGGCCGGGGCTGAGCTGCTGCTGACGCTGTTTTACCGTCAGCGCTTATGCCCCCGCCGGGGACCCCGGCGCCCGGTGCCCGAAGCCCGCCCCGGGCTGTCCCACGTTGGGGGTCTTGGCCACAGCCCCCGCGACGCATTCCCGTCTGTTTCTCATCCCTCCCAGCTCATCCCAGTCGCTCTCAGGAGAGGGCGGGCGGGCCGGAGGCAGCGGGGCTGCGAGGGGCCGGCCGGTGGTCTGCGGGGGGGCGGGAGGGCTGGGGGGCGCAGGACCGGGGGTCTCCGGGCTGCCTGTCCGCGCTACCCGCCCCTGGAGCTGCCCCGGCGGTGGCCGAGGTGCTGCAGCTGCCGGTCGCGGGTGCCCCCGTCGGCGGGGAGCGGCTCTCCCCGGTGCCTTCCCTGCCGGTGGCGGCGGGGGCGGCCCCGCCGGTGGCCCCGGTGCCGGCGGCGGGAGGTGTGGCCAGGGGCCGCATAAAGCCATCACCGCCGCCGCCCCGCGCCGCCAGCAGCGGACCCGAAGCGCGGGCGCGGAGCGGCGCGGAGCCGCCATGCGCGGGGCCGCCGGGCACTCGCTGCCGCCGGTGCTGCCACCGCTGCTCCCGGTGCTGCTGGTGCTGCTGGCGGCGGCGGCGGGGCCGGGCGGCGGTGAGGAGGCGATCCAGTGCCCGCCGTGCTCGGAGGAGCGGCTGGCGCGCTGCAAAGCCCCGCAGGGCTGCGCGGAGCTGGTGCGGGAGCCGGGCTGCGGCTGCTGCGCGACCTGCGCCCTCGGCCGCGGCACCGCCTGCGGGGTCTACACCGCCCGCTGCGGCGCGGGGCTGCGCTGCTACCCGCCCCGCGGCGTGCCCCGGCCCCTCCACACCCTCATGCACGGCCAGGGGGTCTGCACCGACCTGGCCGACGTCGAAGCCATCCAGGAGAGTCTCCATCCCCCAGGTAAGGCCGGCCGAGGGGTGCAGGGTGGGTGCCACAGCCAGCGGTGTCCCCCAGCAGCTCCAGTTTCTGCCAAACACTCACTCGGCAGGAGTTGGGGCTGCAGGGCTGGGAGCAGGGTGAGGTGCTCAGTCAGGACCCTGTGGTGGGATGGCCCAGGGGTGGGTGTGCATGGAGCACATCCTAGGGTGTGAGCTGCCACAGCCAGGTACCAGCAGGTCACATTCTTGCTATCCACTATGGTTGGTGGCACTGCACATGGTGACATGTGGCACTTTGCAGGGATTCATCACCCACCCTGCCCTGGCTGCAGCATGTTCCTGGACCACAGGGCAGCATCGGCCCTTGGGGACAGGTCCCAGCTGCTGGGGAAGCTCCTGGTGGATGGTGACTGCTGTGCTGCCCCTTCCCCAGACTGCTGCTGGTGGCTCTGCCTGCACTGCCTGGAGGAAGCAGGACAGAGGCCTCAGGGCACCTGCTTCCGTGGCAGGCAGGTCAGGCTGGGCTCTGGAAGTGGAGCTAGACGTGGGAGCTCAGCCCTGGAGCTGGGCAGGTCACACTGCAGCTTTGACAATGGGAATGGAGCCGGTCCCTGGAGCTGAGCATGCAGACCTGTAAGCATGGCTCCTGGGGCTGCCCTGTGAGCAGAGTGTGGCATCAAGACTCCCCTTCCCCGTCCCATGGGTTGTGATGGGGACTATGTCCTCCCTTGGAGCTGAGGAGCAGTATCCTGCCATGGGACAATCCATGAGTTGGCCTGGCCCTGTGTCCCTGTGCAGGGTCACCTGGAGCTCCCAGAGGGGCAGAAGGAGCAGTGTCTGTCCCTCTTTACCCCATGGGCCAAATCCCAGCCTCACTTCCCTCCTCGCATGGCAGATCCATGGCAGCTCTGCTGATGTTCCCATAGTGAGGAGGGACCCTTTGTGGATGAGCCCCTCCAGTTGCCCCTCTCCATGGGCAGAAGTTGGCTGTGAGTGCTTGGCACGGGGTCTGCTGTGGAGACCCCCTGCCCTGCCTGTCTGTCCTCATCCCACATCCTGCAGGAGCTGTCTGGGCTCCCTGGCCCGCAGCTGTGCTGGGCTGCCAAGGCCTGTTGGTTTTGGCTGTGCCCCGTGTAACGCAGCGTTTTTTCCCGTTTGTAGGAAACAGACTTTGCAGTTTTTTCCCTTCCTTCCCATGGTGTTTTGGCCTAGCTGGGGATGGGTGGGTGGCCGTGGGAGCCAGGCTGGCCTGACAGGCACCGACCCTGCCTGCAGCCTCACAGGTGGTGGGACAGGGCAGCAGTGAACACCTTTGCTCAGCACAGCTGGGCAGGATGTGGGCAGGACACCCCACGGCACATTGCTCAGTGCAGCCTCGGTGGGAAGGTCCCGGTGGGCTGCCCAAGCCAGCAGGAGTGTGGGGCTGGGGACTGCATCACTCCAGCCCTGCCTGGCACAGCAAGGGCACCTTGGCATGGCTGGTGCATCTGATGGGGGGCACGGGTGTATGGAGCAGGTGCCCCCTGGCTGCACCCACGTCCCCCAAGGCTGAACCCCCACGGGTGCTGGGTGAGTGCAGGCTGCAGTGGGCGGGTGGCTCGGAAGCGGTGAGCCTGCAGCTCCTACAGTAAACACTTTGTCCGGGGGCTCGGCCCGGGGGGCTCCGCATTCCAGGGAAGAGGCTGGGATCGGCGGGGGCTGGGCTTTCTGAGGGGTTGGGCGATGGCTCCCGGCTCTGCTGCCAGGAAAGAGCCGCCCTGCTCGTCTGGGCACCCGCGGAACGGAAGTTTCTAGGAAGCAAGGGGGTGGGTGGCCACTCTTGTCACCCAAGACCCTCTACTTTTGCTGCAGGTCTGGGGACCTTGTGCAGGACCCTGCCCCCTGTTCCCTTCCCATGCGCAGTGACCAGGAGGGGTAGCAGTGGCTGAGCCCCAGCTGCACAGTGCACGGGCAGTGAGGGCAGGCTGGGCTCAGCCCATGGCAGCATCCACCTCACCCCGTATGCATCTATTGCTGTCCCTCTGCACCGGGTCAGGGGCCAGGCAAGGCTGTTGCCCTGTCCCAGCCTTCCCCCAGGGTGGGTTCTGGCCTTTGTCCATGCTTTGGTTTTTCTGAGCCAGGTGCTTCTCCTGGCGGGGCTATGGTCCCTGTGGGGAATCGTCTGCATCCCTCTCCTCCATTGGGCTCATGCTGGGTGCTGAGCTGGGAGGCACAGATGTTCTTGGCCATGTTTGAGCACAGCTGGGCTCAGCAGCATGTCCCCACGGGATGGGGACAGGCCAGGCTTCCTGGCCAGTGTCCTTGGCCAAGGGGCAGGAGGTCCCTGAGCTCTGATGTTCCCTCGTGTCCTAGATCCCTGTGCTCTGCTGGACCCAGTGCTTGGCAGGATGAGCACAGACCTCCCCACATTGTGCCTGCCAAGGCTCGAGCCCCGGTAGCCGGGAGCTGTGCTGAGACCCCGCCAGGATCACCTGCTGGTGCCACCAGCAGTGACAGGCGGACTGGCTTGTGTGCCGTGTCAGCCTCAGACACCTGGATGTGTCCCTTCTGTCCCATGGGGCCTGTGGAGTCCTTTGGGCCTGGGCTGGTGGGGTGGGGGGAGCAGAGGTCTGAGGAGGACCTGGGCACTTGTCTGTCTCTCTTCCATGGACACACTCATGGTCCCTGGGCTTTGCGGGCTGCCCTGGGCTCTGCTCCCATGGGAGCCGCGCGGTGGAGCCGGAGCCCTTTGCTGCTCCCTCGGGCTCAGTGCTGTGAATCACAAGTTCGGCACGTGACCAACCTCATTTGCAGCTCCCGTTAATTGAAGGCGATGCTGAATGACTCGTTTGTGTCCCCCGTCTGTGGGCCGAGCTGCAGGCTGGGCAGAAACTGTCCTGCCAGGACTGAGTGGCTGGTCTGTGTGGCTGGTGAGGGCAGCACCCGTGCCTGCCCCCTTGGCACCCACTTTCATCCCAAACCGAGCAGAGGGGCATCCCCCAGCCCTCAGCCAAGCCAGCATCTCCGGCTCTGCCTGCCCTCCCCTGCCAGAGGTGCCCCAGCCCTAACTGGCAGCACTGGGGTGGTGATGACCAGTGCACGCTGGTGGGTTGGAGGCCTTCTGGCTCTGCAAAGGTTGCGGTTTTCCATAACTTTGTGTGAGGAGTTTCCTCATCCATCTGGAACAGGAGCATCACCGAGGGAGGTGAGAGGCTCCTCGTGCTGCCACAAATCGCTCAGTGCCTGGGAAAGTCACCTCAAGGACTGCAGTGATTCGGGGGATGGTGGGTTCTGTCCCTGGAGCTGAGGGCTGGCAAAGCTGCCTCGCTGCCCGGAGGCACTGACGTTTCATGTGACCATGTGAAAATGTTATTGGCATCTGGTTTTATTTAAGCCGAGAGATTTGACACTCTGAAGGCGTCTGGCGGGGGGAGGAGAGGTGTTTGTCGGGGGTTTGTCCGTGCCGGGGCTGGGTGAGGGCTTTGTCTGTGCTGGGGCAGAGCGGGCAGCAGCCGCTGCCTCCCAGTCCTGCCTTTCCCTGGTGTGGGAGCAGCGCATGGAAATGCCGGGAATTCAGCACGGTGGTCCCCACCGGTGCCAAACCTCCTGCCTGGCTCTTCCTTGTGTGTGCCCCCAAGGAGGGCAGGGGGGGCGGCAGGGGGGGGAAGGAGCATCCTTGCCCGAGCCCCCCAGCCCCTGGCTGGGCTCTGCTGCCCGCATTGCGCCACGGCCCCGTGGTTGGTGCCACCAGGGCTGGCATTGCTCTGCACGGGGTCCTGGAGACTTTGGGTTTGTGTTTCAAATTTCAAGGGCATGAGCCATTTCCTGGAAAAAAAACAGACAGATTAAGCAAATAACAAATAACACGAATGAAGGAGGAGGGTTTGATCGGGGCTTCGTGGTGAACTTTAACTGGGAGCCGGTCCAGGGGCCCTTTGCTGTAGGAGTGCTGGTGGGAGACCAGGGCTGGGATCCCATGGGAATGTGTTGGGCAGGAGGCTGAAGCTCCAAGCATGCTGCCTGCCTGCATCACCCCAGCAGCCGCCGGCGCTCTGAGCCCCTGCAGGCATCCAACCATGCTGCACCGTGCCCACCCCCTGCCTGCTTTGGGAAGGTTTTTCCCGTTGCTGGCTGCAATATTGATCAGCATAAGCCCAGCCTCAGGATGAACTCGGGCAGGGAGCCCTGGCACCTTCCTCTTACAGCCCAGCTGGGCTGGGAGTCAAAACGCTGCTCGGGCTGTGCCTGAGGTGGCTCCGAGAGCAGGACCCGGGGCGTCCCCCCCTCCGCTGAGCGTTGACGGCCCCCACCGGAGGGACCGGCGGCTTTTTACAAAATAAAGTCGCGCCGAGAGCTCGGGTCTCATGACGCTCCCTCCAGCTGCCAACATCTGGGATTGCAGTTTGGCTGCTCTCCTGGCGCAGGCGAGGATGCCAAACGCCGCCTTTCGGGATTGGCCCCACGGAGATTAACTTTCTTATTCCAGGAATTTCTTCTTTCATGTCTTGGCGGGGGCTGTGCCCCACGGCAGAGCGCGGCTCCGCTCCCACCGTGGTGCCTGGTGCTGCCCTGGTGCTCCCGTTCCTGCAGCAGCTCCTCAGAGGCAGCTCTTTGGAGGCACTGGGGTCTGCCTGCAGCTCCCCGGTTGTGTGTACCAGGGTCAGCTTCCAGCTCTGTGGATCCTTGGGCAAGCACCTGGTGCCTGGTGGCACGTGGCCGCCTGTGGCACAGCCAGACCCTCGTGCCACACAGACACGCCGGAGCAACTGCCCGGCACTCTCGCAGCGTGCATGTGCAACCCTGCCATAGCAGGCACAGGGCAACAAGCCTGTGAATTGTGGCTAATGAGTCGTAAAAGCTCCCAGGAGCTGTTCCCAGCGCGGCAGGGATTGCTCAGCCCAGTGCAGCTGTAGGGGCAGGAGGGGATCCAGGGCTGGGGGTGATGCCTGCAGGGACTGGGGAAGGCAGCGTGGGCTCTGGGGTCTGGCAGCACCAGCTGCACATTGTTACCAGGGGTCTGAGTTGCTCCGTGGGCCTGGGGCATTGTGGGGACATTGCCACCCCCGGGGCTGCCCTGCGGTGCTGATCCCCCTCTGGTTTCTGTCCTTGCAGAGAAGGAGGAGATTGACCACCCCAACAACAGCTTCAGCCCCTGCAGCATCCACGACCGCAAGTGCCTGCAGAAGCAGCAGGCGAAGCGCGTCAACAACGGCAACAAGATGCGCAGCAGCGGGAGCCCCCACCACCGCGAGGAGACACGGCCCATTGTGAGCACCACGGGCACTGGGCTGCGCTGGGCTGGGGGCAGGATGGGCGCTGGGTGTCCCTGGGTGGGGGTCCTGGGGTGCTGGGTGCCCCAGGGTGGGGGGCCCTTTGTGCCAGGGTGCGGGCACATCCCAGCCCCACTGCTGGCTCAGCCCCCTCCTCCTGCAGGCGCAGGGCTCGTGCCAGAGTGAGCTGCACCGGGCGCTGGAGAGGCTGGCGGCCTCGCAGACCCGCACCCACGAGGACCTGTACGTCATCCCCATCCCCAACTGCGACCGCAACGGCAACTTCCACCCCAAGCAGGTAGGACAGGCTCTCCCCCATTACAGGGGGGCTGGGGGCCACTCCTGCATTTTGCCCAGCCAGGGTGAGGCTGGGAGGGGGACATGGACAGGCCAGTGCTGGGTCATGGCGGAGCCACCCGCGGTTCTTGGCTTTCATGGGAATCGCCCTTCGGGTGTATTGGAGCCCTTTGGGAAAGCCCTGGGGTGGGATGGGGGTGGCAAAGCCCCCACGAGAACTCCTGGTTGCCCTGGCCAGGCAGCCCGTGGGGATGGGGCTGTGGGAACAGGCTGAGCACCTCACACTGAACCTGTCCCCTCAGTGTCACCCGGCGCTGGACGGGCAGCGGGGCAAGTGCTGGTGCGTGGACCGCAAGACGGGGGTGAAGCTGCCAGGCTTCCTGGAGCTGAAGGGGGACTTGGATTGTCACCAGCTGGCGGACAGCATGTGAGTGCCACCGTGGTGGCCCCGCGCCGTGCGGCGGCCAGGACCCCACTGGGGCTGTGTAGGAGAGGAGAGGGGTCACGGCCACCCAGCAGCTCCCATGGCCCAGATGGCCAACGTGCTCTGTGCCACGGCTGCCCATGGGGCACGGCACTGCCACCTGCTCCCTGACCACTAACTGCCACTGGTACGTGCTGCTGGCACCTCCATCCTGGACAGACACTTGTGTGGACAGACGCTGCCCCGTGGTGATCCCCAGTTTCCACCCCAGCCCCTCCGCGTTGTGGGACCCAGACCCTGGCCCTGCAGAGGCTGCAGCTTGGGCCTCTGCCTGCAGTGCCTTGCTGTCCCCACCAGACCTCTGCATGTGGCAGCAAGAGAGTTGCCTCATCCTGCCCTCCCTGGCAGCAGGAGGCTGCCCAGGCACAGACCAGGGGACTCCAAGCAACTTCAGGGGGCCCAGAGGGACCCTCGGCCACTGCCTGCCTGGGGCCCTCCCTGGCTGCATCTTGCCTGCAGCGTGTGCAAGTGATGGGCACTGCAGCCACACAGAGCAATAGGAGACCTTCCCCCTCCCCACTGCAGCCCCCTGGCCTGGGAACCCTCTGCCCCACAGCCCAGCCCTGTCCTGCTCCCTGTTCAGGGACCAAGCTGGCAGCCACAGCATTTTTCTCCCATCTCCCCCAGCCTGGTCCTGGTGTGAGGGGGCTGAATGCAGGGGGGCATCTCTGTGGGTGCTGGCTCCAAAGGGAGGGTTGGAGGATGTGGGATGCCTGGGAAAGGCTTCCCAGCAGGAAGGGCTTCTTTTGAGTTCTTTTTTCTTCCCCAAAGATTTTTAATATTTAAAAAATGTCATTGTTGGGGTCTCAAAACTAACTGTGTGGCCCCTGAGGCTGAAATCCTCCATCTCAGTGAAGCAAGGCACCACTGGCCATGGCTTCCAGCATCTCCTCTTCCAACTTGGCCAGTGTGACAAAACCAGGATGAATTTCTGGAAGTCTCAGTGACAGGATCTGTGGATTTCGCCAGCACAAAGTTCTCAGCTAAGCAATTGTCACTATTTTTGTAGCTATTTTTTTCTTCTTTTTTCCTTTAAGCTTTTCAGTGGGAGTTGGGCTGGAAAATTTTCACCTAAATGTCTTTTTGATGAGAAATGGCTGTGCTGGCTGCCATGGTGAGTGTGCCAAAGATGGAGGGGATTTTGCCAGTTTCTCCCCAGTCCACTCCCTGGCTCTACAGCCACAGTGGGAGATTTTGGTTTTCCATGTGGATTTGCCCTGGCCACGCCAGTGGGTGCCAAGGCCCCTGGTGAGAACAAAATGTTTCAGTTTTAGTGAAACACCTTCTGCTCCCCCAGACCCCAGCAGCTCCCTGGCACGGCACTGGCAGGGGTGTCCCCGTGTGTCTCGGCAGGTGGGGGGGGGGGTTGGCAGCACTGGGCAGGGTGTGGGTCACAGTGGCAGCCCCTGCATCCAGGGCAGCGCCGGCAGAGCCCGTGGAGCTCTCTGAGTTTTGGGGTGGCCGGGAGGTGACTGGGGACACCGGTGCTTGCCAGGACGCGTTTTGTGTCCAGCATAGAGGGCTCCAGGGTTGTGCATCGTCTCTCCTGTAGTTTAAGGCTGTATTTATACACGATCATATCCCAGTGTAAGGCTCCCCAGCCCCAGCCGTGGTTCCTGTCAGCTCCTCTCATGCCAAGCCCGTCCCTTCGTGTAGCACCGACCCCTTTTACAGTAAACTTGAACCTTTGTATCTTCAAAAGAAAAAAAAAAAAAGGTAATTACTGTATTTAATCTTCCCTGTTATTTAATGTGTTTCTATCGAGTGCATTTTATCTTTGCAATGCTTTAAAGAAAAGGAGGGGAGGGGGAAGCAAAGCAGAGAGGAGCGAGGGTCTGCAGGGATCCCAGCCCAGCTGGGCACCGTGTTCCTGCGGTGCTGGGTGGAAACACTCCCCTTCCCTGCGGATCACCGCGGCTTGGAAGTGGAAAATATGCCTGAGCTGAGAGCGTCTGGTTTGTAGATCCCGGGCTTGTGCTGCGGGAGCAGGGCCAGCGCCTCCCTGTGCTCAGCAGCATCTGCAGCCCGCGGGGCTGGGGGTCCCTCCCCGGACGGGGACAGGCTTGACCGCACTGCCCCTGCCCGGGTCCCTGGACACCCCAGCCTGGGGGACACCGTGCTGGGTTTGGGGTTCAGCAGCCCCGAAAGCCCAGGTAGCCACAAAGCCTGGGCCAGGCTGTGCTAAGGGACGGGGCGGGCAGGAGTTGGTTTTGTGCCTCCTCCTGTGTCCTGGCCCAGCCTCCTCTTGCTGCCACCGTGAGGGAAGTGAGGTTTGTCACCGCCGGCACGGAGCAGTGACACGGAGGCCTTGAGACAGCGCTGGGATGAGACCCTCGACCAGCTTCAGAGCTCAAGGGAGGACCGGGACAAGCATCACCTCGCATGGGAGGACATGTTCCTGTCCAGGCAGCGCTGCTGGCCTCGCTGCAGCCCACGGCTCGGGGGGGTGTGTGGGTGTGTGCCCGGCGCCGGTACACACCGAACATCACCCGCTCCCCCCGGTGTTTCGGGAGGATGTCAGGGACCAGCAGCTGGGAGATGGCCAAGTGTGGCAATGTGTGGGAACGCCCTCGACGTCCATGCGGTTTGCAGCAGTGTGTGCTCACTGTGGCGTGTGGCAGGAGCAGGCTGGGTATCCAGCACCTCCCCAGGGCTGGAGGTCTCGCTCGGGGCTGGTGCCAGCCCCGTGCTCCGGTTACCGGCGCGGCCGGCGGTGCTCGGGGCTCTGCAACACCCGGCGGGGCCCGCGGCAGCCGGAGCAGCCGGATCTGCCGGCACAGATCGGCAGCCCGACCAGGGGAGACACCGGCTCTCCCGGACCCCGGCCCCACACCGACAGCTGCCAAGGGCTGCCCTGGGTCTCATTCGGGGCCCCCCTCCAGCTGCCCCCCTGCCCTGGTGGCTGCAGAGGCATTGGGAGGGGCTCAGGAACCGATTTGGCTGGAGAAATGTGTGTGTGCGTTTGGAAGAGCTGCTGCTGGGAGCCCAGAGGCTGGCGCCACGGGGCCACCTGGGACATCCTGGCCAAGTGCTGCAGCATCAATGGCTTTTGGGGTCTTGCTGTGTCAGGGACATGGGACATCACCCACTGGCGGCAGAGCCTGTGAGCAACAAACCCAGCCAGGACAGGCGCTGGGTTTGTTACAAAATGGCTGGAATCAGACCCAGGAACCAAAACCAAGAGCTTCCAGGAAGCCTTGGACAAACTTTGGAAGCCACGAGAAGCTCTGGAAATTGTTTGTTTGGTTTTTCTCTCTTTGTTTGGGTTTTTTTTCCTGAATCCAGGTGGTTTGGGCTGAGCAGGACTTAGGTTTCTCATCCTGAAGTGGGGTGCTCTCCCCACACTGCAAAGGAACCCAAATATCTGGTTTTATCTCTGCCAAAGAGTCATTCACAGCCCAGCTGGAGCAGAGGGACAACTTCTTTCTGTGCAGGTGCTTGGCAGTTTGAGAACACAGAGCAACAGATTCCAGTTGCTGACACCTCTGCAGTGTTTGGGGTGAGATGAACGATCAGCTGCTTTGCACAGGGAAGCCCCAGGCAGGGTTGGATGCACAATCAAGCCATGGCAGAGGCACCAGGTAAGAGAGAGCCGAGGCAGTGTGGGGTGACTTGGAGCAGCTGTGACATTACAGCAAGAGCAAAATCTTCAGCTGGTGCAAATCACGGCAGCTCTGACATCCACGGGGCTGCGCCAGTTTACGTCATCTGAGGATCTGGCCCAAATTCATGCAAGTCACTTCCAAAAACACAATGTTTTACTGTCATGAAAATGTCAACATTTATTTCTTAGCTTGCTGCAATGCCTGGGGGGGGAGCTGGCCCATAACCCTGCTCTGCAAAAAAGGGCAGGAGAATTTCCCAGCACCAGGCACAACCACACTGACCTGACATTTCTGCCTTTACAGGCATGTTGCTCTTGAAGAGAAGCAGGGTTTTTCAGCAGGGCCTAGTGGTTTTGTATACTTTGATTTGCAAAACTGCCTCCTGAGGGTGGTCTGCCACCAGGAAGGCAAGTCCCCCCTGCCTGCACCAGACCTCCCCTCCCATGGCACTGGGGAGTCCCCAAACGTGGGAGCTCAGCTCCACTAAACACATCCTGGCTTGGACACCCTGAGCACAGGCATCCTCCACTGCTAGTAGGAATCTCAGCCAGAGTGTTCCCATTCTCCAGAGGGAAGCAAAGGGTGAGTGCTGGGGGAGAGGCAGCATCTTGGCACAGCTCTGCTCCCAGCCTGGCACAGCTCCCCTGGGCAGCCAGCCCAGGCTGCCCCACAGAGTCTCTGCAGAACCTCCTCCCACCAGAGCATGAAAATCTTTAACTGAGACTCTTGATGTGACAGTGCGTAACAAAAAAATATAAATATGAGCTGTTGCCAAAACGCAACCCAGAAGCAGGAGGTGAGCAGAAGCTCAGCAGCCTGTGGGAGCTGCCAGCCCTGAGCTGTCCTGGGGTTTCTGTCCTCTACGGGCCCGCCCGGAGCTTGCAGAGAGAGTCGATGACAAGTGACGCTGGCTGCACAGTGTCATACTCTGCAAACAGGTGGCAGAGGTTCTCCAAATCTGTCTGGCTTTTGGCCACCAACCCAAAGATCCTTTGAAAAAGGAGAGAGAGCCTTATGTAGCTTGCATCCAGGAATCCAAAGGAATATGCTTTAAACTAGCCCCGGCCACAAAGCAAAATCCCAGTTCCAGCAATTCCACCTTGGCCTGCTCCCCAATCACGTTTACTTGGAAGCAAAACATCCAGGAGAAGTGTTTCTGGCAAGGCTTCCCCAGCTGTGAAAAGTTTCTCAAAGACAAGGTAGAGCCAGATATAAATTCACTTCCTGAGCCCAGAGCAAGCAAGGCACCAGGAAGGCTGACAGATTTCTACATGAGGGGATGTGGAGAACAAGGCTCATCCAAGCCCTTCATCAAACCTACAGAGCAAAACCCCCCCAAAGCTTCACCCATCCACCTCATTTCTCATCCTGCCACCACATTCACCTCTATCCCATCCCCTCTCCATTTTTAAGCTTTGCTTCTGTGCTGCTCTGTGGAGCTCTGCAGTGCAGCCCTGGAGAGGGAACCTGGCCCAAAGCAGCATCTCCCCAGGTTTCCCTCCCACACACTCCAGCAGCCAGAGGTCCCAGTGCAGGGCTCACCTCGAGGACTTGCAGTACTTCTGCCACCTGAGGGAACAACAGAATGGGATTTGCTCAGAGTGATATTTAACTCATTCCATCAGCTGCAGAGTCAAGGTTGACACTCAGCCAAACCCAGCAGGTTAAGCCTGGGATAGGGGCACAGCCAGTGGTTGGGATTTGGGATTTTGCAGAGTTGGGAGCTGCACTGGGAACAGGGGGAAGCGAGAGCTGTGTGGCAGCTCTGGCTGGATCCCTCATCCCACAGAGCAGCTGATAACTCACTTTCTGTTCTCAGGGTCCATCCCACAGAACCTGATGGCAGCCAAGGGGTAGTGACGCCTGAAGAACACCCTGGGGGGAGGAGGAGAGGGTGGTGTTAGAGGAGGACAGAGCCCGGGCAGGTCTAGGGGGAGAAACAGGCATTTGCAAATTCAAGCCCTGCTTAAACTGTTGTGGCTGCTGGGAATAGGGGCTTGGGAGTCCTGCTCCCCAGGGGTGACCGAGCTGGCACAGCAGGGGCATGTCATGGGCTCAGTCAGCTCCTGCCTCCCACTGCTGAGATGTTACCACAAGCTCCATGTAAAGCAACATCCTGCCCTGTGCTGTAACACAAGGGATCAGCTCCATCTCTGGACTGCAGCACAGGTTTGTCCTGCAGACGAGCACATTGGCAGGTTGTGAGGCAGAAGAGAGCTGGGTGGTCACGGGTGAGCTGTGCGCCCAGGACCATTGAGCCCCCCTGCAGAACCCCCAGCAGCCCCACCCTGACCCCCCTAGATATTTCTTACTTCCTCTGGACGTCTGTCAGCGTCACCCCCTGCTCCGTCACTTTGAAGTGCACCAGGGTGGGTGTGGGCAGCACCTCTAGCTCGAAGGTGGAGGAGATGGCTTTCTGGACAGCTAGACTTCCCGTGAGTGTCTCCACGTTCACAGAGTTGAGGTAGAGGACGTTGCAGACTGCAAGGACAGCACCGAGCCTGGCTCAGGGACGGGTCTCCAGCACCATCCCACAGAACCAGAGACATGTACATGGGGCAGATTTGTTTTGATGAAAATTAAAGATCTGGTGACTCAGAAATTCTTCACAAATTTATTCTGGTTTACTGTAAGGCTTTGCACTAATTGTTTGAAAAGCCAGAGCATTTAATTTCCGGTTTCTAAATGTCACATTTGGATTTTTCTTCTGTTTATTGCATATTTCCTTTAATGAAAAGCAGAAATACCCCAAGCCAACTGAGGGCTGAAGGCCAACCTAAAACATGACATTTCAGACTGATTGAGCTGTTCAAAGGGCTGTTCTGGGTCAGACTAAGCTTTTCAGTTTGCCAACTTGTTTTTCAGAATTTCCAGCAAAACAAAGGAGTTTCTGACTCCCCCAACTGCACCGTGACCCATCCATGTGGCTTCCTGCCCATTGCCCTCTGCTCCCACCTGGAGCCCACCCACCACTGCACCCAGGCTGGGGACACCTGGGTGTGGAAGAGAAGCAAAGACCCTTCCCCAACCTGCTCTGCCATTCCCATGTGTGTCCCACAGGGTCCCTCAGTGACCAGTCCCATCCCTCTCCTAGAAACTCCAGAGGTTCTGCACCCATCAGTTCAACACCAATTGAAGCCAATTAAAAGAGAGGCTTAAAAATCAGGCCATTTAAGATAGAGGGAACTGCGGTTCTTTTCTCAGTCTTGGGACTTCAGGAACTGCCTTTTCAAGCTTTACTTCACCATCGCAAGGACAAGTAGTTTCCTTTCTTTAAAAATATCAGGTTCCCTTTTCAGGCCCATGATCTGAGGATGCGAAGAAAACTTGCATGTACCTCCAACTGGTGACAAAGCCAGGAGGGGACATGGCACCAGCACCCACAGCTGTTCTGGGGTGACCTGCTGCTTTGCACAGGGCCAGAGACAGCACCAGCTTCTCAGCTTCTGCTGTGAGTGGTGTCAGAATGGATGACATAAACAAACAGAGCCTGGTGTTGGATGGGTGAGGACTAAGGCCAAAGCAGGGGAGCATGCCCAGAGCTCCAGCTCCTGCCAAATTGGCTGTCCAGCCTGCTCCTTTCCTCACCAGCAGTTTTCTTCAGCAGGGACAGCGTGGATTCTGGCACGCAGTCAGGGCTGTCCTCTCCATCAGCAAGATCTGCACAAAGGACAAGCAGGAGCACTGATGCCTTGGGTCAGGCTGCTCTGGGTCACCACTTTGCACTGGGTGAAATTCCTTCTCCTACAAGAGGCCCAAAGGCCCAGGACCACTTAAATTGCAGGAGTTTAGAGCAGGGATTAATTAAATTGTTCTCCATCTCCCCTTCCTGGCTCTGTTCATCTCCAACCTCCCCGCTCCTTTCCTTGCCCTCCCTCAGTGATCCCTGCTGCTTTGCTGCCCCCTCCCCACCTCCAGCAGCAGGAGGTCACCATTGCCTGCTGCTGGAGTCGGCTCCTGCTGGTCCCTGCTCCACCTGCAGCCCAGGCAGCCAGCCCTACCCTGGGGGCACCTGGGTGGGCAGCCCCCTTCCCACGGCAGGACCCTGCCCACCTCCCTGGCCCAGCAGGAGGGACCTGCTGGGAACATCTCTCCTGCCCCCAGGACCTACCTCGGGTGGGGATGCTGAGCCTGCAGGGCAGCGCCAGCGGGGTGATGGCGTGCTGGTACACGAAGGCAGAGAGGCTCCCTGAAACACAGAACCGCGGGTCAGGGGGGTCCTGAAACCCCCCACCCACACACCTCTGGCCCCACCACAGTACCCCAGAGAGCTCAGAAGGATGGAGGGAGGGTGCTAAGCTGGACTATTTGGGGCCTCAGGGGGACAACAGTGTCCTTTCCAACCCCCACCCCACGTTCGTGTTCTGGACACTCCAAGGAGTCCCACGGGCAGGGCAGGCAGGCAGGAGCCCGCACAGCAGCTGCCTCCTGCGGGGCTTCCAGGGGCTTTTGGGACCAGCTCCCGGCGCTGCCCGGGCCGCCGTCCTTACCAAAATACAGCTCCTCGCTGGCTCCCTTCAGGCGCACCCCTTTGGCGGAGGACTCGATCAGGAAGTGCCGGACGAGCTCACTGCCCTCATCGCCTGCGAGCGGGACCGGAGACAGTGTCAGTGCCCGCCCCTCGGCGGGGGGGCTGGGCACACACAGACCCCCCGACAGGGTCTCACACAGCCAGGGTCCTGCAGCTTCTCAGCTGGCTTCAGTTTGTTGCCACTGAATCCCTGAAGCAAAGCCCGCTCTCCCGAGCAGCCCCTCTACCTGTCTGGCTGCCAGATGGGGAGGCAGGAGGGACCTTCATGGCCAGCCCGAACGACCCCCGGTACGACGTGCTGTCCCGCACCACGAAGGCGCCCGGCTCCTTGGCCCTCAGCAGCTGGATTGCTGTCAAAGCACAGGCAGAGGCTCAGCCAAGCAAAACAGGTGGAACCTCCCCACTTTGCACTCACATCCAGCCCGTGCTCCCACAGGGAGTCCTTCCTCGGCAGCAGTGAGAGACGCTCAGGAGGGTTTGCTGAGCGTGCCCCTAGTGCAGGTACCAAGAGAGGGGCCCAGCTCAGTCCCTGCAGTTCCCAGGACAGAGCCAGCCCTTGCTCAGGCCATGCTGAGGAGCAGCACGGTCAGAGGCAGGAGAAGCTTTGCTGGACCTCAGTGGGACAGAGGGGCTGAGGCACAGCCCATGTTTCTGAGCCCTCCCCCCACATCTGTGAGTGGGTCTCCACACACATACTTGGAGTTGCCAGCACCAAGTCCCTGCAGGAGCTCAGCAGGGGCAAGAGCCAGGCTGAGGTGCTGCAGGGAGGCAAACTCCAGCCTGGGGCACAGGCATGAGTCCTGCAAACCCACAGAGAGCAAATCTGAGACAGGGTTATCCCAGCAGGGACACTTGCTGCCTTACCTCTGTCCCTGGTGATGCTCGGCTTAAACCAGTACTTGGATGTGTCCATCACAAACTTCATGGTCGGCTGCCCAGCCCGGGGGGAACCTGCAAGAGACATTAGACATCAAGACCAGCATCAGACCTTGAAGACCTTCACAGCAGACATCACTGAGCAGGACAGAGCCCTAGAAAAGATATTTCTCTTTCAGGCTGGCCAGGGTTGAAGCATTTTTTCAATCCTTCTGATCACAGCTTCCTCCCTACTCAGAATAATTTGTTCTCCATGTAATTATCTCTTGGCAGGCTGCAATGGAGCGCAGAGAGGCAGGGCATGGAGTCCCCAGCAGTGCCAGGATGCCCAGCTCTGCACAAGTCCACTGAACCATGAGGTTTTACACCAGCTCAGGATCTGACGGACAAAACTCTCCTGCATTTCCCATAAGAATCCAAATTAAAACCCTTTGCCCTAAGAGCTGCCTCGGCTAATCTCCTCCAGAGAACAATAGACCTAGTGTTTACCCTCGAATGAGGGACCTTATAAACTCTGGTATCTTTAGATGTCCTCCAGAGCAAACTGGAACCCCAACCTCTCCTCCCCATCCCTTCTGGGCCCACAAACAAGTATGAAATGAGAGAATTAAAGTCCTCATGCTCAGGTATGATAAATCTGTGTATCTGCATCTCCTCTGGGGGACCAAAGCATTTCTGCCTGCTGGGCAAAACACTGTGGTGAGTGCAGGGTCATCAGCAAAGAGCTGGAGATCACCACAGAGCCCTGCAACCCTGTGGAGATGCAGAAAGGACCTTCTGTGATAGCAGAACCTGATGTTTGCCACCCTTTCCTGGCAGCTCCTTCTCTCCCAGACCTGCCCTATGGGAAGGAGGTTACTCACTGTCTGGGACACAGGAGAGCGCTGGTGCCGACAGCGCGTTGTTCAGGCCACCGAGCCTCAGGGTTGGGCTGCAGCTGGGAGGGGGGCTCTGCTTGGCAGAGGCTGGGGGGGGGCTTGGCCAGCCTGGAATGTGCATCTCCTTGTTCCAGGCACCCATTCACCAGCAGCACTGGGATGTCAGCTGTGGAGTTAAGGATGGAGGGGGGGCAGCTGCTGGCCTGTCCCTTCTGGGGCAGGGAGGTGTTGGCTTTGATGGAGCAGGCTGTCCTGGGCTGGTGGGGACTCTGGCCAAAAGCTTCTCCAGAGTGAGACCTGATGCTGGGGGAAGGTGGGCAGGGGCTGCCCAGGGAGCTGGCAGGGGACGGGCAGTCGGTGGAGCCGCCGGCAGTGGGGAGAGCGTCCGAGTCCTCATTGTGGAGCGAGTGGGTGCTGCTGCAGGACAGGGACACAGAGCAGGAGATCAGGGGGCCATCTGGCAGGGGTGGGATGCACAGCCCACCCCAGAGACCATGCCAGCCCTGCAGGACAGCAAATCCCAGCCTGAGGAAGGTGGCTTGGACAGGGGGACTCAGGGTAACTGCCCCATGCCCCTTCCATCCCCGTCACCAGCCCAGGACCAGGACACAAAGCAGCATTTACCTTCCAAGGATGTAACTGGTGTCTGAGCCAGGGCTGGTGGAGAGCTGAGACACCCAGCTGCTCCTCTGCTGGGCCCTCACCACCTGCACAGGCTTCAGCAAGTTGTCAAAGGCCGGGGAGGTCCCGAGAGCCCCAGGGCCAGAGGAGGTGCTGCCGGTGTGGGCAGGGGGCTCAGCCACGCGCTCGGATGCTGTGCTGCAGGTTGGGGTACTCGGGTGGGGGCTGGTGGGTCTGGGAGGGCTCGAGAAAACCACGCTGCCACCGGTGCTGTAGTTGCCTCCGAGTCCCCCTTTTTGGGGCAGGAAGCTGTTGCTCTGCAGGGACCTGGAGAAGGGTGTTCCCAAAGGGCTGGGGGAGCCCGGCAGCAGCTCAGGACATGTGGCTCTGCCTGGTGTCATCTCAATGTATTTAATGTCTGTAAGAAGAAAGAGGAGGTCATTACTGATTCAGTGTTCAGGCTCGTTAGCCAGACTCTGCAGAGGACATGTCTCTGTTATTCTTGCTATTGATTTTGGCTCTGGTTGGCATGCCCTGCAGGGCTGCTGTGCCCAGGACCCCTGGACACTGCGGGTAGACCCTCCTGGCCCAACACTGGCCTTTGCCGAGACCCTCTGAGGGCTGATTTCTTCACAGACTCCAAGCCAGGGAGACCCAGCCCAGTGCCCGTGGGCTCCCAGGGACAAGGGGTTACATACAGCACAGACTGCCCCAGCACTGCACAGAGCTGCCTGCACAGACCTGCAGCCAAGAGAGGGCGTTTCCTCCACCCGGTTTGTACCTGAGTCAAGATAAAAACATCTGGCAGCTCCCCCTGAGGCTGACGTGGGGCTCAGAGGGTGCCTGTGGCAGCAGGCACTGGGTCCTGCACACCCTCTGAGGGGGCTGGCAGAGGAGCACAGAGATGTCACCTGGCCCCATGCACAGTCAGACATCCATCCATGCCATCCCCACCATCCACCTCCACCGTGCCTTTGGAGAGGGAGGCAGAGGGCAGCCATGTGGGACACAGGCAATTATGAGGCTTTAGGTGTCAGCTATGGGACCAGTCATCCCAGCAGCAAGTGCTCAGCTCAGGGTAGGGGCTGGCTGCTCTCCCTTCCCTTCTCCCAACCTGCACAAGTCCCTTTAGTGGAAAAATCACTTCCAAGACAGTTTCTGTGCCCATGCCCTGCCATGGGTTTCTTCCTCCTCTTCCATCCATGCTGAGGGCAGCAGGGCATCTCCTAGCCCCTTTGCTTGCTGTCATTCCTAAGGTAACACATCTGAAGGAGCATCACTTGCTCCAGGACCTTCAATGAAACCTCATGGCCAGGAAAAGGGGTCTCTGACTCCCAGGTGCCCAATGCACGTCACTCACTGGCTGCCTTGAACAAGGCCATAATTTCTGGCTGAGCTAGAAGATGCCTTTTAGCAAGAGACACTCTGACTTGATTCATTGCTTGCAATGATGGCGAATTCATCGCCTCTCCAGGGAAGCTGTTCCAGAAGTAAATCACCTCCACTGCCAGCCCTGTGCCTCTCTTTTCCAGTCTGAACGTGCCCAGCTTTGTTTTCAGCTCCTGGTTTTTGCCCTGCCATGAAGTTCAGGAAAGTTCCCTGTCTTAAAGGTGTTTCTTGGAGAGAGAAAAACCTTTTTGCTGCAGCAATGAAAACCTGCTCTTAAGAGCCCTGAGCTCCCCGGCAGCTGCTGTTCCATGTCTGGTTCCTGCCCTGGGAGCCACCAGTGAGGGCAGAGCAGCTGGCTCCAGGCTGCCAAGCTCTGCAGCCCCTGTTTACTGCAAGGAACGACCAGACCTCTGGGGCATAAACCTTGGTGAGCAGGAAAAGCACAAGTCTGTACAAAAGTTCCTCTCCGAGCCCCTTCCCTGTGCTGATCCCAGTGCGGGACCGGACCGGCAGGACCAGCGGAGAAGCCGCGGGGCCAGTGTCCAGCGGGGCTGCAGCTGCTCCAACCTTCCCCCCACACCCCCACTGCCCCTGCAGCCACAGCAGCTTCTCCAGCACCATCCCCAGAGCCACGTGGCTCCAGTATCAGTCTGCAAACCCTTCCAGCAGGCTCTTGGCTGGATGCTTTTTGTCAAGATCTCCCTGAAAAGAGGAAAAGAAATGGAGATTTTAACTGTCCCTTAAAGAAGTAACTGAAAAGCATCTGTGCCCTGGGATAATGGGGCCCTTTTCTGCCTTTGCTCCTGCTTATCAGGTGTGGTTAAACCTCAAATATTTGCTCAAGACCTTGGCAAGTTTTTCAGCATCAAGGAGTGGCAGAAGTGCAGCAAACAGAGCCCAGCTGTCACGCAAACTGAGACACTCTCCTCTCCCTTCCTCTCCTCCAAACAAGCAAGTACCAGCAGTGCAGCCACAGGTCACAGGGCTGGAGCAGGAGGAGGTGGGGGAACGGGGATGCTGTGCAGCAGAAGAAAGTTTGCATAAAAATAAGCACTGTTAAAAGAAAACGAAAGCTGAAGCGAGGCTTTTCCCACCGAGTTCAAGGCCAGATTTCCAGATGTTCAGTCCTACACTTGGAGCCAGGCTCTCAAAACCACTAGCACACTACCTGCTGAGCTGCTTGGGACTCCAGCCTTCCAGCAATGCCTGAAGAGAGGCATCTGGATGCCTCCAAACACCAGTCTGAGCAGCCAAGATCTGAACTTGCACTTTGTCACAGCACTTTCTCTGCAAAGCCACCCCCTTCCATCCCGGGGGGAGGAGGGATCCACCAGGTCCACAACCACACAAGCCCTGTGGGTCCTCACACCACTCCAGCTCCTGCACCCTCTGATTCCAGCTGCTTCCCAGCTCCAGCTTCAGGACCCTCCTGCTCACAGACACATACCTCATCCTCCAGCCCTGCCTTCCTCACACTCAGGGAGAACAGAATTTTTTTCATGCCTTTAACATCCTCTCATTTGACCTCCTCTGGAAAGAGGCCTCAGGACAGATTTTGAAGGTATTTCCGTGTTGGAAGACACGGATAGGCAGTAACTTTTCCAAAGCAGTGAGATGGTGTCTTTAGGCACCTGAACACATCACAGGTCTGTCCTTTGGTGCACCAGAACACTTGCAGCAGCAGGCAACATTGTCTGCTGGTGTGACCCTGTGCAGGGCATGTCTAGCAGCCAACACTCTGCAGAAGCCTTGAGCAGAAGTGCACAGACCAGGAGCCACACACACAGCAGAGCTTTGGGTGCAGGGATGATGCAGGGTTGCACAAGGGTTCATATAAGGCACCAAGGCATGAGAGCAGAAAGAGAGGGCTGGTATGTGCTGCTGATGTTCCGCCTTCTGTATGCCAGGTATGCTGCTGGAGGAGTGCACAAGCCCTGCAGGAAGAATTTCCCTGGCAAAATGATTGGGAACATTTAAATGGGATGGTTGTGTAACAATCAGTACCTTAGCCCAAGGCTTTGCAAATCTGGCTTCAAATCCTTGTGCTTCCACAGGTCAAGTATGACCCTGGAAAAGGCTCCACTGCCCTTTGGTACCAAGAGCTGGGGCTCTGCTGCAGGGAGAAGGACCCTGCAGACATCCCATCCACAGGTCTGGGCCTGTCCCTCCTCATTGGAGGTAATAACTTGGATTTGCATTTTCTGTAAGCTATGAGTCCCATTCCTAATGATAACTGCTTTCTCCAAACATAAGGAAACAAACATGAGGTTGGATTAAGGATGTTCTCCCTGTTTTGGCTCCTGAGCCACATGTCCGACTCAGGCCACCTAAGCATGTTAGTGAGGCAGAGCTTGGAGACACATCTGCTCTCCTGCATGAAGCCCTGATATCAGCATCCCACCCTGATCCCACTGGGCATGTGGGGATGTCACCAACGCCCATTTCCAGCACAGCACAGGGCCTCATCCTGCCCACACAGAGGGTGCTGGTGTGTACCCAACAGTCTCCCTGCCCTGGACTTCCACTGCCTCTTGCACAGGGTTTTTGCTCGGTCAGAGCTGCGCTGGCTCCACCACACAACCAGCACCTCTTGCCTCACCCATTGCTTCTGGATCTTGTTTCTTGGTGGCAGCAGCATCATGCTGAGCAGCAAGTTGGCCCACATCCTTCCCTGGCTTGCAGGTGAGCGGCTGAAAGGTCGGATCAATTTCTAGGATCAGCTGGTTGAGACTCTCTATTGATATGTCCAAGGTAGGAGACACCAGGTGAGCCTCGGGATCCCCACCCGTGTCCTCCTCCTGCTTCAGCTGACCCAGGGCAGCGCGTCTCTCCAAAGGGGGGTCCTGCTGCCCCTTCCCCTGGGTGGGAGCAGCCATGTGCTCCAACACAGGGTGGGGTGCATACAGCCCCCCCCCTGGGGTGCACCATGGCTGGGGGGCCAGCCCAGCCCTCTGCAGAGTAGTATCCATAGGGCAGGGGCAGCGTGGAGCAGCCCGGGTACCCCCCGGGGGGGAAGCTCTTGCTTTCCTCCTGTGAGGAAACACACACGGTCTGTCCAACACGCAGCACATGGTTCTGTATGACCTGCGACATGGTTTGGCTTTCTGGTTTGACAGCTTAGAGTCCAAGAGAAATTTCCTCCTCCTCGCCTCCCCTTCTCCACCAGGGACCTCAGGCTCCTTCTTCAATCCAGCGTCTCCAGCAGAAGAAGAATCTAAGGAATGCAGGGAGAGGAGCAGTTACACAGGCATGCCCAGGGCAGGAGCAGACTGCAGCGGAAAAGTCTATAAAAGTGGGGATTTGGAGTGCAAAGCTGGAATTCAGCTTGTAAGAAAACAAGTCATCCTGTATGGCTCTTCCACCCCCTCCAGCCTCTGCTCCCAGTGCCACACTGCATCCGGGCAAGTGCAAGGAGGATTAATTCCTAACAGCTTTTTGGGATTCAAAGGCCTAAACTACATTCTGCTTCAGTTGTATAGCACGTGTTTTTTTGGTTAAGAATGAAACTTGGTAACAGACTAACAACTTCGCCTGGGATCCAGAGCCTGGGAGCCTCCAGAGGCAGCGAGAGATGCTGGGCAGGCTCATGGTGGGCAGGGAGACACAGCAGCCTGCCAGAGCAGTGTTCAGCCAAGGGGTGAACATCTTATCTGAAGGGTGATTCGGCTGGTACAAGTGGGGTCCCCACAGCTGCTGCTCTCCCTCGTGCTCTGTGGGAGCAAAACTCTGCCACCCAACTGAGGGAACCCCACTCATCTCAGGATGATGAAAATAAGCCTGTCCCCTCCCACACCCACTGTGGCAGCCCAAACCCAACATCTTGGTGCTTGGGGACATCAAAGCCAAGCACACTCCCCGTGTCAGGGCTGCACAGGCACGTGCCCATCCTCTCTTGTCTTCGGGGAGGGCAGCACTGCTGGGACCACAGGAGGGGCAGGGGCAGCACCAGGGGCTCACTGACGGGTTAATCCTGCAGCTCAGCGCTCCCTCCTCCATATCCTGTGTGGATCTGGTGCATAATGCATACAAACAATGGGCTACACTTATTAAAATATTTGTCCTTTTGTGCATTAGTCTTGAATGACTGACTTATTTACTCGCCTATCTCAGACTGATTAACTGGGGAGTCACAGGATGAAGGCAGAGGCACGTTGCTGTGGGGCGGGCAGCCCGTGACCCCCGCGGGGCTGCCGGGCTGGCGTGGTGCATCATGTCTGGGAAGTGGTGACTAATTGCTGTGCTGGGTGTTGAGGCTGTTAGAGGTGGCTCAAAACAGGACAGCTTTGCCCTCAATGAATTATACAACCCTGGAGGAGCCTCTCTTCTTGCTGGAGAGACACTCAGAACAGCTCAGACTCATTAAGATGAGCGAATGAGAAGCAAAACATTGCTGCTGTCTGCTGCTGCTCCCAGCACACGGCCCTCGGCGCGGCTATGGATCATGTCACACCAGCTAATGCTCTCAGAACTGCTACGAGAGGTTTTCAAGGACTGCAGAAGTGAATCAATACTTCAAACCCCCTTCGCTTCCTCCCAGCATGGACCCCACCATGTCTCCTGAGCCTCTGATAGATGTTAGTTACAGGACTGTCAGACTGCTCATAGAATCACAGAACCATTCAGGTTGGAAAAGCCCCTTGGGGTCACTGAGTCCAACCATCATCCCTACTCTACAAAGTTCTCCCCTAACCCATCCCCACCGACACCACATCCAAACGACCCTTCAGTATATCCAGGGATGGTGACTCCACCACCTCCCTGGGCAGCCTGTTACAGTGTCTGACCACTCCTTCTGTGAAAAAATGGTTCCTAATGTCCAGTCTGACCCTGCCCTGGTGCAGCTTGAAGCCCTTCCCTCTTGTTCTGTCACTGATTACCTGTGAGAAGAGACCAGCACCAGCCTCTCTACAATGACCTTTCAGGTAGTGGTAGAGACTAATGAGGTCTCCCCTCAGCCTCAACAATCCCAGCTCCTTCAAGTGTTCTTCATCAGGTTTGTTCTCCAGGCCCTTCACCAGCTTCGTTGCCCTAACGGTCCACGAGAAAAGCTCAGAAACAAGAACTTGTCCTGCACCAAGACCTGTGCAGCAGGAAGCAAAGCACCTCTGGGACAAGGCTGTTGTGCCTTTACTTTCAAATTAGCCCCGTGGCACCTCTGAGCTGTGATTAACCCATTAACACCACGAAGGGGAAGCGACGCGCACCTCCCGGCAGCGGGCAGGTCTGTCCCAGCCTCCAGCAGGCACGGCCGGGAAGCACAGCCCCGGTACCGGGCGTGGAGGCAGCGTTTGTTAAATATAAAGTCATTCCAGGTCAAAAACACAAGCTACACAGAGTGAAAATTGGATTCTCCCCTGGGGAGAAGAGCTGCCTGGCTCCAGTCAGCGTCCACAAGACAAGGCTGGTTTTAATTTAAGTAGGTACAGAAATAACGTGCAGTATGCATGAACCAGGAGGTCAGGGGGTTCCAGGAGCATGCACGCAACAGCTTCCCTCCTCTCTTGTACTCCTGCCCTGAGTTTTTCATCTTTCTCATGCCTGATGCTGCCAGAATTATCCTCCAAACCTCATTTCCCCTCCCTTCCCTTCTCTGGGTTAAAGCAAGAGGTCTCCCAGGCTGCTGGCAAGAATTTGGAGCCTCAGCTGCAGCTCCTCTGCTGGGAGGAACGAAAAGGGGAGAAGGGCTGGGGGGAAGGAGGTTAATCACCAGGTCTCTGTTGGACACCAAGGCCAACACTGCCCACAGACATCAGGGCTTCTGAAGAGCAACCAAACAGCAGTGCTGTGCCATGAGGAGCAATGCCTGGCAGCCCTGGAGGAAGGAACCTGGTGCTGCAGACATGCCTTGTGGGGCTGGGCAGGGGGGCTTGGCCCAGCTGGGGGGATTTAGCAGCTGTCCAGGAACACTGGGGGAAGGAGAACTGCTGTGTAAGCCAAGACAAGGAGGAAGGGAAATAGGCTGGCCACAAACACATCCAGACTGGCAGTTAAAGAGTTTCTGCTTCTGGAAACAGACTGCAGAACAGAATTCCCCCTAAGATGAAGGGGACAAGTCCCAGGTTTCGAATGCAGACAAACACACTTAAAGGCTCTTGGTGATGCCACCACCTGTTGAGCTGAGAGACCCGGCTGGGGGAAGCAGGAGCTGCAGCCCAGCTCGGCAGGCAGTCCCCCCACATGGACACACAAAGCCTGCCCAGCTGAGCTGGGGGTGTCGGGGCTGGGCTCAGAGCAGGGCTGTGAAGAGGCGAGGCCCAAGGCAGGGTGATGGGCTGGGAGGGCTGTAGGTGCCTCCAGGGCAAGGGTGGGAGAAGAGTGTGCCCTTGGGCCAGGGCTGTGCCAGGCACACCCCAGCTCTTAGATAACTGCCTGCACGCCCATCTTGGAGCCACAGGCACACGCAGCCCAGCCAGGCTGCCAGGGACACATGGATTGAGCCCCGTGAATCCTGCATGGAGCAAAGTCCCTCCATGCAGGGCCCTGTCCTGCCTTTGTCTGCTGGAGCACAAGGGCTTGGCACAGACCCCCAGCTCTGCCCTGCTCCTGGCTTGGCCAGGCAGCTGCACGTGCCAAGCCCTGGATGTCCCAGGGTGGTTAGTTGGAGCCAAGACATACGAGCCGGGACACAGGCTTGTTCCCTGTCTGCACAGAGACCCCAAAACAGCCAAGCCAGCTGCCAAAGCCTGGGTTGTTTTTCCTTGCAACGTGAGCCCTGGGAGCCTCCCGATGACAAGCCTGTTACACATCTCCCCACCAGGAAGAGGGAAGAACTGCTGGGACTCCCAGGGTTTACAGGGCTCATTACACCCAGCTTAATCACCACGAGGGCTGTGGGGGTGACTTGCCTAGATTAGCAGGGCGTGCTGATGAGGTCGGGGAAAAAAAGTTGCCATGGTTATGCTGTGTTTTGCCCGCAGCACAGAGCGAGCTGTGGTATCACATAGCAAATATTAATATACCTCCAGCTCCGGGGGGGGTCCAGCACCTGGAGCAGGAGGCAGCTGGTGCCTGCAGAGGGGCTATCCTCCCTACCACGGGGGAGAGGGGTCGCTGTCAGACAAAGCCACCTCCCTCCTTACTCAAACAAGAATAAATAGAAAGTTCAGCAGCAAAAAGAAGCCTTTATGAGATCCGAAGCAGCATTGCTAATGCTGGGTCTTTGCTCAGCCCAGAAGCCCTGTGTGACCATTGCTGGGGCAGCTGAGGCCCTCCAACACCACCTGCAGCCAAGCCAGCCTCCCCCTCCACGCCGCTTTGCACTGCTTGTTTAGCAGCTTTTCAGACTGCTGAAAGGGTCTCCAGGGCTTTGGATGAGGAGGGTTATTAGTGATGTTGAAACTGCTACTCAAATAACTCCCACTGCCATGTTCCCTTTCCCTCTCCCAGGATATAGCTCCTCTTTGGCAGGAGCTCTTCTGGGTAGGAGAGGAGCAGCAGAGCCTGGTCCCTGCTCCCCAGGGGAGGTCCCAGCACAGGCAGGAGTGTTTTCCCTCCAGCTCCTTGCAGGATGAGTGGTGGCCACAGGAAGCTCAGGGAGGGGGCTCCAAGGACAGCATAACTGGAAGAGGGTGTCTGCCCAAACCCAGATTAAATTAGCCAATTCTAGAAACGTTTGAGACGAGTTACAAGAATGTGAGTTTCTAGACACATTAACAAGCTTCTCAGAAGGCCAGCCTGGATTTTCCCCTTCTGAGACCTCATCTCACCTCCATCCTCCTGCCAGTACCTCTGCCCACCCAGGCAGTGCATCTCCAGTGCTCTGCTTGCCCAGCTTCCATGCAACCATCCTGATGCTTTGCTCTGCCCTTATGCAAGGTTTTGGTTTCACAGCAGCTCTTGATTCTGACTTGAGTCACAGTGCTGTGACCTTGCTGACTGGCCTAAGAAAGTGCAGTGGTACCAAACAACCCTGAGTAACATGCAGCCCTTCATAAACCACTGCCTACAGGGAGCCACACTTGCCACCACGTGGCACTTTCATTGCCTTGAACTCTTCAACACTGGAGCACATCACAGCCACGCAATGAGACCCTGGGTGCACCCAGACACACCAGCACAGCCTCAGCTCCCTGGGCTGAGCTCACTCAGGGCAGAGCAAGTGGACCAGCTCACCCCTCTGATGCAGATACAGTCAACAAACACCACTGGAAATCTTAAATTGGCTTCAAACTACAAGTGAACAAGAAAAGTAATTGCTAATAAAATAAACCCCATGGGCTAATGAGAAAAGTCCAAAACCTGAGCAATGAGCATAACCCCATCTTCTCAGAGAACATCCAACAGCCTTCCCCACCCAGGATAAACACCGCTTGGTCTCCCTGCCAGCCAGCAGCACTGCTCAGGCAGGAACAACCATGTCTTGGCTTATTTGAGATCTCTGCAGCAGATTTCTCCCAGGGCACAAGAATAATCACCAGCTAAATGCAAAGCAGCAGGAAAAGAAAGAAGCAACAGAGGAGAGGAATGGATACAAACTACAAATAACACAAGCACGGAGGACTGAAGGAAAAAAAGGACTTGAAAGAGCCAAGGAACAGGCAGAGGTAGCCCTTGAACTCAGCAGGTACCTGTGCTGCAGCTGCTGATCCCCTCCTGCACACCGCTCCTACTGCAGCACCTCCAGCAGCACCTTGAGCTCTTAAAACCAGCACCAGGATGAGTCTGTGCAAGGACTCCGTCCTCTGGGAGCCCTGGATTTAACGGGAGCCCAGTCCCTCCCACCTGGGCTGAGCTTTGCTCGCGGTGCGCAGGGTGCAGCCCCGCTCAGACCAGGTGTGATGCAAAAATAAGGGAAGACCCAGACTCAGCCCGGAGCAGCTGCAGGTGGGGAGGGACTCAGGGAGCTGCTCAGAACGACTTTCAGCTGGCGCAGGGCAAGGTACCTGCTGGGAGCAGAGGATCTGATGCTACAGCTGCTGAGGGCCGGGCCGTGCTCTGCCCCTGCAGCCCCACCGGCTCAGCAGGACCCCAGCCCAGCCCCCAGCCACGACACAGACCCCTCGCAGCTCATGGAGGGAGGACAGACGGGGATCCTGCTTCAGCCTCACTCTCCAAACTTCCTCTCTAGGCAGGAAAGCAAGTGAAGAGGGAACAAAAAGCACACGACTGTTTCTGCTCCAGCCCGAGTGTTGAAATTGTGGTTTTCTCTGCTCCTCTCCTGAGATTTCCATTCCTCCCTGGTGCAGAGGGCACCATCAGACCCATTGTTGGGAGCTGCAGAGGTTACAGCCTGGCCCTTGTCACAGCCTTGGTGGCCAAGGTGCTGCCCTGACCAGTGGGACTGCTCCAACTCGGTGCAAAGGGAACTAGAAGGTCTCCATCTCATCTGGCTGAGTGAGGGGTGGCTGCAGACTTCCTGGCCTGCTCTGGCCTGAACTAAAAAAAGACCCAGGTCTGTCCACACCCTCAGCACAGTTATCTCCCTGGTGTATTACAGGGAGCAGATTAAACATTATATTTAAAGGCAACTGTATCTCTAACTCATGTTTGCACAGTGTCCAGCCCAGGGCAACCAGGCCTGACTGCTGCAATCAGCATTCCCGCAATGGGAACGGGTGACAGTAAATAATCCCCAAACGGCTTTTTGGATTGCTGCACATTGTGGCTCAAGGGCTTCTTCCAGTTTGAGGGGGCACAGAACCATGCTGCAACCTTTGCAATCATATATCTGAAATACCCTTTTTCAAGTGAACTGCCTCTCCTGCTGCCCACAAATGCTCTTGGCTGACTGCAACATTGCCACACTGCTGAGGACGCTTTGAAACGGCCAGTTTTATCAGGAAATGTATCATACAAATTCCCTGCCTTTAAATTCCTTGATCGCACTTTACAATCTTTCCAACGTTTTATTTATTGTCAGTGGTTGTTTTTTCCTTCCTTCCATCCCTGAGTAAACAGTGTTTCATGCTGCCAGCACAGCCCTGTCCTGCCCCAACGGCTGCGAGGTGGCGGTGGTGACTGATCTTTCCCTTTTCCTGGTAAAATCCACCCCTGATGAGGTGCTTGACAAACACCAGTTATAACCTGGGGGACATTCACTGCTGCTCTTCCTGCAGACACACCACCAGTGAGAGTCCAGCTGGAGGGAGCAGACGAGGAGCATTGTTGGGGAGCTACCATCTCATTAGGTCCCTCGAGCTGAGCATCTTCTCTTTCATGGGATGCTCTGGCAGTTCCAGAGGAGCTTGCACAACCAAGACCACCCCATGCCACTGTCCCAGCTCCAGCCAGCAGCTGCTTCATGCCTCACTGGAAAGAAGGTGGTGATCAGATCAAACCTGACTGTGCTGCTGGGCTGGCATCCACGAAAGAAGGTGCTTCCACCACACTGACACCTTTGGCTAACATCAACTTGCTCAGCAATACATAAATAAATGCAAAGCTGTTTGCTGTGTTTTCACATCCTGTTTGCCCCAGGCTTGCAGAGGCCTCTCTGTCCCAGAGTGATGCAATTCTTTTTGCAGTGGGTATTGGATTGTTACTGCTATTGGCACTTATAAAGCCAAATTGAAATCCTGTGTTGCTTTTTTTAATACTGCTCTCAATCTGCAGCGCAGACATTCACGACTCAGTGCTTTTCCACTTGCGTTGTGTAAGGCACCCGGAGATGTCCTGGAGGGGCCAGTTGCTATAGAAAAAGGCTTGTTTGTTGCACTACTGTCAAATTCCTCCCTGAATGCTGAAGCAAACACAAGATATTGCAAGACCCCTCAGAAAAAAACAAACAAACACCAGCATTTTCCTTTGGCTTTGACTTTGCTGGTTTTGCAGCAAGGCCAGGACGATCAGTGGCTCTGTTGCCCTGCCATTGTATTTCCTCTGGACTCTCCTGCGTGGGGAATAGTAACAGGAAAACAGACTAGATATTAGGAAGAATTTCTTTACCAAAAGAGTGGTTGGACAGTGGAACAGGCTGCCCTGGTAGGTGGTTGAGTCACCAGCCCTAGAAGTAGTTAAAAGAAATATAGATACAGTGCTTAGTGACGTGATTTAAGAACAGAACGGGTAAATTAGGTTATGATAGGGGCATTTAGGTTATGTTTGGACTTGATGATCTTCAAGGTCCCTTCCAACCAGGATGATTCTATAAAAATTAATGAGGTGGACGGAGGGCAGGATGCTTTGCCCTCCCCTGATGGAGCACTGACCATCACAGAAACCTGCTGGCATTAGGGCTCTACTGTCCCAGTCATGACCCTGGTGAAGCTGAGTTGACCAAGGATGTGTTCAGCAACAGAACCTGTGAGCACCAGTCACCCACCAGCTGTGCTCACACTGACGTGAGGAGTCCCACCCCAAACAAGCCTCTGCGTCAGCCTGGATTTTCCCACCCTGGAGGCCCCAAACATGATTAGCAAACAACGTAACCTCCGTGCTTCGGGTTTGCTGGAGCACATCCCTGGGCTCTGCAAGGAGGTCTATAGTGGTGCCAGTGGGCAAGCCCATAGTAACACAGCTCCTCCAAGGTGGAATGGGATGGGTGGTGAGCTGCCAGTAGGTGCCACTTTCTTGTCCCCAGGAGAACAGAGGGAAATCAGGAGGAGTGGGAGACTGGCTGGAGAAAAGCCTTCCTCCCAGGATCTCTGCAGCCCATCTTTGGGAGGCTGCTGGCTCAGGGCAGGCTCATGGACCAACCAGGGTGTGATGAGCAGGGGCTGTGTGCAGACTCAACCAACCTCCCCCACAGAAACAGGCTGCATAAATAAAGAGTGGAAATTTATTTCAAGAACAAGAGAGGCAGATAGCCATACAGTCAGGATCATGTAGGTTTTGTAAATGCAGGACTCATTTCTGGAATTTGAGCAAACTAAACATGCAGATATCAATGAGCTGACCCAACATGAAGGAGCATTTTCAGAGGAGCAAATATTGATTATGAATAAGACTTGGGAGTGCTTCCCTGGAATGCACCTGTGCAAATGAGAAAAGCTTAAAAAATGTCTGGGGACCATGAGGACCCACTGAGGTCTGGAACTGGGTCCTGCTGCCACCTCCAAACACCCCCAGAGACACCCTGAGCTGAGCCAGCCCTTCGTTCAGTGTGGGAGCAGCTGGGCGCAGCATCCAGCCCTGCTCAGCAGCCCCTGCCCGAAGGGTGCACCCACACCGTGGTGGTGGGAGCTGCCCCGTGGAGGGGCCTGGGGGACAGCCTGGGGCTGGGGGGCAGCCCCTCACACCTCCCCTGAACCTGAGGGCTCGTCTTGGCAGCCACGTGTTGTAGGGACCTCACGGCTTCGGGAGCCAGGTGAGTCACCCTTTTTCTTGGAACAGCACAACACATTTACTCAGAAGGGTGACGAAGCCCTTTGGTTCCCCCAGGGAAGGTTAATCAGCCTCCTCTTACTCAAGAAAAGGTCCTTTTGTTTTCTAGACCTCACGGTTAAGGTTTTCACAGACTGAAAGTGCAAGCCTCCACAGCAGCCACGCCGTGCCCGGGAGCATCAGTGAGAGCCAGAGCCAGCCCGAGCCAGGGAGGGCCCGCTGCAGCTCCCGGGCTGCCCGCTGCCCAGAGCTGTGTCTGAGCAGGAGGGGATGGAAAAGCAGCCGCAGGCGCCGGAGGCACGGGCTGGGCTGCAGCACAGCTCCCAGAGCTGTCTGTACCTGCTGGTGCCAGGGCCTCGGCAGCCGGCGAGGGGAAAACCACCGACGTCAGGGGAACGCGATGAGGTGCTGCTGGTGCCGGGCACGGGCAGAGCTGAGGAGCCAGCACTGGGTGGTTCCTGAAGCCTCCTTCAAGGAGTTGCCCTGCTGTGGAGGTGGAGCATGAGGCAAAGCCTGACCAGTGCTGTGACACTGGTTGTTTATCATGTGCAAACAAGCTATGGACAAGGCCAAAAAAGACTTGTGTCCAGAGGCTCCCTGTCCCAAAGGGCATTGAGGATGTGCAGATGTTGCTCAGCACATCACGGAGTCTCCCAAACCACCCAGGACACAAATATTTGATTTCTCTGGGGTGTTTTCTCAGAGGCTGGAGACATTAAAGCCAGCAGAAGAGCACAGGACAGCTCTCTGCAGCATGCATCCACAGCTTGTGGTTTGCTCACAAAATGGCAGAGTTAGAGACCAGATTCTTTGTTTCCCAACAGAAAGCTCTGTTCCTGAGGCCGCTTTAGCTGATCATTTCCAGGGAAGAATCCTCCCACGGGGAATAAATGCCTCCATCTTGCTGTGGTGTGTGGTGCTGCAGGAGGGCAGCAGCGGGAAGTGCAGGTTGTGCCCCTTGGCAGGACCCATCTGTGAGGAGCTGAGGTGCCAGGGGCACCTTCCATAGAGAGATGCTTCTAGGACCCGCCCCGGATACAACAGTGAACAAACCTGCATTGATGTGAGACAATGAGTCATGGAGCCATCTGGTTCTCCACCAGAGATGTAACTTGGCCTGTGCCAAGTGACACCCTCACCTTGCAGCTAGTCATCACAGACATTGACATCTCTGCCAGCGGAGTCCTGGGTGACCCTCAGCTGAGTTGTTTGAGGGGTTCTGCAAGCTGAGGTTCTCAGGTGCCAGAGGGTCTTCCCAGTGCCTGCACCAGACACTTCACATTACCAAGGAGAGCCTGGTGCAAAGGCACTTGACCACAGGCTAATAGAGGACCTTGCAGTTCAGGTGTGGAACCATAACACCAAGTTTCCAGAGGAGCAATGATCCCACTTCTCTCTTGCTACTACAGCAGAGTCTCTGGGAGTCTGTTTCTCTCCCCAGTATCCCCATCAGTGCCAAATCCCAGGGATTTTCAGAGGAGACTGTCCTGATCACTCCCAGGCGGAGCTGCCTGGCAGTAGGACTGGCCCTGCCAGAAGCAGTTCCATCATTAAAAACATAAGCTGGTTCAAACTCTGCTGGCTAGCCCAGCAGGAGCTGCAGTGCTGGGGGTTGCCTTCTGAGCTTCTCAGCAAGGGGGAGTCTCTTGGAGGAGAAATCCTGGAGATGTTTGTGCTATGTGTGCCCGAAGAGACAGAGACTTCCCTTCTGCAGAGCAAGATCCTAAGGGTTATTTTTTTTTTTAGTGTTAAATCCTCAACCATCTACAAGAAACCTTTCAGTTTGAAAGTGAGTCACTTTGGGAAGAACCCCCCTGAGCTCCTCTCACCCGTGCACCCTGATTGCAGAAGCTCCTTGGCGTTTAGGCACTGGCCTGCATCATGGGCCTCTCAAGTACCAGCAGAAGTACTGCAGTGGTGCCTGCAGTGGCACGTGGGACACACCACTCTGCCCTCTGGGACCTGTGGATGACCCACCAGTGAGCCCGAGACCTGGGCAGTGGAGGAGTTGAGCAGAAGCCACGGGAGGAGCCAGAGCGTGGCCGAGAGATCCCGGCGGCGCGGAAACCCTGCGGCCAGCTTGGTGGGGCTCCGTGCCAGCAGCTCCTGGGCTCTGGGCACTTACAGGATTTCGGGAAAGATGATGAGTTGTTCCCCCTGTCACTGCTGTAGGGAAATGTGGTGCGATGGGCCCTGAAGGCAGAGGGCAGCTGGGCCTAGGGCAGGGTGTGCTGTGCACAGGGCTGCAGGCAGGGCAGGACGGAGCCGTCGCACCTCTTGGCGTGCGCTGGTTTGTGCTGCAGGGATCTCTCAGCAGAAGCATTTCTGTGCACACAGACTGCACTGCAAGGGGAGAGATGTTAACCTCTGAGCTACAGCTGTTGGCAGCTTTCAGCTAAATAATCACGGAAGAGTTTTCATCTCCAGGGAAAGAGATTTGCCTGAGGTTTCATGGTGGGTGGGAGAAGAAAAGGAAAAGAAACTCAGCTCTTCCTGCCCTGCCTGAGCAGTGGACAACCCTTCACACCTCAGAGCTGCATTTTAAACTAATACCACCAATTTTCCCTTTTCCAGGAATAAGACTCCTGCAACCATAGGGCACGGAACCATGAAACAGCTTTTGTCTTGGAGTTGGCGTCTTTGTTATCAAGGTGAAGTCACTGAGAACAATTGCTTTCCACACTTGCTTTTCCTCTCCATAATCAGCACTGTTTGCTCATGCTGACATGCCCCAAGCCAGCAACTGATAGGATTGGCAATTCAGGTGAATTGCACCCACATTTGTTAACAGAAAAACCCATAAACCCTCTTGCAACCAGGGGTTCTGGGCACAGGCAGCGATGGTAATTACAGCTCTTATTGCTAATAGCACAGGTGAGTGGGAATGCAAGAAGGGACGGCACAGGAAGGGGAAGGGTAGAGCCAAGGTGTTCTGAGGGCCTCCGGATGGGTGCAGCAGCAAACGGCTGGAGAAGAATAGGCTGATTATTGTGGGTTTACTGGGATAAGGTGGGCAAGGATGGTGAGAGAGGTGAGAATCGTTTGGTGCTGGAGGGCTGCCAGGGGCTGTGAGTGGGCCAGGGCAGTGCAGAGGGCGTGCAGACACAGATCAGCACAGGCATGTTTCCACCTCACAATGGCTAAAATCTGCAGAAATCTCTATCAGCCTTTGAGGGGCCAAGGATCAAGCACTCTCAGCAGCTGTTCCCAGATCTCCCCTGGCAGAAGAGCTGGGCTGAGCCCTCAGGATCTGTTTTCCACACTGAGCCACACACTGGCCACGCACAAAGCCCTCAAGGCTGGAAAGTGCCTTCCTGCCCTGGGGTCCCTGGCAGCCTGGGCACACATCACCAGGTCGAGGGGCTTGCTTTGCCTCTGTGGCAGCCCAGGGAAGCAGCTGGACTGCTGCCAGGGGGAGCTTCTGTGTGGCTGACATTCCAGGGGACCCCGAGACAATGAAACCATGGTATGTCTGATTGGAAGCATTGCAAAGGGCTGACTCACAGCTGCTGACACTTGTCACCCTGAAAGCATTTTGATATTTCTGGGAGGCTGTTCCCATCCACAGCGCAGGGCAGAGCAGGGCCAAATGCTCTGCATGCTTCCCCTCAGGCCTGGCCCCTTGTGCCCCTGCCTGGTGCTGCCAGGCCAGGGGGCCACTGGGCTGGAAAGACCCCTGCCCTGCTCTGCCCATGGTCCCTGTGGGCTCCAGGCTGGGCCATTTCTCAAAGAGGCATCTCTTTGTCCCGGGCAAAGCCCTCAATATGTGTCCCGTCCATCCTGTCCCACAGGGTCCTGCAATACTTTATTTTCAGGCTTTTCCCTTGGCTCAGGGACGCAAATGGCTCTTGGGCTGGGCTGGGGCCACGGCAGCAGTCACCCCATAGCACAGACAGCTCCCAGCAAAGCACTGTCTCCCTGGAACCCCCACTGCAGGGCAAGCAAATGCCTGTCAGACACCACTTTATTAAAAAACTCTTGGTGCTGATGTGGGGAAACCCATCACTCTTTCCCTTTCAAGTCCTTGCCTCTGCTATTGTCCAGATCAGCAGGAAAAGGAAGGAGAAGAGGCCCCCACGGTTCCTTCCTGCAGGGAGGCAGGGCAGGTTCCGTGGGGCTGCTCCTGTGCCTGGCTCTGCTCCGTAACCCGGCTGAGCTGCAGGATCCAGCCCCTGCCCCAGCCCACAGGCTGCCGTGGCACCTTTCACCAGCCCCACATTCCCTGCAAGGCTCAAGGAAAAGAAGCTGCTAATGGACTCTAATGGGGTTGTGGCGAATCCCCCGGGAGGCAGACAAGCTGTCCCGAAGAGAGAAAAGGCAGCGAGCAGATCACCGGCGTTTCCACAGTTGTTCTGGCTGTCACTCTCAGGCATCCCCGGGGTCACAGCTCCAACAAGTTACAAGGGAGGAAGATTTGCAACTCCTGGAACGGCCAGCAGGGCAGGCAGGATGGGAAAGCTGCCTGTCAGTGCCACCACTTCGGAGGACTTGGTGTATCCCACGTTCTGCCTCGCCAGCATCCCGATTCCCGCAGGTAACACCAGCATCTTCCCCTGCAGAGGAGCTCCTTGGTGAGACACCCTGCTGGAGATGGGCCCTGGCAGCAGGGATGGGCCTGACCCATGCATCAGCCATGACCTGTGCTGGCCTCTTCCATTCTTACCTTGCCATTAGGAATTCTCAGTGCTTTTCTCATGATACTGACAAAAATGTCATGGGAGAACAGAACAAAACAAAAAGAGATGCTCAGCTTTTACAAGAACAAGACAGTTTGCCTCTGGTTTTGTTTGTTTCTCCACATGTTTATGAATTATGAATTAGCAATTGCTTTCTTGTCCGTGTTCTCCCCTTCCCTCCTGCCCTGACTGGAGAGCCCATGGTTGGTAAAGGTCACCAGCCACAGCACGAGGGAAAGATCAAAGACAAATGGCTCCAATCTCCAGTGCTCTTCTAGTGCCTAGTGACTCACTTTAGTATCAGCAGTGCTGCATTACTGCTCCTTTCCCTGTTAGTTCAAGTGCCACAGTTCTGTGGCAGCAAAGCAGGTATGAGAATGAGCTCATGGCACTGGAAATACATTCCCAGCTCCAGGCTCTGCTCACACTTCCAAGCATCACCTCAGACATGTTTCACTCCCTCTGTAACACACACTTAAAGCTTGATTCTCCTTTCTAAAGGGCCTGGAGAGCCTCAAAAGCAACCAGAGAAATGCAAAGCCTGGCTTTCCTACCTGGTTTCCTAGCTGGGCTTTCCCAATGTGTTGTTCACAGTTTGCAGAAATGGAAATCATGCCTCAGTGGCCACTGACATGACACAGGGAGCAGGATTTATATGGTGCAAGTCTGTGTTTAAAAGAGAAGACACTGACTGCTCCCAGGAATGTGTTATTTCTGGATTTCTCAGACATTAGCTGACTCCCTGCAGCAGCAACGAGCGGGGAGGTTGTCACAGTGTCTGCTTGAGAGGCACGAGGATGTTCAAGCATCAAATTGAGCTTTTAGAACCTTTAAAGAAATAATGAAGGGCACCATGCTGTTCCACTTAAACCAGAATAACGAGACACCCAGCTCAGAGAAAGAAACTTTTTTTTGGGATATAATACATGGGAGAAAACACATAAAAGGCTAATTAAGGCTGTGCCAGGTTCAGCTTCCCAGCAGACGAATTCTGCAGCAGTGGATCGAGTTCATCTGCCCTTTGTGCTCAGTTTAGATCTCTCCCGGGTTCAGGGGGGCGAGCAATCCGGTGGTCTCCTGTTGCCCTCCAGCGGCAGCAGCGCCGGGATCACGCTGCTCACCTGGCTGCGCGGGGGTCTGTGCTGTCCCCCCGGGGTTTAATGTGTGGCTAATGAGCCTGTGGCTAATGAGCGTGCGGCGAGCCCAGCCCAGCTGGGTGCAGAGGCTGATGCTGCCTCACTCTGCTCCCCCGGTCCGTCCCAGCGTGGGAGCTGGGGCTGAGTGTGGTGACAGCCAGTTCTGCTCCATCACCCTCCTCTGCTCCTGCATCTCCACATAAACCACTCAGTTCTAGTTTTGCAATGTGAACAGCCTGATTTTTAAAGCTTTTTCTTCTCTTTCAGGTTCTTTCTGGCTAGGGCCTGGTGATCAGTGACTAGTTCTAGGACAATGCCGTTTTTCCCATTTATTAGAGCCTTTCCTTTGTGGTGTCTCCCCCCGAGCACACAGGGGTGATGGCAGCACCGATTCCCAGGTTTCCTTCTCAGCACTGACCAAGCCCAGCTTGGAGCTTTAACTGACCAGGTCACAACCATCTATATCCTGTGTGTCTGACCAACTCTCTCCTGTGTTTTCTCAGAGGTGATAAAGACTTCCTAGATTAAATCTCACTTGGCATCCCTGGCTACTAAAGCATTGATCCCTGTGACCCGATACAGAGATAATTACATTACTAGAAAACCAAGGCTGTGTCGTGCAGCCCATCAGACAGATCAGAGCACAGCCCTGCCCCTTGGCCTGGTGACACAGGACGTGTGACACTGCTGCAGACCCCACGCTCCCTTTGCTAACTCCATTTTCCTTCACAATGCTCCATTTTAAGCATGTTTCCAGTTCCCTCCTGTGACTGTGCCGTTTGCGGGGTGTCGTGCCACGTCCCGGCCCGAGCTGTGAGGGCAGCGGGCTGGGATCCCAGGGCCCGCCGGGATGCCCAGCTCCCCCGGCGGGGAAGAGGAGCAGCCCCGGGCGCTCAGGAACCCCCGAAGCCCCGGCGGGCGGTGCGGGAGGCGCGGACCGGACCAGCCCCGCGCCCCGCGGCTCCGCCCCCGCCCATTGGCTCCGCCCCTTGACTCCGGCCCCAGCCCCTGGCTCCGCCCCCAGCCCTCCTTGGCTCCGCCCCCCTCGCCACCGCCCTGCCGGAGGGGCGTGGCCCGGCCCGGTCACGTGGCCGTTCCCGCGCGCGGGCCGCCAGGGGGCGCTGCGGCGGCAGGGAAGGGCGGCGCGTGCGCGGCACGTGATCGGGTGCGCGGGGCGTGCGCGTGCAGGGCCGCGTGTGGCGCACGCGGGGGCGCGTGCCCGGGGGGGGCCGTGCCCGGGGGGGGCCGTGCCCCCCGCTCCGCACCTCCCGCACCTCCAGCCGCTCCCGCCTCCCGCGCGTTCCCGCCCTTCCTGGCGGAGCCGGCGCGTGCTTCTCTCCGGCTCCTCCCGCACCTGCCCGGAGCGCGGGCGCGTGTCTGTGCTGCCGTGGTTTGTACTGGTTTGTACTGGTTTATGCTGGTTTATGCTGGTTTCTGTCGGGGGCTCCTTCGCAGCAGGGTCCGTCCGACCCGCTCTGCGGTCCCGGCGGGCGGTGCGTGCGGGCGGCTGGCGCGGGTGGCCCCGGGCGCGGCTGGGAAGGGAGAGCTGCTGTTCCCCGGCTTGTCCGGGAACGTGCGGGGAGGCGGGAGGGAACCTCGTCCCGGGCTGTGCGTGCTGGGGCTGCTGCTCCCTCACAGCCGGGGACTCTGATCTGGGGAGGAACTGGTTCAAAATCCAGACCGAGCGGTCTGTGCAGGGAAGTGAGCCCCAAGGCTGCAGCAGAGCGGGGGGTGGGAAAGCTCCGGGGGGCGCGGAGGTGACTGGGAAGGTGGTTCCCGGCCGGGGTGGCCGCGGGGCCCTGCGGGGCTGGGACGTGTTCTGTGCGGGGAGCTGGTGCGTGCGTGTTGTCCGGGATTATCCAGGAGAGGAGACTGAAAAACGGGAACGTGGGAGGTGAGGGATGGGATGTCCTTCCCTTTGTGCCCTTCAGTGTCACCGTGTTTGCTGGCTGGGGCAGGAATTGTGTGGGGATCCCCTTTCCTGAAGGGAAAGCTGTGGGAGCAGCTTGGGAGTCCCTGCAGCTGGAAGAGGAGCAGAGCAGAGGGGTCACCACCCCCCCGCAGTCCTTTATCTCAGCAGCTCACTCTGCAGCACCTGTGCCAGGACCTGGGAGCTTGGCTGACCTCAGAGATAAAATCTGTGTTTCCTGGGCAGTGGTGGGTCTCCTGCTCCAGGTGTGACCTTGGCTGTGCTCGGGCAGGGCTGGTGGAACCCGGGAAGGACAGCACGGGTCTGTCCTGCTGGCACAGAGCCCGCTGCACAAACAAGCTGTCATCCTGTTTGTCATCGTGTCACTAAGGTTTTGGGCATCGGATGTTTTTCAGAAAATGGCAGGAATCCTTTGTCTGCTGCACCTACCCTAGTTTTAGAATTGTCTTTGGAAAACGTCTAGCAAAACATCTTTAAGGCCAAAAAGGGATGTCTGGGTCCTTATCTGTTGCACCCATTCTGGTTTGCGGGGGAAAAGAGAGTTGGCAGCATCTCAGCAAAATATTGAATGTTTTTGTGAGGGGGTGTGGGGAAACTTTCCTTGATAACAGATTTTGTGTCACTGTATGTTTATTTCTGTACGGTTTGGGTGGGTGGAGTGTGGGCTGTGGGCTGTATCCCTTTCAGGTAAAAGCCATCTGCATAGGTGGAGCAACCTTTGTTGTTTTTGTTCTTTTAACTTCTGCAGAAAGCCACAAAAAAAGGACTTCTTTTCTATGCAGACAGGGGAAAGAGGCATTATAGAGGCAGCTCACATAGAGCCCGGGAGGTTTCAGTTTGCAAGGAGCATGTTTGAAGGTGAAATGGAGGTAGTGACTTCTGCTGCTGGTTGTTTCAGATCCCTGATTATTGCTGGGCTGGCGGGCAGGAGGAGAGGAGATAAGGAGGATGGCATATTGCAGGACTTCATCTGGGAGGGAGCACTGGAAATGTGTCAGGTGGAGGAGTTTTGAAGCATGCTTTGGAAGCAGTTGCCCCAGTGTAGCCTCTGTCAAAAGCAAAGAACACACAAATTACCCCTCACGTGTATTGGAGGAGCACAGAAGTGTGGGCTTCATGGGAAGAGTGTCCAAGAGGTTTGGTTGTCCCCACTTATTTAAGTGGCTGAAAAAAGCCTGTGTCTCCACTACATGAGAAATAGTCTAAATCTGTAAGTTTTCACATGCATTTTTTCTGACAAATACAGGAATTGCTCTGTAACATATGCCAGCAATTTGTTAGTAGGGTGGGTTTGGGGGAAGTAGAAGCTCTTCAGCAGTTCACACAGGTACTACAGTGACTGAGTCTTTGAGTCACCTAGTCAGGCCTTGGTGGGAAGGACAGGGCCTTTTCTTGGCTCATCTACAAGAACTTGGACACGAAGGCTGTCCAGTGTTTCCTAGTGATCATGGAGCAGTGTGGGAATTGGGCTCCTTGTGGGGTTTGCTGGAAGTTGTGGGTACCCTCAGGCAGCTGGTTTTCTGAGGGCTGCTGCTGAGGTGCAGGCTGGGTGATGGCAGACACCGAGCCCTCCATGGGCGGGATCAGGGGGTGATGAAAAAATCAGAATGAGGCCTTGTGGGGAGAAAGGCACGTTTGTAAACTTCACTTGAAAAAAAGTTCCTTTCTTTGGCTGCCTGAAAAATCCCAGTTCCCTGGCTGGGAAGGGGCTGAACTGGCTCACACAGTGGGACTCTGGAGCAGCTGCAGCCTGGAGTCCCAGCATGGTGGACACAGGGTGGACCATCTGTGGTGGAGCATTTCTCAGCCTTTCCCACATGGTGTCAGCATCTCTCAACTGAGAGCTGTGCTTGGTCCTGCTGACGTGTGAAAGTACCCAGTAGTAACCAGAGATCAGGTTTGGGCTGGAGCCTTCTCAGAAGACCTTTTCCATCACCTGGGTTACTGAAGGAGCAGTTCAGAGGGAAGGATGACCCTGCTGTCTTAGACAATCACAGCTTTCTGTCTCCACTCTCTGCTGGTTACTGCAAAAAAAAAAAAAAAAAAAAGGAGACTGTGTGTGTGGACTTGTTCTGGATGAGCCAGGGTCACTTGGAGCCTGGCTGGGCTGTGGTGTCTTTCCAGAGGTTGTCCGCTGAGGCCTGGGGAGGTTCCCAGTGCATTGTGAGAGTGCTATGACCTGTCTTTGCGTATCATCTGTATTTTTTTGTCTTCAGTTAACTTCCCCTTGCAGGAAGGAGAAGGAGGTGTTATCAGCTTGGTTCCTAGTTGCTGGACCTTCATTCCATGCTGTGTGTCAGGCCACATGCCACAACTGACAGACCTGATGCATGTCTGCAGGAGGGAATGCCTTGTGGGGGAAGATTGCTTTGTATTACTGCTTATAAAGGGAGTTAATTTCCAAGCTGAAGACCACCATTATTGCTTGGAAGAAGATACCTCCCTCCTTCCCAGAGTGCCAAGCAGGATCTGGAAGGCATGGGCAGTTGTTGGGCCAGGAGGTGTGTGGGACACATTCTGGCTTGCTAGTGCTGGTGTGGTGGGTGCATGTCCAGCAGCCACAGCCTGTGCAGGGCCCAGCTGGGGAGGCAGCGTCTGGCAGCGTTTTGTCTCTTGCTTGTGATGGTGTGGAGACCTTTCCTGCTGTTTGTTTTTGCAGCTCGCTTCAAAACAGGCTCCCCTGGGCTGTGGGTTGTGCCAGCAGCACTGCCACATGAGGGGATGCTCATGTGCAGATGGGTGTGGAGGCCCGCCAGAAGCTGCTGGCAATAAAGGTGTTTTGATGAGTTTTGTAAGGATCTGGTTACCTGCCAGGTCTGCTGGAATTCCAACCCAAAGCCTGGTGGAAGCCCTGTCTGTTGGGGTACAGCTCAGTGACACTTGGTGACCCCTGTCCTCTACATTCAGTCAGGTCACAAAGTTTGAGAACAAACATTGTAGCTTCTGTGACCCTCTGGCAGGGCAGATAACTGACTGTGAACGTGTTAACCTCTTCAAAGGAGGCTTGTGCAACTCCCTGTTGAAGAGCTGGGCTGAGCTGCAGAGTGGCAATAGCTGCTGGCTGTGTTAGTCATCCAGAGAGAGACTTGTTTTTCCTTCTCCCCCTCCACACCCTGGCAGAGGGGTAGAGATTCTTTCTCGCTGGGGCCAAAACTTAGAAACGTGTTATCTCCAAGAGAGTCAGTCAGCTTTCCCCTAAAAACATGAGCTTCTTTGTGCAGCTCTGGTGGTGTTGAATGTTGCTGCAGAAGCCCCTGGAGCCTGGAAGCAGTTCTGCTGGGAGCCGTAAGCACAAGTGTGTGTGCTCACAACTCCTCACAGCAGCATGAGGTGTGATTCCCTGATGCTGAGATGCAGAATGGTTGGTGACAAAGTGACAGAGACCTGCCAGGTTGTGCTGCCTCCCTGTGCCCCTTGCACCAATAGCCAGAGTGAGCAGAGCCTTTGTCCCCACCAGTCACCTTTGTGGGGGGGTAGGGTGCTCCTGCCATAGAGGGGAATAATTACTTTTCCTTTCTTGTAATTAAAATTGGTAAACCAGAATGCCTACATTGCTTGACCACAAGAAGGCCTGTGCGATCAGGATCTGAGGAAGTCATTGGTGATATCTTGGTCAGACAAAGGTTTTTTTGGATGCTCCAATGTGACACCTTCATTTTTAGGCAGTTGGGTGGGCAGTAGGTTGCCTTTGTTCGTTGAATGAAAAGTGTAAAAGCTCTAGTGTCTCCTGGAAGTGAAGGCTTGAAGGAGTCTTTGGAAAGGCACTTTGAATTGCAAGTCACTTCTGCCTGCAAAGATTTTATTTTTTACTGCCTGGGTAGTTAAGAGCATTTGAAGAGAACCTTCTGCTCTGGAGCTTTCAGGCACTTGGAGTTTGATCATTAAATGAGTATAACCCAGGACATTGTCCCAGAGGAATGTGGCTTCTGTGTAGCCTTCAAGACAGGTGGGGACTGAAAAGCAGCTGCATTTGTCATTTCACTGGGCTTCTGCAGCAGCTCTGGGGTTCTTCAAGCCCAGAAAGACACCTCCATGAAGTCTGTCGGCTCTTGTACAGTCAATAAAACCCTCAGCACTGAGGAGTGAACGTGCTGAGTGGTTTCTCTTCCCCGTGTTGTTTCAGAAGTGCACTGGGTTATATGAATGTCACTGTCAGGATTTTACTTCCTCTCCTCTCTGATGTTGCATAAAACAAGAAACACATATCAACTCCCCAGGTAATGCAGGGGCTTTTCATCCAAGTTCCTGTTGCTTTCCCTGTGGTTCAGACCAACTCCTGCTTGACGGAGAAGGAATTAGAATCAAGGGCAGAGGTTCTGATTTTGGTACAGGGCAGTGTGTACAGCTCTGAATCCTGGAAGGCTTTTTGGACTATTTATTGCCCTGGAAATTATTAGTCCTTTTCTTCTCCTGCAGGATGGTTCTAGACAATAGATTTGGCCTTTATTCCTGTCACTGTCCCAGTAAAGTACATAATCACTCAAGAATTAGGGTTTTGTGCAACACTACTCATCAGTAAAGAAAGGAAAATAAATAACTGCTTTCTACCTTATTTTAGACAATTGAATTAAAAAAACCCAAAGCAGCAGGAAGGGAAGTTAGAGTTTCAGTTCCTGCATGCTGAAGATTTGCATGGGTTCAGCAGTGACAAATACATGAGATCATGCCCAGATCGGCTCCGCATCTGCCGCGCTGTGGTGAGGGTGAATCGAAAGTCTCTGCGCTTGTTGGGACCTGAATAAGGCTTTTGTAACGAGCTGTGGCAGTGGCAGGGCTTGGTTTAATACTGAGAAGGATTGAGTCCCTGCTTGGGTAACAGCCTTGGCTCTGTGTGGTTCTGGGGTCTCATTGAAAGAGGACAGTGAAAAGTGACTTAAGACAGGGCTGCCTGCTGCCCCAGCTCTGCGTGTGCTTGCTTGGAAACTTGCAAAATCTGAGTATGTGAGGACTTCAGTTTGTTTTGGTGTGAGGGCGGGAAGGCTCCCACACGTGGGACTAGAACAGAGCTGGAGCTAGGAGCTCCTGTTGCTGCTTGTGTAAAGTGACATTTTATCTCTGCTTTAGTGCTTGGGAAGAGGGCAGGATTGACTCAGGTCACTGAGGAGCAGAGCTAGGGACATGACAGCTCTGTGGACAAGCTGGAGGGGAGATCATTGGCCATGCAAGAAATTCTCCCCTGAGATCTGACACCTCCACGCCCAATACAGGACTTTGGGTTATTTTTCCCTATAAAAGAAGATGTGGGGAGGGGAAACCATAGCCCACTCTCAGCTATTCTGATTGTTGCAGTGTGCCACCACCCTTCCTCATCACGCACGTGCATTATTTTTAGGGTTTGTTTGCCTCACTTAACTCAAGCTCATTCTTTTGGTGACAAGGACTTCCCTCCTGCAGCTACCAGGGTGGCACATCAGAAACCATGGCTGTGCCTGTAGAAGCTTCCTCTTCACCATCCTATTAATGAGTTCATGCACCAGCAATTGATGGGGAGCGGTGCCTGGCACAGCTCTGCAGGGAGAGGACACACCAGTGCCTGCGTTTAGTGAGGCCTTATTCCAGTTCACCTCCCTCTTGTTCCATTCCACCTCCCGCCCAGCCCAGATCCGTTTGGTTCTGAGGGCTTTTAAACCATAATTTCAAAATACACACTAGCACATGTACACAGGTAATGAACGGGCAGGGAAGGAGAAGTTATTAGCAATGATACTTTATTCAGATCTCAGGGCTCCTGAGGCACACAGGTTTCCCACAGTGACTTGGAGAAAGGGTTGCAGGAACCATCTGGAGTCCACATGACTGTGACCAGGTGGGAGATGTCTCTCCTGCTTTTGGTGTAGTTTATTGCAGACTAGTGGCCCCTTTCTGCAACCAGGGTCAGGTATTATCAGTTGACTTTTAATTGACTTTTTCAAGAAGATATAAATCTGAGATTGGTCCCAGTCCCCCAGTGAAATGCAGAGGGAAACTTCTTTCTCTCTCTTGCTGGTGAAAGGTGCTAAAATGGGTTCAATCCATCCTGGAATTGCACTTTTTTCCCTGTAATAGAAGCTGTGTGATGTGGCTGGGATATTTGCGGCCTGAGGTGTGACCTTGGGTGGTTGCTTGGTGGGCTGAGTTTTACGGGTTTAAATCAGGGTTGTAAATTGGACTCTTTGTGTTCTTGAAATTCAGGATGTTTCCTGTGTGAAAGGTTGGTTCTCGGTCACCTCTGAGAAGCACAGGGAGCTGCCAGAACTGCGGCAGAGCCTGCTCTGCAGAGCCCCAGCTCTGTCGTGTTCAGAGATCTTAGCAGACTCTTGTGCGATGAGCTCTTGGACTGGGGCAGTTGAGACTCCTGACCTAGTTGTGGTAAACGAGACGTAATGTTTATTTAAGAAGCTTTGGGCTTAGACAGTTGTTATCTAGGGTGATGTTGTGGTGCTGTGGTCTTGAGAGGCTCTTTATCACTGCTCGAACCTCTGGGCCACATGATGAAACTAGACCAGGACTTTCTCTGGGGAGAAACCATGAGAGGTGTGTGTTGTTCAGTGAAAACAGAGACAGGCTTTAGCTTTGGCCCTCCAGTGTAAGCTTCATGTCTTCTGGTTCTCTTTGAGGTTCCTCTCTCTTGCATTCCATGATTGCAATTATAAGATACTTTATGTAGAGGACACCTACGGTACACACAAGATACATCCTAGGGAGGAAATAAAATGGAAAAACAAAGGTGGGTTGTGGTTTTTTTTTTTTTAATTGTTATAATTTATTTTCCACAAATAGCAAAATACAGTCAGTTTTCAGACTTCAGTGGGGATTCTCAAGTTGGGAACTTGTTAATGTGATTCATCTAAAGAAGTGGCAGATTGTTCTGTCCATTACATTAAAAAAAAAAAAAAGGCAAAAAAGCCATGCACTCTGAAGTCAGCACTGTCCTCTTGAGACACCTGGTGAGGCTGTCCCAGATGATGGTTTTAATATCTCATTTGAATAGAAGCCGTTGCATCACATCTAGGTGATAAAGACCTGAAGAATTCTCAGTCTGTAGAAGGGGAATGGCTTTTATCAAACAGGAGACAAGAACCATTTCATGTTTGGTGAAGCAGTTTTCCTTGCTAGAATAAGTTAGGTGAGTATATTTTGCATAAAAAGTTTTAGTTAAAGCAGGGTATTTTCAGGGTACATTCATGTACATATTTAACTTCTGTGTAAAGCAGCTTTACATACATGACTATACATTAAGAATATATTGTTACTGATGAAGAAAACGAAAAAGACTGTATTGTGGGTATTCTTTGCTCTGGCAAAGTTCTTGTTACCTGAGTGTCTTACCTAAGTAAGGATTGGAGGAGCAAACCAAGAACAAATGACTATGCAGTGTCAGTTGTAACCCCCTGTTTCATGTGACACAGAAGCATCACTTCTGTGCATGTCACATGGATGTGACAAAAGAAAACATGTTAAACAGTTGGTTGGGATTGTATTTAAGCACAGACAGGTAACCAGGAGCAGAATGTGCCTTCTTCCGGAGTCCCAGCTCTTGACAACCCCATAGCCTAGAGCCAAATGATTTAGGAAGAAGAATGCATTTAACTGTGATGGCAGCCAGCTACATAACTGGCAACATTGTCTCAAAACCAGCTAATTGGATTCCGTCCTGTGAAGGTGGATTTTCATTCACTGGTCTCTAAAGAAATGTTTTCTGACCTATGATCCTGAGACTTCCCTGTATCGCTCCTCGTGGATCGTCATGTGGCACTGGAAACAGCGTGACTGTTTATTGAGTGTGTTGTGCTCTGTCTCTCTACTGGAACATGCCATATGGTTCCCACAGGACCCTTCACTGCTGCTGGGGATGAGGCTGCACCTCCCCAGAGCCTGCTCCTCCCTGCACTGGGAGCAGAGCCTGGCCAGGACCTTTCTCTGGCTCTGGCAGAGCTGTGTGCTCCAGGGGTCAGAGCATGAGAGTCAATAACAGATGCGGGAACAATTGCAGCAACTCCTCCCCACTTGACATTCAGATGTCCCAGGGCAGCAGTTCCCAGGGTGTTCATCTGTCGGTGGGATCTTCGCTCTTCTAGTAAATGCACCAACTGGCAGTACATTCTGGGCTGCTTTTCAAGGTCTTATTTTACATTACAATAATCTGTTGTTCAGCTGCCATGTTCCTTTCAAGTACATGACCCTGGCAGTAATCTTCAACCCATGACTGTTGTTCGCATTTAAATCCAGCCACAGTGAATGGCATCTGTACCAGCACTGACAGTAGGAATGCAAACCACGTTTTCAATAGCTTATAAGTGAAATACATATCTGACTTGAAAGCCAGCTGCTAAAGTCCTTCTAGAAAGACACTTGTATTGGGAAGGAAGAAGAAGACCCACGTTCTTGTTTGTCTCTTGCAAGCAAGAGCAGAGAATTCTCTGTATGTGTATTTGAAAACGAGCAGCCTGTGTCCATAGCAGCCGATAAAGCTCAGTGCAGACAATCTTCAGATACTGCCAGGCTGAAGTGGTTGGACCATGGGCACAACTATATCCTGAATTTAAGCATCTTGCCTTAAGAAATGCATAAGGATTCACCCTGAGCTTTAATCTTTAAAATTCTGAGGCCTCTGGTACCAGTCACTAGTCCAGGTGGTTTCTGTCAAGTGAGTGAGTGAACAGCTGTACACTGTGCCAGGAGGGATGATGCCCTTGGGGCAGGCTCGATGGCTGCATGGTAAAAATGTGTTATAAGGACCTAGTTGGACTGGTGCAAAAGTGTGACTCTTAGTTCAAGTTTGTATTTTTGGTGATTGGAAAAACACTGGTTATTTGGAGCTTGTAACTAATTTTGTCTTTGTGCAGAAAGTTTGAGTCTGAGCTGTGTGAACTACCTGCATGAGTCCTGTGCAGGCAAATACTCTTACCTGTTCAGAAGCTGCAGGAGACTTTATTTCCAGAGTGGAGCAGCATTGCTAAAGAATTAGAATCAATGTTGGAATGGAATAACTTGTGCTCCATAGGATGCAGCTTCTTTATAGCTGGAACACCAGATACAGGCAGAAGTGAAGTGGAATTTGTGCTTTTCCTGACAAATGAATGGGTTGCCACAATAATATATACAAAGTTAGTGAAATCATGTATATCCTATGTATGGATTTAGTACTTGTGGGGGATGGTAGAGCAGAGGGTTGCATCCTAGGATACCTCACAGCTTATTTTGCATATTGGATTGGGCTGGGAGTCTGAGGCTGCTGGTGCTTTTTGCTTTGAAGACCAAGTCCATGCAGCAGGGATCATTTTTGTGGCATTGGGAGAGCAATAAGTGGTCTTGTTAAAAGCAACATTCTAAGCAAGGATCATGCTCTTGGAAGTTCAGCTCTAAAACAAGCAATTCTGTTGCACAAATGTCTGTTTCTCTTGGTATGTGTTGCTTTTAAGGAAAATATTATATTTTGGGTGTTTCTCATTTTGACTAGGAAAGACTAAAATAAAGGTGTGATGATAAACTCCAGACTTGCTGGTCTTCCTCTCCCTTGCTTTGCTCTCAGTCACAGTTTTATTGAAGTCTCATTTGGGGGAGTTTGGCTAGCAGTGTTCATTGCCTGAAGTAGGGGAGGTTCCTGGGTTTCCTCCTGCAGGCACCTTTCCTGCAGCAGTGGCAGGTTTTGCTCCACAAATAGTTCAGAAGTCTACAAAACTGCTCCAGCCTTCTGCTTGGTCAAAGCCTGCCTGGAGCTCAGCTCATGGGGAGAAGGTGGTGGTGGTCTCTGTCTCCAGGGCAGAGGAATACCTCTTGCTGTCACGGCAGGTGGTCAGCTGCCAGAGACGCTCCTGGCTCAGGCAGCCCAGCTCCTTCAGAAGCTTGAAGAGGTCGTTGCGGAATTTGACGCCGATGAAGGCGTAGAGGAAGGGATTGAGGCAGCATCGGAAGCAGGCCAGGGTGTAGGTCACGTCATCTGCTATGTCCAGCTTCTTGCTCTCCTCACATGAACTGGTGTTGTTGAAAGCTGAGATGGTCTTGGCCAGCATGATGCCGTTGTAGGGCAGCTGGAAGACAACGAAGACAATTACCACAGCGATGATGACCTTGATGGCTTTATTCTTCTCAAAGTTGCGTGCCTGCAGTAACGTTTTGATGATGATGAGGTAGCAGACACACATGACCAGCAGGGGAAATAAGAAGCCAAAAATCATTTGTGACACTTTGATGCCAGTGCTGAAGGCCTTCAAGTCGTTCGCAATGATGGAACAACGGGGATGGTGGCTTGATTCATTCACACCACTGTGAACCAGCTCAGGGATTGAGAGGATGAAGGCCAGGAGCCAAATGAGGATGCATGTGACCTTGCTAATGAATATCATCCGGGGACGGAAGCGGTGGGCTGAGGCAGCCTGAACGATGGCGAAGTACCTGTCGATGCTGATAGACAGGAGGAGCAGCATCCCACTGAAGAAACTCATTTTGCAGATGCAATAGACAGCCTTGCAGGCAAACTCCCCAAAAAGCCAGTACATGGCTGCGCTTGTGGCCCAGAAGGGGAGGGTCAGCAAGAAGAGGATGTCTGCCAGAGCCAAGTTCAGCAAATAGATGTCTGTCATCGTCTTGAGCCTCTTGAAGTAGATGTAGGTGAGCATCACCAGCCCATTCCCCAGCAGCCCTGTGAAGCAGATGAGGGAGTACATGGCTGGGAGGAAGGCAGCGCGGAAGTTACGGACTTCCTCCTTCTCACACAGGGTCTCAAACATGCTGTAGTCGATGGTGGTGTTGAAGTCATAGTCATCAGTGACATTGTTCCCAGCGCAGAACTAGAAGAGGGAAGAAAAAGAGAGTATTTTGGGACAGGTGCTGTGCTGGGAAGGGGGCCTGGGGCTTGGCTGCAGAGCAGGCAGGAGGACTCGGCCATGGTCTGCAGAGAAGTCCCAGGGAGTTCCCAAGCATTGGCTCATGCCCACAATCATGAACAGAGCTGACAAGTTCTTGGGGCTGAAAATGTTTCCTGTAAGTATGTGGAGTTTGGGGAATTTTGGGGCTTGAAATGGGAATTTCACAAGAAATGTTCAGTGCTCAGCCAAAGCAGCACCTGCAAACTCTCACACATGTGGCTGCTCTGGGATGGTTCAGCTCTAAGTACAGCCAGCTGTTGCATAAAATGGGAAAAATAATACATCCCTCAGCATTGTCCTTCTCTTGGCAGGGACAACATTTCTTCTTGACTGGCTCTACTTGTTAGTTTTCTAACTTCAGTGTTGCCTCCCTTCTCCCATCAGAGAGATTCCTAGTGCTCCTGTTCCCTTCTCACTGGTGCCAGTGCCAGAAGAGTGCCCTGTTCTGCCACCCTGTCCCCTGGAATGGGCTGAGCCTGTGGAGTGGCTGGAACAGCACTGCCAGGGAAGGGCTCCCTGGGAGGACAGAGCCAGAGCCTCCCTGGGCTGTTTTTTCCACAGCATTGGTGGTGTGCCTGGCTGTGAGGGAGCAGCCAGGGGGGCAGGAAACTGCTGCTGTGTTGTTGCCGACACGCTGCCGGTGTCTCATTCCGGCCCCTACCCCTGATTGTAAGTTCTGATTATTGTTATTTCATCTTCCTACACTGCCATAACCTACAGGGCAGGGGGAACTTGTGGTATCTGTGCCCTGCTTTTTTGTGACTTATTAGCTTCCAGCACCCTCTCCATGGCAGCGAGATGAAAGGTTTCCCCTGGATACCTCTGCCCGTTATCACTGCCTATCTTTGCGCGTTCTCCCTCTCGGCAAGCTCGGCCTGCACCACATCCTGCTGGCTCCCAGGGCCTGGCACCAGAAGTGAAAGGGAAAATCAGTGGTTGCTAACCCCTCCGTGAAAAGCAGCGGCTGCAGAGCCCTCCCTGCGCTGCCGAGCCCCTCGCAGAGCTGGGCGCTGCGGCCGAGGCTGCTCCGGTAGCTGTGGGAATGTGAGTGCCAGGGCCTGGTCCCAGTTCAGGAGCAGGTCTTGGGGCTTTGGGTTCTCCTTCCCGCTTCAGATGTACCCAGAGCAGGAACAGGTGGAGGAAGATGCTGAACTCTTGCTCCTGGGGCTGGCCGGCGCTGCCCTGTGCCCAGCCCCAGCGCTTCAGGTGTTGGCGAGGAGCGGTGAGCTGGCTTGTGAGCATGGGAGGCTCTTGTCTTTCCTGAAAATGCTCATTTTGGTGCTAGAAGGAGACTTGGTTCTAACAGCCCAGGCTGTCTTAAAATCACTGTATGTGTCATTGTTTCTGTTCTCTCTTTGTTTTCATTCTTGTTAGTGTTTCCTCTGGTTTCCAGCGCAGCTCTGTGGGTCACTGCCCACCTCGGCACGGCTGGGCTCGGGGGAGCAGCCCTGTCCTCCCAGCAGCCCTGTCCCCACACCTCCACAGGGCTGTGGGTGGCTGTTTTTTGCCTGGCATAGTTTTCAAGATCTCCCTCTACCCACAACACAAATGCAGCTGTATTTCAACCATGTTGTATTTAACTTCTTACCTGAAAAATTAGAGGAAGGCTGAAAATAAGGGTGACCTTTAGCTGCTGACCTGCAGGAGGAGACACTGTGTTAGTGTTAGCAGTTGAGTGGGGGTTTCCACATGATGCCCACTGAAAAGCAGTGGTAGTGTACTTGACCATGGCGTGCTCAACCCTGCCAAACCCCCTTCAGCTGGGTGAGCTCAAACCCAATGAAGATGCCAACAGGATAACCCAGGGCCGCATAACAAGTCACTGTCAGAGCATGGGCTGCCTCAGGAGTCTGGGCCCTCCTGTTTCATCTGTGAAGGCTGATAGCTAAGGACAGGTAACCCCTGCATAGTGTAACCATTTTTATTTTGTACATAAATTTTTTCTCCTGCAGACAGTTAGCAGCCAGCCTCCTGTGCCACTCAACCCACCTAACAGCATAGAGCTGTGAGTGCAGTAAGCTTGGCTCAGGTGTTCCCTGCAGGGTGGTGGCTGGGCTGCAGAACAGGAAGGCTCTGAGCCCTGCAGGGTAGATGGGGCTGAAGCTGGCTGAAATTTACTGCTTGTCTCTAAATGTCAGAGTTTGCTTCTGCTGCCTTTGGACATGGAGATGCAGGATGCTGACAGCTGGGAGGAAAAAATTAAACTCAGAGCCAGATGTGATACTTGTGAGAGCAATCTCAGACAAGCAGTTCTTCCTGCTGTGGTTAGCAGGGCACAGAGGCCAGTGAAAGCTTTCTCTGTGCTCTATTTAAAGCATTTACCAGCATCTTCCTCAGGCAGTTGCAACTGAAAGTTGCTCAAGCTCCAGTGAGAGCTGGTAACTGTGAGAATGTCCTGGCCTCTGCTCTGGCAAAAGCACGTGCCCTTCCTTGAGGGAGAGCTGGTGTCTGCTGTTCTGAGCATCGTGCTGCTCATCCTGGGATACCTCTCCAGGCACTGGCCAGTTCCCCAAGCTGCAGCCCCTCGCTTTGCTGCTCATTGCCTGGCCCAGGACTACTGAGTTGGGACAGAGGCAGGAGGTGCCTTTGGCTCTCAGCTTCTTGTTTCTTGTAGGGAGTGTGGTGTTCTCCTGGCTTGTTTGTTCATGAATGTGACTGATTCTTTGCCCCTCTTGTGCTTAGCAGTCGGGTGTCCACAGCTCTGTTCTGTTTCTTTGCAGAGCTCCTTGGCACCCTGCCCTGCTCAGGTATGGCACTGGACCAAGAGGATGAACTTCTACTACGTCAGGTAACTGCAACCATTGTGCCAGTATCACATGCAGTAGTGTCACTAATAACAGAAACAGTTATTTGGTGTCTGTGATTGCGGAGACTTGTTTATATGAGTGGTGATGTGTGGGTGAGAGATCCTCAGCCACACGTGAAAAAACTCACACTTCTCCCCAGAGCTGTTTGTCAGCTTCCCACTCTGTCTTGTAGAAGTTTGTGCCTCGCCTTCTCCCCCTTATTTTTGTTTTTTATACTGCTGCAGCTGGGTGCTCATACACCCCTCACCTTCTCTGCGTCTTCCTGGGGGAATCTGAAAAGTGTAAGAGTGCCTTGCCAGGCTAGTTGGCAGTCAGGAGCAGAGTGTGCCAAGGCTGGGCTTGAGGAGTAAGGGGGGAGGCTTGGTTAAATGCCTCTGTCTGTATTTTCTGTCTGATGGCTTTCACTCTGACCAGTCCCAGACTGCAGGAAGAGGTCTGGTGAGGATCTGGTGCAGCCATCTTGCCCTTCAAGCTGCTGATCTAACTTCTGTGTGTTACACACAGGAAATAAACCAAAAGCCCAAACCATTAAAGCCTGCTATGTGAAGTGAAGCAAGCCTAGGCAGTAATTGCCCTGGGATACAGGCATGGGGGCCAAAACAACCCCAGCCATCGGAGTCTTTGGTCTTCTGTTCCACCTTCTTACTAGCCTGGTTTCCTGGGGACTCCTGGAGTTGGTGGGGAATGATTACCTCTTCTGGCCCACCTCACTGGAAGGGCACCAAGCTAAATGCCACTCCATCAGCACTGCTCTTGGCATCGCTGGGTCTGCAGTTTCCAGCCACCTCCTGCGAGGGACGCGGTGCCGGGTGATGCCCCAGCAGCGCCAGCCCAGGGGGCTGCCCCCTCAGCACGGTACCACCTGCCTCTGCTTTCTTTTGCATCTCCTTTTGAAGCCCCAGGACCAACCCAGGCCTTACTCTGAAAAGTTGTGAGTGTGCAGCCCTGGTGAGTTGCTGTTCTGTTCTCTTTCTTAACACGCTGTGACGTGACTAACGCGATAGGACTGATAAAGTGACTCAGCCATCGATCCTGAAACAGTTCAGTGCAGTATGATTCCTTTGAAGATTTCTCACCCTTTTTTCCCCCCCCTCTTGGTTGCTGTTTCAAGTGTCTTAAATGTCAAACGATTTTTCAATACTAAAAAAGCTTCCACTGTTTCTCTCTCTTTCTGTCCCCTCACCTCAGCTTACACATTTGGGGAGGCACAGCCAGAGGCAGAGCAGCCTCGTGGTCCTCCCACACCAGTCTGGGCAGCACGTCCCAGTGTCACCAGATTCAGGCAGACTGGACAAAACTTGCTTCTCCCTGCAGTGAGGTCTTTGGGGTCCAGGCTGGCAGGGGGAGGGAGGAGAAGAAAATGAGTTGCAGAGAGGAAATGGGACGTGCTCTGGAGTTTAATAGGCAATTTTAGGTGGCTGTCTTACCTTTTCTTTCTTTCTTTTTTTTCTTTTTTTTTTTTTTTCCTCCTCTGGCAGTTCTCTGCTGTGGGTATTTTCTTAAAAGTTTTGTTCCTCAAAATATTAAGGAAAAAAAACCCCTCAGAAGTCCCCACAAACAGTTGAACTAGAAACCTCAATTATAAAAAGTCAACAAAACCCCATTACAGCAAATGAGTCAGAGCTTTCTAAAGCCCCTGTCAGCCCCTGTCCCTCAGGTGGGGATGCTGGGGTGTGCTGCACCTCTCAAGGGCAAGGAGACCTGGGAAAGGTGGAATGGAGAATTGTGCAGATCAAAGAGGGAAGGGGTCTGGTCTCTGCTGCCAATGGCAGGGCTTGGAGGGAGGGAATTAAAAATCTTTCTCCATAGGGAACTCCAGCCCTTGACATCTGGCCAGGTGTTAAGGCTCCCTGGATAGCAAAGGGAAGGCAGCAGGTGTTTTGAGGCAGGGTCCAGGCCTCTGGGTGCAGTTCATGCCAGAGCGGTCGCTACGCTTGGACAGGTGAATCCAACCCAGTGTATCTGAATGTCCCTCAGCATCAGCAGCTGATCTTAAGGAAATTAAAAGAAGCTGTAGCAGCAGTGAATCTCCCCAGACATGCCCAGAAAAGCTTCTAACAATAAGAAGCACGTGGTAGCAGAAGGTCTGCACCGAGGAGGAAAGAGGAGCTTTCTAGAGGAGCAGCAGCATGACCGTGCAGGGTGTTTACAGCTGAACAGAATCCTGCAGAATGAAACCTACCCCAGCAGGTCAGGCTTTAGCCAGAGCCAGCTGCTGGAGCTGAGGAATGCACCAAGTGAAAAGCAGAAGTGGGAATGCTTTAGGGAGCATGGGCAAAGCTGAGCAAACCTGCTCTGGCTAAACCCTCCTGGTGAGAGACTGTTCTTCTGTTGGCCAGAACTGCAAAGCAAGAAGTTTCAGTCTGGAGCCCCTTGGCGTATGCGTAGGCAGTGAGTAATGTGCTGTTTATGTCTTCAAAGATGTATCAGTTTCTGGTGCCTCTTCACCATCAGTATAGTAAGCTTTTGGGGAAAGAACTGGATAATTCTGAGAAAAATTCATCATACCTCAATGATACAATGATTATTGGCAGTTAACAGCTCAGTGCCTACTCTCTCCCCGCTCCCCTTTGCTTCTTACAACTGGCAGAGGAAGACAACATCATTTCAGGAGTGATCAGACCCACAGAAACCAAGTCAGGGTTCTGTTTCATGTGTTCATAGTTACAGAAGAAAGTTAATCATCTGCCTTAACTCCTTTTAGGAAAGACAAGATAAGCAGAGAGAAACAAGTTAAAAAATTTGATTCTTAAGACTGCCAATCATAGAATAATTTTGGTTGAAAAAGACCTTTATCATGTTTCCTACATAATTGTAAAAAAAAAAAAGGCAATTTTCCAGTGCTGTGAAGTATTTCTTTTAGAATATGTCTCTAATATAGTTGTAGGACAAAAAACTCAAAGCAGGAATACAGTCATACTCTTCTTGTCAGATTCTTGCTAATTCTTTCTATTTTGTGTCGTACAATTAGATCAAGTCAGAACAGCTCTACCCTCCAGTACTGAGCCCCTTAAAACAAGAACCTGCAAAGCACCTGCATGATATTGTGGAGGCCAGAAGTTTAAATGAGGCGAGTGGGCCCAGCTGGGGTTTGATGTGTTGGTTTGGATGGAGGGAATTAAAGATCAGGGATTTCCTAAGCCATTGATCGCTAGAAGCTGCAAGGATGCATCCAGCAGAGCATTCCCTCTGCCCCCTCCCTGCTTCTGCCCAAGGGTCCTGTTGTTCCCAGTCCCTCCAGCTTGCACCACTGGAGCATTCTGCATCCCCCAGCTGCTTTTCCCCAGTGTCCCCTTCAGGGCCAGGACAGCTCCACGCAGGGCTCAGCCAGGCTGCACTGTCTGTGGCTTCACTCTCAGGCCCTGCCCGTGGGACACCCCTGGGCTCCATCCAGGGAAGTCCCTGCCTGGAAAAGGAGGGCTAGTTTGGGGGCTGAACCAGCACACAAGAAGTGGGTTATTTTCCCAGTGGTACCAGATTAGCCCTCTGTGTGGTTTGGCATGAACCACCAAGTTTTTACATCTTAATTACTTCAAAGAAGGAGAACTTTTTATGTTGTTCAAAATACTCTGTGAAAAGTGCATTATCCTTGTGTCACAGAGCATGAATTTGGGCATTATTAATAAAGCTGAAGACAACAGCCAGAGGCTGCAGAGCAGGTACTCACCACCATCCATGGTCTTGTTTCAAACAGAAATGCAGTCACAAGGTGAGGAAGAGCATCATCTGTTCCCACGCAGCAGCTCCTGCCAGGGACCCTCTTTGGGAAACTTGGGCTTTTATACTTCCTGTACCTCTGCAAGAGGCTCCTGACACGCCCTGGTGTCTCTGACATTTTGTAGACCCTCCTCCTCCTCTTGTCTTACCAGTCCAGAAGAGCTGCACTATGTGCTGTGCTGCCCTCGGGCACTCGGCCGTTCAGGTGCTTCCTCACAGACACTTTTTACTGAGCCTCAGGAAAATGAAGAGGGTTCTGCTTTTGCACTGACATGTGAGAAATGGTCTGTGGTGAAGAGAGAAGAGGAAAGAGTTGCCTTTCTTGTGATCTCTCTTCTCCACAGCAAATCCTGCTTTATCTACCAGAGCATCCCCCAGCAGCCAGTGCTGTAGGAAACGGGCAGGATCCCCATCTCCACCACCAGACCCTTCTGGGGAAGGTGTTCAGCAACGACCTGAAAAATGTCAGTGTGCAGGACTTCCAGGGCCCTTCTCTCACGTGCTTGCAGTGTCCTGTCTAGATTATCAGCAGCTCCAGTGAGTAAGTGGACTTCCCCTCCCCTTGCCCCTCTTTCTGGCTTTGGGTGTTTTTGTGTTACTGTTTACTGAGTATCAGCACCCACCATCTTCCTCAGAAGGTTTTGCACATTTGTGGTCCTATGCCTTCCCCACCATCACCTTTCTGAGGGGTTTCAGACCTCAGGATGTAGCCCCAGGAGGACCCTTCAGCACTCTGAGCTCTGGTCCCTGCCTTGACAGGAGTATCCAGTCCTGTTCCCAAAGGGATCAAATCAATTCAAACCAGTGGCTTTGGTTTTGTGGCTGTCTGAGGTGGACCTCCACTCTTGGAACAGGCTCCTCTAACAGGCAGAGGCATCAGCAGCTCCTCACCAAGTCACTTTCTTTCCAACGTGGCTCAGAAGTGTTTCCTTTGGCATCGCGGGGAAGAGAGAGAACACAGCTCAGGCAACCTGAATGTGGCTGGGAGACACCTGAGAAGGCGTCTGCAAAGCACTGTTCTGCTTCATCACATTGAAACAATGGAGAGTGTACACTACCTATGTTATATTGAGGCTCATTTAGAGATAATATATTTACTCTGCATCAGAGAAATAACTGTGTAATTAAACAGCTATTATAAAAGGCTTCTGTGTCAGCCAGCCCCTGTCAGCTCTCAGGAGCCACTGTCCTTCTTAGAGTAATCAGTGTCTAACTCAATTATCTGGCCATTCCATGGGACATGTATTAAAGGGAGCAGATAAGTTGTGTTAATGATTTGATCAGTTATCAGCATTTTTGTTGGGTGTCCCAGGTGTGACCTGCAGTGTCCCCAGCACTCTCACGACACAGCTGGCATATCAGCACACTCATCTGGGCAGGCAGGTGCAGGTCACATCTCTGCAACTATTTATTGCTCTTGTTTTCTTTTGTTCATCAGTTATCCAGGCAGGTACTCTGCTTTGAGAGCTTTATCTTGTAACCACTTCCTCCGAGGACTGGAGATGAAAGGCTTCCTTCAGGTAGAGGAAGAATACCTAGAAATGGTGGGTGTCAAGCACTGCAACAGTCCCAGTGCTGCCTGGGGAGGGGGTGTGTGGAGGATGGGGGCACAGCCCACCCAGCTCTGCTCTCACTGCTGCGGCAGCGGCTCCACGAATCCATCCTCACATCCCTGGTGGCTGAAGCCAAAGACAAGGAGAGAAAGGAGGCAGGCACATGGTTTGCAGTTTGGGTTTTGCACATACTCCCAAGGTTTAACTTCAGAGCTTTGATCCACGCCAAGTTCTGTGTTGTCAGAGGCAGTTTAAGCAAATTGTTTTCCTTGAAAAAGAATGGGAATGTTTTAAAGTAAACAATTTACTGTGTTTTTATGATACAGAATCTTCTTGTACAGTCATGTTATATACCTAGGGAGTTCTCAAAACATTTCTTAAAGCTTTACTTAATTTGATTGTGTGTCTTTGCAGTGTTTCATGTCACAGTGATTCTGTCTCTTTGACATATTCCCTCCAACATGTCCTTCCAAGCTGCCTGTTAAAAAAATGAACAAATGCACCACAACAGCACCAGGTCTGGTCTGTGCCCAAGAGAGCCACACTGAGCTGTTGGCTTGCCAGAACACATTTGTTACCCTAAATTTAAATTAACCATAAAAAAAAATCAAGTTACCAAGTATTTTCAGTCTTAGGTTAGAGCCCAGGTTACCCTGCTCATATGCACAGCAAGAGCAGTGGAAATTGGTGATGAACATTTGTTGTGCAGGTCACAGCACGTGAGCTGGTTGGCAGTTGTTCATCGATACAACTTGTCAAAAGAAAACACAGTTCCTAATAAATTCCACAGGAAGTTAGCTCAGAAAGAAAGATTTCAGTTCAGGTTGGTTCTGCTTGAACTGGAACATTGAACTTGCTGAACTGAATTGAGACGTAATCTTGATTTGATCTGGCATTAAACTGCAACTCACTCAGCAATGAAATATGCCATGGGGATTCAGTTCCTGCATTTCACAGCTTTGTAACACAGGACTTTTTGCCATCTGTCCTTCATCTAAGCCACACGGGTGTCCCAGGATGGGAAGGATCCCAGAGCCCCACAGGAGCTGGTGCCTGGCCAGGGTGTGCAGGCTGCATGATCTTAGAAAGCAGAACTGTCTGCAGCTCAGCACGGTGTTGTTCATCCTGAGAGCAGCCCAAGATGTTTTTGTGTCCTGAATTCAAAGCCTTCCTGTATTTTCCACTAATTTTGCTTTAAGTGAACTGAGATGAAAACAGACTTTGAGAGGTCCCTTTCCCTGCAGGTAGAGACTCCCGAGGGCTGCCACCAGCTCTGCCTTGGGCTCTGGCAGGGACCAGCTCACAGCACTGTGTCACCTACTGATCTCTCCTCCCTGCAGGCTGCCACAGGATGAGACAGCATGGAGCACTGAAGGAAAACACCAGCTCCCTCCCTGCTCCCAGCTCTGCTCTTATGCTGACCTGAACTATGAGGAAAGGTTTCTCCACTGTAGGAAGCCAGAGTCACCCAGACAGAAGCACTGGTGAGTAAAGGGTGAACCTTCCACAGCTGCCCACTTCCCAGTAATGTCCCTTCTCTTACGTAAAGGAGGGACTTGACGTCTCCTCTGCTCTTTGGCTGTGCCCACCAATGCCAGACTAAGACACTTAGGGTCTCCCACTTCTGGTTGTGCCTCCTGCCCAGACCCCCTCTTGTCTCTTGAGCTCCTGAGCTGGCATTTTGGAGGCAGGTGGGGAAAGGTCATGTTTGGAGTCAGCAGGTTTGCTCGGGGGGAGTTTGGTCACTGTCGTTCATCAAGAAAACAAAATAGCAGAAGTGAAATTGTGAGTAAATTCCTAACATTAAGATTGGTACTAAGCTGGAATTCCTCACCCAAATGAGTTCTTAAAGCAGTTGTAGGGGATGCCCTGAAAAATAATCTCATGATTGTGGTCTCACTGTGAGGTTCTTAGAAGATTCTTATCCTCCCAGCAGAGGAAGCAGCCGATGGCTCCGCTCGGAGGGACTGGCACATGCTCAGGGCCACGGGGAATTCACTGTGTGCCTGTGTCACCTCAGGGTGATGGGGTTTCTCTCCAGTTCTTTTTGGGAGAAAAAAAAAGAAAAAAGCAGGTTTACCATATGGCACCTGCTTTGCACTAAAGCAACTTCCTGAACCTGCAGTCCAGGAGGAATTGAGCTGTGATGAGGGAAGCACACCCGGGGAGGCAGAAACACAGACACAAGCCCCTGACAGCGTGTGCTGCTGCCTCACAGCACCCTCAGGTTTCTCCAAGAGCTCATGCAGTTTTCTCTATCACAGGTCTGGCAGACTTCATCCCTGGGCTTAAAAACCAATAATATCAAAATCATATTGTGTTTTTTCACTTGTTTTCTGTTGTTGTCACTCTTTCTGATTTGGCTTTTTATTGTTCTTGGAATTGGTGCCAGGCTTAAAATGGCTTTTTCTTGCCTTAAGAGAATAGAGTGAAAAAGAAGCAAATTGAAACTAGCTGTTTACAGAAATCAAGGACTTTTGTAAGTCACAAGTGAAGCTGTACGTGATCATTTACAACAAAATAAGACACCAACCCAATAACTGCAAAACCACTTCAAAAAAACCCCTTGAAGGCCATGGAAAGAAAAAAAAGCATCACAGTGAAAGAAGGGAACTGAGAACAAAACCAGTGAGACAAGAGCAACCCGGGCAAGGTCCTGAGCTGATCAGCACATACCCCACTGGGGAGGGAGCGGCAGGAACCGCTGCCAGGATCGCTCTGCGAGCAGGGGGGGCTTGAGGAGTCAGAGCAGTTGGTTGAGAGCCCTGGTGGGCGATGCAGGCACCTCCAGCAGCTCCGGCTGGGAGCGGAGGGGGAGGCAGGACCCGCAGGGAGGCTGCGCTGCTCCTGCAGCTCCCTCTTCTGCCCGGGCTGGTTGAACACCCGCTGTGCCTGGGAGCCTGGAGCTGATCTCCGGGTTCTGCCGCAGCGGTGCCAGCCCTGACACCCCCCTGCGCTGTCCCGGGGCTGCAGGAGGCACAGGAACACACGGCAGGGCCAGGACCCCAATACAGAATCCCCTGCTCTCCCTCTCTACCCACCAGAAGAACCCTTTGGGCAGCAGTGGCCATTGGAACACCCTCCCCTCCTCTGTCCCCTCTCCCAGCAGGACACAATGTGGCTCTCAGCACCTGGGGGAGGCGGCTCACACCCCCCAGGGGACCCCAGCCTGTCCCCAGCAGTACAGGCACCCTGCTGGTGCCCACTCCACCAGCCTGCACCCACACCCACCCCTGCAGGAGCCAGGAAACACTCAGCACGGCCAGAGGAAGGAGGCCCAGGGGCTTGCACCCACCTGCCCAGCAGAGCACCCACAAAACAGAGGAAGCAGAGAGGTGACTTCAGCAGCAAGGGCACAGCAAGCTGGGGGGCTTCATCTGCTCCATCTCCCTTGTGGGCAGGTTTCAGTCTTGCTGAGGAGCTCCAGGTGGGCCTGCTGGCTCCTCAGGAGCTGCGGGACCTGCTGGCTTTCAGGGGTGGCTGGTAGCCAGGCAGCTGGAGTCAATAGACCTTCAGTTCTAATAAGGGCAACAACTGTGTCTTTTTATGGGTTCTAGAGTTAGAATAACGTGATCTTAAGGAAGAACTCCTAACTTCAACACAAATGGTAATGGTTTCTCAGTTACAAGTTGGTTTTGTTTGTGGTGCTTTTGTTAACCCCAGACATGAGAATATCCATGAAAATGTGCCTTTTCACATGTTTTTCAACCTTCTGTTGTTTTTGGTGACGTTTTCTCAGGCTAATGAGTTGTGGAACAAATCACCTCCTCTTTTAACCGTGCCAGAAAGCCAGTAATTATGAAATGCAAAACCAAAATGGGTCACTAGGTAACTCCCCCCTTTCTTTTAAATGCCTCAAGATGTATTTTTCTAAAAGCAATCATTTTAATGGCTGGAAACAAACTAAAATGCAACTTAACCTGTATATTCGTACCTCTCAGCCCTTTAGGTAGGAAATTTTACTTGGTTTAAAGTAAGATGTAAGTTATTTGTGATAGGTTGGAGGGAGGTAGTTAAAATCTTACAGAAAGTAACTACAAGGTTACAAATACTTATTTCCTCTGTAAATTTTCCCATTCATTGGCTTTTGAAGTCAACAGCCAGCATCAGAAATCCTTCTAGACAGAGCCAAGCATTTAACAAAAGCCTAGAGCAACTCAGGAATCTCTACTTTGGTTTTCTAAGGGCTTTTGCAGCTTAACTTCTTGTATGTAGTTTATGTCAATAATTAATTCCATGCTTTTATTCTCATCTGGGCTTAAAATGGAGAACAGGTGATGAAAGCCCTAAATAAAATACCGGCATCACCTTAAAAGAACCAAACCACTCTTAAGTTTTAAAAAACCAAACAAGTTGGATTTTATTTTGAGACTGTTTAAAAAAAAACAACAAAAGGATTTAAAAAACATTACCATCTGATACACCCACTATTCCTTAAAAACATACTAAATTATTGAAACAAATGCATCACATGTTCTCTTACAGGTGTCAAGTCATGGAAGAGCTTGTGTCTCTTGTTGCAATTCAGTGTATTCTTTTCTTCAGTTGGGCTTCTGCTTATAGAGGGCAAAATGTGACCTTTTCAGTACATCTGTAGAGTTCCCAGTTTCTGAAAGCTCCTGGTGAGCAAAACTGCTCTTCTTTACCGTTTGGGGCATATTAGTGACAGCCTGCTCAGAGAACAGATTTTATTAAATGCTCTCCTGCTCTGTACTTTGCCATCTCCCAGGATGAGGTCATACCAGGATAATGTCTGTACCAAATGAGTTAAATTGGTACAGAAAAGCAAAGACTGTTGTTGAAAGGAATCCTGCATCACAGAAAAAACCCCCACAATTATGTCATTTACTGCAAGAAGGCTGAACTCAGTCCTCTGGAAATCATCTCCAGAAGTGCTGCACACAGAACATGAGCAAGTTTCCATCCCTGTAGAAGCTACACTATAAAAAACAAGGATTACACAAAAAAATCCCCTAGATAACAGCTTAGCCTCACACAGGAGCACAGCTCACAAGTGCAGAAAGCTCTCTTGAAAACCAGAGAGCTGGGCAGCTGCAGCAGACATGTCTTTGCTTCACACTAATCCAAACTTCCAGAGGCCTCAGGAACTTTCTCAGCTCCGGCAGGTGCCAATGACCTTTCCCTGATTCCTCAGGCCTGGGGCAGTGGGTCCTGCAGTGACACCAGGGCCTGCAGGTGATGCCACCTGCACCCAGAAGAAGGAGGCCTTGAAGAACCACACAGCTCTGTGTGGCTGGGGAGAAGCCCTGAGCTCTGATATAAAACCAACACTGTTCTTCTAGGGAAGAAGCCCCGAGCTATAGGGAGAACCCCTCCAAATTGTACAGCTTTAGACAGGGGGTTTTGTCTGTTGCATGGTTTCCTTTGCCTCTAAAGGCCCTCTAAGTTGCTTTGCTGATAATCTGACAAGTTACTAAAGCCCAGTATCCTTTAGAGACAAGTGATACAGGCAAGGAAGATACAAACGCCTTGTAGCACATTCTGAAATCAAAACAGTATTTCAGTAAAGAGAGACACATGAAGTAAGTCAATATTTATTCTTTCTTCTCGCTGTCCTCAGCACTGGGGTCTGCAGGAGGCTCCTCCACAGTGGCACTGTTGCTTTCTGAGCCAGTGTTGCTGTCACTGGTTCCCTCCTCTGCAGTGCTGTCCACCCCCTCCTGCCCACTCTCCTTATCATCTGGGGTAGATGTTCCTTCTTCTCCATTCTGCTGGTTTTCTGTGCTCTCCTCTGGATGAGGCTCTTCTGTAATGGCAGATTTCTCAGTGTCATTTACATACCGATATATTTGCAATTAGAATTATATATTGTGCAATTAGAATTTAGGAAGAAACAGAATCTGGAATAAATCTTGAGGATCCCCACAGCAGTTCTGCTGTCACAAGGTGCAGTGACAGGCAGAGCTCTGCAAGCCCCCTCAGTGCTGAGGATGGACACAGTTCTGCCACACAGTGTCCTGAGAGGCACCTGCAGCTGCCTGGCCCCAGAGCTCCAGCCACAAGAAGGGAACCGAGTTTGATTCACAAAGCATTTTTTGGGTGCATGACACACAAAGCCTTACACAGAGCTTTGCAGAATCTTGTCATCTCCCCTTTTAAAAAGGCGCAATTTAATGAGAAGAAAACAAACCCCGTGTTCACCAAGATGAAGTTAACTATTCTGAATATTATTCTTAAGCCTTTCTTCCTAGTAGCAGCAAAAACATGGGGCACCCCTGGCTAACTGAGCCTCTACAGAGACACTTTAATGCTGATCCTTTGAGGGTTCTGAGGCTGGTCTCCAAATGCAGTTACCTGTCTCCATTGGAGCGCTCTCCTCTTCTTTCTTCTCCTCTATCTTATTAGCTGCCTGTTCCTCCTCAGCTGCCACGTTGTTCTGGCTGCGTTCTGCTTGCTCAGCTGCTTCTTTTTCCCTTTCCTCCTGCCTCTTGCGAGCCTGTTCCTCAGCCTGAGCAATTTCAGCTGCAATCTTTTCCATATCCACTTCCACCTTCAAACCGCATAACTAGCAATTAAAAATTGAAAAACAAAACCTCAGTAAAACCCAGTTGAGTTCAGTATCTCTACATGCAGCATAATTCTTATGATTTGACAAAGTTTGTATCAAAAGCTTCAGTAACTAGGAAGGGAGATACAAGCATATTAACAAAAAAAAAAGGGGGGGGGGATAAACAAACAACCTGAACCTTGTTATTGGAAGCAGCCAAGGACAGAGCAGAATCTTGTGCTCCATGGTGGCTTTTCACCACCTCCCTTGAGCTGCTGCTCACCAGTCAGGCCTGAAGGACTTTTTAAACTGCGATGGCTGAATGTCACCACTAAAGGTCACTGCGGGAGCATGAAATAACAAACTGTGACTTTCCAACACCCCCACATGGGGACACTGCAGCCAACAGTTGTGTAATTAGCAGGTAGAGCACTTGTACAGGTGGGTAACGAGCAGATTTCCTCCGAGCAAGGGAAGAAGAGGCAGAGCTGTACCCTTTTAAGCTCGTTGTTAAAGGATTCAGTGCTTTCCAAAAACTTCCTCTTCTTTTCCTGGTGACGCTCTTCAATTTGCAGCAGCTCAGCCTCCAGTTTACGCTGGAAGGGAAACACAAGGTAAGAACCTGCCTGTGGAGTTACCTGAAGAACTGGGCAGAGCTTAGAGCTACACACAGAAAGACTCAGACCAGTATTTTCAGGTATATCCGTATGAAAAACATCCTTATGCCCTCTTTGCTCTAATACCCAGTAGGTAAGTTGTTCATATTGAAAAATACAAACAATAAATGGGTCTCTGCAGTAATTCAGGACTGGTTTGCCATGTTGTAAATGAAAAACTAGCTGTACTTCAGGTGAATCTTCCGGCTTAAAATCTATGTATTTGCTTTCACACTGTACACCCTGTAGGTGTATATACACACACACCAATGACATTCTCTCATACAGAAAAACCATAGTTCAAAGGCAGGGAGGGATACCACCCTCCTGTGCACCCCAAATCTTATTTTGTTAATTAAAAAAAGGAATAAATCTCTCATTCTGGTCTCTTAATTTTTCTGCACCTCCATGTCCACTGACTGTCCTGGCAGGGCTCTGTTGTTAACATGCTTGTTTGGAAAACACAGGCATGTGCCTGGTCAGAGCTGGGTGATCCCATTAGATTCCCTTATATGCATTTAACTTCCAATGAAAAATGTTAGAATAGGGATGATTTACTGTAATAAAGAATCATTACAAACAAGACTGCAAGTTATAAGCCACCTGAAAGTCCCAACTCTACCTGTCCTCATAAAACAGGAGAGTCACCCTACAGACAGAAGGGTTATCAATAATGAAAAGATGGCAGTAATACTTAAGATATCCTAGGGAACAGAATACAGTTTAACATGATTCTCAAGAACAAAATGGCAGAGAAGGTGAAGTCTCACATCTTGCAGCTCCCAGAAAGCCCAGATGAGCTGCTGGAGTGTACAAAGCATTGACGCCCAACACGAACAGTCACGTACAAGATCAAGTGATGCAAGACTTGGAGTACAGCCCAGCACCATTAGGTTTTAGCTGCCTTCACAGAATTTATCTTTACCTGATGAACCATCAAGGACTGAACCTGGCGTTTAAGAACTTGCATCCTGGCTGTGGTGACAACAGAGCGGACGTCGGGGACGACGCTTTCGCTCAGGATCTCACTGATGAGCCGGTGGTTCCTCTGGAACCGAGCAGTCGCCGTGTGCTTCATGGAGAACCCGTCATCGTAGTCTGGAACGAGGAGAAGAGCAACTGCTTCAATTCCATAACATGGGGACCAAGCCCAGTGACACTGTACTCACAATGCCCCTCATTTAAAACAAAGCCAGTTGCTGCCACGTCACAAAGTTGATGCTGACAAACATCATCGGATGATCAGACAAGAGACAATACGAGGCCAAGACCCCCTCACCCAGCACAGCTCCACCACCGATGGTGTTACATGCCTTTCCCACATGTTTGAAATTTGGACTGATCTAGTTATTTACTGTGCTGCTTTCCACTTTTCCAGAGCAAGAGGGACTTAATACACCAAATAAAACAACCCATTCTCATTATCATGGTATCACAACAATATCCAATGCAAAACCCCAACAGGAGTTGACTCCTGTACAAACAAATGTTGTAGCACAAATCAAAGAGACTTATTTTTTGAAATCCTGAGGAATGAAAGCTTGAAGCAGTGAGACATGTTTATTCATCACTGCAAATTTGTAACAATGTAGTAAGAATATCCAATTTTTTGTAACTTTTTTTTAGTAAATAGTTCTCTAAAAAACAGTTACTGAAAAAAACACTTCAGGAGAAAAAGTACACAAGCACATAGGTCAGGTGCTGGTCTACTTAGAAGCTGCTTGCAGAGAAAATACATTTTAAGCCAAACAGGAACTAAACTGTCTTGTCTGACAGGGATCTAGAGGATTAACTACAAAGTTGTAAGAGTATTTCAGGTCCAGTATTTGTTTTTTCTCTCTAGCCAAGTTAAAAATGCTTCCACTTTATGGCAAGACACTGAACTTTGACAATTTTAATCTAGTGACAGATTTTAACATGAACTACAGCATTATGAATTGTACTAGGCACTCATTTTAAAAGTAGAATTCAGTTTGATGCCACAAAGCAGAACAAAAGAACATGTCTTTCTACATCTAGTAGCATGCAAAGGCTTCCAGCCCCTAGAGGACAGAAGTCTTCCTATGCTGTGACTTTATTTCTTCAAGGAAAGCAGGCAAAGCTTTTCAACAGAATGAAAATCAAACCAGTGTCTGCAGTTTTGGAATCAAGAACCTAGCTACAAAACAGACACACAAACCTCAAGCCAAACTAATTAAAATCTAAAGCACAGTAATTAAATAGCATTAAGTACTGGTGAAGAAACAAATTGTAAGAAACTTCTGTGAGTATAATTCATATTTAGTTGAGTATTAAGATGTTAAGCAAAAAGTATGAATTATCTTCTGGAATGATGTCAAGTAGAAAAGACCAGAGCTGAGTTTATTTTACATCAAGTTTTCCTGATGGAGATTAGTATCCAACTGTTCTCAGAAATCCTAAAGAGGACCCTAACATACCATTGCCAGGAAATATTACCAAAGAAGATAACTAGTTTAATGAAAGTTTTCATCTGCTTTATTTCAAAGTGTTTGGTTCAACTGCTTATTGAGGTCCCTGATTAAATGAAGAGAGAAAACCAGTGGGCAGAGGACTGATTTGTGAGAGCAAGTACTAATCCAGTTGGTCTCCTTAAAGTTGTGCCTTTGTCCTCTTGGCAAGATTCCTTTTATGCTACAAATTCTGGATCCTCCTGACACATAGGCTGGGACAGAAGCAGCATTTCTGTCCCTAAAAACTTGCTGTTCTGCCCCAGGTGTGACCAGCAGCAACTTGGGGCTCCTGCAGCCACTTCTGGCCCAGGGGGCACAGAGCAGCTGAAGTCCCCAGGCTGGTGCTCCTGGAGCACTCCATGTATTTACATACATTCTGCAGTCACCTCACAGTGGGAAAAGTGCTGTTTGCCATGAGCTTTATCTCAGGGGTGTGCTTTTATAAGGGGGAAGAAAAAAAAGGGTGTAACTACATTTTTAATCCTCAGGTTTCAACAAGTACTTGGTCATGAATTCAAAAGCAGACATCAGGTGTACAAGTCTGGGTTTTCCCACTGGGTGGGGTGCCTTTCCTTGCAGTCAAATAAACTTTCAGAATTTTCTCATCAACTTGTCAGCAGCAAGGGTAACTTCTTTCCTAAACAATCTCAAGTGACAGTTGCTGATTACATTCAAAGTTCAAATGCTCTCAATCATACCAGAACTCTGCCTGTCAGAATTATGGGCATCTGGTAATAAAGCACAAAAGTCCATTCAAGCTGGACTAAATGAGGCATCAAAACCTTTCATAATGCACATGTTAAAGCCATTACAGAACTTTAAGCAGACGTATTTGAACAGCATTACTTCACACATCATTAAGGACTGGAAGGACTTTTGCCAGTGGTTTGCCACCTGAGGTTTTGGAAACAAGACCAAGTCATCTGTCAGCTGTAGGAAACTGAGGGAAAATCAGTGCTCAAGGTGCCAGGACAGCAACGCAGTCATGTGAGGCCTTGAGTCGTGCACTGCTGGTTCTCCTTGTCTGGTGTCAGCTCCTCTCTCCTTTCAGTCCTGTAAGGAGCCTGTGGCCCTGCTGGGCACACTCCTGCCATCTTACCATCGGGGTCCTCTGCGGGCTGGATGCTCATGTAGGGCTCCCCCTTCTCCATGCGCGACTGCCGCTGCCGACTCTCCTCCTCCAGCGCCGCCTCGGCGCGGCTCTTGGCGTTGATGTAGGCCAGGTATGCTGGGGAGTTGTGGTAGGCCTTCATGGACTCATTGTACTCTATCTGAAATGTGACCAATATGGTTTGAATGCACCATGGGATGGCTTCAGACTTGACACAACCGCTGCCTGTGCAGCTCAGACTGTAGCTACACAGGCAAAGCTATTCTCAGTCAGCTGGCGGACACACTGACCATATTCTCTCCGTCTTTAAGAATTACAACTACTTCCTCAGTCATTCATGTTTTCAAAACACTAGCTAGGCTTTGATTCTGATTTCTTCTCTTTCCTCATGCCAGTATGTCATGAAGCAGTTTTCAAAACAACCTATGATTTTTCCGGCCTTTGATCCATCCCTGCACTGGGATGATACAGAATGCTGCAGCCAGACTCCTGTCTCCTCCTGGTAGCAGGACTGCATCTCTATTTTCACCTCCTTTGAAGTATTTTTCCTTCTGAATTGCTTTCTTTAATCTCACTTTTAAAATTTGCCAGGTCTAGACTCTGTAAAGTGATTTGAGGTATTTCCAATGAAAAGTGAGATATAATCTACAATATTGTTAAAAGTACCTAAATGTCTTGTTTTCTTTATACTGAGGACTGGAATCCTTCTACCTAGGCACTGTAAAAACAAACAAGATGGCCCCTGCCCCAAGGAGCTTACAATCTAAACATCATTACCAAGTTAAAAAATAGAATTCCTTGTTGGTTTTTTTTTTTCCCCCAACTAAGAGCATCCAGCTTTGAAGTGCTTCCCTATTGGCTTGGAATAAAACCAGCTTGGATTTGACCAGGTTATACAAAGCCTCAGATGCCTACCAGGTTTAAACACATCACAGCAGCTGGACAATTTTCCCTTTATACCTTAAGATCACAGTAACAGTCTTGTAAAGGTCCTCAGCACTTACCAGCCTAGACACAAGGTAGCTGTCATCTTTTGTCATGAAGGTCAATAAAACCAAAACCACAAGAAAACCCCTAAAAGTGGTAGCATTTTTCTATTAAGAAACAAAACACTATGTCATAGCATAGAGTTACACCAGATCACACCATGAAAACCAAACCCTACGTGACTGGAAGTCTTTTATGAACATGTTCATGACAACAGCAGTAGTTGCAGAGCACCAGCTTTGAAAGAGGATTTTTGGTGTTGAGACAATCTTTTCAATACTGATGTTGTACAATCAAATCCATTCATTAAACAGTTAAAATCAACACTCAATTATAAATACTTCATTTGGAATTAGGTCTAAAAACTGACCAGTCACAGTTGATGTAAAGTTATTTAAAAAAAATTTAAAAGACGTGTCAGGACACACTTCCATTTAAGTTACATACAGGGGTCTCGTGAGTGCCTCATACACCACTGCATGGGTAAGATGAAATTTTCTTCTCAGACCAGTTCCTAGAAGAATCAGCTGTAATAAACATCCCAGATTTCTTCCATTTACCTTTTCAGCTTCATATTCATTCAAATACTCTTGCTTCTCTTCATCAGTGAGATCTCGCCACATTCCTCCAATAATCTTGCCAATTTCCCATAACTTCAAATCAGGATTGGACGCCTTCACTTGGTCCCAGACCTTAACAGAAACAGCTGGAGCTTTACTAATGATATCTAAATACTTCCAAATTAAACATTTTATATTGTCATCTCAGTGTTCTTTCTGGAATCACCATGAAAAACAGGATTAAGTTAGGAATGAGTCTGGCTAAACTATCTCTATTATTTTCTGGGGCAGGAAGTCAGTAGGAAGCCATGTACTGAAACAGGCAATTGCTGAAATTGCTTTGGTTTCATGAGAATATTGCCTTTAACCCTCTTAATTCTCTTCTTAAATGCACATCGCTGCATCTCTGGGAAAAAGGCTACTGAGTAAACACATCCAGCAGTAGGTTACGATAAAGAGCACTGAGCTTTTCAGATCAGAATGTAACATTTCAAATATTTTTTTTCAGTCTTGCTGATCAATTTGAGTTCCAACAAGTTCTGACTCCACCAAAAAAGTTTCTAACATTATGGGGAAAAAAAAAAGGAGAGAGCTGCCAGTGTTATTTCTTGCTGCGCCACTTGACTTTTATTTTTGTTGATGCTTTTTTGCCTAAGACAGACATGCTGGCAAAGATACTTTACCAGAAGTGGAAGAATTTCCTTCTGGCTCACCCGCTTCAGACAGGCTGACATGCCCTCCCCATGCCCCATCAGATTTCAGACTCCACAAGAGTCTCTCTCCTACTTTCTGTCAAACAGTTCATAGAATAGCGAAGCAAACGTTGCCACAGGCTAGGTTGGTGAAGGAGAACATGCAAAGTCCACTCATTGCTACTCTTCAGTCCAGCTACAGCACTGTACCAAGCCCAGAACACCGCAAGGAATACTTCCTTATCATAAAAAGGTTCTGTCAGTAAAGTCACAGGCACTTCTGAATGTGGCAGGGCGGATCCTTGTCAGCAGAGTGGTAGTAATTATCATTTTAGTTTCCCCCCAGAAATTGGCAACTGCATGAACAGACTACTGCTGCCTTTATCCTGAAGGGCAATGCATCTGTACTTTACAATTCCCTTAAAGAATGTGCAGGCTGTTAGAAGTAAAAGTTTAGAAGCTGAAACTAAGATAATAGCAATTAATTGTTAGCACATACGAACACTAACTCTGTTACTTGTTTGACACTGGATACCCACCTTCCGGCTGTACCTCATGTAGGGCATCAGGGGCTTGTCTGGGGGTTTGGGGGGCTTTGGAATGGTAATACCAGAGGAAGCCTATAAAAGAACCGGATAAATCCATTTGTTAATGTGATCACTGGACAGTTTCCACGTACACCAGCTTTGGAAAACACTCATTCTTGTGCAGTTAACACAAAGAACCTACACCCTGATACACCCACCCAAGACAAAACAAGCAACATTGCAAAAAAAGCCTAAACTGTGAAGAGGTGCTAATTACAGCTGCTCTTCACAGTGGTATTTTCCTATTTAAGTTTGTCCTTCTATCTGTAAGTTTAGAGAGTTGTAACTAGATAAATCTTCAGAAGGGCTCCACAGTCTTAAAACTGATCTACACAGCTTAGCAGTTTCCATGGAAACACCAAACCCAGCAGGTTGGTCTTCTCACTTCTGATGAGCAATTTATTGTGTCTGTTTTGACAAGCTTACTGTGGAGACTCTACAGGTAAAAAAGACAAGGAGAGTGTTTAAGATCATTAAGTTAGAGATATATTTTAATTTTTAAATAATTTTAGCAATATACTTGTCTGCAAGATTTGTCAGTGGTAATTTGGAGCCAATTGAGCTACCCATTGTAAAAAGATAACCCCGTGCAACCGATCTGTCCCTGTGCGCAGCGTTTGCATCCCAGCTGTACTTAACTCTCCAAACCATGCTGCAACATCCCTGTGTGCTTGTCTCCCTCAGGTTTGTACAGTTAAGCCACTGCTGGCACCAAGCAGGACCCTGAGCACCAAGTGCTGCTGATGGAAAGTTGCTGCATCCCCTTGATCTACAAAAAAACCTGAGAGGGTTTTCTCCTAAAATAGTGCAGTGACATTCCAGTCCCTGTCAACTGCAGGCTTAGGAAACCTCCACTCTTCAAGCACTTGCACAGGTGAGGAGTTATCTTGGATTAAGTGGGAACATTTTCAGAAAAATATGAAGCAGTTTCAAGATCTGTCAGGGCTACAGCCAGAGATAGGCAAGTACAGATCTGGCCAAGCAGGCTCATGCTCAGTGTTCAGCTTTCAAACTTTTCCTCTTGGTATTTTTTTGTTTTGCTGAATTTATGGAGCTCTATGAAACAATGCATACAGAACTGTGTATAAATAATGTACATGAGGTATATGCATTACCAAAATGTATACAGAGATACACATACAGATGGATTGGAAAAACATTAACAGAAATCGTTTAATGCTTTTAAATTAACAGGAATTTAAAGACACCATACATATACTGATATATGCATGGCTGAGAAGGCTGTATATGCTCATGACATACAGAAACAATGAAAGTTCTCAGACAAAACCCAATTTATTACTGTATTAGGGAAAAAAGTCTGTGTTCAGACAGTACATTCAGTTAAGTTCCAGCTTGTACAGGAAAGGCCTTTTCTGTGTTTTAACAAACCAGATGAACCTCATCTATGAAGTCTGAAAGACCTGTATGAGAGGTGTAAAAAGGGCACACTTCCTTAAAGCACCATATATTTGCTCCTTGAGAAATCTTTCTTTCCACCACAGTTCCAAACTAATCAGATCAAGCCTACTTATGTGAAAGCAGCTGGCACCTCTCTCATCACTCGACTTATCTCACTTGGTTCATTCCATGAAAAATGAATGTAACATCCATTTTCCAAAAGCTGACAGAGTACATAAGACTGGAGAGGATTCTATATTATCATCATCACACTTTCACTGAAAAAATAAGTTTCTGAACTCAGGACTTTGCAGTAATTACCAGACTAAGACTGGAAAGAAAAATAAGGGTATGGCCCAACAGTATGATGCAACTAACAACAACCTCCGCTTGGCAAAATATTCTTCCTTGTATTTGTGTCAACAGATCTCAAAATGAGCAGTTCCCTCCCTCCAGGAATTTGTTCCCACACTGCAGAAGCCCCCCTAAGCATGCAGTGGTCACTGCAGACCACACAGTCTCTCCGTGGAGCTCTGCATCATTCCCCAGTACCGCAGTTTTTCCCTGCTGAGTAGAAGTCCATTCTCCTGCAAAAGGTTTGAGAGTGAAGAGAAAGGGGGGTAGGGGTGGGGAGTAAGAATCAGAAGTAACTTTTTGTTCTACAAGGAAGTGGCAGCAGCCAAGACTCAGGAGAACCTGACTCTAAAGCCAAATCTGGTCAATTCCTGCTGTTTGCTGGATGATGTAATAGTTGATTCTCCTACCGTGACCCGGCTGTTGGTGCCCGGGTTCCCTCCCAGCCTGTAGTTGTTGTAGGCCAGATGGCTGTATGGATTGTATCCCACAAACCCTGGGGTGCTGGGCATTTGCTGATGGAAACAAATGAGACAAAAACACGAATGAGAAATGAGCTCAAACGAGGAAAACACAGAAATGAAAATGAACTGCAATATGGCATGCAAAAGCAACCAGAATTTAAGCAAATGAGGTGTAGCAGTTGGTATCTTCTCAGCACGCAAAACCTACTCCAGTACAAACCTAGTAAGGAAACAGGATTTTTAAGCAAATGTGTCACTACGAATTTCTGTCTGAAGTTGGTGATTTTATTTCTATTGAGTGTGTAACTCATTTAAACAAGTACTCATATTGATTCAGCTCACAGCTAATAAAATTGTCCAACAGAAGCCACCGAGTAGTTCAGAGACTGATACCCAAAGGGTTACAAGGCAACACAGCACATAGGAAGGGGCAGAGATCCCCAGTATCCACATGGACTATACCAGTGAGAATCCCTGTGTTTCTTCCCATCCTTTTGCCTCTCCAACATATACTGTACTGTCAATAAACAGGAAAAAAAAAAACCAAAACCTCTCAAAGCACCATCTGTGCACCACCCACTGCCAGGGTCTGAAGATCTTCCTGAAGGTTTGCAAAACTGAAGTATTTTGGGAAACTGGGCTTAGGAAGCTGGGAGAGACCATTCAGAGATACCCTTGTGTTGGGAGGCTGGCTGCAGACTGGCCCCTGAGGAACCACTGCAATAGAACCTCCAGGTCAGAAACTACAAGCCTTTACAGATCACTGGTTCTTGGACAGCTGCAGTTAATCAATACATCTTCAGTCATTCTTGAAAGGGATCAGTTTGTTCTCACCACAGCAGTGTAGAGGAAAATCAAATTTGCAATCTCTTCTTACCTGTCACCTACACAGAGTCAAGGCTCAGAAGGTTCAGTGTATTCCCTCCTTAAACCTCTCTCCTGCCTTTTAACTACACTCTTGTATTTCCACTATCCCTCACTTCCCCAGTCAAATTTTCTTAAAAAAAACGGTTCAAGTATTTAATAGTCATTGTGACTAATCACAGTCCCAGCTGTCATTCCAGTCAGGATTCATGACTTCCTGTAGTGTTTCTAGACACTTGTCATCTGCACAGTGTCCCACTCTTGGGGACACTTTAGCCCTAATAAGAAACACGTTTTCCAAGACTCCCAGTGATTTGCTGACTTGTCCCATCCTAAATCACAGTTACAAGAGTCCTACTGGTAAGTTCAGGACACTAAGAACCAAGATATGACAGATACAAACATGGAACATAATAACCTATAAGCTGAACTACATGAACCTGTGAAGTGTTCAAGTGTACATAGACACAGCACGGTCAGTTCATTTCTGAACACAGGAACACAGTACAGTTACCCCTCAATAGTCAGCCTGCAGGCAGATACTTGATTACCAGACTTTTTCAACTCATTCCCAGCAGTTGACACTCACTCGACCTGTGACCATGCCACACACATCCACTGCTGCATAAGATGCCATTTTACTGTAGATTTCTGTATGACCATAACAAGTGTTGAATATACTGAGCTACAGCCCTTCCATAAAATCAGGTGATGGTTGCAACCTTTCCCTCCTTACTTTTTTATTTCTGCGAGACAGGGTTTAAATGTCACAAGGGAACTACCTTGCATTACACAGAGAATTGTTACTCAGCTGTAGTACTGCAGCCATGAGAACCACTGATATTTTGTTGACTGTAGTAACTGGAACTGGCTGTGGAAGAACAAGCAAGGTTATTTGTCTGTTTTTCTTTTACATTTTGCATGAACAGCACAGATCATCATCTCAAGGGCTGCATAAAATGTAAGCAATGCAGGAGATGCTTGTAAGACAGGCAATGCACATCACTAGCTACAGTTGAAATCTGTGTCATGCACCCTTCTGAAGACTTCTAATTGGCTAACGAATATATCAACACATCCATGTACCCCGTGTAGCAGCATCTGCATCCCAAGGGAATCTCACAAGTATGTGCACAGCTTTTGATGCAGGAATCCAGTTGTAAGGGTGGATGCCATGATGTTCCTTCTAATACTGGCACAAATCTATTCAGTTGGGTGCAAAATGACAACTCTGAACAAACTATGCAAATAAAGTTTTATTTAAGTAAATTTTTAAGGACATAACTTAAATTTATACATTACATCACTTAGAAACCTCTTTAAATGTAAAGTATGCTACAATAAATCTGAAGGATTAACCTTCATCTAAAGCTCATCCTGCAGCTTTTATCCCAGATGCAGAGATGAGGGAGACTCTACAATTTTCAAATTTTCTTTGGTTAAAAAAAATTCACTTTAGCATCTTCATTCATTCATCTGTACCAAAGATACTTATTTGCTCATGTGAACACATTCCTCCTAAAATGCAAGCTATTCAGAAGTGGAAACACTACAGAAAAGGTGCATTTGCTTTCAAATGCTTTCCTGAGCACAGTGTACTGGTATTTCAGTGCCTTTTTATACAGGTATGAATGCAACTGGACACAATTCAAAGCTACTGTTCATGTTTTCCTTAGTGTCATTCCATACCATAGAAAGTAAAATACTCCTCATGCCATAGAATCTAAAATACCAGTGATTTCAGGAAATTTGATTAAGGCATCAGGAGTGTTTCAATATAACAGACCTTTGCATATTCCTGCATGCCATTGCAAACCAGCTTGGTACAACTGAAACATGAAAGAATGCTCTGTCTGCCCATGATTTGGGCACGAGTGGTAAGTTTTAGAATTAAATAACTAAGATTGTTCTCCAATATTCCAGTCTGCTGCTGCAACCCACTGGACGTGTAATTTCAGACCCAGTGACTGCTTACAAAAAATTAAGTATCTGCAGGGTTTAGCCTTAAAGGTGAAACAAGCTTATCAGCTTCTTCACAAGCTGCTTAGAAAAGAGAGAGATTAATTTGAAGAATGCATATCACATTAGTAATGAAATACAACCAGTTTGCATTTCCAATACAGAAAGGTGATGTAACTCCATCATTATTGCTCTGGTAAGTTAATCAAGGCTGTATCACCAGATCTGGGTAATGAGAAAAATCTCTATACTTACGGTTGCAGGAGCTGGGGTAGGAGGTGGGGCATAAGATGGCCTTTCTGTTAAGATACAAATGTAAGCATTTTTTTTTCTTCAAAATTTCAACAAATCCTTTAAAGGCAAGTGCTGCAACAAACATTTTAAAGCAACTACAAAGAGACAGAACCCCTGCTCCCAAAGACTTTGCATTGTGCCACTGAGGAGCATAACGCAAAGAACACAAGAGAAAGAAAAGAAGGAAAAAAATTAAGAACACACCTTTGCTATACTGCTAGCCTTTTATTTAGGCATAAGGCTGAAAACCATAAAATCCATTTATATGCACAATGAAAGGGAGAGTAAGCAAAAATGCAGTGAAACAGGATCTGGAAGCTGGGATATTTGGATTCCTATGAGAACAATATGCCAGAAAGCAGCCACAGCAGGATTTAAGGCCAAGAGGTGGGTCAGAAGTTACTGTGCCTCATATAATTCCTTTTACTGCAAGGAACCTCATAAACAGGTTCTGCTGAAGCAGATCTTTAATTCATCAAGTTAAAGGAAGAAAAATTTGAAAACTTACTTGACATTTTGATAGGCAAATTTTCAGCCACCTGACATTATATTTGTACTTCTGAAAGACAAAAGAATATAACGCTATTAAATATTATGCCTTTGCTTCCCCAGATTGTTGAAACATCGACTATCATAGTCACCATAATTACAAAAAAGTTTGCCAATTTTGAAATAAAGAAAAAAGTTTCTAAAGACTGAAGGGTTCTCTGAGAAACGAAGGTACTTTCCAAGGGAACTGGCCTTAAATAGCTGTGAAAAACCACTCAGGTTTTTATCATCTTGTTCCTAAAGGTTTTAAGTATATTCATTTATTCCCTTATAAAATATAAACAAAATGACCCGCTACTTCAGGAAACTGGCATGGATGTATAAATGACCGAATTAACGAGTATCTCCTTTGCAGGGCACAAAGCAGCAACGCTCGGGCCTGCCCAGCGGGTGGGAGTGTTTCACCTTTGAGCCACGAGCCCGTCGGGGTGCACGGAAAGAGCGCTATAGAAAAGCAGTATTTTTTTCAGCCTTCCTCTTCCAATAACTCCACGGGAGCTGCAGCGGAGCCAAACCCGCCTCTGAACCTCCCGAGTAACCCCGCGTGGAGCTCCGGGCTCACACAAACTCCAACACGGGGCCCGCTCGGCAGGTTGAGGGGGGGGCGGCCCCGGGGCCCCCCCGCTTGCCAAGTGGTACCTCAGGCCCGCCGAGCCCCCCGCACCTCCCGGCACCGCGCCAGGCCAGCGCGCCCGCATCCCGGCCCGGCGGCCGCCGCGACCAGGCGGCAGCTGGAGCCCCCGGGCCCTCCCTGCGAGCGGCGGCCCCTCTGGGCCCCGGCGGCCGCTGCCGGGGGGCGGCCCGGGCTGCCCCTCACCCCGCTCCAGCGGGGCTGCTCCCTGCGACGCAGCGCGACCCCGGGCCCGACCCCCCGGGCCCGCCCGCCCGACTCACCCGCTCCAGCCGCGCTCCCTTTGTTCCCCACCGGGCCGGGGCGGGCAGCGCCTGCGCGCTCAGCTCCGCACTTTCCCCACGCCGCCCCCAGCCCGCCGGCGGCTGCTCTGGTTTTTACCGGGCGGGCCGCCTACCCGCCCTGCTCCCCTCGGAGCCCCCGCCGGGCCGGGGTCTCACCCGAGCTGCTCCGGGGCCGGCCGGGCCGGGAGGGATCGTGGCGAATCTGCGGGACGCAGAGGGCGGCGGGTGCGGCCCCGCGCGGCGCTCCCGGGAGCAGGCGCCGCCCGGCCGGGAGGGGGCGCTGCCGCCGGCACGAGGCGGCCTCTGCCCGGGGCCGCCGCTGCGCCAGGGCCGCAGATTCCAGCATCGGGGTCGTCTCTCGCGCCCCGCGACAGCAAGGGGCAGCTGCCCGCCTGCACGTTGCTCTCCGCACTCCCCACAAGGACACCCACCCGCTTCCCGCCCGCCGCCCAGCCGGCAGCCCGGCCGTTGTTCGCGTGGGCCGGGAGGAGCGGCAGCGCCGGCTGCCGGTGGCGAATCTGCGGCGGCGAACAAGCGGCCGTTGGCGCCTCGCGCCCGCCGCCACTTGGCGCCTTTTTCCCCGCCGAGGCAGCGCGAGGGCCCCGCGGCGGGCGGCTCGGGGGGAGCGGCGGCCCCGGCAGCGCCCGCGCCCCGGTACAGCCCGCGGGTCGGGTGAGCCGACCTGGCAGCGCCGGGAGCCGTTTGTCGGTGTCCGGCGGGCAGCGCGGCGCTGCCAGGGCGGCTCGGGAACGGCAGCGCCTCAGGGACTGGGCCGGTTGCGGCCCCGGTCCCGTGCGCGCCGTGACGGGAGGCGCCGGCCTGTTGGTGGCAGGGCCTGCCCAGGAGGCCCAGAGCCGCGTGGGGAAAGGCTGCGAGAGACCCGAGGTGAGAAATCCTCGTAGGTGGTAACGCTGAGCTGCACCTGACCAGCTCGGGCACTAGCGCAGAGGTAAAAAGGTTGCGGATGCCGAGCAGTACACCGTGTGGCTGGGAGGGCCTGAGGAAGGACTTCAGGCCTCACATTGCGCATCGAAGTCTTTTACACAGTGAAAATTGTTAAAAGTGGATGAATTAAAAATGAAAACAGAAAGTTTGGCGTTGAAATGGTCTCATCTGGTTTAATAAAATAACTTTCTAGACACTCCAAAGGAGGATTTTGGTGGATCTGGTGAATGTGGCAGCTGAAGCCAAACAGATGGTACCTACCAAACCCAAAAGGAAGGTAGAAGATGAAGAAAGAGCACCTTAACATACCAGGATTCTGCAAGTTAGGCCCATTTTTTCTTGATGCCCACAGTTCATCTAGTCTGGTGTGCTTTTGTTCTTAAGGACGTTTTTATGAACAAGTAAATAGACAAGAATTCTGCCCTCATCTGCTTGCAGTGTGCTGCTCTCTGTGGCCACATGGAAATTTGTTGATACGCAGCACAGAATCTGTGACTTCTATTTGATAATTAAAAGAATGTAGTAATTTAAAAGATTCCTCAGTCAGCCAGCCAGAACACCTCTTCAGTCTACAGTTTTCACCTGGACAGAACGTTTGAAAAGGTGAGAAAATACTTTTTAAGAGGGGAAAAATAACCTCTATTTTTTCCCCTGGTTTTGACTGTTTAATGCATTTATTCCTATTAATAACATGATTTTGTTGATAGTGTTAAAATGCATTTGATGTTGACAAAATAAGTTATAAACTTGCATAGCTTTTTGAAATACTTACAATGTCCAAGAACACTTACTGATACTTAGTTTTTATGCTAATAGTTCTGAATCATCCATTTTATGTGTTTTCAAAGCCATTAATGTGTTCCTTGGTTTTATTTTATTGTTTTACTTTACTGTTTGCCCAGTTTTGATGTTGTGATAGTGAAAGATTTTGCCTGTGTACATTTTTTTAATACACTGTATGACATAAGTAGTTTTACTGATTTAATAGGGTTGTTTATAGTGCATCATACTAACCAGGAGGCTTTAAATAACCTGCTCTTAGCCAACTATTTTAATTAGCAGTTTCATAAGCTTTGCAGTGAGGACATATGTTTATTAGAAAGGAGGTTGAGATAATGAAACTTGTTACGTTGGGCATTTGCAGGTGTTGGATGGCAGTAGCTCAGCTGATTGGAATTTAATTAGCACAGATGTGAAGAATTCTTTGCCATATTATCAGGCTTCGGTGTTGCGTTTTTTAATTCAGCTTTAAAATGACTTAAAATCAAGGTGAGATGTTATTGTGAATACCTCTTTTTTCCAAGGCCATGTGGAGTTCACATGGACACCAGTGGAAGTTTGAGCCGTTTATGAACAAAAGAGTAAAAGCTCTTTACATCTCAGGAGGTGTAATTTGGGAGCAATGTAAAATAAATCTATGGCCTGGAAGGGGAGGACACGTAGTTAACACGAGGATTGACACCTGAACCAGGTCTAGAGCAGCAGCAGTTCTTAATGCAGCTAATGAAATCAGTGTCAGAAGTCTCACCTGAAGAAAATAGCCTTGAACAGGCAGGAGTCTTGTCGTAGCAAAATCAGCTGTGGTCTTTTCAGTTTTTTTTTCCTTAGAGCATCAGGTTTCATGATCATAAAACAGTATAACTGGGTTTATGGCAGTTCTTTCCAACTTAAAACACAGGCTGTGTATGTCAGGAGCAGAGTTTGGTGTTAAACAGTGGCACCTTCTGTGGGTGGAATACATTTCTTGTCACAGAGCAGCTCAGGATGTGCTTGAGCTGTCATTGGGGTCAGGGAGATGGCTTCAGAAACTGTGAGGTCAGGCTGTTTTATGGATGAAACAACATAGATGAATAAGGTCAACATTTTTGTGTAGTTACTTAGTATTCCAGACAATGTTTACTGTAGATATGCAGTAATTTTTCTCTTCTATAATGCTAAGGAGGTTGTATTGCAAGGTGGAGTTAGGTATGTGTGCTGTGCTGGGCGAGGTTTCTGTCATTAGGAAAATAATTCCTAAAGTTACAGTGGAGAAGATAATACCCCAAGAAATACTGTAGGTCAGAGAATAAGCCAGACACCCCCTGGTTAAAGAAAAACTGTGTCTGTGAGTCAGGTTATTCCATTACTATTTATTGTAGAGGTAGCAACTCCTTCCATGTATTTGTACAATAATTTTTTTATGCCTGTGCAGGCTCTTCCTGCATGAGGGAGGCTGCCTAAGGAGTTTTAAAGGTATCTCTATTAAGCTCAGTTTCTGTTACATATTTGCCTGCTATTTATTTTTGCCTGTCAGCTTCTCTCTCAGACTGCAATCTTTGTATGCTAGATGCTGTCTTCTGTTATTTCTTTGTGCTGCTTGGAGCAAAGGACTTTAGATCTAGTCGAGGTTGCTGGATTTGCCAGAAAAAGAGTAATTTTTGTAGCAGGAGGACACTCACCTTACATGTTATGATAAAGATTCTTAGGGAATTCGTGCCCTTCCACTTGCAGAGGAGAGCTTAGAAAACACATGCTTTTGCAGCACTACAGATTTTCTTATCTACAACTTCTATTTTGTATTTCTTTGTTACTTCTTTCCTTTTAACATATAGACATTAAAACTCACAAAATATGCATGGGCAAACTCCATTTTATTACTTTTTTATTGTAGTGCTATAATTTACTTTGGTAAATTCGTATCCCTTTTTAAAGTGCCTTGAAGCCATTAGAACTTAGTTTAAATTCAAGTATTGTAAACTGTACAGAGTAGAAGCACAAAAAAAAAGCTGCATAGTGAAAATACTAGAGCAGGCGAATACATTCAGGATGCCAAATACTCAAGTATTAACAACACCAGATCAGTATTAAGGTTAATTATAATTAGCAGCTTCATACAGTAGATATAGAACTGTGGGCAATATAAACACCTTGTTCCTACCTTTAACAAAAGATAGAAGTGAAATGTAACACTGAAAGAATCTGTAGGATCAGTTTTTGTAACACACGCTGTAAGTAATGAGGCAAATACTGACACTTCTACATGCTGCTGAGTCCAGCAAATATGGTATGTGGTTTTTCTAGATTCTGAGGCCCTGCAATCCCAGGGATTTCCGTTAGTTTGTGACATCCATGCCTCTTGAAAATCCTCACAAGCAATCATTCTTAATACAGTTTTGTCTGAATTTTTGTTTTAAATTTGTTTCATAATGTTATGAAGAAGTATGTCTGAGTTTGGATTTCTGCTTTTTCTGTGCAGAGACACAAGAACATCTGCTGTACTTTGTATTTGACTGTAGTGACTTAGAGTAGAAGTGGGGGACACTTAATGGGTATAGCAGAATTTTACTTTGAATGTGTAGCCCTTATTTTTTCCATTTAATTTGAAGGAATAATAGTTGTAACCTGGCATGATAGTGACTTGTTATGTGTAATAGATCAAGAACATAATTCACATGTATTATTTGTCAGAAGAGGAATTTGTCGTTATAATAAACAACATTAATTAAATAACAGCATTAAAATGATTGGTTGACTCCTTACCAGTTAATGAGTATAATTTTACTTGCTATGGCTAAGAAAGTTGTAGTACAGATATGTGTGGACATGTAAGAGAATGGTTGATTTTCAGTGGAAATTACTGCTTCAAAATCAGTGGAACATTATGGCTAAAGTATTACTGGTTTGTAGCAACACTTTTAAAAATGTGTGTATCATGATGTAAGGGAAAGACATTTTTGCTCAGTTGTTGCCAAAAAACCCACAACTTAAAAATACCAGCTAATTGTGAAAGAAAATTCTAAATTTGCTAATAGTTTCTGTGTTCTAAGAGCATCTTTGCATGTAATTTTTGCTGTTAGAAAGTGTTATTTGAAATATATTTCAAGAAGTATGGCAGTTGTGGTATAAACTATTACAAAGATTCATCATTATGTGTATGCAATATTGAATAATTAAGAAAATGAAATTAGCATTTGTCATTTCCAAAAAGAGAAAACAAGTTCTCTTCTAGAAAGGCAGACAATGTCAAAGTATGAAGTTACAGTTTAATTTTTGTAATATTTGGTGAAATTCTACAAAATAATAATAATGAGAAAATTAAAGGGCGGCACCCAGAGTACAAAACTAGTAGAAGTTAGGCTTGTTGGAGTCATAACTCCCTTGCTCTTCTCCCTTTCCTTTAAAAGATTTGTGTGTTTTTATTGTGTTAATCAAAGTACTTGGGAAGGTTTCCTGGTTGTGGCGAGACCGGAGGCTGTGTAAGTCCATCTGCAGTTTATTTCCAGAGCTGGTTGGAGATGAACGTTGGGTGAATTTGGTGAAGGTTAAGGTTTGATAGAAGGAATACTGCAGGATCTCCTCATTACCAGCCTGACTTCAATGTCAGGAAGAGTTTTCTTTTTAGTGTGTAAACATCCCTCCTCAGTGGCTGCCAGGTGGAGATCAAAACGCAATGAAACGGATTTTTTCCTTAAGCGAGGGTTGTCCTTAAAGAAAGAACCTTCCCATTCTTTAATAACTTCATCTACTTTTTCTGTCCTGAAACAGTAAAGCAAATTTATTTATGATCCTTCAGGCAATATGAAATGTCTGTCCTCAGGACTGCTTTTAAAATGTAGAGAGAAGCTGCATAAGAAAGTGTCAAGTTATTTTAGACAGGTTAGACACTAGAGTTTTATTTTTCTCAGAGGTTCATTCTTCAGAAAAGCTAAATAATGAGGGTTCACTGTACTCTTGTTCTTGTACTCTTAAGTAGACATGGATACAAAACCACTGCTCCAAACACAGCAGGCAGTTTGTTTCCAAGGAGAGGGTTTGGAATCCAAACTCAGAAACTTAGCAAGAACCCTCTGCACTGTAGTGGGCAGGATGGAATTCCTGCATCTGAAACTCGTCACAACAAGGAGGAGAAAAATCTAGTTCAGACCCAAACCTCAGAGTGGTGATCTACATTACTTCTGCCCTTCTTTTCCTTTTTTAATTTAAAATACAGAGAATTTTAAACCCAGCAAAATCCTATTGATTCAATCCTCTAAGTATGTGTCAGGGTCCAGATCTAAAAGTCCTCCCCTGGGGGCTTTACTCAGGCAGTGAACTGTCCCCAGCCATCATACTGACTGTGTGAGCCCAGCAAAGCTCATGTATGAAAATAAGCTTCATGTATGGGATGTTTATGGTGGATCATATGATTACATTCATTTTTAATCCAAATTTCTACATGTTTTCATCAACTGACTCCAGTTCAGTGACGTGCTGTGCTACAGCTTCTTTTATATGTAAAATGAAATGTTGATCTACAGAAGAGCTTCAAGAGCAGCCAAAAAAAAAAGAAGAATTAGGCAATCCAGTATAATTAAAATAATTTAAGGTGAATAATACCTACTAACAGACTTTCACATGCACACTTAGGAGCCTAGCTCTCTGTTCCCTGTTTGGTAATTGGTGAAACGCAGGAGTATCCAAACAGCAAGTCAGAGCAGCCAAGCCTGAATTATGTACATAAATATGCCCCAGAGGGACTTACAAACATGGTATGGGCCCTTCTGCTTTCAGCCTTAACTGAATAAATTATTCATAGTTTCATTCTTAACAGAAACAGAAATTACAAATCAGAAGCATAATCACAGTATTGTTAGCTCATGAAGTAAATGCTGATAAAAAAAATTAAAATTTAATGTAGTGTTAAAACATGCCATTCAACAAACTTGAACTATCACTGCTATTCTGGAGCTTCTTGGCTATATGGGCATGATAGAACAGACACTAAAGAAAGGAAACAAAGCCACTGAAATATAATGCCCTTATATGCCCTATAATGCCATTTACTTTCAATTGTTATTTTGTAAATTTCATGGTTATCTTACTGTACAGTGCCGTGAGCTTCAGTGCTTTCCTTCATAATATTTCCATCTAGGATTGCTTGTTTTGTCAACAGTTCCATCTTCTCACTTGCATGCTTCTTTACACTATCTGTAAAAGAAAATCCAGCTATACTAGGAATGCAGAAGAGTAAGGTCAGGACACAGGACCTAGAGGTATCTTTCCTCCTGCATTAGAAGAAGATCCTTTTGTAATATCCAGTAATTTGTCAGTAGTTAGGAACCTCCTTTAGGTCTTAATCCCCTAAGTTGAAAGTATCTAAGACTCACTTGAAGGCAGTGTAAAGGCAGTCTTGCTTGTGGTAGGCTTTTTGTCATCTGGCTGGTCAGGTGCAGGGCAACGAAACCTGCAAAAAAAAATTATTGCAATAATCTAATAACACTGAATTACTTTAAGCCAAAACTTGTCTTATGAACAGCTGTGAAAAATAGAACCATGGGAAGTTCTGTTTGGTTATAGTAACTGCCTGTTAGGATTTCACGTTCTGAGTGTAGAGCTGGAGAAAGTTCAGTTCGGAAAGACAAGGCTCAGTGGGTGGTTTCAGAATCGTATGCCTGGTTTGGTGAAGGTACCAGTGTGACTGGTGCTTCGCCTTCTCCTCCTTGTTCACACTTGTGTGGCTGTGTCTCTTGTCTATATTTCACAATGTTTTTGGTGTGTGCCAGGGAAAGGGCAGACAGGAAGAGTCACAGCCAAGGCAAAATGTCAGTAGTAGTATCCTCAGCATCTTAATGTGCAGATCTTTCCCAGTGTGGGCCTTAACACTCTGGGAAGGGTGAAATTAACCCATTTTGCAGGATTTTATACTGCAATTTTGTAATTATTTACAAATCTGATTATTATTTCAATGAGAAGTTCTGAAATGGAAGAGAAATTTGAGCCCTTTTTCTCTAAATGAGTACCTGTTCTCTTCTTGCTCAAGCAGGCTGCGATACGTTGCTATCTCCTCCTCCAGTTTCATCCTGGTGTTCAGGAGAATTTCATGCTCTTGAAGCTGCTTCTCAATACCTCTTCTCACGTCCAGTAGCTCTTTCTCTAAGCATTCAATCTCGGCCTCTAAATGTTGTAGTTGCATGTGGTACTGCTGCTCTGTGGCACGCAGTGAACGCTCCAAACCCTTTTCCTGTGAATTTAACTCAGATTTTAAAATTTGGAAAGTATATGTGTAAAGATGTTACAGGTACTTTTCATTAAGCATCTGTGTATTTTTACATCAGTTTTTGAAGCATATCTTTAGGAGCAGGAGCAAAGCTTTCAAGATAGTGTTTTTGCTGATAAATTTTCCAGTAAAATCTGTAATAATTTAAGATAGGATAAAAAAATGTAGCCACCTGTTGTACCAGCAATCCACTACCATTGATTTTACACACCTCTGATTTTGCCTGTATGGTTAAAACGATGTCCAGCTCAGTATCCTATGAAAACTGGGTGCTCTAGGTGCTCTTGCAGCTTATCAGCTTTACTGAATTCACCACATTGTTGACATATTTTATCATGAATTAATAAATTTGGTCTTTACATTCAAAGAAAGTTATAAACCTGATGTGGATTCATTAGGCAGAATGACCAGGAACTTGAGGAGGGAGGATCATGCAAATATATGTTTGGCAGGTGTGAAAACATGAAAATGTGTGTATTGAGTGGCAGATCCTGGATCAAAATGTGACACTGAAACGTGAGCAAATGACTGGTTGTGGTTTGTGCTCTGGGTGTTAAGCTGAAAGTCCAGCACAAAGCTATGCACTTCTGTGTAGTACTATTGTAGAGTGGATGTGACATAAACTGAATGGTGGAAGAGCTTACATCAAGAAAAAGGTTTATTTTGCCCTGGAGATTTCCAGTTGTGTTTTCTGATGCTTACCACAGCGTGGAGAGATTCAATTTCGATCTGCATGTGGTACCACTGCCGTCTGGCTTCAGAGAGTTCTGCTCTGGCTGCCTTTAATGCTTCTGCATCTTTGTCCATTCTTTTAATGGTGGCTTCTTCTAGCTACAGGGGATATGAAACAGATAATGATATTTTAAAAATGGTCAAAAAATGAAAACATACGTACAAATCTCTAGTTGGAATTTTTTTAGGCACAGAAGTTTGTTAAAGCCAGTAGCAATGTGTTAATGTTTTATGTGTCATGTAGATGGGCAGCTCTTATCCTGCTGGGGCTGATGGGAAGCAGTTGGCCATATCTTTATCCCTAGTAAGTATTTCTTGTAGAGGAATTCCTATAAAAAGTAACTGGTTGTATTGAGATCTTGTCACCTCTAGAGTCAATCAGTGGGCTCAACTTCATGGTAGTGAGAATTGCAGTCAGTTCAAGCTTCAGGGTTTGAATAAGGTTCTTTGTTTATAATGTGTTTTAATATTCAAGTATTTTTAATCCTGATCTAAAATATTACTTGAGATAATTTGCCATCCTTAAGACTGAAGCTTATTTTTAGAAAAAAAGTAAATAGTCAAACAAGCGCTGTAAGTTTGCAAGAAAATGTTTTTTGTTTGTTTTGTGTTGTGTTTTTTTTTTCCTTTTTAAAAAAATAGTATTAAAAGTAGTGTTTTTAAGCCAACCCTGAGCATGTGTGGGGTCATTTTAGGTTTGGGTTCATCTTTGACTTACATAACATGTTCCTGCTTTTAACTTCCAGATTTTTTTTTGCTTATGAGTTACTTTTCCTTTTTGATTCCGAGTTTCACTGCAAGTGGTGAAGAAGCCATAAGCACTTGAAACAATACAGGGTCTTTTGCATATTTTACTGCTTTATGTAGGTTCTTATGATGCCATCAACTCTAAGGAAACAAACTCTTTCATTCAGGTCTTACAAAGCAAGTAAAGTAAGTTTCTTTTTCTCCCACATAACATACTGACCTAGAGCAATTTTAGCATGCCATTCTTTAGGTGAAAAACTATCCTTTTTTGCCTGTGTACTGCAGAATTTATATGACAAGATTCTGTCAATACACATGGGCTGCTTTGTGCCAAACACATATATAAAGCTGGCTTAACTATCTAGCTTATAGCTCTAGTGTGTCATTGGATTATGTGTAGATCAGGCAGATTGCAGCAGTTGTCTGGCCTGAGGTTAAAAAAAAAGCCCAGAATTTCTGCAATACCTTAGTACAACAGAGTGATATAATAACTAATTTTCACCCTGAATTTCTTGACATTTGATGGCCAAAAATTGTTTTGCCATGTTATTTCAAAGTTCAGTTGGGTTTTAGAGATGTTTTAATGTAAATCTATAATAGTAGCATTGTGTGTTGATAACATTTAATCCATCTGTATGACAGAACAAATTGTATGACATAGTTTTACTGTGAGCAATATAAAATAGTTCCTGAAAAGGTGCAGTTTTCTTTACCATTAATATAGGTACTAAAAATGGTAAAGCTTTCAGTATTTAAATGGATTCTTTCAATTGCCTTTGATTTTCAAGCTTCTCTTTTCCTCTGTGGTAACTACACGTTGCTAGAGGTTACCATGTTACAGCATTTGTCATCATTTTTTAAATCACAACAATATCACTTCTGCAGGTACAGAAAAACATCCAGATGAATTACAGAGCTTTAGTTTAGTGTGAATTTCATACCCTAGACAAAATCTATTGCTGTATCTTCTAGTTCACATCTTACTGCAGTAAAATCAAAAGCCCTTCCCCGATAATATGCTGCATTGAAAAGGAAATACCGTACCTCATAGAGGCTGAGGGAGGAATTGTACAGACAGGGATTGTCGCCTTACTCTGGAAGGTGTCTGTCTGTGTGGAGGCATTACCTGGATCCTTGCTGAGATGAGGGTCTTTATCTGATTTCTGGAGATGAGCGTTTCATACTTTGCCCTGATCTCACGGAGGAGCTGGGACAGTTCCATTCTCCTCCCATCCTCCACCTTGGCTCCCCGAACCTCATTGATAGGATGAGCCGGCTGCTGCAGAGCCTTCCCTGCCCGCAGTGAGAGCAGAGAGGCAGGAAAAGCAGATTTTAAAGCCGCAGAGCTTCATTTTTGAGGAAGCACTGGAAGGTCAGAGGCTTCCCATCGTTTATAAAAGCAAGTTTAATAAAAATCTGTCAATTTGCAGCGATTGCAGTAATGATTCCTCAATTATGTGCTGGAACGGATGTACACAATGTCTTTAGGTTTCTGTTACACTGTAACTGTGTGTTTTTATAACCTCAAAAATGGGAGGTTAAGAGATACAGAGTGAAGGACAAAATCACAGCTGCACAGCATGAGAGTGCAATCCCAGAGGGGAAGGGAAGAGCTCCCCAGCAGTCCTACCTGTGTTGGTGGCAGTGCTCCTGGAATGGGCCTTCACCAGGCACTGTGCAGCATGGGGATAGGTTAGTTAGGGGTGCTGCAGGTTTTCCTTTCTTGAAGGTTTTGAAGGCTTGGCCAGGCAAAGCCTCAGGTGGCTGACTCGAGCTAGTGCTGAGGTCTGTCCCAGGTGAAGAAGAGCTCTGCTCCTGGACATCCCCTCACCCAACAAGTTGGTGTTTTAGGGGCAGAAACACAAAAAGAGGGAGAAGAACCAGCACTACCAGTGGTGAGGAACACATGTTCACCTTCTGGTAAGGGGGTTGGCTCCCCTTCTTCAAAGTTCTGGTGAATTAACACTTCACAGGTAGTGAACTGCTGTCAGAACGTGTCTGGGTTGTCTCTGAAGGTGTTTATAGCCTCTCTGCTGTGTGTCAGTGGGGTCAGTTCAGAGAATGTGCAGATTGTTCTCATACCTTTCCTGACAGCTATCAGGGAGCTTGGTAGTGCAGGCTGTCTGCTGAGCTGTATTTTCTGCCAATAATTCTTAATTTCCTGGCTCACTGTAGCTACTGTACAATCCCAATGATCTAGTTTGCTAAGAACAGCTCTTAACCATTTCTCAAAGTTTTTTCAGTAATGTGCAATACCAGATACTTAGTAAAAAAATTCAGATTCTGACAAAAAAAAAAAATTCACTAGATAGGCAATAAATTAATTTTTTTAGGCACTAAAATGGCAGTAAAATGAGGAAAAAAAAGGCAGTAAACTTTTACAAGACGCTTGTCATTTTAGAAGTCAAAGTATTGTACCACCTAAAAGTCTCTATGTGTGCATAAGGCTTCCTTATTCCTGGCTCTGTCCACTGGCACATGTAAAAGGATCCTGTGTTCTGATTTTATTTTTCTTAGCTGGCTGTTTTTCAGCTGACCTGGACTGAGATGAGAGTGTTTTGTTGTCCCCTACCTTTTCGGCAAGTGTCTTGATTGTTCTACTTTTATAACCAAAATATTGACAGTGTTTCATTGCTGGTATAAGTCACATCATGGAAACATTAGGAATTCATCAAACAAACATAAGATATTATACCTCAGGACAGTATAAGCATTAATAAGAAAGCCTATGTATTTAAGCAAGTAAGAACTTGAAAGGTAATTTTAAATCTTCCTTTTTCTTTGCAATACTGGTTGTTTACAGTTTGCTTTCAGTTCCCTGGGACTAGAACATCTGTTTACATCAAGCCAAATCAAGGCTGTCCAGTGTCCAGAAATTAATCCAGAAAAGTGTAAGTTTGAAATACAGTCTAGATATCTGCAGGGATATTGGATTTGGTCACACAAACCAAACTGAATGCACTACCAACTGTCTGTGGATGAATCTTCATGTTCCCAGGAGCTAAACATTTACCAGCTGATACAATTTTTAAAATATTTTAAAAAATAGACTAACACGAATGCTTTCCTTTTCTTTCTTTTTTCCAGGTGTAAAGGGAACATCTGGCTGTGAGATCCCTGAAGAATAAAGAAAGGTAAGCATAAGCAATTGTATCTATATTAGGGCTTATGTAATTTTGAATTCTAGCTGTTGTCAATATTTGTATTTTATTACAGATGTTGGATTTTAGTCAAGTTTATAGTTCAGATACTGTGTGTTGATGATTTGGATGCTGTGATATGGTCTGATGATGCCTCAGTGGTTGCAGACTGTTTTGGTTTCCCATTGTCACCTTCTCACAAGCCAGAGCTAGAGTGGCTGCACCCTGGGCAATCAGTCATCTTTTAGATCATGGTGTTAGAGTCGGGCTAATGTGTATGTAGGTAAACTAGGTGGTTATTCAGTGGAATCTGTGTTGAATGTGGCAGGGAATTGTGATTTCACAGCAATCGCGGTTGCGGTCCTTGGGGTATGTATGTTATTTCCTGTTTCTTTGTATACAGTTATACTGAAAGTATATATGTCTTTGGAAAAAGACAAAAGAGGCACATTTTTCTCTTAAAAATGGAGATTCTGTCAATAATGGGAAAAATTAGATGGTTTCAGGTTTTCCACAGAAAAACATTCTGGATAGGAAAGAAAGATGATGAGTGCTATCTTGTCTTAGGAAGAGAAAAAATTTCCTTCGGTCTATATTCTTAAAATTTCTCTGCAATGGCACTTGTGGTAATCATACAGCTACATAAACAACCTTAGCTTGCCTATTTCTGATACAATTATTTTAATTATATTGTAATTAATTTTAAAAATGTAATCTGCATGGGTAAAAATCTTACTGAAATACATGGCATGTAGTAAGGTTATTTTTGCTTATATATCAGCAGTGTTTTTAAAGGGGAAAAATGACAGACACACTTGTGTTCCATGCTTTTAGAAAAGAGATATTCAAGTTCTTTCCTCTTTGTACTGTCATATGTAGAAGATGCTTCTATTTCATGTCTTTGGGTTATTTATCACAGTGCTTTTTCTTTAACTGACTGGATTGTAGATGTGATTCTACCACGTTGATTTAGTTCTTTGGTTATTGTTTTAATTATCCTGGTTTTTACTGGTTCCAAGTAGAAACTTGAGAAGTGCTAGTACTGAGTTTTACAAAAGGCAGAATAGCATGAAATTTGCATTCCCGTTAAAATTTTAGTTCAGGTCAAGTGCTTAAGTGATGTGGTAAAATGTGCAGGGCACTTGTGTTCTTGAGTCACAGCGTACACAGGTGGGAGGTCCCGGTAACTCCCTTGCTTTATCTGAGAGTCACACAAAAATCACCAGCATTTCAGCTCGAGAGCAAAGGCTCAGGTGTAAATCGTGAAGGGACTGTGTTCTGGTTTGTAGTTTCGTTTTGAATGAGATTCCTTTAGAGTTAGTTCGAGTTGGGCCTCGCCAGTGCTCGCTGTGCTCCCAGCAGGTGGCACCGCGGGACACGGAGCCACCGGCCACCAGACCCCAGTGTGCCACTTCTGTGCCACCGCAGCTGCCGGCTTGGCTATGTGGTGTTCTGTCTGCAAAAACTTCTCTCTTAAGTGGATAGCTTTAAACTAGAAGTTAGCAAGTGTTCCTTTAATCCCACATTCAGACATTTTTTAATATGTATGTGTTCTATCATTGGATTAATTTATTTAAATTAATGAGGGACTGTGATAAAGCAAGATACCCAACAACATTGCACATACAGATCAGGAGCAGCAGTCCTAGCTGAAGAATGGAGACTAATATCTTAAAGCTTGTTGAGTCCTTTTTATTAGTTGAGAAAACTGGAAAATGAGGTTAGAATAGCAAAATTATTTTATCTATTAATTGCTTAAAATAATAAAAAGCATATCTAATTAAATGCCTAATGTATGCACCATCTTTCTTGCTCTTGAACAAAGAAGTAATAATATATTAAAATGTGAAAATAATGCAGGTATAGCAATAGAGTGAAGCAGAAAATATATTGTATGACTGCTAAGCATGCAAATGCAGGCTTTGTTGTATGTAAAAGAATCTTAGTAAAAAGCCAATCTATTTTTATCACTTCATACAAAAGAACAAAATTATGTATCCATTTCAGCTTTGAAAGAACCATGGGGTGAACATCCTTTGCAATGTCAGGTTGTGCCTTATATCTGTTCTTCAACTTCTTTAACGTGGGATGCGACAACTTTTCCGTCTACCACTTCTTCAACAATTGTCTTGATCTTTCTAGTTTTGGTAGGATCTAAACATCATAAACAAAACAAAAAGTATCAAAATGCTAAACATTATAAAACAGAGCAGCATGCATACATGAAGTGACATCCTTTTCCTTTCAAATTGGCTTCTTGTTGTGATGAACTCTATGATGTAGCTAAACAGAATAGCATGTATTCTTTTATTTATAAGAATGACTTTAGAAAGAACATTGTATTCAATCAAATTCTGCCTACCCTGAGAAGAATCCAGCGATTGTGTCTGTGATTTTGACCCTGTCAAGGATGAACTTTCAAATGTAACTCCCTGTCCTGTGCTCCTAAAAGTGAATCAGAGACATGTAATATTGCAGAACGTTTGTCAGAATTAGGAGGAATTGTATTAGTTTCAGTACAGAACAGAATGGCTCATTCTCCTCAGGCAGATAATAGCTCTTATTATTATTTCAGAACCATTTTATGTGCCTTCTTGTCCTTTGATGAACGTGCCCCTTGTTTTTACCTCTTCCTGGAAAGGAGGTTGCTACAGAAAATGAACCAAAGGCAAGACTTTAAGTTAGTTACTTACACAAACTCGCCATCCAGCAAGCGGCGGTAGGTTTCAATCTCCATTTCCAGGCGAGTCTTGATGTCTAGAAGTTGTTGATACTCTGCGTTCTGGCGCTCCATGTCAGCCCTGACCTGAAACAGCTGAGACTCCAGATTCCCAATCTGAAGTTGCATTTGTGAAAGCTGAGCACAGTAACCTCCTTCTGTTTCTGCTAAAGTGTCTTCAAGGGATTTTTTCTGTATAAAAAGGATATTAAATATCTGATTGAGGAAAACCAAATTATTTACAAAGACAAAATCAGCTGAAATAATTTAACGGGAGTAAGTATAGCCTCGTTATTTAGGGTTTTTGTTGTTTGTTTGTTTGGTGTTTTTTTTCTTGAAATACCAGTCTGGAAGCTGGCCTTTGCTGCTTCACTGAATGTGAGCATAAAAGTTCGTCTGCTTTATAATGTGCTACTTGCAATCCATTATATATATTATTGCTGTTTAGGAGACAAAAGAATGCTGAAATAGGAAATAAATGCAATTCTTAACTTCTATAGAATAGTATAAAATCTAGCAACACTTTGTAAGCTGGAAAATGTACTTTGAGTAGTTAGCAGCTTCCTTAGAACACACCATGGCGAGCTGAGATTGCAGTTCAATTTCCAGGCTCTGGAGAGTCCGTTTTAAATCGGTGATCTCGCTCTTGCCTGACTGAAGCTGCTCTGTATTAGTGGAGATTTCCCTCTTCAGCTCCCCACTCTGAAATGACATGGAAGAATAGAGTGTAATTTTACTGTTCCAAATATTTACGTCAATTTTACATGCATTTTGCTGAATTTGCTGTCTCTGTTACTTTTTCATTGAACCACGCTTCAGCCTCTTTGCGGTTTTGCTCAGCAATGACTTCATACTGTGCCCTCATGTCATTCAAAAGCTTGGTCAGGTCAGTTCCTGGGGCAGCATCCATTTCAACGCTGACTTGGCCAAATGCACTGCTTTGGATACCCTGAAGCTCCTGGAGAGATTTAAAATAAATATAAGTTTCTGTTAATAAAAGGCAAAATAATTCTACCAAAGATAGATGTAAAGAAAAACATGTGCTCTAAGTTCTGTTTCAACAAGAATCTGTAGCTTGTGTATGTTGCTTTCACTCTTTCACTTAGTAAACTCAAAAGAGAACGGCAAACAAAACAAATAATGAAACAGAGGAACTCCCACTGCCATAACTAAGGGAATAATTTGATCTTTCAGAATTCCATCTGCCTTGTTATAAATTCACAAAACTCCCCGGAAAACCAAACCTCTTCATGATTCTTCTTGAGATAAGCCAGTTCTTCATTCAGGCTTTCAATCTGCATCTCCAAATCAGCTCTAGTCAAAGTCAGCTCATCAAGAACTCTGCGCAGACCATTGATGTCAGCTTCTACACTCTGGCGAAGAGCCACTTCATTCTCGTATCTGTGAATAAAGTAATTCCATATGATTTTTTTTATGTGGTTAATGAGGTCAAATGCAAGCTATTACTATGGACTTATATAGCTTTTAATATGAGATCTTAATAGACATAATTCTTGTAATATTGTTTAATAATTACATTAAAATGTTCTGCAAGGAAAGAGATTTTTTTCAACACAGAAGAAATTTTTCTTTAAAATCTTCATAAGAGGTTTTGTAATATGAAGATGTACTTACTTCAGTCTGAAATCATCAGCAGCCAATCTAGCATTATCAACCTGCAAAATGATCCTTGCGTTCTCGATAGTTGCGTTAATGATCTGGAATACAAACAATGTTGACAGAATGATTTTATAGCCCAATGGCTTTGCAGCTAAACTAGCCATTTACATAACTCTGATCCTAAATACAATTATAATATTAAATGTAATTTGTTACAGTCTTGTATCATTTACTATGACAATATATAGGACAGATTTTCAGCTTCTGCAAATCAACACGTCACGCAATGGCAGAACACCTCTTCATGTTCTCTGACTGGATAGTTTATAATTTCAGCAGACCTTGCCAGGTGTCTGTCTGTTTCAGGAATTGAATTTGTGATGTAAAAAATATGAAACTTACTAAAATTTAAACTTTGTAATCTACACAGTATCATGTGATACAGCTACAGAACTACTGTTAATATACAAGGAAGCTTGAACACACAATCCCAGTGTGGTCTGACGGGTTGGGAGCGTTGGTGCTGTAGAATGCATTTGCTTTTGGTTTATGAAAGGAATTTGTTATTTTAATCCAAAATATTAGCTGAATCACAGATATAAAATAAGTACATTGCTTTGCTACCTTGTTTCGAAGATCTTCAATTACAGGGGAATATTTGCTATAGTCATTCCCAGATCCGGGGACACCAGTGCCAGGGCCATTTTTCTCATACCACTCGCGGATCTTGCGCTCCAGCTCAGTGTTGGCGTCCTCCAGAGATCGGACTTTGTCCAGATAAGCAGCCAGACGGTCATTGAGGTTCTGCATAGTTTCTTTTTTTGAGCCAGAAACCAGGCCAGCATCCCCAGCACCAGTAGTGCCAAAACCACCTCCAAAACCAGATCCTGAGCCACTACCAAAGCCACCTCCAAAACCAGCACCTGAGCTGCTGCCAAAACCTCCACCAAAAGCACTGCCCAAGCCACCTCCATAGCTACCACCTAAACCACTTCCAAAGCCTCCACCAAAGCCACTGCTTAAGCCGCTCCCAAAGCCTCCAACTGAGCTACTCCCCAAAGCCCCACTGAAGCCAGAGCCTGAACCAAGCATAGAAGCAGCACCAAAACCTCCCCCAGATCCAACACCAAACCCAAGCCCACTGCCACCAAAGCCTCCTCCACCACCAGCAGTAGACATTCGCAGAGATCCGCTGCTGAGTCCGCTCCGAGAAGAGAACTGCCGGGATCCAGCACTGGTGCGCACGGAAAGGGCCATGGTGCTCCGGCTGTCCTGATCTCTTAGCAAAGCGTCCGGCACAGAACAAGGCAGGTCATGGAGCAGCTTAGCCTTTATATGGGAAGGGCAGGGGGTGTTTCAGCAGGACGTCCCACCTCCTAGGAAGATCTTTAATTCTTTCTCTCTGTCTTGTTTGGAGGCAAAGTCAGTTTGGTATGTCCTGACCAAACTCAGTGATACGTGCCAGTCTAAATGGCCAATGGGAGTGGAAATCTGGTGCCCTCCAGGTATTTGCTGTATGAGGGGAAATGGGTGGAGTAGAGCTAAGACATCACAATAATGTTTTGCCATGTGCAATGGAGCACAAAAATGTCTTTTCACATTTAAATCCTTCCTAAATAATTTTTTTTGTCATTACATATTCATCACTTTCTGGTTTGGGGCTATTATTACAGAAGAATGCTTAAATCAGTGGAGTGATCCCTTTCTTATACTTCCCAGTGTGCGTGTCAAAAATGTGTTTCTTTTCATAATGCTTTTCTGGCATGAACCTCTGGCAGGGTAGTGCTCACTGTCTGTTTAATAAGAAGCAAAAAAAGTCATCAGTAAAAGTGTATGAAGAGACACATGGACATTCAGTGTTGCTCAGGTTGATCATTAGTATGAAAACAAAAATATACTTGATTATAGTGAATGTAATTTGTAATTGGATTTTCTGCCCTTGACCTTTCATCACTAAAATATCCCTGTGTAATATGCATAGCCTATACCAACAGTGTCTACTTTTGAGCTGAAAACAAGCTGCTGTTTCTTCTAAATAGCTTGCTGTGATCTCAAAAGAAACCAAATTGTTTCTATACTTTATGCTTTTTATAATACAAATCTAAAGATCAAACATCACTCTTCTGGTTGCAGGTTTAGGCATGGGAGCCCTTCAAAACCAGTATACTTTTCTTTCGAAATTATTTTGCTAAGCAGAAAATAGTTTTTTCTTTGTCTTGGCTTAATGACAGTTGGATTTGTCAACAGAAACTTACTAATTTTGAATTTATCTCCATCCGGGAGCACGGATGCTTCTTTGGGCAGAAATGTATTCTGAGCAGTAGATCAAAGGTTTAAATAAAGCATTTACGTAGAAATGAATTGACAGCCTCGTATCAGTGACTCATGATAGTGAGAGCTAATGATTATTTTTCTTGGCAGTTGTTTGTGTACAGTAAATAGCACACTGGACAGGTGAGGTTTCAAAAAGAAAAGGGTTTTTTGTGTTTATTTTGTCAAGAGGGAAATACAGACTCCTTGGACAAAAGATCTGGGTGTGGTGTAGGAGACTAACACCAGATGAGAAAGGGTATGTGCAGTTATTGTAAAGGTTTAATAGAGGTGGCGGTCTTTTTATTTCTGAACTGAAGGCAAAATATATTCTTATTTACAAAATACCTTTGCTAGCCATAGTCCCTGATGATATAAGCATTCACAGAGAGTGAAAAATAATAGTCTTCTTCAATTGATTTATTTTATTATAATGCAAATTGACACATTTCATGTATTTTACTGAAGTGAAGCTGCGTTACCTTTGAATGGTAGTTCAAGTTCAGAAAAGATGCACTGTATCAACATTTTAATGCATTTTAAAAAACAAATCTACTCTGTAAGTGCTAGTACACAAGAGAAAAAATAAATTGCTAAACTGGATTGCAATTAAATGAACGTATTTGATACAGAGTTATAATCTGTGTCTGGTGAATTCTTTTATTTAAAGTTTTGATTAGGTGTCCATCAGGGATTCAGAAATAGCAGCTCTCTTCTAAAAGCTTTCCTAATTTTTACTGAGCAAGTTTTTAAATATAATTTTAAGACTGATGTAAGTAAAAACTAATACTTCAGTTTTTATCTGTCTTGGAAACAATAATACAATTGTACCAGGCTGATTTGTGTTTTTTTTTTTAATCAGTTATTTATTAATTAAGTTAACCCAAAATCTTGTACTTTGTAACTTTACTGGTTTTATTAACACTGCCCCCCACACACAAAAAGAAAAAGTTTGGCATTTTTCAGCCTTTCTGGGGTTTAGGGAGAATTAGATTGGATTGTTTATATAATTTAATCTTTTAGTTTTGGCATCAGGTGCAGGAAGCTCAGAGGCTGTTTCGTCTCTGCTGGTGCCATTTACACCTTCTCTTCAACCTCTCTGACGTGAGAGGAGACAACCTTGCCATCAACCACCTCTTCAACAATTGTCTTGATCTTCTTAATTTTACTTGATTCTGGTAATGAAATAAACAGATAATTAATTAAATGCAATGTATTTTGACAGAATAATGTTACTGTTGTGCTAGCCGCAATTCCCCCCATGAGAAAATGGATAAGGGCACCTGTTCAAGTGCACAGTTACTGAGAAGTGAACTTCTGGAGTGGACAGGATGTAGTTTCTCTTCCTTTGAACATCCTGTATGTTACCCGCAATACTATAGTGGATGTTGTGTTGAGTAACTCTGTCCCTCCTGATAGTTTTGCCTTAGTTTGGCACTAACTTGTAGACCTAAAGCCTAGGAACAGCCTTACACTGATTGGGCTGTTAAACTTCGTACTTTCTTTAGGAGCTTTGTCTCTCTGTACAGTCAGTGGAGAGAAGCTGATGCTTCTGAAGTCCTCCAGGGTAATGCAGTAATTCTCTGTTGTTCTCTTGGCTCTTTGAGGAATCTGTGGTTTCCTCACATTCAGGTTTTGGACACTTGAGTTATATACATAAAAATAGGCTTGTATAATCCTATAGGTTATTGCTCTCTTGATGTAAGATTTCACTGGTTGATCATTTACTCTGAAACTGTGTTGGTTTATATCAGGCTAATTAGTTCTGTAACATTTCAATAGGCAGCCATCAAAAGATAAGGACGTTGATGTGACATACCTTTTTCCTCTGCTGTAGATTCCAGTTGGAATTGTCTGTTCAAAGTATAAATTAAAAAAAATATAAATACATGGTGCCTAACATGTTTAAGAAACATCCTTGTAAATTTCTTGTACATTTAATCAAGACAGGTAATATCCTTTCATCGATATATTTAACCAAGTGTTTAAATGAGTTTTCTCTGTTTAAGTAAAACTTGCTATAGGTGACATGAATCTTGCTTCTGCAATGACTTCAGCTCATGCAGATATACCCAGTCTAGTTCTTAAGCCAGAAGAGCTGAACAGGCAGAATCTTGGGGGCAAATCTGACTCTTTTCTTGCCCTGCTGTCATAGCTGTCTGCTCTTTTCACTATGGGATACTGGACTATCTGAACGTTCAGTGTCAGCTCACTTGCACGTCTTCAAATTTTTAAGTAGCTTGGCTACTAGTGGCAGAGGTTGAGCAGATTATAACCCAGTACAGACAGCAAAACCTACCATGGGCTGCAGGAGAAGGTCAGTATGCTCTTGCTGAGTGCCTGCTCTAGTGTGACTAGGTGCTGGGCTGTATTAACCAGGTTAATTACAGCTGTGGACAAGTCGATCCAAAATTGAATTACTAGTGCTCCTGGAGTGTGAACATCTATCCAGCTACTCAGCTCACAGAGTAGCAGTATATACCTGTGCAGAAGCTGAGAGAGAAACTCAGCCAACTTCTACAGCAGCTTCTGAAACTGGGCACAAATTGCAGCCTGCTCTGATTCTACGGGTGAGAACTGGGCAACAGCCTCCCTCCATCTGCCCCAAGCAGCTGGAAAGTAGCAGACTTTACACTTTCAGCTTCTGGGAATATAGGCAGTGTTTGCACTGTTGTTTGCTGTCATACGAAACTAAACCAACAGGCAAAGTGTGTATATTTCCTCACCCAATGTCCTCTCCCTCCAGCAGTCGGCGGTACGTGGCGATCTCCATTTCCAGGCGAGTCTTGACATCCAGCAGCAGACTGTACTCATTGTTCTGGGCTTCCATGTCAGCGCGGAGCTGCCGCAGTTGAGCCTCCAGGCTGGCAATTGTTCCCTGTATTTGGGCCAGCTGGTAGCTGTAACGTGCCTCAGTTTCAGCCACGCTGTCCTCTAAAGACTTTCTCTACAGCCGATGGAAAGAACGGAGATGTGTTATTCAAGAAATTACATTTTTTGTTTTAAAATACCATTTTGATTGATAAGCCTCTCGCAGTACTTTATTCAAGTACTCTTTATTATTTACCATGTTAAGCTGGGACTGTAATTCTAGCTCCAGACTCTGGTAGATCTGTCTCTGCTCTGTGACCTCTCTCCTTTGGACTTGGAGCTGTTCAATGTTGATTGCTACTTCCTTGTTCAGTTGTTCTGTCTGAAAGGCAAAAATGGAGCAACTGTAAACTGCTACTAGACATGACCAAGGTTCTTGCTGGTGTTGAAGTAATTGACCTTACCTGCTTTTCAAATTGCTCTTTGGCGTCTTGGCGGTTCTTTTCAGCCAGTTCTTCATATTGCAGTCTCATCTTTTCCATCATAGTTGCAAGATCAATACCTGGAGCAGCATCCACCTCTACATTGACTGAGCCGCCCACCTGTTTTTGCAGCCTGCCAACTTCCTACGGTAATGAGGATAGGATTAGATCAGATGCAGGGAACTCCCAATTGTGAATATTGGAAGCAAATTCAAAATCTACAGACTTAGAAGTAATTATTAAATAGCACCTCAGGGCAAGATAACCTAACGACCATGTGAATACTGTTTAGCACACCTTACATTAGAACATTTTCCTTCATTTGTAGCAATAAATGCTATATCATAGATAAACATAAAAAGATTATTTCCTCAGGACCAGATCTGTGGTATGAGTGTAGTCATGGTTCCCATTTGTATACTTCTGTGGGGCAGCAAGTCCTAAACCACAAATTGTTCTTGAAGAAAACGTTCACTCCTTATATTCTATTCAGCCTTTGATGCCTGATAGTTTGGATGTCAGTTGATGCCACACACAGTGATGTGCTAATCTGGAGCTGAATGTAATACTCTCTTAGAGCATAAACCATAGAGAGTTCATTATTCCTAGTGAGGCTCAGTTTGTGTTTTCCACTCAGTAAAAATCTCTGCCTGACAGTTTCAGCTGCTCTCACCTCCTCGTGGGTCTTCTTCAGAAAAACGATTTCTTCATTCACATTCTCAATCTGTGACTCCAAATCAGATTTCGACAGAGTCAAGTCATCACGAACTCGGATCAGCCCATTAATGTCACTCTCCACACTTTGCCTCAGCAGGTGTTCATTCTCATACCTGTAAAATAAGGCTTGTTTTGTTACGAAAATGCAACTGTTTGATGCCAACGTTAGTCTTACAGCCTTAGTTGTAATTTTTTGATTTTTTATTAAACTTTATATTAGAAAATGTTTATTTTTAAACTTTGACGATAATTAGAAGCTTTTCTGAGTAAGAGGAGGATGAAGGAGATTTTAGGAAATGATCATGGAACTTACTTCAGTCTAAAGTCATCAGCAGCCAGTTTGGCATTGTCAATCTGCAGGACAAGCCTTGCATTTTCTAACTGTGCAGCACTAATCTAAAAAGGAATGGTTGAGAAGTGATAAAACTTTGCACATAAATGAACACTTGATCCATTTCTGGAAATTAATACTGCATGTGGGTTTCACCTTGCTTAACTTTAGCTGTCTATTAGTCATCTAGGTTTAAGCTAAGTTCTCTCTGAAGTGCATAGGAGGAATTAGGATTTTCCAAAAGGCAAATTATCCTGTCATAGATATATGAAATAGTTGGCATGAGCTGCTCTCTGGAAGGGATCTGCTTTTAAGGGATGGGAAATAGAACTGGTGAAAGGTGAGAGGGGGAAGATTTAAGGAAGTTCACTGGAAACAAAATCTGACAAATCTGTCAGCTGATTGCTGTGGGAATATTTTATTGTTTATAATGCTAACTTACTATTTCAAGTAGTGATCTATTTTTTCTGGGAATTTGGCAGTCTTTTCTAAAGAACCACTTTGAAATCCAGTTACAGATTGCTGAACTATGTTTAAGCATGTAAATTACATCAGTATTTTCACTAATTAAAATTACCTAAGGCAAATATTAATTAATTTTTATTAAAAGCTTTTTCATTTATGAGATCGCTCACATCTGCAGACATATATTTAGTATTACACATTATGTAAAATCTGTCACTATTTTGCCTCTGATCAAAATAAATAATCTATTTTTCTTAGCTGAGACAATTGCAATTTAGAAAAATATATTTTCTACAATAGATTTTCTCTACCTCCCCAATCATTGCAATTGATATAATTCCAGATGGCTATATATCTTACCTTGATTTGGAGTTCTTCAATTGTTTTGAAGTGTGAGCTGTAGTCATGCCTTACATGGGTGGTATTCTTCTCATACCACTCCTTGATCTGCATTTCAAGCAGGGAGTTTGACTTTTCCAGGGAGCGCACCCTCTCCAGGTACGAAGCCAACCGGTCATTTAGGTTTTGCATAGTTGATTTTTCATTGCCAGAGAGCAGCACATCGCTACCAGTAATGCTGAGCTGGAGGCCCCCCCCAAGGCCTTGTCCATAGCTGGTGCTGGAGGAGATGCGGGTGCCGTAGCCTCCAGCCCCCCCATAGACACTGGGTGCCTGAGTTTTCTGGATGGCCATTTTCCTGGAGGTCAAACCACTGACACTGGGTGCAGTAGCTTGGAAATGGGCGCCTGTGCCCCACTGAATGCTTCGGGTAGAGAAGGCCATTTGTATTCTTTGTCTTCTAAAATGAAAGAGCTAAACCTACCCAGATGGAGAGCAGCTGAAGTGAAGAGCAGTGTGTGCTCTGTAAACCTTTATAGTGTTTCAAAGAGGAAGGACAATAGTTATAAAACCCCACCTCTGTTGACATATAATGTAACTAGTGTCAGCAGAAACAGCACACAGTGTATTGCCCCACGCTCCATATAATGGAAGGGGGTTTCATCTGTCCTTTTGTGGTGGAGAAGAACTCCCCGGGTAGTTTGGCTTTGTTATTATTTTGAATAAAAGATAGAACACAAATAACCTGTTGAATAATTTATAACAGTATACCTGCAGCCGTGCTCTCTATAGTCATTTTGAACAACTAGATTCTTATCCCCATGTGCAGTGTATGAAATTAAAATGACAATTGAGTGTATGTGACAAGGAACTTAAATATTTGTATTTGCAATCAAGTATGTATTTTTGTTGAGTAAACAATAGTTTGGGACTCAGTCTAGAACAGTGTATAAAATATTAGAAAGGAGGCATCTGTAACTACCACGTTAATTTAAGTACAAAACAATATTCATACAGTAACTGGAAAATGAATGTTGTAGTTGGCTTGCATTAAATATGCAGGCATTCAAATTAGAAAACCATTACAAGTTGAACTCTAGCTTTCAGTATCCTTGAGATTAAGCAGAGAAACTATTGGTTGGTCCATAAATAGATAGGAACAAGAGTATTGGAAATCTTCATTGCCCACTGTATTTCATATATGAGATGCTAAGGTCTATAGAATGATGGGAGGCATTGAGATGAATCTTACAGCCCTCCTGTGTGGCTGAAGTTAAAGCAGGACAAATGTCACTCCTGCCTTGTCCATACTCCAAAGAGACTCCCAGCTATGGAGTTCCACTGCTGGACTCTGTCACAGACCTGGCTGTTGAGTTCAGTAACAGGAAATCTACTGCCTTTGTTCAGGGCCTGAGGAAAACCAACAGTCCTCCTAATCGTACTGAGGTCCCTAAACTGACTGTGATCTGTACTTTTGATACAGAAAATGCAGAGATGAAATGGAAAGCAAGGGAAGAACCTGCTTGCTGAGGGGATTATTAGTGCTGCAGGAAAGCAGTAGGAGGTGTGCACGGGGACAGGACATGGGTGTAGTTCCTTGGGGCATTGCACTGACAGCAGTTTAGTCTATTATTAATGTACAGATAGTCAGGTAGAAGAATTAACACATATTGCTTGTATTAGTGCAAACAGCTGCTGTACATACTGATCTTCAGCCCTAGGGCAAGGAAATTAGTGAGGCACTAAGCTTTGGAGGCACTAAGCTGTGTATTGGAAGCATCTTCACATTTCTGAGAACACCTAACCTGGGGTGTTAGGCAATCAGTACTGCTAAGATTTTAAAGTTACTGTGCTGCAGGTGAGTCTAAATAGTATTGAATCAAGGCAAAGAGTTGAGCTGTCATACTTGGCTGTTCTGAAAACAAACAAAGCAAATCAAGAAGTATTCAGGGCAGAACTTTTTTTGCAGGAAGATGCTGTTAATTATCTTTGGACCTTGAACGTCTTTGGGTGTAACTGATAATAAGCATTTATGACAGTTGAAACCAAAGTACAGTAGCCTTATCGTTGGGGCTGTCACTGTGGAAATGCAAGGTGTGTCTTCTCTTGTTCATTAAAAATATTCAGACAGAGTAAGAATGGATCATGCTAGTAGGGCAGAGCTTATACCTGTAGAGCTGCATGAGGAACACAGCAAGAAATCCTGCTTTAGTTACACCTCTTGGCTGTATATTTCATTGCCTAGATCTCTCACAGTGTTTTATGATCATCTGCTTTGTCTTATTTATATTTATTAAAATTATTTTCCATGTTACCTCACTGGTATTTCTTCTAAACATAACTTGAACATTCAAGTTTTTCATCGATTGAGCAAATTTCAGATTAGAGAAATAATTCACTGATACATAAACATTTCTAAACCTTTCTCTAACTTCATCTTATACAGTGATCTGAATTAAAGTGGACGTCAGAATTAGGTCAGTTATTTGCCTGTGTCCTGGTTTTGCTACTTTAGGCTAAGCTGAACCTTCAATTCAGATTCTTTCTTCCAGAATCCTCTAGAATATTAAGCAAGTGTTCAAGGTGCATGCAATTGGAAGGACAGAGCAACAGCATCATGCAGGCTTAATGTGAAAAGATGTTGGGCTGAATTTTCTTAGCATTTTTTTCTTCAGGTTGTGTCCCGATGATTTCACTGATCTTACAATTTTATAGAATCATAGAATGGTTTGGGTTGGAAGGGACCTAGAAGATCATCTAGTTCCAACCACCTGCATGGGCAGGGACACCTTCCATTAGACCAGGCTGCTCAAAGCCCCATCCAGCCTGGCCTTGAACAATTCCAGCCACAGCTTCTGTGGCCAGCCTGTTCCAGTGCCTCACCACTCTCTAACAGTAAGAAATTTCTTCCTAACATCTAACCTAAGTCTTCCCTCTTCCAGTTTAAAACCATTGCCCCTTGTCCTATGACTATACACCCTAGAATACTGCCTACAGCTCTGGAGGCCTCAATACAGGAAAGACATGGAGCTGTTGGAGAGCATCCAGAGAAGAGCCATGAAGATGATCAAAGGGCTGGAGCAGCTCTGCTATGAAGACAGGCTGAGGGAGTTTGGGAGAGCCTGGAGAAGAGAAGGCTCCCAGAAGAACTGAGAGCACCTTCCAGTGCCTGAAGGGGCTGCAGGAAAGCTGGGAAGGAACTTTTCACCAGACAGGGCAGTGATAGACGGCTCCTCCTGGCTCACATATGCCCATCTGGGAGCAGCCCTCAGCCACCACCACCCCATGAGCTGTGCCCAGGAATTATCTGGAAAAATATGGGCTGCCTTCTTTTGAACATTAATTATTTTATTGGTTGTAACTTCCTTTCAGTGACATGCTCAGTTGGAATGGTTTGTGTGTAATCATAAAAAAACCTTCATAGCAACACTAATACATTTTTTTATTTCATGAAGAAATCTCACCTGTGTGACAGCAGTTTAATGTGTATTAGGGAGCAATGAAGATAAGTCATGCAGGATTATGATAACATAACTGCATGCCATTTTGTATTACTCACTTTACTAAGCAGTCATGGGTAACCAGTCTTGAGAGTTCAAGGAAAAAAGACACACCCAGCTTTGCTGCTGCATTTATGCTGCCTTCAGGTGGAACATAAGCTTTTCTTTTGGCTGCCTTAAAGATTTAGATAAAGAAAAGTCTCTTAGTTCAGTCTCTCCTGATGATCCATTCTAGGAGTGACATCCCTTGCCTGTTTATTAGCCCCTGTAACTGTGTCACTGCTCTTGCTGTGGATTTTGTCTTAAGAATCTGAAAGATCTCTTACAATACAGTCCTGACAGGACTTCCACTGTACAAGTGCATTCAAGGAGGAGTAATTCCTTGTTCCATATTCCAGCCATATTCCAGTATTCAGTATTTCCCTGAGAAATTCCCTTCCTTCTCTACCTGAGAAGTTATTTCCAGTTTTATGTCATACAACTCGTTTACAATTACGGAAACACAGTTGGAAGGTGAGCTTTCAGGAGAAAAACGGAGTCAATTTTTAATGTAATGTTTAATGCAATTTAATTTTTAAATGAAGATTTTTTTGAATGAGTGAAAAAAAGTACTTAGGGCAATTCTCCAACCTGAAAACAAAATATCTTTGCACCATTTGTTAATGCAAATGTTGCACCTTGAAGACTGCTCTCTCCAAAGAATAAAGAAAGATGTTTCCTGTTTTACTGAAAGTGATCAGATAAGAGAAAGATCCAGATGACAGCCCTATCTCAGCTGGGTTCTCAGGACTTAAGCCCTGGGCATTTGCAGCACAAGACAGTTGCACACTGTCTTTCTCACATATATTATTTTTTCCTCATTTCCCTCTCCTTTTTGTCTTTTATCCAAGGAAAATACCATACTCATCAAAACACGACACCTTATTTCTTTCTGCTTTGAGCTTTTGACCAGAGAGGTAAATTTAAGACATTACTACAAATAGTATGATACTTCTAGAAGTGTTCAGATCTTGGAGTGGTGTTTAAGACAATGTGTTGGTTACATCTTTCCCCGACCACAGGTTGAAAACGAAAGTCAGGAGCTGCCTTTCCTGTCTCAGCTGCTCTCCTCAAGCAGAATCAGATTTCAGTGCCAACAATAACAGCTCCAGGCCATACAAATGAAGCTTCTCTTTTTTCTCTCCTAAAAGTAATATTAATATCAGCTGTAATATAACCTAAAAGACTTCTAGGCAGGTATTTTTCCTTTGTGAACATTATGTGCAACTGAGATGTCAGTGGACTGAGAAAACTAGTGCAATGGAGAATTTTTCAGTTTACTGGTTTCTTCAGTCTCATAAAGCTGCAGTAGTTCTGTATCCACGAGAAAGGATTACATGTTGGCATGATTCAGTGAGCAAATACAGTTTTTATGGCCTTGTGCAAACACGTGCCCATCCCCACAGGAGCCCCTCACGCTGCCTGCAGGCTGGATGGCTGGAATTCACATTGCTGTAGGGTTGGTTTTTTTCTCACTAGCTTTTAAAAATAATAACCCTTATGGTTATTTTATATAACCCTTGAGAAAGCTGCACAGTTCTCAATGTCCATTACACAAGTACTTCAGCAGAAATTTGCAGTTAAACATTTTTCACTGGCCACAGGAGTCTGGCAGAAGGCGGAGCTGGCAGAGGTTCCTGTCACAGCGGTCCCACCGCGTGGCGTTTAGGGCAGAGGCATCGTGTATCTACCTGCTTGTCACTAGAGGCCACCACATGCCTTCATAAAGGAGTTACGTGTGCCAGTCTGGCTGTGTTCTTGGCTCCAGCGGGAGAGTGCACCCTGGAAGCCGAACATGCTTAATGAGTTCACAGACTACATAACAAAATTTCATACATTACCCGCTTTTCTGGGTCTATTCGACAAGAAAAAAAAATATTTGCATAACTCTTGTGGCCAGATGCTTGAAGTGATATTTATATTCTCAGCTACAAGTTGTAATTGTCAGAGTTTAGTGTTGTCGACTGCAGTGAGTTTGTAAGCAGTGGTAGCAAGTATTTTAGCTAGCTTTCTAAATCCTGAAAGATGAATTTTTGAGGACAGGAATGTTCATTGTCCATTTGAATTATGCCCCTTGCTTTGTGACTGATGCTCGATATCTTAATTTTTAGACAGCAATAAGCTATAGATATTAAATAAAAGTTTTCTCTGGTTTTGTTTTTATGGGTTTTTTCCTGCACCACAGCAATGTATTTCCAATCACAAAACATTGTGGTAACTGACTTGAGACTGTTTGGTGGTGAGATTAACTAAGGACCAGAGCATGGGCACTGGAGTAGCTTCCAAAAATTGATACTTTTTCTCACTAAGAAGGAATGAAAAAGTGTTTTTTTCCTGCACTGGTAACTTTAAAACCACAGATTCCTGTCTGTTTGCAGCAACACTACGTATTTCCTTCTTTGAAATTGCACTGGCAGGAGATGGTTCCAGTGTTTTTGTTTTCCGATTTTTATGCTTTAATTTCTTGTGCACATGATTCAGGCTGGAGATCTGAGGCAAAGCTCCTACTTCTTCTCTAGAAGCAGCAGACTATTAACTTCTCTTCTAGAGAAGCACGTTGTTTGTCAGCTTCCTCAGCTTGTTTGTTTCTCCTTTTCCCTGTCAGCTCCAAGTAATTATTCCTGTAAATTGAAATGCATTTTTCTCTAGTTAATTTATATTTCTCATTTTTGTTGCTTTCTATAGAGCCTAGTAACAGCCTATCAAATTAACTCCTTTTGACTTGTCCTCAGGATGTTGGAAAGTAAAAAAATTTGCCCCTGAAGTGTAGATACTTATTGAAAGTGTATTTACCACAACTGATGTTATGATTTTATGCCTTTGAGCTTCTGATGCATATTCAGATTTTAAAGATGCAAATTAATATGTCCAGAAGAAGCAGCCAGGCACCTGTTTCAGCATTAGGTCGTGTCTGGTACTTTGTCAGCATGTGTCATACAGGCAGTCAAACTGCAGTGTTTGGTGCTTATGTCTGATGTGATATTTTTGCACTCAGTTCTTTCATGCCAGCCCCTAGACATGTGGCTCAAGTTGGGCATTTCAGTATAATAATACAATTAACAGTATCTTAAAAATACAACCAGAAGTGATTTTTTTTTTCTGAGCAAAGAATTATGAGTAAGGAATAACTGGTAAAAAATGTGATTTCACAAAACAGAATGTACAAGTAGAGTCAATAATTAAGATGCTTTTGCTGCGTAATTCAAGATGTGCAGAGGGCAGGAGAGGTGCAGGCCTCTCAAGCATTATTCTTTCCTTGCTTCCCTGCTTGTATATCCTTCTCTTCTCTTAATGATTCATGCGCAGGAACAGGCATCTCCCAGCAAAACTTCAGAAACCTTTATAGGTCAGGGTGTGGAGATTGTGAAATATTTTACTGGCTCTTCTACCTATTCTCTCTGCTTCAATAATAGCACCCAGACTGTGGTTTAGCAGTTATATATGCTAGATTTTCTTTTCTGCTCTTTCTAAAATGGCTTCATTAATTTTGTATCTACATTATCAAGGCAGGCAGTAAGCAAAAATTTTGCGTTCTACAGAAATGTCTCATTCATAAATAAGGAAGAAACCTGCCAACGTGTGGCCACATCACCAGAAAGAATGTGTAATGAATCACACACGCCGTGACTGCATTACCTCACTGCAAACTTCTTCCAGAGGATCAACAATGCACTTACCAAAGCTGCCTATTGTAATAAGCCTTAATAGGTTTTTTCATTTCTACAAGTGAAATGAGCTGTGACTCATACACGTTCTGGAGTGCATTCAAATCTGTTATAAATCACGTTGGAGGATTATTTAGCGCAGGACTTCCTTAAATGGCAGGTGAAACTGCAAGGAGTGATATGTGAGTGCTGGTGGTTTCAGCCTCCTTTTATAGATGGTGAGTTCCTGTCCTTGTTAGTTTGCAAAACCATTGTTACATCATTCGCTTAGACTTAGAAATTACATTCTCTCCTATTGGTGTTATTCTGCTATCCTATTCCATTTATGGGAAACAGAAAATACTCATTTTGAGTGTGTTAATTTTTATGATACTTCAATTTTTTAAATTGCAGTTTCTCTGGGCCTCAGTCAGGCACTACCTTAATATTGACACAGCACTTCTGTATGTATTTAATACTGAAGTAGAATGAATTCCAGCTAGCAGAGTTTGAGCAGTTTTAATACAAGGAATTAACAAAATAATTTTTCAAGCAATGCAGTGTCACACTCCTCAAGATTTCCTTCCCTTCCAGAAACTGAGCGAGACTAACAGAAAGCAGCATGTCCACCATCTCTTTTTTTCGAAATTCCCAAATACTGCAAAATCACCAGAAACACCCAGGCCTTGTGTTCTGTACAAGACCCATTTTAGTAGGGCTACCGGCACATGTAAACTGAAGAACATCATCCAAGTATGTGCAGGGTCCTGACTAGCAGCACACACTTGAAATGAATCAATCCAATTTTCTCTTCAGAGCCATCAGACACACAGTGTTGCTGTCACCAGAGTGGCTCTTGGCAGGAGTTGGGTTATCTAATGGCTGGAGTAAGTGGAAGCTGTGAAGTGACGAGTTCTAATGTAGTCACTACCAGTGACTTTCTTTGCAGCCTTGAGCAAGTTGCATCATCTCTTCTTCCCATTTCTCAAGGAATAAAATGGGAATGATAATACTACCCCTGTTCATTATCTCCCTAAATTCATTTCTCTCCATGTTATGAGAATATAATGTTACCAGTGCATGCAAGTGGTAAATATTAGTATTATTGGTTTAGGGTGCAGGCCTACCCTATACACAGTTAGACATACATGGCTTATTTACCAGAACAGAAGTTCAGAAATAATGGATAACCAATATACATGAGGCAACAAATGGCTGGTGATGCAGTGTCACAAGCTGTTCAACAAATAGCAGATTTGCAATTATATATAGTATTCTAAACCCATGAAAATTATCCAGAAAAAAGCTGTTTCTGCTGTAGAATATTTGCTTTAACTTAGAGAACAGAATGTAGTGTAGCTAATATTTACATGTTTAAGGACCAGTTGGTTTACTTATTAAAAGACAGCAACTGGAATGGCTGTGTTAGAGCCACTGAGTGTGAGGATGTTAGTGAACTGGGAGGTCAGTGTTGAGAGTTGCACTGGTCTAACCCTTACAGAATGCAATGACACAGCTGGAGGATGAGGTTCGAATCATCAGAGCCATAGAGTACAATGGGAATTCCTTACATCTGAGCCAGAACCAATTGGACCATGGCTGAGAGGAGCACAGGGAGTGCATCTTTCACCTCTGCGTGAGGGGACCCTGGGACATTGCTCAAGAATGTGAAACGAGGACAGGTGTGTTCTGTAAAGCACTTCAATTTTTTGTGCCTTCTTCTTTCCTCATAGCAAAGCACAGCCAAAACCTAGATCTGTTCCTTCAATGTAGTAATAAAGGGCTACTTAGAAGTTTTTACAAACTATTTGTATCACAGCAATGTGCTTATGTTCTGTACATTTGGTAAATAAAAACAGCTTTAAATAACACAGGAGATTGTTCAAGAAAATCTAGGCGTGTTTTGTACAGATGCTACAAACACCAGGTCTGGCTTGCTGGATCTGGTGTGCCAAAAGGAAGGACATTGTTCATTAGCCAAGAGTTACGAATCCTGTGTTACAAGTTTTACCCAGTTTAAAGAAACAATTAGGTAATCCGTTCAATGCTTTTGGGATCTTTGTGCAACAAGGGTGGAGAGTTGGGGGGGCAAAGGGGAATCATGAACTAGTCCTAACATGCCAGTAAGAAAACATTGTATCATGGAGATGGACCTTGTTTATTTTAAATCTGCATTTTCTTTGAAATTTTCACTTTCTTTTGTGAGCCTTGTTTCAAGGCAAAGCAGGTAACAGGAACCCTTTATGAACATCCCTTATGAGTAGGTATGAAGGAGCACAATGACAATTTTGCTCATGCATGTGAGACTGCCCTGAACTCCCTGTTTTATATGCAGACATTGACTTAGGAATGCAAATCCTTGCAGACACTCATTATGCTCCGTTTTGTCGTTCTTCATTCTGCTTTACAGTCTGCCTCATCTGAACACTCCTAATAATAGTTTTCTTGCTCAGTTTTCAGCATCACATATTGCTGGAAATTTTCCTTTTGCTTTTGGGGCTTCCTGCTGAGTGGGTGATTGGGCTGATGTGAGAAGGGCGAAGAAGCTTGGATTTGGCTGAAAACCTTGGGCCTCTCCCTTTACGTTAGCATGCATTGCATGTACCAGTCTCTCCTGACTGCAGAACACATCAACAAAACCAGTGAGCATTAATATAAAAGCAAATAACTGAAATGTTTTTTTGAATTAAATGGGTCACTGAGAAAGAATGAGAGTATCTGGAGAAGTACTTAGAATCTTATATAAGTGTGTACATATATAAGTGTGTAAAGACAGTTAAAGAAAATTTCTCTAAAGCTGAAGAATAAAGAAATGTTTCTAGAGTGACTATTTTAGTAATACTAATAATGCTGTTTTACATGGTGACGTTAAAAAGTTGTATATAGGGAAGTCTAATAGTCTTGCTTATGTAAATGTCACCTGTAAACTTGTGTCACCTCTTTTCTTCTTTTTTGGGTCCTTCCAGTTTTATACCTCCTGAAACAATGAGGCTTTTGCAGTCTTGACCTATGTCAGGAGCACTGCCAGGGCTGGTGCATATGTAAGAAAGAGCAAAATCAGAAATTCCAACGACTAGAACAAGTAATGGAAAAGAATTTATTTGCTGCAGTGAAGTTTATGATGAGAGACATAAGATCAAGAGAAAAGCTGAAAGATTATTCACTTTAAATTATAGTTAATTTGCAGAGCAATAAATGAATCACAGATGGAGATTCATGCCCCAGTGAGATGTGCATAATACATATATTACCAGCTCAGCCAGTAATTTTCATTAAATAGCTTTTCTTTGGTGCTTTTATGACTAAAAGCTCTTTAAACTAACAGTATCAGCTATAGCTAGCTCTGTGTGCCACTTTTCATTATTAGGCTGCAAATCATTTGAGGAGAGAGTTCACTATAGTATCCCTGCTTTACAGACAGGGAGACTAACATAGAGCACTTGGTGGCACATAAGGGTTGTCAGTGCTGAGCCCACGGGAAAGCCAGGAGTTGGCAGAACGTTTCACTTCATGCTTGCTGGTGGATCTCGTTGATGGTGGAGGAGACCACCTGCCCATTCACACTGTCATGGACTATTGCTTTGATCTTTCGGCTGGTCAGTTCTGAAAGACAAAGAAAGGTTAATTAGACAAGAAGCAGTGCTGAGGCAAGATGATGCAGGGAAAGCTTCATTTACAGTAATTTACCAGCTACTGATTTATCTTTACATGTTTCCATTTAAGTTAATACTTGTTGCTCTTTGTGAAATGCACTGCCAGAAAGTCACCCAGGTCAGGGCAAATGAATAATACAGCAACATCCCAGCCAATGCAAATCTGACTTCAGAGCAGATGAACCTAAATGTCTGTAAGTCATGTTCATGCCAGAATAGGAGTTTCCAGACATGCAGATTTTCTGTTTGCTTTCCAGCCCTAACACTTTTTTAGTCACCAAATGGAGTCTCTATGACTCTTCATATACCATGAACCTTTAGTCTTGGGTCTGAGCTTTGCACAACGTGTTTGTCTAACCAGGGCCAGTCTGAAGACAGTCCATGAGTGGGCAGATGCAGCAGAGTGTACTCTGAAGAGCAGCTCTTCACAAGACTGATGAATCACTGAAATTATTCTCAAGTATGGCCACGAGAATTAACTGCCATGCAAATCTCTCATAGTTCATTCATGTAAGGTTAAGACTCTCAGTAAAATTTTACTGAAAATGGCAATAATTAAGAGTCACTATAGAGGACAAAATAAGGGACTTTTACCTTTGGCTGTTGATTCAGATTTTTGTGCTACCCTGCAGAGATAATAAAACAGAGAAAAAATAATAATTGTACTAATTTCAGTAAGTTATCAATCCCATTCTTCTAACTGATTCTAAGGAGACCTCATACTACTATGAACAGAGATTAAAAAAATAAAATAAAATAAAATGGTTCTATACCATGAGAACTCTTCCTCTTCAGTAGTCACAGGTACAGATAGCCCCACCTTCACCTGTCCCCGTGTACATTCATTATTCCTCCACTGTGGACAGCTGCATTGTCTCTCCTGTGTTCTGTGTTACTCAACTTGATCCCATTTTGGCTTCTGACAAGTAACCCCATACTTGGTGCTACACTGTCCTGCCAAACTGTCCTTAGAAAGACTCTTCCTTTTTCTGATTTTGTACAAATAACACATACTCTGTATATAAGATGAGAGGATTAGGAATAGAGAGGCCCAAAAGTTTCTGAATGCAGAGATTTCAGACAAGGCAGTGATGGGGAAACCAAACAACCCATCAGCAGAGGGGCACGCTGTACGGACCTCATGTGCTGCAGAGTCTGGCCAGAAAAGATCTAAACTTGTCTCCAGGCTCCTTTTGATCTAGAACTTGTTTTGAAGATTGGAAGTTACTATTAATTTTACTGAAATAGGCATTTTTTCCTATGCTGAGGTAGGCATGCTGTGGGAATGCAGAATTATTTTTTTTAATAAAAAGTTATATTAATTTAGGTAATCCAAATTACATGGGTGCAAGTTTCTCTGTATACTAAGTGGCTCAAGCTTTTTATTACGATCCATCACATTAAAATGCCAGCCCTTGATGTAGTATGGAACTCACAAGCTTTGATTAAGCATAAACAAACAAATAAATAGCCCGAATATGAGAACTCTCTTCTCATCTATTCCAGTCAGGGCAGCTTTGCCTTACCTGTCAACATTCCCCTCCAGCAGCAGGCGGTAAGTGGAAATTTCCTTCTCCAGGCGAGTTTTGATCCCAAGAAGCACCTTGTATTGGTTGTTTTGCTGCTTAATGTCATGACGAACCTGGCTTAGCTCTTCCTCACATTTGGAGATGATCTGTTGCATATTTTGAAGTGCAACAGCGTAGTAATTCCGAGCGTCAGCCAGGGTGTCTTCCAGCATGTGTTTCTGACAGAGCAAAGAATACCAATACTATGATTAGTGTTCATATGCAGCTTTGGTCTCTAGCTAGAAGATTACAAGATTAAGACTGTGGAAATTTAAGCACTTATGCATTTGCCTGACGATTCATGTGAAGACAGCAGAATCGTGAAGCTGTGTTGTGTGAACATAATGAGAGGCAAAAACTGAGTCATTTATCCGTGCCATATTAATCCTGCCCCAAAGCTGTGCTCCTCTTAACAGTTGGCTCTTCTGTCAGTTCTGCGTTTGCTGGCCAGAACTGCTCCGCAGTCTCCAAGTCATGTATATGTGAGCTTTAACTACAAGAGCTGAGTAATATTTTTGAAGATTCCCCACCAACATTTTTCACAGTTCAAGTATTTCATGCATTATAATAGGAGAGACAATAGTATTTTTACTTCTTGGTGATAGTTGCTGAATCTATTTTGCATATTCTGGCATGGTCAAAATCCCAGTTTCTCTGATACGATAATAACTACAATGAAGTAGGGATTTAAATTAAGAATTGGTCCACTGCAATCTCTGAGAACAAGTGAAGTAACAGTGACCAACCAGAGATGCCTACAGTAGCTACCTTAGTCATCTGTGCCTGAAGCTCGATGTCCAGGGACTGTAAAGTGCGTCTGAGATCCTTGATCTCGTTCTCGTTGCGCTGGATCTGTTCTGGATTGGGGACTGCTGCAAGAGACGTGGTTGTGCTCTGGAGAGCAAGAGGGAGAGAAAAGCTTAGGAATGCTGGCCACCCATGTGCAGCAACAGGGATCTTTGCAGTGAGCAGAAAATAGCTGTTACCTGTTCTTTGTACCAACTGTCAAGGCTTTGACGATTCTTCTCAATTATGGCTTCATAATCCTCTCTTATTCCTGCTAGAATCTTGGCCAGGTCCTCGGGAGGTGCTGCGTTTACTTTTACATTAACTTTGAAGTCTTGTGATGAGCGATTTGCTTCCATATCCTGTTCATACATGACCAGAGGAAACAAGCAAACTTGTTTATGAAAGTAGAAATGTTTTCATGCCTGTCTTGTCTACTTCAGTTCTATCCTCTCACAATACACAGAATATTTTTTTCATCGTGGCAGGTTAATTGTTATATATTCAGTTAAAACTATTTGGAAATTTTATATATGGATAATACTATATTGTGACTTAAACCAGTGATTTACATCTGCTTCTGTGGCAGAACTGTGCTAGAGAACTCAATCAAAAACATGAAAAGATCTTTTTGTATAATGTTTCTGGAAGATAAATACTTAATGAAGAAGCAGGGACATTTTTCATTCCTTTATCTGTTAGGAACCCAAAACCTTTGTTGAAAATCTAACAGTCCTTTCATCTTTCTTACCATGTATGTTAATATTTATGGAACTATAACTAAGTTTACAAGAGAGTAATGTAAAAGTTCTATGCAATTGTTAAAGGAATAGTTGGATTAAAGCATATAATTACTGTGTAAACAACATAATTACAGGGCAAGTCAAGCAGGTGGGGTAACATTCCTTTCGGTGTAGCACCATCTCTGTGCTAGGTACCATTTTCAGAAGTGGGCAAAGCAGCATTTCAGGGAATGACATCATGGCTTCCAAAATGCAGATCAACTGGACATACTGATGTCTCTGTTGGTTGTCCTTCTTCCAAGAACTATTTTATCAGAGCTGTTCAGTAGTATCCTTGGCTATCAGAGGATCAGCCAAAGACAGCCTCACCGGCTGCTATGGAACCCTTACGTTTCTGTTCTCCTTGTTAATAATCCACAGATACTGAGTAGGATGTTTGGTTCTGTGTTAGGTAATAACTGAAAACAACATCAGATCAAGCAAAATGAAAGCAGCCTGTTGTCAAGCAGTGATATTATGTATGTGGGAATCACAGAGACCACGTGGTATAGCTCTGTAAGAATTCAGGGCAGGATGGACTTTTGACCATTATTACGTATTACCTAATTATTGTGCTTAGGGTTTGGCAAGAGGAAGTACTTTAATTGACTTCACCAACCACTCTTTTTAATTTTGATCCTTCAAGAGTTCAAGATCTGCTCAGTTTGGGTTAGCCTGCTCCAGGTGACCCTGCTTTAGCAGGAAGGGTGGACAAAGTGACCTCAAGAGATCCCTTCCAACGTCAACCACTCTGTGCTTCTGTGATTCTGTTATGTGATATATTCAGAATCGAGGGGAAAGTCTGTGATCAGTAAAATCCAACAGCAACCAGTGATGTTTGCTGTTTGCTTGAAATCTCTGTGTATTTATACCTAAGTATTTTTGAGAACATTTCTGTTGAATATGTAAGTTACTGTTAGCTATGTATGGCAGATGGGCATGTGACTAAGAGTTTGGAAGAAAATACAGCAATTTGTTATGCTTTCTGAAATCCCAATTTAACTGGTAAAGTAGTACACAAACTTTGAGCCTCATCTAACTCTCATTGGCTTCTTCTGAAACACAATTAGGTTCTGAATCATCAATCCCATTTATAGATTGTGGATCTTATGCAAAGTTAATTATACGGTAGTGAAGATTTGTGTGATGGGGTATTACCAAGTGGAACTTTTTCTACCTCCTCATGGTCTTTCCTCCTGAGGATGTGCTCTTCTCTCAAGCCTTCAATTTCCATTTCCAGATCTGTTGTAATAATGGTCAGGCCATCGAGTTCCTTACGCAGGTTCTCAACATCAAGCTGCACTCCCTGCCTGCGAGACTTCTCTGCTTCATACCTTTACCAGAAAAGAGAAGATAAGGTGTGATGGTTGAGAACAGGCTGCTTCCAGCTTCTCGAGTGAGTCGTAGCAAAGAGAAGTTGCTTAAGTTGGTTGTAGTGAGACTGTATCTTCCCATGGGCATATGAAGCAGTTCTACCCCTCAGAATCTGTCCCTTCATTTTTGAGGGCTCTGTCAAGGTTTCTACATTCAATCCATCAGACTCATTCTGTGATTCCCGTCTCTCAAAGTAGTCCCTTTTTATGACACTATGGAATGATAAAGAAGTAAAGGCAAGGCTGAGCAAGGCCTGCAGTGTTCAGAGCCTTTAAGTTTGTTAGAGTATTGCCAAAAGCTGAGCGCTTTTTTAAATAGCTGATCATCACCTGTTGAAAATAAGATAAACCTTCATGATTCCCAAGAAATCTGACTTACAGAAAGGTAAATTCCTTTCCTTCGCAAACATCTGCCTGGAAGTTTTTCATCCAAACATTTTTGCTTTTTATTTGGTGTGAGAACCATCTTTCTAAAGTTTACTGAAAAACTGTGTACTGGTAGCCAAGGAAGCACTGGCCCATTTATTGTGGCAAAACTTAGGAGACTCCAAAGCAGAAGATACAGAAGGAGGGGTATTTCTTGCAGAGCTGGACAGGAGAGGTGCTAAGTACAGGAAATAGGTTTGGGCTGGACTGGGGAAGTGCAGTGCAGAGAAGGGTTAATTTGTATTCCCAGATGACAGTTTTAAATGCCTTTTGTCACAAGTATCAAGCATCTGCTGTAAAACCTGCTCTTCAGGACCTGAACTAAGTATCATAAACAGGGTGACTCAAGACTGTTCAGCAATCATTTGTGGTTTTTACATCCTTTTTATCCTTTTAATATTTTTTTGTTGTTGTTGTGGGTTTTTTTTCCCTGTTTTACATTGGTTTTATTTATCCAGTATCAGCAGAAAACATCAGTAAAATCAGTTTCATATTGGATTATCAAGAAAAAGCAATGTTTTGCTTAATTCTCTTTCCAACTTAATCAGGAAACCAAAGAAGAGCTTACTTGAGCCTGAAGTCTTCTGATGCCATGTTAGCGTTATCAATTTGTAAAAGGATACTGGCATTGGTGATCTTGCCATCCTCAATCTGGAAAACAGAGAATCCAACAGGAGACTCAGTGTTGCCATATGGTGAATAACCTTGCTGGTTTAGACTCCCTGCTGCTTGTAGGAAGCATCTAAATAGTCGAAGTCCCATGGTTAGGAGAGTACATGAATATAAGCAGCTTAGTTTCCTGATTCACTGAGTAATTTCTGAATTTTCATCCACAATTTTAACTTCTCTTTTTGTCTTACTTATGTTGATGTGAACTAGGAGGAGTAATTCCTGGCCAGGTAGAGGATATGAATAATATTACACAAACTTCATGGTGTATTGCAGAATAGCAGAGACTGCCTTCCTCTTTGTGAACTGATTTTGACTCTTTAACGTTGCTGGAAAGGTAGCCTTGGTCATCTTTAGGACTAATTTCAGTAGGAACCATTAAGCTGTGTCTGAGTACAATCAAAATACTGTAATTAAACAGATGCTAAAAAGTAATCATGTGTCAATAAACACCTTGCTGAATCAGTGTGCTGATGCAGAGGCATAACCACGATGGGAGCAGCAACTCCTGAGCAGGAACCCTCAAGTCTACCATGTGTCTCTGTCTGGAGTCACGTGGATTGTCATTTTGAGACTAACCCTGGCATCTAGTTACTGTGGCTGATAAAGTTGTTTGTCTTTAACCTTACTGAATTGTCCAGTAGCCTGGAGTAAGTAATTAGTGTTTCTGATTTTGCTTTGGGATGTTGAAAATTGCCTTAAAAGGTGCAGGAGAAAGTGGACCACATAATTCCTTTAGTGTACTCAGCATGCACTGAAAAATGTGATATGTCCCTGTTGATATGAAATAGCTCTGAGCTGTAGAGCTAAATATGAGAAGCTCAGTATCCCATTCCAAATCTTTGGAAGAATTCTAGCAGGAACTCATACATAATTAACAGGAATGAATAATTGTGGGACAGCACGTGCTTTTCTAACAAAGAGGGAAAAGAAGCGCGGATGCAGCTCCAACAGCAGCCTTCACTCAACACTTACATAGCAAAACAAGGTGCATTCTGGCTGTAAATAAATCATTAGCCATTTACAGAGCTCTCAGCACCTTCAAGTAAAGCTTCCCACACCTAAATGAATCACAAAGAAACAAGGAAATGACAAAATTGACCTGAAGTGTCAGAGTTTACCTCTCATAATAAAAAAGAAGGTGCCTGTGGAATCTTACAACTAATCTGTTAAAGACTGTACCTTCTTGAGTGATTAGCAGCACACCTTGGATGCTGCCCTGGGACATGATCAAGGCTAGCTGAAGAAGTGTAACAATAACCTCAATATGTCACTGCCTGGAATGTGTTGTCAGAGAAGAGACAATTCTTGAATCCATCCTTAGAGAATGGTAGATTTTACTATGGAAGGTAGTAAGGCAATGAGAAAGGAGAACATGAGTTCTTCAACTTTGTGCCATTTTATAATCATGCGAAAGAGCAGCACATTTCTATAAAAGCTTTGTGACTCTTTCTTTGCAGTCTGAACAATCGTCAGGGTTTTGCTAGCTGCTGGATGATACTGCTTGCTGTGCCAGTCAGTAGTGCTTGTCAGCTGTGGACATTTGTCTGCTTGGGATTATACAGAGTTCTTCATTACATCCATCAGGAATATGGGTGTATCACTAATATCAATCCACAAACTTACAGGTAGCTGAGTTCAGAACACATACATTTATAGATGAAGAATAAACTCAAACTCCTGCTCAAAACAGATATATTCCAGAAGGCTTCCTGCACTCAATTCTTCCTCAGCCTGTCTTGCCTCCTTTGTCCAACAGCATTGATGCTGTCTCCTTGACTGCTCTGTGAATCAGCTTGCTTATTTAGTGGTGCAAGATGTTTCAGTGAGACATTTACCTGAAGAGCTGGTGCTGTTTTAGTTTGTATCCAAGTTAGAATGCAGTCAGGCTGGGGCAAGGCAAGGTGCTGCTCCCACTGGCATGTTCCTCCAGAATTCAGGCATCCAGGGAAGAGTGTAGTCCCAAGTATAGGGCCCAGATTGTTGTATGCCTCCAAGTTTAGACAGAGAGTACACAGACTTTCTGGGTAGCTGCATAAAGGATCCTAAATTTTGTCTAAATTTCATTTTAGATGCTAAACTCGTTTCACCTTTTTAATTTATGGTTAATTAATTTCATTAGGGTTAATAATTATATGCTATATTTTCACTCATTTTACTGGCAGTCACGGTGCTAATTGCAATTATTTCTAAAGTAAAAGTTCTAGGTTAAATGACTGAATTGTAAATAATCCTTTAGTAGCCCTTCCTCCCGTGTGAGCAGCACATCCAGCCCCTGCTGCCTGAGGCAGCCATTAGTCTGGCAGGTGCCTGCAGGGGTTGCTGTGTAAGTGGCAAGTTTTAAAAATAGATGTTTTGGGCACAACCTGTTCAAAAGTGAGGGCTTTACCTAATCAGTTATACGGTTTTAGTCTTACTGTCTTCCTAAATCTTTCTGATTGATTAATTCCAAATCAGTGTGAACACATTATATTCTTCATTAACAAGTTTTAATCTCTGGATCAGTTAAAAAAAAAAAAAAAAGCTCAAGTGATAACTCTGGAGACAGATGGCCTTTCTTTATCCTTAAAACAGAAACAGGTGATGACAATTCTGGCTCTCCTTCCACATCTGCTGTGGTTGGAGTGCCTCATCTTCTGCCTGGAGGCAACACATTTAACAGTGAGCAGGGAGTTTGATTAAGTCCTTGGCCTCAGTCAGCAAAGATGTGGGATAAAGCCATTTCCAAGCCCTTTTGAAAAAATTTCTCAGAGGCTTCAGAATGCCAAGTAACCTTATTATAAAAAGTGGACGGAAAACTACATCACATTTGGAATAACTCTGGGTTCTGCCCCATATGGCCATGTAAAGTTAATTACACTGATAAGTCACATGGATGGTTACAGTGCTAAGTATGCCTGAAGTTGAAGACACGTGAGTTTGGGAGATGGAAAGAGTTACTGTTGAATGTTAATATTAACTACTGGCAGGAACCAGAAATTCTCCCTTTAATTACAGTGAAAACATCCACAAGGAATTTGTCACTGCTATTTTCTTAATTACCATGAAGTATTTTTTCATCTGATTACATAAGCTCATTGGACCCAAAACTCCTGTAGTTTCATTGTCTGCTACCACGGGAATCAAAGAAATGAAATGCACTGGTCTGTCTACAGACAGCATGCATGGAAGGAGGCAGTCTCTTCAGCTTGTGTGCTTTGTGATTTGCTGGCACACGTGCAGTCAAAAAGACAGAATTCTGCCAGACATAGTTACTCAAACCACAGTTTCATATACAGAAACGAACACTTGGCAGCAGACAGATCTCTCTATACTACTAGTCTTTGCAGAATCCCCTTGTCTCCTTCCAGCCTTTCTTTCTTGTACCCCATTCTCCTCCTTGTAAACACAAGGAATGTTTATGCCCCGGTCCTGTAACCACTTCCATTAGTATTTCTAACATTTGAGAAGTTTTATTTAACTTTTTCTAAAGGAAAGCCATCAGCACAAATGAGTACCCAGGTTCCTTAACAGAAGAATGACAGTCACTTAGAGCTCTGACTTACCTGTCTTTGCATGTCAGTGACGTTTTGCTCGTACTGGTTGAAGTCATGCCTCTTTCCATGAGACTTTGTCTTGTGCCACTCTCGGATGCAGCTTTCCAGCTGAGCATTGGCTGCCTCCAAGGAACGGACCTTGTCCAGATAAGCAGCCAAACGGTCATTCAGGTTTTGCATAGTCTGTTTCTCATTCCCACCCAGGAAGATGCTTTCCCCATGGTGCTCACCGGAGTCTCCCCAAGGTGCCCCTCCTCCAGCAGCCAGCCAGAGGGGTCTGGCAGAGGGGAGAGAGGTATGTGTGCTGCTGGCACCACCATCTGCACTTGAAGGTCTGCAAGAAGTTCCTTGCTGGACCAAACCACACCCTGAACTACCCCTGAGGGACCCAGAAAAAATCTGAAAAGGGCCTTGGCTGGTGCTCATGTTTAGCTCTGTTGTGAATCTAACCCAATGTTTGACTAGCACTGAGCAGCTTCTTAGCCTTCCCTAAGCAGCTTTATGCCTTTTCCTGTGGGAGTTTCCCTTCGATGAATGACTACAGCAACAAGATTGTGTCATCAAGAATCGTGCTTCCCCTTGGTCAATTCTGAAGCATTTAAAAGCCTGCACACACTGTTGTTGTTTGGGCTCACAGCTGCATACCGGATCGCTTTCCTTTTGGTTGGTTTTGGTTTTTTCTTTTCTTTATTTTTTTTTCCCTTTCTTTTCATATTATAATAGTGAGGTGTGGCTAAAATCAGTAGGTGTGGAACAGGATCAGCTCTGCCTCAGACTTCAGTATAACCCTGTAAGTTAGTATGTTATGCTTTCCTCCTTATGAGGGGGAGAGTATCGTCCATTGCAGAATAAATGGAGACCTGGGGAAGGGGTGGGTTTCTGGAGACGCTTTCTGTTCTAATTCTCAGGCTTTAGAATCACAGCAGTCTGTGTGTCCTGAAACGTGGCGTGTCCTATCAAGCTGTCATTAACGCACCAAACAGCTTCAGCCTGTGTGAGACATGAAGCTTTAATGAAATTATCCAGCCTCTGTCATTGAACTAAAACTCCAGTCCAAAGTGACCAAGGGCCAGCTATTCGGCTGCCCATTTACAGTTGAAATACATGAAAATTAGGTACTTAACAAGCTTTTCTTATTATTTTTTCATTATTTGAGGTGCAGTCATGTTTCAAGTCTTGTTGAAATAGAAATTAATGCAAGAATGTCTTGCTGTTAATAGTATTAATACTATTAAGATATTTCTATGTTTAGCTATAGAAAATATTTAGAAAATTAATTTGTAACAGCATTCGAAAAATTCAAGTGGTTATTTAAAACTACTAGCCCTAAATGAGCTGGCTATCATGCAAAAATAGTCTCAAAAGTTTCAGTAACCTTCTGTCAAACTTCTATCAAAACCAGAACGAGCAAGTCTGGCTTCGGGAAAGATTTTCTTATTCCTTACACTGATAAACAGGCCATAAATTGTGAAGTGTTCCCATGGCAACACTGGGTTATTGGGTTTGCCTTGTCTTTCTGAGTAGTTCTAGACCCCGATTAGGAAGAAGACTTGGGAAGTGGTGGAGAGGTGGCTGGGCCTGGGCTGCCCAAAATGGGGCAGTTGCTTTTCCTTGCAGCAGTTGAAGGCTCAGCTCTCTAACAAGATCTTATTTGGCCCTGTCACTCATTCTGAACGGTGGGGCTGGAGGGACTGCACAAAGCAGAATTACATTGTCCTAGAAGAAAGCTTAAGGAATCCTTTTTTCTCTGTTCCATTTGAAATTTGTAAGCAACAAGGAATTGCTGCACCTCATCCTTTCCGGAGTTGCCTCCTCGGCACCATTTGCTGCACAGGGCAGGTTTTGAGCTCCCCCTCGTGGCTCTTGCCAGCTCTACTCAGCACCCGATGATTTTCTTCTTACCAGTTAGATTTCCATCGAGTACATATTCCTTCTTATTCTTTATACCCTTCATTGTATGGAAATAGTAACATTTTAAATTATTTTGGGAAATTAATCATCGAAGATGCGGTTTTCCAATGGCCATCACAATATATTCTGATAAGAATGACTAGTAGATAGTTGAAGTTTGGTATCAGCCCTGCTGCTTAAGCGTGAGGAGAGCTTGAAGCACCAGACAAAAAACCGAAGGCCTAACTTGTAAAAAACAAATCCCAAATTGTAATAGAAGCAGTAAGATCCTGCTGCTCAGTTCATCTCACCAGAGATTAATTTGAGATTGAATTTTCTAACCTGGCACTTCAGCAAGCTAATATTCTATGAAATGTTACATTGAAATATAAATACACATGATGTATGTTACATTATGTGAAACAGAATTAATCTTTGTTTTGTGTGAAATTCCTGGTGAGATTCTCAGACTGGCTCGCTGCGAGGCTGCCGGTTTGTGAGGCAGCGCGAGGCAGTTTTCATTGGCACGTGGTGAGGGGCCATGGAAAAGACCAGAAGACTTGCTTCAAAACCACACACGGCTCTATTGTGTCAGGCTGGCACTTCAAGACTTGTTTTCAGTCAACTACAGAATTCAAAGTACAGAGTGAAAGCAAGGATCCAAGCGAGCAAATGAGCCCTGGGCAGCAGATGGCACCATCAGACAGTGGGTGCTCAGCCTGGGCTGGGAACCGGGGTTTTACTTGGGAATCGTTCGTTTTACCCAACTGGAAGGTGAAAAGCAAACTGAACTGAATTTGTGGGCTGCAGTTTAAGTATAGACAGAGTATTTGGGCACCTACAGCATACAGGTAAGTATCCTGTGATCATCACATGTTGGTTAAACTCCTCTGACGTACAGCTGGTAGCTGCCTGTGGCTGTGGAATTTTTCTCTCTTGCTCTTTAAGTGATGTATACAATAGTCACCTGATTTCTAGATGAGGGAAAAAAACAAACAGTTGTACTATTTGCTTTTTCTTTTCTGCTGGACTATGATGTTGCTTTGCTGAAGTTTGCGAGAACCTCTTCTCAGTTCATTTCAGTGAGAACTCCAGCAGGATGTATATCTTAGCAGTGGGATATGAATGATCCTGCGGCCTCTCCTTCCTGGCTGAGCTGTGGGGCTGGTCATAGGAGGGCAGATTTATTTTATTTTATTTTTTTTTTCAATATCAGAAAATAGAAGAGAGAAAATTAGTGGCCCTAAGTAGGGTGGGAGGAAAATAAACTAGATAATTCTAGCAATCATATAGTTTTTGTAGATACAATTATTTGGATTTCAGTACTCAGCAATGAGGCTAACAAAATACAGCGTCTTAAAAATGTTTTATATGCTTCTGAAGTTGGGATATACTGACCTCTTAAGTCTTCAAAGAGTCTCCCCCCAGTTCCACTGCTGTAGATTTGCAGACTAACTGCTGACAAAAGGCAGTGTTGCTAATACAGCAGCTGCAATGATGGCACAGGCTGGTGGGCTTCTGCCCAGGTATGGAAACAAACAGTCACAGTGAACTCTGCTTGAGTGGTTCATTTCACCTGGGCCTTGCCTAGTGCTCTCTCAAGAGCTAAGGGGAATGTGCCTTTTTGCTGAAGAAAGTGCAGGAACATAAATATATATATGTATGTGGAAAGGTATGATTTTTTTTTCCAGAGATGCATTTTATTTGTTCATGAATTGTAGTCATGTTGTGCCTTCAAATTCAGAACAAAGAGCTTAAGGATTTTTTGAATTATCTTTTCAATTTTTTACTGATACTAGCTTCAGATTTGTGGGAGAATCTGATGGCACTTTATATCTGTCCGTTAACCTATTATTATTGTTATTATTAAAGTTGTGATTGTTGTTGTTACCCACTGAGCACCTCTTGCTTTGGGTTCCAGGAAGCAGTGTTCAGGGAGGCACATGGCAATTCCATACTGACTTAAAAAAAAACATTAGACTGGATAGATTTGCAAAAGCAGAACAGAAACTTTATTGTGTATGTTCTTTGGTACAGAAACTATTTAGCTACTGACAGAAAACAAGCTCATCATCTCTGACCCACAGAGCTAAATGATTGTGGAAAAAGGGAGAGCAAATCTAAGGAAAGACATCAAGCTGTTGCACATTCCTGGATTACATTCTTGTGGTCTGGCAAAGTAAAAGGGTGTTTGTTAGCACAGGCCAGCGTGCAGGCTGTGCTGGGTTTGTGTGGTGACATCTGCAGCAGGGGTTTGGTTCCTTATCAGAATCTCCTGTCACGAGGTTTTCCATCTTCTTCTATGACAACTCTTCTGCTCAGAGATCCTGCTGTAGGAGGAAAAACAAATCAATTAGGGAAAAAAACACACAGAAGAGCTGTGCAATGGGGTTTTTTTGTTTGTTTCCTCCCAAGATCTTAAGACTAGAGTGCACATTTGAATGTATCTTGTATGTTGTATGAATCAAAAGCGGAATTTAGCAATCTTTGGGAGATTTCTGAATTCTAGAATCCATGAGGAGTTCATGCAATCATTTTGGCAAGCTACTGGTTTCAAAAGTGCACATAATATAAGATAAAGTATTATATTTTTGTCTCTAATTGATAATGAATGTGGTCATAGCAGAGGAATGTAATCTGTTAGTATGAGGAAATCTGAAGCAAAAAAAGTTTATTTACTCCTATTTTGTCAATTAATCTTTAAATAAAATTTTTTCTTACCATCCTTAGGGGCCAATCCTGACAAGCTGTAGAAAAGAAGAAAAGTTTGATTAATGACCTTTGCTGACCCTGTCCCCTTAGGAACCACTGCCTGTGGATGCCCTGGTTTCCCACTGCTGGCAGTCGGCTGTTGCTCAGTGGGGTTGTTACTAGTGTTACTGCTCAAGTGCTTTCTGCTTTGGAGGCCACTACTATGTACTGGGAAGGAAATGTGAACAGCAGTCAGACCAGTTCCTGGTCCTGATATATTTCTATGTACCTCTCCTCAAACTGTCATAATCTAGAAGCAATATAAGGAGCTGATTCCTCCTCAGAAATCAAAAGTAATTCCGTCTGTACATCAGATACAAGAAATGGGCACTAAAAGGTGTATTTTACTAAAGCAAGCCATGGTCTGTGCCAAGTTCTTGGCTAGTTGGGAGTACTGGTATATGATGGTGAGTACTTTCACCTCTGTGCACTACTGTAGAAAACCAAGAGCTAAAGAAATACTGAGAGCACGTTTTTGTAGGTGTTTTTAGATTGAAGGCTGTTATTCCGGTGCAACAAGAGGATCATATAAGACATACGGATGGTACCTGGTGACTTCTATAGATCATTGTATTCAAACTGGTTGCATTAGGTTTTCAAATCTCCACCACGGTTGGTCTGGACATTTAGCTTGAATTCTAGCAATGCCTGGGACTTTGCATCTGCAAACAGGCATCTGTTTTGCCAGTGCTCCAAGGGCTGCAGATGCAGTGAGTTGGATTTAGTAACTTGGAGTCAGCTTAGCAAGCACCAATTACTGCTTTACAATGTGTCATGTCATTAACCTTATCTAATCATCATAGGATTTGTATGTAGTAACGTACTGAGCGTCCTGGCCCTCCAGCAGCTGGCGGTACGTGGCGATCTCCTGCTCCAGGCGACTCTTGATGTCCATGAGCATTTTGTACTCCTGGTTCTGACGCTCCATGTCGCACCGGAGTTCACTCAGCTGCTCCTCCACGCTGGTGATGAGGGCCTGAATCTGGGCCAGCTGTGCGCAGTAACGTGCCTCCGTATCTCGCAGGTTGGCTTCCAGCCCAGCTTTCTAAAGCAGAATAACAGCAGAATGGGTTGCTGTGCAGATTTTCCCCACAGAGGAGGAGGCTACGAAGAGGCAAGACAGAGAGGGAGGAAGGGGAGAAATGTGCTGGCAGTGAGCTGTGTTGTGCTTGGACGGGTCTGTACCATGCTGAGCTGCGACTGGAGCTCGATCTCCAGGCCCTGGACCGTGCGTCTCAGTTCTGTGATCTCTGATTTGCTGGTCTGGATCAGTTCTGTGTGAGAGGCGACTTCACGGTTCAGTTCTTCAGTCTGAAGGAAAAAAAACAACTGTAAAATCACATACATATTCTGCAGAAAATGTCAATTATTTTGAGAAAGGGAGGGCCCAGCCCATCTGCTGGGGCACTAACAATGAGGTGATGCAGCAGTTTGCTCTTCACTGGTATAACTATACCTGAGTGAAGAACCAGGCCTCAGCATCTTTACGGTTCTTTTCAGCCAGAGCCTCATACTGTTCCCTCATCTCAGCGAGAATTCTGGTCAGGTCAATGCCAGGAGCCGCATCCATTTCCACGTTGACTGTTCCACTCAGCTGATTGGAATACTCCTTCATTTCCTGCGTGGGCAGAAGGCAAAGGACGCAAAAAAGATTAGGCTGTCAGTTCTCACACACTAGTTGCCATCAGCAATGCCTGCAGTGTTGTGCATTACTTAAGTCATCAAGTACCATAGGTGGAATATGCATAAAAACTTCTATCAAATTTTATCGTTGCACGTGCTTTTCTGCTCTCTGTATACTCACACATTTGCATGTACCTCATACATATGTATGTTTCTTTTGCTCAGCTTAACTATCTCAGTGACCTGTCATGTGCTTATGAAATGTCAAACTGCAGCTAATATGTCTGAACAGGTTAGAATCAGACAAATGCTTCTGAGGACACACTTTGGATTCTTCTGATATTACTAAACTGTAATGTTTTCATTTTGTTGTTTTTTTTATTTGCATTTCCTCCTCCCCACCCGAGAGGCATACATTCCAAAGGAAAGTAATTTCCTCTCTGCACTGTTACGGACTCTCACCTCCTCATGGTTCTTCTTTAGATAAGCCAGCTCCTCCTTCAGTGTTTCAATCTGCATCTCCAGGTCAGCTCTGGACAGGGTCAGCTCGTCCAGGACCCTGCGCAGGCCGTTGATGTCGGACTCTACGCTCTGGCGCAGGAACAACTCGTTCTCATACCTGCAGTTTAAAAAAGAAACAATCACTGGGATGTGCACAAGTTTGTATCCTGTAGAGCTATAAAACTATGACATTTTATATTGGATGTAGGAGGAACAGTGGGCTCTTAAATGAAAACATATATTGAAAAGAAGTATAAAGGCAGTAAAGCACTTTTTTTCCCGACATCCTACTGTGACATATGAAAGCACGTGTTGCCATCTGATTGTACTTCACTGTGCAGACCCTAATAATTATTAGCATCAATAGAAATTATTAGCATAAACAGAAGAGTTGTCACACAGGACAGTCCACTGCCAGTGTCCTCACAAACTTGGTGTGGACAGCACAGTTTGCCCAGTTCTGCCTAGGACACTAGAGAAGAAATGATAAACCTGCAGGTGCATCACTGCAAGAGGAATCAGTTGCCCAAGTGCCTTTGTCATCTTTTCAGCAGTGTCTGATGCACTGCTGAGGCCATGAGCTGGATAAGCTCCAAATTACTTTTTGTCTTTCTTGTCTAAAAGACAGAACTGAGAAAACTGCAGCCAAACAGTGATCTGTTCAAGCCAATGTTCCTTCCAAGTGAAAATCCCAACCTCTTCCTGTTTTCTGCTGTGATTTAGACTAGTAAAAAATAGTTGGGAGCATCACTAAAACATTAAGACATCAATTACAATGTATTATGTCAACAGCTCAGTGATCCGGATACTGTGTTCAGTCAGATTTATATTCCAAACTGATCCTTCATCACATTGATTCAGTTTGCCAGGGTTTTTTTCATCAGAAGTTATCAGGGAAAAAGACCTATCGGTAATTTCCAAATGTGTCCTTCAGGACTGAACAACATTAATTTCTGAAAAAAAGGAATACTAAACTTCAGAAAACTGTTGTGAGAGAGACAAGGAGAGAGAAGACAGATGTGCTCCAGGTAAACTTACTTCAGTCTGAAGTCATCTGCAGCCAGCCTGGCATTGTCAATCTCCAAAATGACTCTGGAATTGTCAATAGTAGCTGCAAGAATCTGACAATTAAGAAATAGAAAAAAGTTCCTGTGAATAATAGTGAAATATCATGGTCCTGAGTTCATAGCTGAGATATCCTCGTGTCAAACAAATCAGAAACATACCTACAAAATACATGTGTACAACACCTGATCTTATCTGTAGCCTGGAGAATTATTTTTTCAGCTTTTGAGGCCTACCTATCACATTCTTTACTTTTTCAATTCTGAATAGATATATTGAGAATTCTAAACACATTTTGCCATGTTTTGCTAACTCAGTCACATTTTCAGGATAACACATTTGCTTTTTAAATGAAGAAAAACTATTCTGCTAGAATGCTCCTAAGCACAATATATTTGTGTTTGAGGAATTCAATACTTATCTTATAATTTTTTTAGCTAATTTTAAAGAAATTGAATATGCAGTTCCAGAATTCTAATGCACCCTTATAACTTCTCTCTCTGTGAGTGTCATACCTTGTCTCGGAGATCTTCAATTATCTTGTAGTAATTGCTGTAGTCCCGGGCGGGGCTGCTGGGAGCTTGCTTCTGATACCAGTCTCGAATTTTAACTTCTAAATCTGAATTTGCCTCTTCCAGAGCTCGTACCTTGTCCAGGTACGCAGCCAGACGGTCATTCAGGTTCTGCATGGTTATCTTTTCATTGCCAGAGAGCAGGCCATCACCACCGCAGACTTCAAAACCTCCACCAAAGCCAGCTCCTCCACCAAAGCCACAGGCTGCACCACCTCCAAAGCCACTGTAGCCTCCTCCAAAACCACTGCCAAAGCCAGAACACAAGCCACCACCATATCCACCTCCTACAGAGGAGACATACCTAGCTGAAGAGACAGAGACACCCCTGCCACCAGATCCTCCATGGATGCTTGGGGCTCGGTAGGTGCCTCCTGTTCGGACAGAGGAGAGGCGGGTGCTGCTGCTTCCAGCACCCCCTAAGCCACCACCATAGGTAGAAGAAGAGCTGTGCACGAAGGAAGTTGCCATAGCTGCAGCACAAGAAGGTGCTAAGGTCAGTTATTCAGCTTGGTGCAGAAGAGGATAGGATGTGTCTTCGGTGCCCTGGTGCTTCTTTTATATCCTCAAGATAGGGTGTTGGGAGACAAACCCATCCTGCAGCCCTCCCTCCAAAAATTCTCCTCCCTAGAGGTGAGGCCAATTGTGATGACATTCCTCACAAAGAGAGCTGGCTGTACATCTCAGGGGCTAGGGCTTGGGTTTTCTTTTTCAATTAAACAAAAGGGATGATTCAGATGAGTGTTTTTTCTTTGGGCTATAGTTCTGAAACTTGGGGTTTACTTCTCTGACATTTAAGAATGGAAAAACAAAGTGGGTTCAACCACACCCACTTATCCATTTACAACCATCACCGTGGTTATTTTAAGAACATAAATTTTTTCTAAAAGTGAAGTGTAAGTAAAATTATCCTTTCATTGAAAAATGTACAGTCATCCACTTGTCTCAGCACTATTTCTTCTTTTCCATTAGCAGTTTTTCCCATTAAAAATTTGGAATTGATTTTGATATGTTCTTCTTCCTGTTCTTTGCTTGGAACTAATATTTAGGTTTTGGAGTCTGCATTTTTAGTGCAAAAAGTATATAATTATAGAACTGAATGAGGAGTAACTGACATCCAGCAGTGTGCAAGGAAGAGTTCATTTGCTAATGCTTGTGAAATAGTCAAGTAATACAAGATGGAAATAATTCAATTAAAAGAAATACAGGAGAACTAAGTTCTATCCTGGCTCTAACCAGGACACAGTTACTTTTGGAAAATGTAAACAAGGTTGGTTTTACATGAAACAGTTTAGATAGCAATTAATGTGTCTGAAGCCAACATGTACTATGGAATTAAGTCATTCTTGAAAATAAGATTTGAGAAGCCCTTAGAAGAGTCATCTTAATCCTTCATTTAGAGTACGAGTCAGAAACACCAGTATACATCCAATCTAATAATTTGCTAATGAAGTTCATATTCAATACTGCAAAAATATGGTAAACTAGATTTAAGAGATTTTGAAGGAAGTATTAGCTGCTTATTTACCCTGCTGGGGTGCAGAGTGTGGCAATAGTGCGGAATTCAAAGAAAGAATCCAGTTCCCTTTGCACAATAAGGTCCCTTTCTTCAGGTGACAGTCACAAGTTGCACTTGAAGAAGTAGGGGCATCATGGTGTGACAATAAATAGGTACTGAGGGGCATGGTGTTTTAGGGAACCTGAGGGCTGAGAGGAGGGAGACAAGCCAGGGACAAAGGAAAGATGGGAGGAACTTTCTCTGGCCACTAGTTCAGAACCACCAAAATTATTTTAAAATAAAGAAGAAAAATGCCAGGTTTGCTAACAACAACAATAATAAGGAGAGTGTTGTTTTAGCAGAGCTTTTGACAGTACCTATCAACAGAAAGTGACCTTAGAATTTAGGGTGGGTGATTTCAGATTAAGTGATGAGGCTCATACCCCATTGCTGGAATAAACGGAAGGATTTTCTGAAATTTCCAGGTGAGACTTTTAACGCAGCCTGAGGGAAACGCACAGTCTGTGTGCTGGGAAAGATGTGTACTTGGGGGAAAGGCATACCAAAAATCTGGCTGAGATAGGCAGCTAAAGAGCCTGGTTCTGAGAATGTCCACTCACTCTTCAGCTAATTAGCAAAGACAGGGTGTTTCATAGTTGTGGAAACATGTTTCAAACTGAACCTGGACCTTTGCCACAGCAGTTCAGTTTTGCTGTTGGGCAGATTAATGGTTCTGTGGAGTTTGCCAGATCTGTGTATCTCCCAGACTTGGTATCACAGGAAACAAGTTTAGACAAACTCTGCTAAAGATAAAAATGTCTTTAAGGCCCCTGTAATGTAAATATCCTGAGGTGTGTGTGCTGCTGGGGTCTGTTTAACTCTTGAGTGATCCCACAATCTGCAAGATGAAATTCTATTGAAAAAAAACCCAGCAAAATTACTCCTAGAAAACACCGTAAACTTTAACAGGAAAATTTGGGGATTTTTCATTCAGTCTTTCACTCAGTCTGTGTAACTTCTTTAGAAGCTTGCTGGTGAAATACACTTTATAGCTTTTTGGGGAAAATAAAAATAAATCAAGCAGTTAATACAGCATATGAAGATACTTCAGAAAACCACAGTCCTGGGGATCCTCTGGCCCTTTCCATGTTCTGTAACCATCAAGCTCAGATCCTTAGACTGTGTCCCCTGTGTTCACAAGCTTGTAAATGCAGAGTGCAACACTTGCAGCCCCGCAGCTTATCCCTGCCTTTATTTCTTTATATAGATTTTGTTTTCTTACTGTCTGTGAAGGTTTCTGTATCAGGATGTACACGCATTGCAGCATTTTACAACAGACTACATAAGACAAAGCTTGCTTTGCTGAAAAACTAGATCGGTGCAATGTCTGTACCAGGAGAGATTTCTGCAGCTGGAACATGAAGTTCAGTCTACAAAATTTTCTCCTTGCAGTCTATACAAGGAAGCTTAAGCCAATCACTTGCTGAAGTAAAAAAAACCCACCACCTATTTCAAGTTTGTGGCTCTATTCTCTTCTCACTATCTTAACTCTGAGGTTTATCCAACTCTTGACAGGCAATATTGTCCCTTGCTCATGCTCATGTTGTCCTGGAGGTGCACAAGCTCCTTGGTTTGTCATGCTTCGACAGGACTTCTCTGGAAGACATTCCCTGACATGTCTGTGCTGGGCAAACTCTTTTATTACTTCTGTTCCGGGATTAACAGAGCTGACACACTTTAGCCTCTCCTTTCAAGAGGACAGAGAGTTCAATTCAAGAAGCAGATTGTTTATCATCTCAGTCATTGCTGATAAAACCATCACTCAGGCATGACATGCCTTTAGAAAACAGGGTTTTTTTTCCTGAACCGAATGTTAAAATTATAGTATCTGAGTGATTTTATATTAAAGATTTCACCAGAAATCCTTAATTACCCTACTAATACGGGGCAAAGTCAATTAAATTATACATTAAAATTCAACTTGGGCTATAAAACCAAGAATTCTAACCTTTTCAAAGTTGTTTCAAGTCTCTGAAGTCCTCAATTTCTTTAGCATGGTTTATGAATTTATTCAACTCTTGGCACTTTTGATCTCATAAACACTTTTAATAGTTCACCTTTTAAACTTTTTTTTTCTTTTTTTTTTCTTTTCTTTTTTCCCCAAACATGCATTTAATTCAGTCTTTGAGAATAAAAGTTTTTGGTCAAAATAAACATTTGCAAAGTGTCTGTATAACTTACAAATTGCAGTCTTGGAGCATGAGAATTTCTTGTCAGACTTCCACATTAGCAGCTATATGACACAAGAAATCTGCACCAGCAGTCTCATACTCTGATGGGTTTGTCACAAGATCTTGTTCTCAGGGAACAGGATTTGTTAAGATTAAAAAACATATCTGAAGTTCTTTGTTCTTTCATCTGGGAGGGATTCCAGGTCTAACTATTGTAGGTAATACATCTGATACGAAGCATTTATGAGCAAGTGTATCAGCACTCAGGATCAGCCCCTTCTGAAGCAGGTCATGCAAAGAGCTTTCCTCTCCTTGCTCTTCCACAATGGACACCAGAAGACTTGGGGAGCTCCTGGAGAATCAACTACTTGCATCTCCTCTACGCTGGTGCTCTTCATGCCACTGCTCCCTGTTGGTTCTGCCCTTGTTTCCACCAGAGCATCGTAGTCCTCCTCTTCTTAGTCCCCTCTTCTCTATCTCTCTTTGCTGACTCTTACTTTTTGTGACTCTTTTTCTTTCCTGTCATAGTTTTTCCCTGTCCTAGTGAAGCCACTGACTAATGCTGTCATGCTCGATTTCCAGAGGCTAAGCCTCTGATGTTGACAGGTCACCTGAGTCACTGCTGAACCAAGACCAAGCACCAGCACCTCTTGATTGAAGAGGACAGCCCAGCCTCGACAGTAGATCCACAGCTTTGGGAGGCTCCTGACTGTGCAAAAACTTTATTAATCTGTTATGAACATCTAGATATGAACAGGGTTGAAATAATTATTCCCTGCCAAGTCCAAGAAGAGAAGTGCTGAAGGATTTGGTGATGTCTGCCTGAAGCACAGGTTGTGAGATGATACGCTCAGTGGGGGTGCAGTATTGGGGTGCTTTCAGTCTGAGCACAGTGTTGTTTCACTGTCACCCTTGGTTGAGGAGCTCACTTTGTGTCCTCTGCAACAGTGGGAGGTGGGATGTGATTGTTGAGCTGTAGCCATGATTTTTTTTAGCACAAATCCTGAGAAGTTTTAATGGCTGTAAGCTTGCAAAGGGATGGCTGGAAATGAAGTTACTGATTTCTGGGGGACTGAACTAAAATTGGTAGCATGTGGAATTTCAACTGGGATAATATCCTTCCAATGCCATGAGAATGAAAGTGGCGAAAATCAGTGCTAAAGGGTTTTTTAGCCTCTAAATGAACTGGGAAAGTGTGTGAGGAAATCTCGCAACTGTTTCTCACTCCTCTTTGTTTCTGGAGAAGCTCTTCAAGCCATTTAGCAACTTTAGTTTTTACATTTTACCCTAACAAAATATCTCCCAGCCCCTGCTTCTTACCAGTCACGTAACATCTGATGGCTGCTGTTCTCCAGAGCACACGGCCGCTGTAGGTAGGAACAGCTCACTCAGGTATTCCCCACTCGGAGAGGCTGGGGCTTTTGGAGCTCCTGCCATCAGAGGTGGAGCTGCAGCCACCACCCACAGGCACTGTGAGCCTTCACCTCTCCAGGAGGCTGGTGAAGTCTTTCCTGACCAGTTAAAGCCAAACTTCAGTAACAGAATCACAATAACTCAAAGGAGGTTAAGATTGCAAGATCGTCTTTATTAGAGTACACACAGCAATTCAGTGCATGAAAGAACTAGAAATAGTTGAAAAGCTAACTCAGTTAGCTAATTAATCACCACTAAGTGGATGAATCTACCTAAATTTTGTGTGGCCAAGAATTTTCTGTGCTTTAAGATAGTAATTTCCAGCAGTTCAGAGTGATTCAGTTTCAGTTCCTGTGTGTTGTCTGCTTTTTCTCATTTTGAAGATGCCATTGGAAGCACTTTCAGCACTATTTTCCATCTGCCAGCTTGTCTCTTTTGTCTACAATCATACAGAGACAAGAACAGCAATTACTTCAGCATAACACACATGAGACCATTCTGCAGTGGGCACTGGGCTGAATTTATGTCTTGTCTCTCATTCCCTTCTCTCAGAACTTCTCTTCTTCCTAGCATTGATTTAAATTATACATCACTGTTACAACACAGCTGACCTTTAAAAGCTCAAGGCAAGTTTTACTTGCATGTTCACACAACTCTCCTCTCAGCTCTCCTGAGCTGGCCAAGCTTAAATTTCTTGTATTCTTTCATGTGGGAGGATGATCAAACATTTTGTGCTTTACTTAACCTTTATGGTAGCATAGTATGAGATTTTTTCTCATGTCTCACATCTTTTAATGACTGATATTTTCTAAGTTCTAGCCAGAGTTGTCATTTGTTACTTATTTGGTTTTTTTCTGTGACACAAACCAGTGCAGCAGACCAGTCTCTAGAATGGACACAACCACCATAATGTTGGGTACTCCCTTTTAGAAAATAAGACTTCTTGGACTCCTAAAGTTTTTCTGAAAGAGAAAGTATTCTTACCAGTGGTTGCAGAGAGGGATCCAAACATGCTGTAGAACAAAGAGATCAGAGTTAAAAGGAGAGGTAGTACATCGAATGGTGTGTGAGATGAGAAACTATGAAAGCAAGTTCTCTCTCAATCAGCTACGTTTTGTATATAGTTAGAGAAGAGATTATCCTCTTCCTTTCCCTCTCAGCTCTGGAGAGGGAATTGTTGTAGGAAATTATTTTTAAACAACTGCAGTGGTAAAAGACAATTATGGAAAAGAAGGAATAGAGGAAATCAAAACCTTTCAACTCTTACCTAATTTTTTTATTCCAGGCTATGAAGTATTTTCCTCCGTGTGGCTGTATGGGAACCAACATGGGAGGTGTGCTCCCATGGGGGAGGTCCATTTGATGGCTCTCTGAAAATAGCTAGCCTATCTGCCTCCACTGCTCTTCAGAGTATTTTCTTCTGCACTGATTCCTATGAGGCAAGACCTATTTAACTGGTAGCAGGAAGTTTATGGGAATTTGGTGCTAATCCCTATATTCTGTAACACGACTTACTGCACAGTCTTTCCTGAATGTCAAGCAGCTAATGATCAGTTATCACTTTTATTTGTACTTCAGCTCTTGTGCTGCCCTTTGCTTAGAAACTCTCTGAAGTACTTGATGTAAATGGGAATTTTAACATTCCTGGCTCTACCGTGGTCCAGAAAAATGAATTTGTTAAGAATTTTAACAGACCAGAAGTATTTGAAGTTGTCTCTCCTGTGGTACTGCTGCCAGTGAGCACCACGGCCTGGTCCCTTGTGATGAGGCTAAGTGAGAAGGTTTTCTGCAGGGAGCTGTTACTTACTGGGACTCCTGGCCCTCCAGGAGCTGTCGGTAAGTGGCGATCTCTTGCTCCAGTCGAGTCTTGATATCCATGAGGAGCTTGTACTCGCCGTTCTGGCGCTCCATCTCAGCTCGGAGCTCAGCCAGCTGTGCCTCTAAGCTGCCGATCAGGCCCTGGATCTGCGCCAGCTGCGCCCCGTACCGCGCCTCCGTGTCCGCCAGCGTGCCCTCCAGCGCCGCTTTCTGCCAAGTGGGTGGGGTGGGAACCACAGAAGGGTTGGTGCCAGGTGCCAGACTCCTTGCAGGGAGGGGAATATGGACCCACTGCAGTGAGGGGGGTTCCTGCCGTGCAAGGTTTAACGTACCATGCTGAGCTGGGACTGAAGTTCTATTTCCAGCCCTTGGAGGGTGCGTCTCAGGTCGGTGACTTCGGACTTGCTGCTCTGCAGTTGTTCGGTGTTCACAGCTACTTCACGGTTCAGCTCTTCAGTCTGAAATATTACATGAGAAGTAAAGGGCCTCTAAGTAGAGGTCATAAGGCTTTCACAGCAGTTTTCTGAGAGTTTTAATAATTATTTTGTTTCTTTCATGGATTTTTTTTTGTTTGTATTTGTATAGTATGAAATTTTTTCTACCTTGTTGTGGAACCAGGCCTCAGCATCCTTCCTGTTCTTCTCAGCCATGTGTTCATACTGGTCTCTCATATCAGCAAGTATCTTGGTCAGGTCAATGCCTGGAGCAGAGTCCAGTTCAACATTGACTTGTCCAGCTACTTGTCCTCTCAGGGCACTCATTTCCTACATGGAGATGACAGACAAATGAGGGTACAATCATAAACTGAAAACATGTTGAACCTTCTGTTCTTTCTTCAAGGGCTAAGGTCTGACTGACTCCCCTTTAGTACTTGCAGGGGTATTTCAGGTTTCCCAATCTACACAGAAATCTTTTCTTCACTGTTGGGAGGCTTGGGGCAATCATGAGGGACTCCACATTTCCATGTGCTGTTTTTCTAATGTTGCTTTCAAATGTGTTTCTTGGGGTTTTTTTTACCTCCTCATGATTTTTCTTGAGGTAGGCCAGCTCCTCCTTCAAGTTTTCAATCTGCAGCTCCAGGTCAGTCCTGGCCAGGGTCAGCTCATCCAGGACCTTGCGCAGGCCGTTGATGTCGGCCTCCACGCTCATGCGAAGAGCTTGCTCTGTCTCAAACCTTTAAAAAGCAAAACGAAGCTATTCAGGTTAGCTGATTAAGACAGCCCACCATGAAACTTTTCATCACATGATTTATATGATGTAGAATTTTCCATGGTGCTTTCAGTAAATATAGAAAGGGCGGAACTGCAACAGCAGGATCATGCCGGTGTTCACTGAGATGTTTTATAGGCATTCCTTTTTTCACAGCCACTGCCCTTTGGGTCAAAAAGGATTTGTGCCTGTTCAAGAGACCTTTTTCCTTTCAGAAATTACTCACTTGGTTTTGAAGTCGTCAGCAGCCAGCCTGGCATTGTCAATCTGCAAGACTATCTTGGAGTTGTCAATAGTGGCATCAAGGATCTACAAACAATGAGAGTTCATTGCTGAGGCTGAAACAACTACATTATCATCTTTCCTGATCTGAAGATAAAAAAGTTAAGATTTCATCAATAGCTACACCACATAAAAGTGTATTTTATTTGGTCTTGGTAGGAAAGTATCAATGATCTGTAGCAAATCTGTAGCACTTATTTATTGCAGTACTCTTGCCATGATGGTCAGTTATGGGTAGGTCCCCTTGCTCTTGTCTGGCATATGAAGTGGCTGAGGCAAGGGACCTATTTCCTGGAGAGATGCAAAGGAAGCAAAGGCTGCAGACCCTCTTGGCAGAGTTTGTTCTCAGTAAGCATTTTCTTAACAGTGGAAAGTGATTACAAGGGCTGTATGATTTTAAATTAAATTACATGTTTGTGTTTCATAAACAAGTTGGGTGCATATTGCATTTGTATAGTCTTTTAACACATTTTTATGTCCTAGGATATCAAGGAGAGTTTATTGATTTTTCTAATGCATCATGAAAGCCTCTAAAGGAAATTTAGTTTATTTAGGCATAACCCGTGTTCATTTTTACCTACAAAACATACCTTTTTTTGCCTGCCACTTTTAAAACTCAAAACGTCATTCACAAAAACAGCTGGATTAACATTTTCTCTCTCCTAACTGAGAGGAGTAAAGGACAGGAGGGAAAAGTATGCTAGAAGGAGAAAATCTGATCGCCAGTCCTGCCCTTACTGGAGCTCAGAGTTTGAAATTGGTGGAGAATGTGAATGGGCTGAAGCAAGGAGGAAGAAAACTGTGTGGGAACGGTCATGAACTGCAAGCTGAGCTATGAAAACTAAACCTCAAGATTTCTTCCATTTATTTACATAGCTTAATCAGCTGCTACCTGTGTTTTATGGGTGTGTATTATCTCAAAGTAATCTGGTATCAGGTACCCATGGGCTATTGGGGCAAATCCTGCATTTATATCTGCAATTGGTTACTTCATGCCTGCTGTTTCCTTTTTCCATAAGCCAAGTGTTTCAGCACTCTATTTCAATTCCAACCTTAAGTAAGTGAAATGGGAAAGAAAAATAAATGTATGATGATTAAATCTCTAGCTGCTATCTCACATTTACAAAATAATACTTAACCAATTTTTATCTTACTGCTCAAGCAGTGTGTCAGTGCCTGTGGAGTTTTCCAAGCTACATGGCAGGTAGCAGGCTACAGAGATAGGCAGGTTGCTGTCATTTTTTTTTCTCTCTGTATATTTATCAGTATATATATGGTCATATATATATTAACTGGTCATATATGTGTATATGGCCAGCATGTGGTTTATATATGCGTGTGTGTGTATGTATATGCATTGTTAAAAGCAAACATTATCAGAGAATTAAGTACAATGGCATCTCTGATTCTTTGGTACCTTCTTTTGGCTAACATTTAAAAAAGCAGACAATTCCATACTGATACTTTTCTTTATCGACATCACCTGATCATTGCATATCAGTTTCATCATCCTCTCCTCTCAGAATGCAGTGCCTTCTGGGTGTTTTCCTAGTGAAGTTTTTCTCTTTGGGTTTTTATGCTTCCTTCTTAAGTGCAAATCTAAGATGATTTTTAATAAATATTAACACCTACCTTGTCTCGAAGATCTTCAATAGTCTTGTAATACAGACTGTAGTCCCGAGCTGGACCTGGTCCTTGTTTTTGGTACCAGTCTCGGATTTTAGTCTCAAGATCAGAGTTTGCCTCTTCCAGTGCACGCACTTTGTCCAGGTAGGAGGCAAGACGTTCGTTCAGGCTTTGCATGGTTGCCTTTTCATTTCCTGAGAGGAGGCCATCACTGCTACCCAGACCATAACCACTGCTAAAGCTGCTGCTGAAACTACTTCCATACCCACCACCCAGGCCACTTCCTAGGCCAGAAGAGACAAATCTAGCAGAAGAGACTGACACACTCCTGCCACCAGATCCCCCATGTATGCTTGGAGCCCTAAAGCCACCTGCACCGAAGCGGATTGTGGAGCCACCGGGTCCCCCTGCCACAGAAGAGGTAGTTTGCCTGAAGCTGTAAGTGGCCATAGTGAGAAATACCAAGGACCTAACACGAGCTGCAGATCACGCAGCTTGTGATCCTAGGGCAGGAGTGTGTGCTCTGGTCCCCCACCCCACCTCTTTTATGCCTGTGACAATGGGAGTTGTCTCCAGAATGTGTTATCTGAGACCCGTGGAATTTATCTGCCCTAAACCTTCTGCCAACACGGCAATTCCTCTTATTGGTCAGTTGCTATGAAATGGGCTGTGTTTCTTTCCCAAATACCTTCATGTACAGGAGCTGATTCCCTCCCCCTGGCCATTTCCTCTTGAAGCAAAAGGTGGGATTCAGAGGAGGCGTCACCCTGCCGAGGGAGAGCTCAGAGATCTCCTTGGAGTTCACCTCCGTGGGAACAAAGGGGCTGGGAGTGCCCAGCCCAGCCGCGCTGTGTCCGCAGCAAAGTCACACAATGACTTTCTTCATGTAATCTCAGGAAGGAGTTTTAAAAGAGTGAGCAAGTTAGTATGTGGTAGATTGATAACAGGGCTTGAAAGGAGCCCAAGTGGAGAACAATGTGTGGGCCTTGACAAAAGAGGTTCCCACTCCTCTCTTCTCCTTATTTCCCTTGAGAAAAAGTCTTCTTTCAGAAGTATAATTTTCACTGTTTCTTTCTTTCCTCTCAGTTCCATTTGTGCTGACAGCAGAAGAGAGGGTCTGACAGAGAACATGTGCTGTCCAAAAGAGTCTGGTTTTCTATAGAGACAAGAATCCTCTTCAAGGAACCATAGCTGTGTTTGTAGCAGAGATAAACATTAAACTTCCCTGAATACCTGGGGAGTGAGCAACACCGGAAACATCTGCCTAATTATACATTTAGTCCTTTCATTGCTACTGAAAGAGGGAAGTGAACAGAAGAAACATAATCCCTTTATCTTCTTATCTTTGAGACTGATGAAAATGAAAATTTCTAAAATGTGTAAGTCCTCTGCTATCCAGGATGCATTTTCAAAAGCAGCGTTGCTCTTTTTATTGCAAGCTCCTCCAGGAGCATCCGTAACATACAAGAAGATACATCTTTTCTTCCCTCCTCTTTCTTTCACTTGCCACCCATTACCCCCTCCAAAACTCTGGGACTCCCCAGAACTGCTTTAAAGCATGAAGGAGGGAGCTGGCAGCTTTCTGGGAGCAAATTCTGCCTGGGCAGAAACTCTGCCACCTACAAATGCTTCCGCTAAACAGAACCTTTGGAGCACCAGATGCATGCTGTGATGTTTTGGTGAGAAATCCATTTAATACCAAACCAAAGAATTAAAGATAAGCCAGATGAATAGCATACTCAGTGTGAGGGCCTGTCTAGTCCTTCTATACCAATAATAAATGCCTCAAGTATTTCAGACCACACGTTAGGGCTGTGCTCACTTTCTGCAAAGAGGAATGTCAAACTGCAGGGCAGCCATAGGGAGGGGGAAAGAACAAATATTCAAGCTGGCAGCTGGCCAAGGCACCTGTATCAACAGCCCCACTGGTCTGTGTCTAACCATGAAGCTGTATCAGAAAGCGGAATTCTCAGTGACTCAGGCACAGAATTCATCCCTTCACAGACAGTATGTGCTGTACATTCCCTGAGGGTGCAGCCCAGGGGCATCACAGCTGAGCTCCTGTCTTCCTGTAGAGACTGCTGCACTCACAAGGCTCTCCAGCTTGCACAGGAAAGCTGAACAGCCTTTCCTAGGAGACACAGAGGACATGTGTCTGCCAAAGACCCCATAGCTGTCCCTCCTGTAGATCTGAATGTCCTGTTCACCCTCAGTAGGAAAAACCTGCCCAGCAGGTAATAGTTCCAAGTCCTGTGAATAGGTGAAATAGCACCAGACAGAAAGCAAGCTGCAGAGGAACTGTTACGGTATTGTTGCTAAATATTAAGTCCATAGTCAGAGCATAAGGAATGTAAATCTGTGTGCTTTTCTTCACTGAACAGAAATGCAAGAGCCTAAAAGAACAAAACCCAATATATTCTGATTTCTCTCCTGCTCCAAGGAGAGAGGAACATCCTTCTCTCCTTCATCATTCCCTAGCTCCCATGGAAGGTCCTCAAAGCCGTGTATTTTGGAGTTTAGAAAAAAAAAAAAAAAAAGCACATTTATGATTCTGCATAATATTTATGATCCAATTAATGAAAATTGGGGTCTCGCAGGCTTCTTTGTTCCTCTTGAAACTCTCTGAAACCCTTGGGTAAAAGCAGCAATCGCCGTGCATTATCCTGTTAGAATGCTGATAATGTCCTGCAAGCAGGTTAGGTTTGCTTCAGTGTACGGGGAAGAATTTCCCAAAGAATGAACCATAATTCTTTCTGGCACTTTGGATGTGTATCTGAAAATGTCAGGAGAGGAAGAGCTTGGCAGACACTTTCAAATGAAGTAGCCGTTTAACCTTCCTGTAAGCTTCTAAGTTGAAAATCAGGGCCTTGCATGGCATTTTTACCAAAACTGCATACTAAGTTTCCCAAAAGGTTTTGATTTTCCTTTAACTTTACAAGTCTCTTTTACCTCAGCTGCTGCATGTGTTTGTTTTTGCTGAGACTCCCTTTAGGTGACAACATGTACTTTATATGCTTGAAAAAAATTTTGCTCAAGATGTGCTCTACCATTCTGTGTAGGTCTTTTTATCTCCCACTACAATCAACTTAATTTATTGTAGGGATAGCTTTTCCCTAAGGAAAATACAAGGAATGGCCAACAAAGGGAATTTCCTTTATTTGCAATTTATCTGAGGGTAAAGGAGGCAGCAAGTGAAGTCACCCAGCGGGCTGGTGGAGACAGCCACTGCCCAAGGTCCTGGCTGAGACCTGGTTCCGCTTCGCTTTTATCTACTCTGCTTTACTAATCACTATGCTTTGTAACATTGTTCATCTTGTTTCAGGATATTTTATTAAGTCTCTTGTAAACATCTTCTGCTCTCTTGAGTGACACTTCTCAGATCCTGCTAAATTTGCTTCCAAGCATTGATCATGCAATTACAAGTAAATTAACTCAGTGAACATTTTAACCTGCTTTATTGGTGTCTGCACTTGTGTCTGTGTATTTATTTGTGTCTGCACTCCACAGATGAGGAAAGTCAGGCTATTACTGTAATTTACCTTCTAAATCTTTAAGCATTTGTCCCTTCTGATAATTCTCCCTTTCTACATCTGCCTCCATCCTGTTTTGGATGTGCATTTTTGGCCTTCATCTCTTCTCTTGGTCATCTGAACTGGCCACCCTACCCAACTGATCATGTCATATGCCCTCTTAAAATCAAAACTTTTTGTGTTGTTCTCTCCTGTTGAGATCATAGGCATGAAGCATTTGAATCTTTTAAATTGAAATACAAAATATTATATTTTTTTCTTTAAACTTCTTTGTGGGAAGAACCAACAGTAAAAAGAACTGATCTGCAGCTGTTACTGAAATGACTGTGTTGGCTGTCTGCTTCAGATGCAATTCTTAGCTTTCTTGCTTTTATATCCCATCATTAATAATTTTTTTTTATCCTCTCAAACATCCCATTGTGGCATATTTACTGAATGTGCCAGCAGATTCAAAGACAAGAATGTTTACATGCTGCAAAGGCAGGTCCTAGCACGTGCACACACAGCTTTTAGCAGTTTAAAAAGAGGGTAAGAGCAGAGAGCACCACTGTCCGCTTGCCCAAAATTACTAGTTTTGTAAAGTAGAGGGAATGTGATTTAGTGAAATGTACGTGGGTGCCCTTTTTTCTACATTGGAAGAAATGAGAAATAAGTCATGTAAGGGTTCAGTTTTCAAAGAAATTTTGAGAGTAAGGCACAGGACAATCATTTGTATCCAGGGGTTAATTCTTTCATGGCATAAAAGAGACAAAGATTCAGTGATTCGAGCTGAATTGAAAGATACAGGTTCCTGTTGAGCTCCAGGCTTCTTTAGGGATATCGGGACATATAATTTATTTTCTTAATGTTTGTAATGTATATAATATTTTAATAGATTAATATGAGGAAAATATATAAAAGATGAAGTCCAGCACTTCGATAACTGAGAGCAATGTAAATACGAGGCAGGTACTTGAAACTGGATGTGGTGTGTACTTTTGCCAACACCTCAGTAGTGCCTCTGTTGCCCTAGCAACGTAAATAGCTTTTAACTCTTGACCTGTCTATCAATCCAGGACTACAATGATAATGCATATCTGGGGGTGAAGTACCTGAGATAGGAAAATAAATGGATTTTCTTCCAGAATTATTAAAAAATGTGTGGAAGAAAGGATCGGTTAGGACACCAAACCCTGATGAGTGAAAGATAAGTTACTGGATGTATTTTTACACTTCCTTTAAGTTGTATCTGGTTGGTAAATCTCAACAAGGTATGAATAGAGTTGGAAACTATTATTAAGATTCCAACATCCAACTGACAAGAGGATGCGTTCCAAAAGTCAGGTTTCTGCAGGCAGCAGCAATGAGCCCCTTAGAGGCAACTGCCAAAACCAAATAGATTAAACCCATCGGGGCCTCAGAGCAGCTGAGCTGCCTGCTGTGAGGCCAGCAGCTGCCCCGCCCTCCTGGGGCTGGAGGAGGCCTAGAACGATTCACAGGGCCTCTCCCCACAGGCCACGTGGAAAATTCCTGCTAAAAAAAATAAATTATCCCAGACTTTGTAGAATCAGAGTAGGTGGGTTTCATAGCACAGGGAGGGATGAGCTGTTTCATTCTGTGCATGTCTGTAAAACATTTGGAGAGCATATTTGTATCTGTACTGTTTATGTGCTTTTAAATTTGTATTTATAGGCATATATTTATATTTATTTACGTCTATATTATTATTTCTCTTCCTAATGTTATAAGAATATGTTCTCATCATAGTGGCAAGCCAGTTTGCCTATGGGCAGAGGTTTTACTGTGCAAGTAGTAAATAGATATTCTTCATCAAATCAGAAAACACGGAGCTCTCTTTGTAGCCTGCTTTCCTGATCCTACAGGTGGTTTCATACTGGTTTTTGCCTGAGATAAATTCTCAGAGGCTCCAGAGATCTGTTAGGCTCAGTGAGAAAACTGAACTCTCCATTGAGGGCAAGTCCTGCAGGCACTAGTTGTAAGAGCTCCTGCCAGGGAGGCGTTTGGAAAACAGCTTCATCTCCTGGCAACAATCAGCTCATAGGGAACAGGTTCTGCAACCCTGGTTGTGTCTGCTCAGCATGGCTGCACACCTTTAGGGAAGGAAAAGGGTTATTTCTAATTACTCCAACAGTTTGCTCCCTTTGAAAATAGTAGTTTATAGGCAAATGTCACACTATCTGTGTGGATCAGGTAGGTCACCTTCCTGGACAGTCCTGACCATCAGCTCTAGCTGAGAACCATAGCTTTGCTTTGGCCTCTGACACTTGTATTCAGCTTTAAATCTTCTTTTCATTAAACACTAAGGTCTGCACCAACTGTTCCACCACCAAAACAACTGACTGAAATACTTGCTGACTGCCTTTTGATTCTTCTCTAATGGATTCAGGTTTCATAACTGATAAAACCTGTAAGATTCTGGTGACATGATTTCTAACAGCATTTTCAACAGAAAGGAGTTGTCAGCATTTGTTTAAAATATTTGCTTGTATGTAATCACTAGGAACATTTTGGTACTGCCTTCGTTTGTGACAGTCTGACATGTGGTTGTGGCAAAGAACTGAACTGAGATTAGAAATGTATGAAAATGGTGATTGCCAAGGCAGTAGGTGCCTCTGATCCACAGTCGTGCTCCTGCTGCCAGGGCTGGGTGAGCACAGGAGTGTATGCCAGGGGAAAGGTGTTCCCTGCAGCCAGTCTTTGCAATGCATCTCTGAGCGTGGGCTCCTAACTAGTGGGTTATTAGGAGTAATTGCAGGGTGCATAAACTTCTCTTTAGGCAGTGCTAAAAAAGTGATGAAAGTCAGCTCTGGTGCGCCTGAAATGGTATGTTCACTGTCCCAGCCACGAGACAGCATTTGCCCTTAGGGTCTGTCACAGTGTGAGAATTCTAAAGAAATTTGGAAGTTTGTTGGCATTACCACTCCAAAATGTTATTACATGAAACTTAATAGAAATGTGTTACTTGAAACACAGAAAGAAAAGCTTTTCCTGCAAGAATGTTTGTACTTACTTAACTTGACTGCTAGTATTTCTCGTGATTATGGTAGGCTAGTAAATGTGAGACATGTCACAAAAGTAGCTTCCTGTCATCTGATTTCTTACCAGAAACAGTGAATGACAGGTTTTCTTTTTCATTCCTCAAGACAATGGTGGGGCCAAGAGGGAAGCCTGCCTTGCAGGGGCCGTCTGAAGTGCTGGGGCATGGCTCAGCAAAGCCATTTCCTTGTAGCCAGGAGTGCAAGAGACTTGGAAGGAGTGTGCACAGAGCTGCAGGGTTAGCAGCGAGGGGCTGTTGTACCTGTCCAGACCCAGCAGCTGCCTTTGCAAACAAAAACATTTGCTGCAAGTCCAGATCCCCCATGTCCATGGTGGTCATGATCCAGCATGAAGCCCCGCAGAGAATTCAGTCCACTGATTTCTGGTTCTTGTTTTGTGTTCTTGTCTATACAGCTGTTTCCCCCCTCTCATCTTCCCCCTTGCTGAAAATGTTATATTGTGTGGTGGAAATTCTTTATTTTCAGCATTATGAAACTTAAACACACCCAAAGATGATAATGCACAGCACCACCAGTTGCCTTTGGAAACAGTCACAGTACAAACTGTTGGTATCTCCACAGTCCCCCCTACAGGCCTGGTTTTTAAACACATTCGGTTGCACCGCATTCTTGGTACAATTCTTGCCTTCACTTGGTAGTACCTGCCTCCCTGTCTGTCTGTCTGTGTGTCTGTGGCAGCCGCTGTTGATACTAAATGAATACTAAATGACAAAAAAACTTCAGTGCTAGTGAAACGTGTGCAAGAATAATCCCAGAGGTTTTTATTTAATCTGAATTTGCTGATTTCAGATGGAATTGCCTAAAAGCATTCAGGCAGAATTATGTGAAACAAATGCTTCATTGCTTTTTCTTCACTGTCCTTCGTGATGAATTAATTGCTAACCTTTTGCTGTCTGTTAATTCAGTTTGTTACCCCATGTGGTATCACAATGTCACCCCTGTGAAAAATGTATCTGTTTCATTATTATTTAAGCTGTTCTGGCCTTGGCTTAACCATTACCAAGTTCGAAGGCTTGAATTTAGTGTTGAGACAGTTTTGAGCCATTTCTGTCACAAATGCTATTGTGTGTTTTCTGGCCTGGCCGCTGGAGGCTGTGCCAAGCACCCGCTGTGCGGGGTCCGGAAAATCCGTCCCTGGAGCCGAGCTCTGGGACTCGGTTGTGCTGGGTGGTTGGCCAGAGGAACACAAAATAGTTTCTCTGACTTGTTTATTTTTTCTGCTGTGCTGAGAATTCAGCATTGGATTGTAACATGGAGCCAATTTGAGGCCTTTTAAAATCAGTCATTGGTAGCAAAAAAGATGATCCTGTGCCTGACCTGCAAACCAAAATGCAAGTGCAAAGCTGCTTGACGGAACCAAAACTGTTGGTGATGTATTTGCTGTTCAGAGAACAATGAGGGCCTGTGAGACCCACCCTGCTTTTTTACAGGCACAGCTGAATCACTCACTGGGCATGTGGCAGACCCTGTTCAGCTGCTTTCTCAGCCCATGGCAAATCAGAGGCTCAAATACAGATTTGTAAGTTTTAAATGCATGAGACATTTCTCCATTTTTAATTCCTCTCTTTATTGTGTTACGTGGAGCGGAGCAGTTCTAGTAAGAAGGACTGAACCTTGCCCCCACCCCTCCATCCCAGAGACCTGTGCAGCTGTGCAGCTACAGTCTTGTGAAATAAAAGACCTGAACCCAGATCTTCCGACATGTCAGGAGGAGTAATCCTAACACTTGAACTTTGTGTTATAAGGAGAACTTCTTTGCGTACTCATCACTCGTTTCCTGATCTAATCCCTTGCTTTAGTTGAACAAGATTAGATAGAGCCCTAATCTAAAAGGGGAGAGAGTGCTGCCTGAATGTGGCTGATTTCTCATTCAGTGACCTGAAGGAAAATGTTTTTGATTTGCCAAAATTTTCATGATGTGTTAGGGTTAATTATTGTTTCAGGTCAGCTGCTGAACTAGCAAATGGGCTACGTGCACATCCCTTGCAATCTCTGACAAAGAGTTTCACCGCCCATCCCTGTAGGTGTCACTCGAGTTCATGTGAACACATTGGTCCATCTCCAGTCATCTTCTGATGAAGTGAGGATGAACAATTCTCTTTGGGGCCATATCATATAAAATACCTAACCTTAGCTTTTCTGTGAAGGTGTATCTCGTTTGTTCCACCTTAATTTAAATACAATATTAATATACCAAATAGGTTGTTGGACACGGTTTCCTTTGCATTGCAGAAAGTTTTATTAGATGCATTATCAGCTGAAAGTAGATAACCAGTTGCACGCAGAGAAGTGTAGGTAGATACAGTGATTGCAGGTGAACAATATAAAAAGGAAGCAGCAGATAATTTCAGGAGAGTGCTGGGAATTATTCATCCTGACTTTGTAAGCAACATTTGCAGAGCAACCTGGGCAGGCACACGGGGTTTGCTGTGGGTGTCACTGCGCTGCGGGCCGGGCTGCTCAGGGGTAGATCAGGGAGGATCGATCTTAACACACTCTTGATTGCCCTGTGGAATGAAGGAAGAAAGCATTACTCTGATGGGGAAATCAAGAGTCTCTTGCAGCACTGATCTTTCAGAAGTGCCCATTATTTAAACGTCCATTGGTGTTAGCAAAAGTGTGGGAAAGGGCTTAGCCTGTTTCTGTAACTGAAGCTGACACCTTGAAATTAAGAGATTTGACTGTGAATGGTTTAATCCCTGTTCAGTTGCAAATGTGAAAGTCATAACACAAGAAATAGTATTAACAGAAAAAGACATCAAACACAAAACATGTTAGTCACAGGGACAGGATAAAAGAGGATTCTCTTTGGAAGATGTTTCTTACCTGTCTTGTCACCAGATGAACCATGAGAGTAGGAAGTAGAAGAATAAGAGTGGGAGGTTAATCCCCCACCTTGGAGAGCTCCTTGAGATGTTCTGTGCAAGAAAAAGGGTTTTAATGAAGACAATGATAAATGCATTCATAGAGAGGCATGCTGTGATATAATATGCAGTGCATGTCACAGTTTGGCTTGGCCTGTGCCTTGCAAACTTTTCTTTATATATATTTTTTTATTTCCTTCCCTTCAGCTGTGTTTTCTTAGAAAGTTGTAGATTCATAAATAGAAAAAAAAAATTAAAAGTGTAATTCTTCTACTCTCACAGTCCAGCTGTGATTGCCCATCTGCTGACTGAAGGCAGTGTAGTACACTTCAGGTGTACATGGAGATTAATGAAATTCATTCTACACAAACAGGCAAAGAGGAACTGATTAATGCAAGTATTCAGGAGTTATGAGCTCTATGTTTCTCTCTGTGTTTGATGTGCTTATTACATTGATGATACAAACATTTCAATGCAAATGCTGACAAAAAAATCTGCTGCATTTAGATTTCAACTGTGAACTTGGAAAACATTCAAGTCCCCAAACAAGTCCCAATAGAGAAAAGATTGTCACTGAGATTATTCCGTTATTTGCAACCAGAATACATACATGTCCTGCTGTCCCTCCTGCAGCAGGGCCCGGTACTGAGCAATCTCCTGCTCCAGGCGGGTCTTGATGCCCAGGAGCATCTTGTACTCCTGGTTCTGACTCTCCATCTCACAGCGGATACTGGCCAGCTCCTCCTCCACAGAGTTAATCTGCCCTTGGATTTGTTGCAGCAGGAAGCCGTAGCGGGAATCCGTTTCTGCCAGAGAGTTCTCCAGAGAGGTTTTCTGGAAGTGGAAGTGCAGGAGCTCAGGGCCAGAGCTCTCGCCGTCCCTGCCCAAGGCGGGAGTTTGCCTCTGGGGGAGGGAAGGGCCCCAACCCCTGCCCCACGTACTGTGCTGAGCTGCGCCTGCAGTTCGATCTCCAGGTTCTGCATTTCACGTCTCAGTTCCGTGAGCTGGTGGCTGCTGGTCTGGATGTCCTGGCTGCTGGAGGTGACCTGGCGGTTGACTTCTTCAATCTGCAGGAGCCAAGCCCCAAACACACAGTTTGTGAGTGAGAAAATCCCGTGAGGATCAGGTGTGCTGACTGAGAGCTGAGATAGCCAGGCAGCCTGTCCCTCTCATCCCGACCTCATGGAGGACAGCCTAGTCATTGCTCCATGGATCCTGAAGTTCCACCCAGGTCTGTGTATCAGCCCTGGCCTGCTTCCCTTCTGCCACTGCAGTCATCCCGCAGCACTTCCTCCTTCCCATTCCCCAGCTGTGGAAGGGAGGTGCAGGTGAGCAGCCTTCCCCTTTCAGCCGAGGGCATTGCATGGCCAGTGCCAGGGTGTCTGGGCTTCCCCACAGAAGGAGACTCCGCTTGGCGCGTCACTACGTACCTTGACTTCGTACCACTGCTCCACCTCTCTGCGGTTCTTCTCAATGATCTGCTCGTATTCGTTTCTCAGGTCGTTCAGTACCTTTGTCAAGTCTTCTCCAGGGGCAGCATTGACCTCCACACTCACGTCGCCACCAGTTTGAGACTGCAGCATCCTGATCTCCTGCAGAGAGTCCCAAGAGAGAAACAAAGAGCAAGGTCATTTCTGGTGTGGGGACAGTGGGTAAAGCAACGTGAAGGCACAAAGGAATGACAGTCAGTGGACACAAGGCTGAGTTGACTGGATGTGTGTCTTTGGGAACCCTGAACAATCAAAGCACTATCTATGGTTTTACCTTTCTTTTTGGATCATACCTCATCATGGTTTTTCTTAAGAGCGATCAGCTCATCCTTCAGGGACTCTAGCTCCGATTCCAGTGAAGATCGAGTGCAAGTGAGCTCATCCAGAAGATTTCTCAAGCCATTAATATCAGCCTCCACAGTCTGACGGATGACCAGCTCATTCTCATACCTGCACCACAGAGAAGAGAGACAGAGAAATGGGGATATGAGATTATGATGGTCAATACCTAGCTCAGTATCCCAATAAAACATGAAGACTCAGTAACACCACTCTGGGAAGTGCTGCCTTGTCTGCTGTGGTTATGAGGAAGATTTGAAAGACATGTAAGGTTCACCAGAGGTACTCACTTCATTCTGAAGTCATCAGCAGTCATCTTGCTGTTATCGATGTCCAGAAGCAGTCTGTTATTGTCCACAGTGGCAGAAATGATCTGTAAAAGGGAAGGTGGAGAGGAGTCTTTTTGTGTTCAAGACACCTTGCACAATGTGAAAGAAGACCCAAAGCTTTGTGAGAGCTTTGTGGTGGCTCTTGGAATTGTGTCCTGCAGTAATGCTGGGGCCATAAGCTAATGTTCCAAATGTACTTGTCAAGAAAACTTTGGATAGCACAGTCATCCTCCCACATCCTTACTGTTTACTTCTTTTGCACTAGTTAGAGAAGGTTCTCCATGTGTCCCGAGGAACATGTTCAGCCCTTTTCCTGCAATGGGCTTTTTCCCAGTTGGTTTACTCTGTTTTCTTGATACCAGTGTAAGCTGATTGTGAGGGAAGGCCTTGGACCTTCCAGCTGGCACATGGAGGAGAGTGCAGAGACAAAGGGAGTTCAGCTCTCGCAGTCCAGGTGCTTTGGCTCTGCACTGCATCCAGCTGAAGTGAGTGGGAGCAGAGGGAAGGAATGAAAACCACATAAGCCTGGTTTGGAGCCACCTGGACAACGTGGGATTTCAGTTGCATGTGCCAGCATGATTGGGGCTGGTGGAGCACTCCTTGGTGCCTCAGCCCATGTCCCAGAGCACATCCCTTTCACTTGTGGGGTGGTGTGGGGCTTTGCTCACCCAAGAGACGGGAGGTTTCTGCCTGTGGTAGCACCAGCAAGGCCACTCAGTAGCTCCGTCCCAGCCCTCAGAGCCAGTGCCAGAGTGAAGGAGGACATCCTTGCAAGTGGGAGTAGTGCGTGGGAGACAGAGGCAAGCTATCTGGGGCTGCCCTACCTGGTTCTGGAGTTGTTCGATGGTCTGGTAGTAGGAGGTGTAGTCCTTGGAGACGCTGGGAGCTTGTTTCCTGTACCACTCCCGGATGTGGTGCTCCAGCTGAGCATTTTCTTCTTCCAGCTGTCGCACCTTGTCCAGGTACGCAGCCAGGCGGTCATTGAGGTTCTGCATGGTGACCTTCTCATTGCCACTCAGAAGGACATCCCCCCCGGCAACAAGGCCTCCTGCAAAGCCACCACCAAAGCCACCAGCAAGGCTGCCTGCGCTCATGCCCCCTCCGTAGCCCATGCTGCACGCTGCCCCACCGTAGCTTCCACCACCCACCACCGAGGAGGCGTAGCGCCTGCAGGAGACAGAGGAGCTCCTGCTGCCACTGCCGCCACCACAGACACCTCCACCTCCACCGCTCCTGAAGGAGGTACTGGAAGTTCTCTTGATGCTGCAGCTCATGGTGGAAGCAACCAGATGTCCAGCCCCAGACGCAAAGCCCCTGCACAGCTCGATAGAGCAAACCAGACTGCAGCCTGCTGGCCTGGCTGGTGGCTCTTTATAGCGTGCGGGGTGGGTGTCACCTGCCAGGCAGTCCAGCTTCCCATGAAGTTTCCCAGCCCCAGTGCTCATGCCAAAAATGATGTGCTAAGGGGAATTTCTTTTGGGGCTTGGGACAGCCCTCCCCACAGGTGTTGTGTTTGCATGCTGATTCACATAAAGCCTGCACTATAATTTCGGGTGGGTGGCTGTGTGTTAGATTTTGTTTCAGATACCATGCTGCTGGCTACTTAGTGAGTGAGACTCATTTTAGTAGTTCCTCTTTGTTCTTTGTAGCAATTTTTCATTCTGAAAACAGGTGATGAAAGCACCGTCTGGTTTTAATTTCTGAGTTGGTGAAATATGAACTCAGGTACCCTGTGCTTGAATTTTGTTGCATTTTGCCTCTGAAATGCCAGTAAAATTACACTCTAAGAATTTTGAGCCTTCCCTACAAAGAAGGCTCCGTGTGTGTACTGCCTCTCGGAGTGGTCAGTAGTGAATCTCAGTAGAATAACCTCTAAACAGGCAATGCCGTCTCTGTTTTCACCAAACTCTTGCTCTGTCCCTTCCAAGTAATAATCCCAAGTTTTGCACAGAGCAGTGGACACATAGTGATGTCATTTTAAAGTTGTGGTTTTAATTTTGTGCTAATTTCCAGTCACTCAAAGATAATTTAAACTGAAATAGATGTGTAGAATCTATAAGGCATCACTGACTCTGTCTTGGGAGAGGAGGGCTAAAGGATTCAGCTTTTCAACTTAGCAAAATGGAGGCTAAGGTGATTATCACCTTGCTCTCGAGGAAGGTGCTACCAGGGCTGTTTGAAACAAAGTACAATCCTGTTGACCACACAGGAAAGGGCATAATCTGGTTTTGAGTGTGTTTAGGCTGGAAACTAAGGACAGCTTTTTATCTATGGGAGGCGAAAGGGTCTGGAAAGTGCTTCCATTGCAGCATCTGTGGATGAAAAAGAGGGACAGTTTTGAGACTGACCTTGATCAACTGATGGTAGGGATTTTATCCTGTAGTAGTGTCAGCTGTGATGACCCTTTAGATCTCCCTTGCCTTCTACCTTTGGTCTCTCTAACAGTGCTGCACAATTGCAGTATTTCTGTAAGAGAACAGCATGTGATGAACCCTTCTTTGGAAATGAAATTTTGCCTTTACATCACTTCTGAAAAACAGAAATTTTAAGCCTGAAAGACAAGGGGCCTCTTTACGTGATAGTTAAACTCTGATGAGAATTCATCTCCCTTTGGAAGTAAAAAATTTCCACTTGATTGCACTGTTATTTTACTCCTTTACCATCCTGCTTCTGCACAACTTGCAGTTTTCTCTGCAAGCCGTGTAGCCACCAGGGATTATGAGAGCCACCAACGTTAGTATGGCATGGCTGACTGGAGAGTCACTGAAAGCCTTTTACCCGCTTTCTTGATACCCACATTTTCATAGACATGCTGAAGATAATGTAATACTTTGATCTTCATAATTATGATTGTTCTTTTATTGGTAGCTCTCTAATTACCTGCACGTCAGAACCAGTTGCTTTGCATATGTTACTGAGACTGAGTCATCATTATTAAAAAATAAAAATTATTTTCTCACAGGGTGTGATTCCTTACTCATGTTTTCCTCATTAGGTTGTTGAAATTCACCTTTCTTCTTCCCTATGAGATGTTTATTGCTGATTGGCATTAATGCCAGAGGTGTTGATTTTATACCTCCTTCTCATCTGTGTTGCATCATAACATGTAACCCAACAATTTCAAACATTTCCCAATGCTGTAATTTTATCCCATCAACAGGTACCTTTTCACTGTCTCTCTGTCCTACTCTTTTAATAGCTGAATCTACTCTCCTCACTGCTGTAGCTCCGTCACAAAAACTTTAGACTCTATTCTGTAACTCATGGTTATTTCCATGTCTCCTGTGCATTTTTGGTCCACCATCCTGTGGACACAGCCCTTTGGCCTGAGATGTCTCTTGTGAGGCAATTTGAACGTATGGGTTTACTTCACAAGCCAGAAGAGCCAGAGCTCTTAAAGTGCCATTAACATTCATAACCCTTGTGATGGCAGAAAAAGGTCAGGCATTTTCTATTGTAGAGGGTATAGAGGCTTCTCAGCTGTTTGAAGAGACTGTTAGAGCTTTGAAATCATGTCTTCCCCTGAAGACTTTTTGCTCACAATGCACCATATGAACCTCTGTAAATCAGAAACGTTTGTTTGAAGTTACGGAGTTTTGAAGCCTTCCCAAGTGCTGTTTGCCCACTGGTGAAGTTGGATGCAAAGCCACAGATACTCTCAGTTGGCAAAAGAACCCAAAGCAGTCAGTGGTTTTCTCAGAAGTTGTGATTCCATTACTGGGGATATGTCTTTAGTCACACAAGAGGGAGAGGACAACCTCAGAAAAAATTACTGGTAAGTAATTGCTCTACAGCAAATGAGTCAACTGTGGTCTTGGTAAGCAGATTGCTACACCCTGAGTTTCCCCAGAAACTCCAGCTGTTTATTCCCCATCACCCTGCAGCATCACTCACTGTGTGGTGCTTCAGTTTGTCCACAGGTGATTGGTTCCCACAGCACCAGATTCTGTTCTTACTTTTCTCTTATGTGGCTCCCTGGGAGGGATCCTTATACCTTGCCCATGTGTGGACCTACAGAGAATCCTAACAATGTGAGCTATTTGAATTCTACAGTCTAAGTTGTTATTCCATAGTCCTTCCTACCACTGAAAACGGAGAAGTTTATCAGTAATTCCCAAGAGAAATTAAGCTGTTCCAGGAGCGCCATCCTTGCCTCTTCGCTTTGCCTCTACCTGCTGGGGTGATGTATTCCACAAAGACCTCACACTCAGAGTAGTTGAGAAATGGGGAAAGACACGCAGCTCTGATGTTCCCTTGAGTTCTCTGGATGTAGAGGGCTGTATTTTGATCTTTCTGATACTTCTCTGTGCTTCTGGAAGATTAGAAGGAAGCAAAACAACCTTTCAGTGCTTATTTATATTCACCAACTGCAGTTCAAGTTTCCATAATCCTGCCTCAAAAAAGTATCTTCTGAAGCTGCTTTGGCTGTGTTAAGTACAGCTGGGATGTGAATGATTTCTGCCAGCCTTTGAGATGAAAGTCATGCTTGCATTGGCTTTGCATCCCTTTCTCTACTGTTAAGACCTGAAATGAGCTGGTTTTCCTTTGGAGAAGGGCTTTTGTTCATACAAATTCCTGATGTCAGACTGAAAAAAGCCAGTTTGGAAACTCAGCTTTTCAATGTGAATAGAAGGTGTCTCTTTGTGCACACAGGCTGCAGTTACCATGCAGTGATGGCAGAGCCAAGCCCCACGATTAGCCTCAACAGTACTTGTAAGCTGTTCATGAGAAAACCTTTTATGTCATTACCCTAAGAGAACATACCCTCAGTCTTAAACAAAACTGCAAATACCAGAGACCAGATTGGCTAGAAAAGGGAACAACAGGCACTTGTAACTGAATGAAATCTGGCTGCTTTTGTGACTCTGATCTACAGTTTTAGATTGAAAATGAGCTTTACTGGCATCTTCAGAAAGCAAAATATGTATAAATCAGCTGTTATAATTTAGTATTGCCCTCTCATCTCCAATTTTACTGCATATTTTATCTTCTTAAGGAGAAAAACCTGTATTTGGTTAGTTAGCTTGGTAAACACCTGCTTGGAGTTTGTTAAATTAAATTACCAGACACGTTTTTATTTGCATTGCAGAAGTAAAGTTTTATTAGAGGCAGAGTTATCAGCAGAATTTAACCCCTTTACCAATTGATAAAGACAAGTTGAGTAAGAGAAGCACTACAAAGTGAAAGAAGAGGTGTGGGGGCAGGTGCCCAGGCTCTCTGTCCTTCCAAGTTGTTTTGGCTCTGCCAGTGCTGCTGCAGGAGGGTTGGTACATGCTCAGTGTGTCCCAGTCGGAGGATACTGGTGTCACTGCTGTTGCTCCAGCACACTCCTGACTGTAAAGACAGAGCAAATAATTGCTTCAGGGGGAAATCTGGTCTTTCCTGCTAAACGGAATTCATACACCAAACATGTCAGCAAGAGAGCAGCTGGAGAAGCTCAGAGGCTCCAGGCATCTTCTCAGAACTCTTATTATTTTAACTCCAAAGAGCAAAGCATATCCCATCCTGTAAAGCTGATAATCTGTGTTTTATATTTAGCAGGAGGTTGGGGCAACACTTAGTATATTTTACTCCCTGATTCCTCCATGACAGAGTTAATGAGATTCTCTCACTCCTGGACTACTGGACCTGAGAATCGTGGACAGTAAAAAACACAACACAACACTTTTTTTCTGACAAAATATATTCTAGTCATTAAGACAGATGTAACCCACTTGTAAACATATCCTTACAAAGTGTTGTATTACCTGTCACATCATCACACTGGGAATGAGATTAGGAAGTAGAAGAGTATGCATGGGAGGATTTTCCACCTTGGAAAGCTCCTTGAGAGGCACTGTAAAAAAAGAGGAATTAATTCACAAAAAAATCCCTAAGCAGTAGACATTCAATCAAAAAGATGTTGATGTAGCTCCAGGGACAAGAGCTCCCTATTAGCAAGTGAATACACAAGGACTTATTTTTGTTAACTTGCTGTAATATGGAACACATACACAATGTCCTGGTGTCCCTCCTGCAGCAGGGCCCGGTACTGAGCGATCTCCTGCTCCAGGCGGGTCTTGATGCCCAGGAGCATCTTGTACTCCTGGTTCTGACTCTCCATCTCACAGCGGATACTGGCCAGCTCCTCCTCCACAGAGTTAATCTGCCCTTGGATTTGTTGCAGCAGGAAGCCGTAGCGGGAATCCGTTTCTGCCAGAGAGTTCTCCAGAGAGGTTTTCTGGAAGTGGAAGTGCAGGAGCTCAGGGCCAGAGCTCTCGCCGTCCCTGCCCAAGGCGGGAGTTTGCCTCTGGGGGAGGGAAGGGCCCCAACCCCTGCCCCACGTACTGTGCTGAGCTGCGCCTGCAGTTCGATCTCCAGGTTCTGCATTTCACGTCTCAGTTCCGTGAGCTGGTGGCTGCTGGTCTGGATGTCCTGGCTGCTGGAGGTGACCTGGCGGTTGACTTCTTCAATCTGCAGGAGCCAAGCCCCAAACACACAGTTTGTGAGTGAGAAAATCCCGTGAGGATCAGGTGTGCTGACTGAGAGCTGAGATAGCCAGGCAGCCTGTCCCTCTCATCCCGACCTCATGGAGGACAGCCTAGTCATTGCTCCATGGATCCTGAAGTTCCACCCAGGTCTGTGTATCAGCCCTGGCCTGCTTCCCTCTGCCACTGCAGTCATCCTGCAGCACTTCCTCCTTCCCATTCCCCAGCTGTGGAAGGGAGGTGCAGGTGAGCAGCCTCCCCCTTTCAGCCGAGGGCGTTGCATGGCCAGTGCCAGGGTGTCTGGGCTTCCCCACAGAAGGAGACTCCGCTTGGCGCGTCACTACGTACCTTGACTTCGTACCACTGCTCCACCTCTCTGCGGTTCTTCTCAATGATCTGCTCGTATTCGTTTCTCAGGTCGTTCAGTACCTTTGTCAAGTCTTCTCCAGGGGCAGCATTGACCTCCACACTCACGTCGCCACCAGTTTGAGACTGCAGCATCCTGATCTCCTGCAGAGAGTCCCAAGAGAGAAACAAAGAGCAAGGTCATTTCTGGTGTGGGGACAGTGGGTAAAGCAACGTGATGGCACAAAGGAATGACAGTCAGTGGACACAAGGCTGAGTTGACTGGATGTGTGTCTTTGGGAACCCTGAACAATCAAAGCACTATCTATGGTTTTACCTTTCTGTTTGGATCATACCTCATCATGGTTTTTCTTAAGAGCGATCAGCTCATCCTTCAGGGACTCTAGCTCCGATTCCAGTGAAGATCTAACCAGGGTCAAGTCATCCAGAAGATTTCTCAAGCCATTAATATCAGCCTCCACAGTCTGACGGATGACCAGCTCATTCTCATACCTGCACCACAGAGAAGAGAGACAGAGAAATGGGGATATGAGATTATGATGGTCAATACCTAGCTCAGTATCCCAATAAAACATGAAGACTCAGTAACACCACTCTGGGAAGTGCTGCCTTGTCTGCTGTGGTTATGAGGAAGATTTGAAAGACATGTAAGGTTCACCAGAGGTACTCACTTCATTCTGAAGTCATCAGCAGTCATCTTGCTGTTATCGATGTCCAGAAGCAGTCTGTTATTGTCCACAGTGGCAGAAATGATCTGTAAAAGGGAAGGTGGAGAGGAGTCTTTTTGTGTTCAAGACACCTTGCACAATGTGAAAGAAGACCCAAAGCTTTGTGAGAGCTTTGTGGTGGCTCTTGGAATTGTGTCCTGCAGTAATGCTGGGGCCATAAGCTAATGTTCCAAATGTACTTGTCAAGAAAACTTTGGATAGCACAGTCATCCTCCCACATCCTTACTGTTTACTTCTTTTGCACTAGTTAGAGAAGGTTCTCCATGTGTCCCGAGGAACATGTTCAGCCCTTTTCCTGCAATGGGCTTTTTCCCAGTTGGTTTACTCTGTTTTCTTGATACCAGTGTAAGCTGATTGTGAGGGAAGGCCTTGGACCTTCCAGCTGGCACATGGAGGAGAGTGCAGAGACAAAGGGAGTTCAGCTCTCGCAGTCCAGGTGCTTTGGCTCTGCACTGCATCCAGCTGAAGTGAGTGGGAGCAGAGGGAAGGAATGAAAACCACATAAGCCTGGTTTGGAGCCACCTGGACAACGTGGGATTTCAGTTGTATGTGCCAGCATGATTGGGGCTGGTGGAGCACTCCTTGGTGCCTCAGCCCATGTCCCAGAGCACATCCCTTTCACTTGTGGGGTGGTGTGGGGCTTTGCTCACCCAAGAGACGGGAGGTTTCTGCCTGTGGTAGCACCAGCAAGGCCACTCAGTAGCTCCGTCCCAGCCCTCAGAGCCAGTGCCAGAGTGAAGGAGGACATCCTTGCAAGTGGGAGTAGTGCGTGGGAGACAGAGGCAAGCTATCTGGGGCTGCCCTACCTGGTTCTGGAGTTGTTCGATGGTCTGGTAGTAGGAGGTGTAGTCCTTGGAGACGCTGGGAGCTTGTTTCCTGTACCACTCCCGGATGTGGTGCTCCAGCTGAGCATTTTCTTCTTCCAGCTGTCGCACCTTGTCCAGGTACGCAGCCAGGCGGTCATTGAGGTTCTGCATGGTGACCTTCTCATTGCCACTCAGAAGGACATCCCCCCCGGCAACAAGGCCTCCTGCAAAGCCACCACCAAAGCCACCAGCAAGGCTGCCTGCGCTCATGCCCCCTCCGTAGCCCATGCTGCACGCTGCCCCACCGTAGCTTCCACCACCCACCACCGAGGAGGCGTAGCGCCTGCAGGAGACAGAGGAGCTCCTGCTGCCACTGCCGCCACCACAGACACCTCCACCTCCACCGCTCCTGAAGGAGGTACTGGAAGTTCTCTTGATGCTGCAGCTCATGGTGGAAGCAACCAGATGTCCAGCCCCAGACGCAAAGCCCCTGCACAGCTCGATAGAGCAAACCAGACTGCAGCCTGCTGGCCTGGCTGGTGGCTCTTTATAGCGTGCGGGGTGGGTGTCACCTGCCAGGCAGTCCAGCTTCCCATGAAGTTTCCCAGCCCCAGTGCTCATGCCAAAAATGATGTGCTAAGGGAATTTTGTCTGAGGTACGAAACAGGCATTACCATCTCCTTCAAGTATGTCTGTGTTGATTCACACAAAACCTGCACTATAATTTTCTGTGGGTGGCTCTTTGTTGGCTGTATTGTTGGATAATATAATATCTCACTGCTTCTCTTCAACTGACAATGTATAACTAGGAATAGGTGTTCATGAAGATTCCACCTTGGCTGTCTGTCTCCTTCAGTCTTCTCTGTCATGAAACTCAGTATTTCAGCTCTTGCCTTCCTCCTGTGATGCCAAGTAGTGATCTGTAGGACCAGCAGCCTCCAAGGGACTCTTCAGTCCTTAATTTATTTGAAATTTACACTTGCTATTTAGAAATCTGTTTTTATTTACTGAAAGCAATTACTACATTTTTAAAAGGCATTTCCAGCTCTGTTATTGAATTGAACTTTACTCTGAATTTTTTACTCCCCTCGCTGCTTATATTGCGTTAGGTCCTGCTGGTATTTAACTTCTGAAAGTGTAGGGTGGTGATTGCATTCATTTTTCTTGTTGAACAAAACTGAATGATGGCCACAGAAGTAGTATTTTGCAAGGGAAAATATATTAAATATTTTCATATCAAACAAACTTTATTTTAGCTGTTTTAAATGGACTCAGAGGAAATTAAGAGGAGAAATGTTCAATATTTCACATCTTCAAAATAATATTAAAACCAGCTATTTCTCAGCATTTGTCCTTGAGTTGTATAATGCAGTAAAAAATAAATTTGATTAAATGGTACTGGGCCAAAGATTAGATCTGAAATGTTATAATAATTACCTGAATTTGTTGCAAGGAGTTTGCCAATGATGAGAGAAAATCTTGCAACAAAAAATACAGAGTAAGGAACAGTTGTGTATTTTTTTCCACTGCGTCTGCAATATGGGATGTTCAGTGAGTTCTTTTTTCCATCTTTACTGATCAGCCATGAAACTGAGAAAAGCCTTGAAGAGAAACAAAGGTTTCCAGCTCCTACAGAAGAGTCATTTGTCTTGTGCAAGCTAAGCACAAGGAGCTGGTGAAACCTGCTGGGAATCACACCCTCTAGGATACTATCCAGTGCACATGCAAAAGTCTTTTCTATACCTTTTCCACCATTTCCTGAATCTTTTCCAGCTCTCTCATGTTATTTGTGAGACAAGGTCACCGAAGTCACAGCACTGAAATTGCAGCCCAGGGTATCCGTGTGCCCTAGACTGATATAGTGGAATTAATGACGTTCTTTGATCTTCTGTATATTGAACAGAGAATCATCTCTGTGGCCACAACCTTCCAGGGGACCCAGCCTTGTGCCTCGAGCTGTTTTATCTTTAATCCGTGGTGCCATCTCCTCTTGCACACAAACTACATTTTCTTGGGCAGATTATTCACCACTAGAGGCCACTTCCTGAGCACAGCCCTGTGCCAGCACCCGAGCCTGCAAGTCCATGTGCAGCTGGAATGCACCCTTCCTGGGTGCTGCCTCGGGGTCCTTTGACCCAGGATACTCTCCCTGCCTTTGGAGCTCAGGCTTTTTTTAATACTAGCATCTCTATACACATACATTGCTGTTGGCATTAACATTTTATAGAGGAGAACTTTGTAAGGATCCTGTGAATTATATTTCCTTTTAACTTCTTTTTCTTGTCTGTTCAAAACCTGATCCCTAGTCTGTGCATTTCCAGTTTAAACTGATGAATATCAGTTAAGATTTTGTGAGTCACAAATGGAAACTTTCATTTTACAATCATGACTCTGTAGTAATTTGTGTTTCTTTGTGTCGGGCCTGGGTGGGCACTTAATTGATGCCAACTTCATTAGTGTTCATGTAGTGCTGTGATGCTGCACTCTGCTCCAGGCTGAAATTCAGCTGCTATCAGCTCTCAGAGCTCAGCTCCACAAGAGCATCTGGCATGTTATAAAAAACAACAGCACAGTCCAGGATGCTCCACAGCCCTGTATGCTCAGAAGTTGTGCCTTAACTCTAAATTTGACTATCAGCCGTTTTATGTATCATGGGCTTTTCTGCCTGGGGACATGTGTTGGCAGGGCTTTGTGTTTTCTTTTTAAGTGTGTACACCTACAGAATGGAAGAAAACCAACAGACAGGATCCTTGTTGCATCAGACAGAAATGAAGTTTTATTAGCAACCTTTTCCTGGTACAGAATGACCCAAGTGACAAAAAGGTTGAATCTGCAAAGCAAGTAGCTCAGGTGCCAGTGACTGAAGCCACCAGGCTTTGGGGCAGAGGTGCACAGGGCAGGGGTTCCATCTGAGAGCTCTGACAGGCCTTTTGGGTCAATGGCATCAGCGAGGCTGAGGAACTGTTAAGAGCATCTGTCTTTTCTTGGCAGCATGGGGAATGTAGAGGATTTGGGCCAATTTCTTTTTGAAAGGTCTTGTGCTGTAGGATCCTCAATGTATGTCCTTAGTCAAATGATTTTCTTCCATACCCTGTGCAAAAACAAAGCAAGCATTCATTTCCTCAGTACCAGCACTCAATCTCTGAGGCACCAGCATTAGCAGACAGAAAAGATAATGTCGTAAGTGACCATGGGCATTCCAAAAGCATGCAGGAAAACTTGAGCTGGTACAAAAGCACTGGGAGTTCTGCAAAGAATGGGAAAGGTGAAAAAACAGCAGAGGGTTTAACCACATGATTAGCTGATGGTACCCATGAAACTGAATAGAAATTGTGTTTTTTTTAAGCCGAGTTGATCCTTTGCACACAAGTAGGAAAGAATTTTTAATAAAAGTAAATCTAACACTTTCCAGAAACTTTAGTTTATCCTTGGGATTGTTTAGCTCCAGAAGAGTATGTGGATGTAGTGTATAAATTAGCAAGGGTGGGGCTGAGAGAACATTGTGTCCATACAGCAATTCTCACCTTGGCTTTCACCACCGCTCCTGCAGGACTGAGACTGGGAAGATGAAGAGTAGGAGTGGGAACTGCTGATGCCTCCTGAGGTCCTTCCTCCTCCTCCAATACTACTGCATCCACCACCACTTCCCCCTCCCATTCCTCCTCCGCTACTTCCTCCTCCCATTCCTCCTCCGCTACTTCCTCCTCCCATTCCTCCTCCCATTCCTCCTCCCATTCCTCCTCCCATTCCACTGCCAGAGGAAATACTACCACCTCCATATCCACCACTCATGCTACCACCTCCTCCTCTTCCTCCTCCAGAGGAATAGCCACCACCTCCCATTCTACCACCTCCCATGCCTCCTCCTATTCCTCCTCCTGGGATTCTGCAAAGAGAGAGAAAGGAAAAATAAAGTTAATCAAATGCATTTTTTATCTCAGAAGGAAATCTATCTACAGAAGCTGCATGGGAGCCTGCACTGCTCTTGTCTGTACTATTTAGAACCTAGCACAGATCAGCGTGACAACGGATGCAGAGCCAAAACTCAGCCTCCCTTTCAATTTCAGCTTGAATGCATTCAGTGGGAAATTTGCTTTTCCCAAATTCTGCTCAGATGTTTCTTGCAAGATTTAGCATTGCTGCTTTATCAGTGTGCAGTGTCACTGTGCTCCAAACTGGAGAGGCAGAAAATGAAGCTTTAGCTGTTCTTGCAGCTAAAGAAAGAACCACTTACAAGGCAGGACCAAGCTCAGTGCTAAAGGGAAACCAAAGTAGCTTAAAATTTCAGAGAATTGTACACTGAGGCTTTTATGAAGGTTTGGATAACTATGGTCATTTTTCTGTTTACAGTCATTTCCAAGGTGATTTCTCTCCATTCAGTTCCTGGTCTTTTCAGGAACCAGGGTCATGGTAGGGCTCTGGTCCTGGGTATCCCTGTCCAGCTCCAAAAGAGGTAGTTTAGAATTTTTCCTCATGTGATTTGTATACTGAACTGGTTTGCCAAGAAATGAGTAGCACCTCAAACCTGGGAGGCAACTGCTCTAGACAGCTGAATTATCCTCAGTTCAGTCCAAAATTTGTTTGGCAAATCTAGACTGTTATTTCCTGTCCTTGTGACTAATGCAGCAGCCCTGGGCTCCACAGAGCTGTTCTTTCAGCAGTTTACATACACAAGGTCCTGCTGTCCCTCCTCCAGCAGGGCCCGGTACTGAGCGATCTCCTGCTCCAGGCGGGTCTTGATGCCCAGGAGCATCTTGTATTCCTCATTCTGACTCTCCATCTCGCAGCGGATACTGGCCAGCTCCTCCTCCAAGGGGCCAATCATGGCCTGGATCTGCTGCAGCTGCATGTTATAGCGACGCTCCGTGTCCTCCAGGTTGGATTGCAAAGAGTCTACCTGCAAATGGAAAACAAAATACAGTGTTTATGAAAATATGGTGAGTTTAACTAATTTTTGTGGGAAAACTGGAGATCTTCACAAACCAGGAAAGAGCATATCTTTGCAGATAAGTAATCTAGTATCCCATTCTTAACGGAGGATTTCTGGGTGTATCCATTCTAGTGGCACACACAGCCTCTGTGTCTGGTGAAGCAGAGGCAGATACCTTTACTTACCATACTGATTTGTGACTGCAGCTCAATTTCCAGGCTTTGATATTCACGTCTCAGCTCAGAGATCTGTTGGTTGCTTGATTGTATCTCCTGGCCGCTTGAGTGGACTTGTTGATTAACTTCTTCCATCTGAAGAAATTCACATACAAAATTGAGGCATTTTGGATAATAAGAAAACATTATGAGGTTATCGTAAAAGCCTGGAGAATGCAGTTCGTAAGAATGAGGGAAGATGTCGTGACTGAATTCCCCACATGCCACTCTAACTCCCTGAGGAATTCACCTTGCCACTGCAGGTCCGTTTCTACAGGCTTTACCACATACCCTTAATACTCCAGGACTGACCTGTTACTCTAAACTGCTTGAAGTCATTTAAAGTGAATGTCCCTTCAATAATACTTGGTAAGTTCACTTCCCTCTGCTGGATGTAAATAGGTCCAGTTCTTTGTGAAAGATTTAGTAACCAAAACCTCCAGTGCTTTACCTTGGTTTCATACCAGCTTTCCACCTCTCTCCGGTTGTTCTCAATAAGCCGTTCATATTCAACACGCATTTCATTTAATTTTTCCATCAAGTTAATGCCAGGAGTAGCATTGACCTCCACACTGACATCACCACTAGATTGTGATTGCAGTCCTTTCATTTCCTGAAAAAAAAAAAAACACCACAAAAAATCCCACCAGGTTCTGAAAGGGTAAAGGTGAAGAGAAATGTCATCACTTCAAATACAGGCAAAGAGAGGGACACAAATCTTCACACAGCCCAGTTGCTCCTGCAAAGGTGCCCTCATCTCACCTTGTCATGAGAGGGAATAATTCTGCCATTCCTAAAGCAAACCTTGCAGTGACCAGTAGCCAGGCACCACACACACATTGACCCTGACATTTTCTCCTTGAGGTCATAAGGAATTTGATGCACCTTGCTCTTTGTGAAAATCCTTTTATGGATTTTTTTTATCCATGAGAAAAATAGTTGCAGGTAGTATAAATATTTTCTTTTGAGTCCTCCATATATTCTATCCAATTTTCCTTCCATGAGTTCATCAACAAAACCATGCATTGGACTGAAAGCCATGCATTTCACTGGTCTCTTTCTGCTACATGTTGACTTAGCTGTGTTTTTACATCAGCTGCAGCAGTGATGGATGCTACATACCCCTAAAAATAAAGCCAGATGGTATCATGAGATGATGAAAGCCAGTGGCCAAAATCTGGTTACTGTTAGTGGAAGAAATCCCCATGAAATTCTCTGAGTGTTGAGTTTTTGTTAGTTATTATTTTAAAGTATGGAGAAACTTACTTCTTCGTGGTTCTTCCTGAGATAGATCAATTCCTCTTTTAGAGATTCAAACTGTGTCTCCAAGTCAGATTTGGACAGAGTCAGTTGATCCAAAAGTGGACGTAATCCATTAATATCACTTGCCACACTCTGGTGGAGAGTGTATTCAGTTTCATACCTGAATGACAGACAGGAAAGGTGGTACAAGTGCTGCCAGACTTTTGTCATCCTGATTGTGACCAGTTCCCATCAGTACATTTTTGGTCTTTAATCCCATCACTTAATTCTTAAAAGAAGGGACCTAATTTTCTTTCCATCTCAAATAGGTTTGTTTAAGTAGAATTTATCTCTGTGACATTTATATGCTGAGGAGTACTCTTACAGCTCTACACGCAAGGGTGGAGAAACTGAAAATGTACTACTTTAAATAGCACACTTCAGTAACTTGCCTGGAGAAAAATAACAGTGAAAGGCTAACAAAGTCTTTTTCAGAATGCTTTTCCCAACGGTTTTATATTCTGTCATTGAGCCAGGAGGCTGCAGCATCTATGAAGAAAAACTGGCAAGATGAACTCATGGAGGGTGAAGGGAGGCAAGATGGACTGAGATGGGAAGGGGAAGACTCACTTCAATCTGAAGTCATCCACAGTCATTCTGGTGTTGTCAATGTCAAGGAGGATCTTGTTCAGTTCCACGTTTGCACCAACAATCTGAAAGGGAGAGGGCAGATCTTATTTGCTCAGATGTCTTTTCAGTCCAACATGCAGGCAGAGGGAAGAGATCCCTGTGCAGAAACACCTTTCAGAACAGCTCTGTGGTCATGTCAAGCCTAACTAGTCCTGCAGGAGCTAGAGAGGAGAGTTTATTGTCCAGCTAAAAGAAAGTGTCTTTGCTATGAATTTTGGTTTACAAATATCCATTAAAAACATAATACTTTTTGGAAAGAATAACAAAATAATCTCCGCATGTTCCAGAAACAGTGAGAGAACATAACTACCATTGCATTTGGCAGCAACCATAATCCTCTAGGAGATATGGAGCTATTAAATTGTTGATGGTTGGAATGAGACTAAATGCATGCTGGCTCCTCCTCTGTACTCACAAAAAGATGTAGTTAGTGTGGCCACCAGCAGCACAACACAAGTAAGCAGTAATTACATCTCCTGTGGAAGAGAGCATGGAACAAACAAGAGCACGGAGCACTGGACAGGTCCCCCAGGGGGTGCACCAGTAAAGATGTGCCATTGACCTGTGCCACAGGCAGGTGTGCCCCAGCACACACGTGGCCCACAGCAGAGAAGAGCTGGCCAGGCTGTGTCACCTCCTGCCTGTGTCCTGGCTACAGCAAAGGAGAGGACGTGTTGCCCCAAAGAGGGGAGCGTTGCTGCAGGAGGGAATGCCCTTCAAATGAGAATCTGTTCAGATTTAAGTAAATCACATCATACCTGGTTCTGCAGCTCTTCAATTGTTCTGTAATAATGGCTGTAGTCTCTGGTACCAGTGGGACCTTGATTTTTATACCACTCCCTGATCAGGTGTTCAAGGTGAGAATTTTCCTCCTCCAAGTGTCGGACTTTATCCAAGTATGAAGCCAGGCGATCATTAAGGTTCTGCATGGTCAGCTTTTCATTTGTGGAGAGCAAGCCACCATCTTCACCAAACCCCATTCCACCAAAACCACCTCCACCATAGCCACCACCACCAAAGCTGCCACCACCAAAGCCACCACTACCCCCAAAGCCACTAAATCCACTGTATCCACCACTGCCAAAACTACCTCCACCCATGCCAGCTCCATAACCACATCCCATTCCCCCAAAACCACCCCCACCTGATCCAAATCCTCCTCCCATACTTCCACAGCTCATTCCTCCTCCATAACTCCCACCACTCATCCTCCCACCGAAGCTACTGTGGCTAATCCTTCCACAGCTGCCGCTGCTAAAGCCCCCTCCATAGCTGCTCCTGGAAGCTCCTCCACCAAAGCTTCTCCCAGAAAAGCCTCCACTTCCCCCAGAAGAGGTGTATTTTCTGGTGGACACTGAGGAATATCCACCAGACTTCCGTACTCCAGAGCTGCCACCCCCTCCACCACCACCCCCACTGCTAATTCTAATGGTGCTAGATGAAGACTTAGTGCCACAGCTCATAGTGACAGCAGGTGAGAGTCTAACCGCAATCCCAAATTTAGGTGCACAGCCTGATAAGATTCAGGACTGTACATTTTCATCCCCAGCTCTCTCTATTTATACTTCTGACTGTGGGTGTCACCATCAGGGAGTTTCCTTCTCCCAGGGCATTTACCAATCTTGTTGTTTGTGCCAAGAATAATTTGCTGAACAATATTTTTGTGCTGTTATCTCAGGCAATCTAGCCCATTGGTGGGTTTGTGGTGTTTGCTTAAGACCGAACCTTTCATTTCTTCTGGGTGGCAGGCTGGCCATTTAGCTTTTTCTGGAATGGGATCTTCTGCCTCGTGCAGCCTGGAGCTGCTTTACGGTGGAAAAGTCACTTTGCACAGGATCTTGTTGAAATCATATATACCTGATGGAGCTCTACAGAGAAATTTTGTGCTCAGTTCCTCCCTAAAAGAAAAAAGATAAATCCCAAATCTCTCATGTTAGGCTGTGCATTTATTTCTTCAATTATGAATCTGCTTTCTTTGCTAAGGTTTCTGTAGCTGCTGTTACCAGACTGTTATTCTGTTTTGCTCTTTCATATTTTGTGAATTTAAGATCTTCTACAGTGCTGATGTCTTCTTGCTAAAAGTAACAGTGCAAGAGTTTTATTAAAATACTGTATTGTGTGTCTGTTTAGATTGTCCAACTTGTGTATCCCTGCCATCACTCAGAGAGTATCTTTATTTATATGAGAAGTCTGTTTCAAGCAAAAAATCCTTCCTTTGTGAAGGAGGTGATAGGACAGCACACTAGACTGTGAAGTCTGGATTTTTTTTCACCTAAGAGCTGTTAATCTAAAATAATAGGAAGATTAAGGATACTTTATTTGTGTTACAAAGTCAATTGTAGCACAATTAGAAGCTGTAGTATTGCAGACAATGACCTATAATCTACCTTTCCTTGTTTAATATAAAGCTGCTCATTCTCTCTGTTATTACTGTGCCATATATCACAGGTGATAGAGTAATTAAATATACAGCTCTTAATGCAGAGATCCTTGAAAATCTAGAGTCGTATCCTGGGAGAAAAGCTGAAAGGCTTTTTACACAAATCAGTTGAAATTAGACTGTTAAGACCACAAAAGAAAAATTAGTAAGTGTGTTTGGGCCAGCAGCGCCAGCTGAGCCTGATTCCACCTGTCACCTACAAAACCACACTTACGTTTTTATGTGTTGTCTTTGTCCTCACTCAAAACTCAATATTCTTGTTCAAATGCAGAATCTCATTTCCTCAGCATCCACTTAGCTCAGCTCTTGCACTGCCAGCTTTTATGAGAAATGTACATCTTATTTTTGACACAGGAGAGATTCCCTTCATGCAGACAGCAAGTCCTGCTGCTTCACTGCAAAAAGAGCAAAGCTGTCATCATTTGGGGTCTTGCTGCAGATGGACCCCAGCAAGTTGCTGGGGTCTGTTGCCTTGGATGAAGGTGTGCAGTTCTGCAGTGAGAGTTCTGTGCTGTTACTGAAATGTCTTCATTGCCCTTCCTCCTCTCAGACTGGTTACTGATCCTCTAATGCCTCTAGGGTATCTGTGAAATTTAGCAATCTCCCCCTAAACCTCCGGTGCAGGGAATGAAGAAGGGCACACCAAGGAACTTTCTTGTTGTCTGCTGCCCTTTCCTCAGCATCACCACCAAGGCCTCTGGTAGGTGACAATGCAGTGCAGGCCTTGCCTCCCAAAGGTGACTTTGTTTTGCAAGCTGATTGTGTGTTGCTGCTGGTTCTCACACTGCTGCCAGTCTCCATGGGTATGATCCTTTTACAAACTGTATTTCTGCCTCTTCGTTTATGGTCTTTTCTACATGAAATTAAGGATTATTCAACATTTTCTGATAGAATCCATTGTCCTGTCCTTTGCACTGTGCTTTTGCCAGCATTGCTTTATTGGTGCTTATGCAATCCCTTTCAAAAGCTCTCTGATTTTATCTCACTTTTTGATATACTCCATGGTTAGAAGATGATGAAAGATTTCAAGTAGCTTGACGATGTGGTAATTTCTCCTTGGTTCACAGCTGGAGGATGGTAGTGGCACCTCAGCAGCATAAACAGTTTCTGGGCTTTGGCCTGTCCTCCTGTTGGTGCTGAAAGATGTAGTTTACTATATGCAAAATGTTTTTTTTCTTTTTAGTGTTGTTTTGCCTTTCTAAGCTTACTTAAAGAGCCTTCACAAATTTTCATTTTCTGGTGCTTTCCACTGAAGTATGATAAGGATGATGTAAAGTTTATAATTTAAGGAATTACCTAAAAGGAACCTGCCATTTTAGGACCTTTTCTCATCTCTTTCCTATCTGTGATGCATAGTTTGAACATTAATGTCTGTGTGTTGACAGAGCTGCACAGATCAGAGCAGAGCAAGGAGATCCCACCACAGCTTCCAGCACTGCTCACCCTGCAGAGCAGCTGGATGTTTTCACACGGTGACACCTTCTTGTTAAGCTCAGCACACACCACATTTCAAGTGCAGCTGACATTCTTTCACTCTCTTGCTCTGTTATTGTTTTCCTTTTAATCAGGCCTCTGTGATAGCAATCAGAGAAGCAATGCCTGGCATGAGAATCAAGACAAACTGTGAGCAGTTCATGCTGCTGAATCGCTGAGCAAAAGTGGGAGACTTTTACAACAGGCTGGAGCTGCTGCTTTCAGAAAAGGCAGTGAGAAAATGTATTCTCACTCTTGGGGCTGTGCACTGAAAAATAAGACATTTCCCTTTCAATCAAAATCATTCTGATGCCATGCCTCAGGCAAGTGCCAGAGTTTATGCTTTTGGTCTATTTAATAACATTTTTGCATTGCTCTTACCAGAAATTTCTGTGAGAAAGAGGATTCTCCTAGGAGTCTGTGCTTGCTGTTCATTCCTATTGCATCTAATAATGTTCTACCGCAGTAATTTCCAAAGGAGTTTAGATTAGATTTATCAAGGCAGCAGGGAGCTTCCCCTCAAAGTTTAAAATCTCTGACACTCTCATAGTGCACTGTTGTGCAGGATGACTTTGTGCAGGTGAGCTTATGGAAGAAATGCCTGTTGCTCAGATCCTGAACATGTACATGGGCTTTTTGGCAGTTGGATGTAGCAGCCCTGGGTCAGGGCTTTTGTACCCTCCAGCTTCTTACTCAAGAAGTAAGATTTAGTGAATATAATAATTCAGGTTGGTTAAATACCTACTGACCCAGGATCTGGGAATCAGAGCTTTGGAATTCAGCCAAAGTGCAGCTAAATCCTGTCTGTGACTGCTGCCTTTGGGGACCTGGCCCCTGCTTGGTTGGCCACACAAAATCTTTATTATAAAAAATCTCCAACACTTTAGGCAATGGCTGCCTGAGCAACCTGTGTTACCCTTGATAAAAGTGAAGAAAAACCACAGAAACCATTCACGCTGAGATGGGCTCTAGGGAGATTTGCTGGTTCCTTCCTCCCCCCAACACGCCAGTGAGATGGCAAACTGCTCTACTGATTGTGTAGCCTGTGAGTATAGCCTGGGTAGCATTTGAAAATTAATTGGGCTGACAATTAATGCTAAACAAAAAAGAGAGCAGGAGAAGAAAGACACAGACAGTTTTGAAATTACATCTCTGCCTTCAAATGGACAAATGGATTTCTCTGGGAATACTGAAGCCAAACAGGAGTGTGTGTACACATTTATTTTTGCCTAAGGCTGTTCTGAAGGTCTTGTTCCAACAGGCACCACAATATTCTTCTCAGAGCACTAGCAGGAACACTAGATAAGTATCCGAATTGCAACATTTTATGCTTATAAAATTAAAGCTTATTAGGCTGGTTAATGCCTAACCAACTGCATGCAAACAGAAAGTGCAGGGTTCTCCTCACAACTCTTGATATCACTGAAGTTCCACTTCAAGCCCTAAGCTTTGACACCTGACACTACAATATTTGTATTTCTTACTCCTGCTTTCCAGTTTTGGGTTTCTAGCTCTGTTCCTCCACATTATTTTTTTCCATCATTATTATTATTACAAGTCTGTTCTCTCAGTGAGCAGGTGCCAGTGATAACCTAGATGCAGATTTTGTAGGTACAAAATGAAAAAACAAGGAAAGAATGCTTAAACTGGTGCTTTATCCCAGGGTATGGTAAGAAACCATCTAAATCCAGGCTTCTTATTGTCTGTAATGAGCACTAATGCCATGATTAAGTAGGCATTTTTTTAAGTTTGGTGGTGGTTTGGATTTATTTTGTCACATACTATAACATGTAGCAAATTTAATGATGAAGCCTATTTCCATTATAGATGCCAACTGATTCTGTGCAAGGAACATGGTGAGAACACCTGGTAAAGAAAGGCAGAGATTGTAGGTAAGGGAGAAGACAGGACAGTCAATGCTGAGTATTAAATGTAGTAATAATAATGTTATATTATTTATCATAATTGTTCAAAATTTTTACTTATTTCTGCCTGTGATTCTAACAGAGCAGTGTGAGCACTGAAAGCAGCAGCAGAGCTGCTCAGCACAGGACAACACTCCGTGTCCTCCTGCCTGCTGCGTGTCCCATGGGGCTCGTCCCTCCCACACAGCCCTGAGCTGCCATATTGCCCTGGGGTTTCTCCTTCCCACACTTCCGCCTCTCCAAGTTTCATTCTGCTTTGCTCTCACAGGGACTTGTTTCCGTGGAATTTCTTCTGCAAGGTTATATGCATAGGTGCTGGATCTTTAGACCACTGGCAGTAAAAATACTAAAAGTAAGTTGTATTTTTTGAAAGAAGGACAGGGATCAAGGGGTCTCAGTAGTCCTCAGAACTGCCAGGATGGTGCAGAGCAGCAGGCTCCAGCATAGCCAGGCTTCTCCTCCAACAAAGGGTATCTGACCTCCTTCACAGCCTCCTGGGTGTTGCTGTCAGGGCAGAGGTCATGTGCTGGCCTGTAAATCCCTCTAGAAAAGCCAGGAAGCAGGCACCCAGCAGAAACATTTCTGGGGTTCACTTGGCAGGGTCATTAAGGAAATATGAGAAGCAGGGCTCCTGTGTTGGGAGTCTTCTTTAATTTGGGCTGTTAGCTTAGTATCCTGAACAGACAGGTCTAAGAAAGCAAGAGTGTCAAAGTAGCAGAGCAATCAGAGGAGGCAGGTTGAGGGGACAGCTGCTGATGTGGAGACAAGTGTGCTTTGATGCTGCCAGGGTTTCAAAAACGAAGTAGGTGATTTTGCAGCAGGAGGGAGGTGGGTGTCCCTGAAAACATTATCAACACTAGCAAGTCAGGTCAGGAACATCAGTGTGTGTTTAGACATAAAGCAGTTCCTCTTGGACATCAGCCAGTTCCTCGGACCCCCATAAAGACACTGGTCAGAAAAAAAAAATATCTAAAGTTTTTTCTCTTCAAATACTAATCCCATTGGCTGAGAGCCTGGCATGAGGCAATGCAGTGAATCACTGGCACAGATCTGCCGAGCACTTGGGCATTCAGGATTCCAGTTCCCACAGTCTCCCACTCACTCTGTGTTTCTCAACCTTCTCCTGTGGGTGATGCCTTCTTCAGAGTGGAGAAAACAGGACTCCGGAGTGTAAAACAAGGGACAACAAGAGCAGCGCTCCCACCTGGTTCCCTTTGTGTTGAAGCCGAGTCTAGAAATGCAAAGGATACAGAGGGCATTAGGGCACAGGTGTCATGCTGACCCTGCTGAGTTATTTTCAAGTGAAATTCCTTCCAGCAGTTCAGCCCACAGTTCTGCTCACACCAACCCCACACCTCCATCAGCCTCAGCAGAAATGAGCAGCACTGGGAGGACAGACCAGGAGAGTGGGCAGGGCAAGCCCTCCCACAGCAGAGAGGAGGGAAAGCTGCCATCATGGAAACCAAGAGTTCAGCCTCTGTCTTTTAGGGCATCTGCAGTCTTGTTACTGCGAGCAGTCCCTCTGCTCTTAGGCAACCCTTAGAGTTGCTTTCGGAATCTTTTCTCTTGGATATAAATTTTCTCTATCAACCTACCACTGGATTTTGACAAATCATGTCCTAAATAGCACTAATTTACCAGTCTGCTTTGCAGAATGTGTGCCTGCCCATACCTAGAGGTGAGAAATGCCCTGAAGCGAAAATACATTGACGAGGCCAGGAGCTGCACAGCCACCAGGCAGCAGGGCCTAACCCCCCCAGAAGAGGGTTCTGATCCATGAAACTTGCCTGTGGATTCCTCCTTCTGTAAGACCATATGGCTCATACTCCAGCTTTATGAATTTATTTACAGCACAGATAACTGCTGCCACAGAGTAGGGATATCCTGTTACTGAACTTGTACCCACTCGTTATCCAATGTCTTCCCAAACATGGAGCACTCAAAATGTGCTCATCTTTGATAATTAATTGCACATGATTCAAATTCTGTTCAGGGGTGTTTTGGCACTGGGAGCTGAGAATTTCCATCTTTGAATTCCATGAGAAAAGTTTCATTATGCATTTTAGTGACCACCTAAGAAAACTTTTCAAGAGGCTTTCTAGGGAATAGTCAGTTCCTTAAACTCACCCTCCCTGACAGAAGTCAAGAGCAGAAAAGAGAAGGGGTTTTGACTTAGTTTTCCCATTGAAGGGACCACCAGAACATTGTACCTGTTCTGTATTCTTCAAAGTTTGTCTCAGTCTCAAATGGACAATATGCTGCTGCAAACTTTTGGGGTTTCTGCATAATCTGAGATGTTGTTGTGTATTCCACAGGTAGGGCTTGATATTTGTAACTGATTCAAACAAAAATGTCCACTAAAGGAAGTTGCTCTGAGACGTGGCTTTCAGGTTGCATCAGAGAGAAGCAAAGGTTTATTAGCATTTTTTTAGTAGGTTGTTTTCCCACAAGAATACCAATCACGGTAGAGATTAACTCAGGTAACAGTGATTAGGCACAGAAATTCAGATGGAAGCAGCAGGCAGGCCATCCAGAGAGCTCTGGTGAGCCCTACAGGGACAGCGTTGAGTAGCTTGGCCAAGGGTTTGCTCTGGCTCGAGCAGCACCTGATGCACTGGGGATGGGCTTGGTCCAAGGGCTCAGTGGGAAGGTCCTGCAGGGGAAGGTGCCGGTTTTGCCAGTCACTCCTCAGACTTCCTAAAACTCCCTGCTGAAAGATGAAGGAAAGCAAGAATTTCTTTGAAGTGTTACCTCGTTCGGCATTTTTAACCTTTTGGTTACTCACAGACTGTGCAAGTTCTCAGTGGTCTAGATTGTTTCCCAGGCTTTCTGGAAAGGTTAGAACAGTGTCAGACTTAACACTTGTTCAAGCATGTGTGTTTGCAGCTTTAGCATGTTAAATATAAATGGACCTACTTCAATTCTCAACTGACTGTAATAGCAGAAATGAAATACAGATTAACTTAGAATCTGTATTTATGTATGTGTGGGTATTTACATCAAACTTCTGTAAGATAAAGGTGGATGGCACAGAGCAGAATCTTACCTACCAAGCATTAGTACTCACAGGACTGTTTCAAGTCAGCCACGATGTTTGATCAAAGGAGAAAATGTATATGGGGGAGTTTGAAAATCCAATTAATTTAAAAAGACTAGATCTCACCTACACCAAATCTTACAAAAAATTCTTAGTCATTACAAAACTCCTGCCTTTGTTTTCAGCATCAAGAGAGTCTTGTAGTGCCCTTCCTTTCTATACTGATGCTTCAGGCCTTCTGGTTGTAGCAAATGCTGCCATGACCAACTGTGGTGGAAACCAACGTGTTTGTGAGACAGACTGCGTCTTTGACTGAGGTCACTCCCTACCACTTCCTGTATAAGAAGGAATATGTGGAAGCCTCAAAGCAGGATCAGTATCCATCTTTTGAAAAAAAAAAGAATCAGAAGTGGAAGAGAACCTTTCTAAAAATACAACTTCCTGTTCATTTTCAGCATTTTCAGGCATTTGTCTGAGATGCTGCCAGGTCCTGGAGCCTTACCTGATCTCATTGTTTTTATGGCTTCAGACACTTCCTCCATTGTTGCTCCTCTTTCCAGTGTTTTATTCCCTTCCAGGCAGAGCCTCATGTTTTCAGCAGCTCCTGGAACCACAGCCATGAAATCAGACATGGAGAAGATCTTGTGGTCACTCCCCATCTTTTGCTATTTCTGGATTTTGCTGATTAGATTTTAAACATCTTGAGTGTTCCAGCTATTTTACCCTGGTTTACCTCTTTTCCCCCCCTTAGTATCAGTTACATCCCAACACTTGGCTTCATTCCAAAACTACTGACTTCTCTAGTTCCCTTTGGACTGGGCAGTATTTTTCCTTTCCCCCCTTCATTTCCTCTTTCTACACATCTTTTGACACAGCTCTTTATAATATCCTCTTTGTTCAAGTCCCTTGTGAAGAAACCACCGTGTTTGTATGTTGCTGTGTAAGAACAAAGGTCAGAGTGGACCTAAAACACAACTGGGAAAAACAGAACAGATGTCTCCAGATTTCCAAATAAGGAAGGAACTTGTCTTAACCTTTCCTGCTATTCAGAGAGAAAAGTGAATAGAGGATGTTCTCTTTTATTCTGTTTTTTACCTTGGCTTTCACAAGAGTTGCCAGACTGGGACTGGGAAGATGAAGAGCGGGAGAGGCAGGATTTGCCCCCTCCTCCTCCACCACTGCCACCTCCTCCACCTGAAGTTTTACCAGAGGTTCCCCCTCCTGTTCTTCCTTCGCTCCCTCCTCCTCCACCTCCAGAAGGGGAAGTTCTTCCATGACCTCCAGTTTTTCCTCCACTGCTTCCTCCACCTGAGGACCAGCTACTTCCTCCTCCACTACTTCCTCTTCCAGAAGACCAGCTACTTCCTCCATGACCTCCTCCTCCTGAAGATCCACCACCAGATCCTCCCTGTGAGATGCTGTAAACAGGGAAGGGCATGTGTGTGTAAGATTTACAGCAGCATGGCCAGTGTCTGGCATCCCTTTGGCTGCATCGAGGACACTTTCTGACTCCCTCCAAGCTCCTGGAATGACTGAGAAAGAACTTTTTTCTGTACTTGTTTTAAGCTATCCTATGGACACATTAACTGGTCTGCACAGAAGAAGAAAGATAATGGAAGGCTTTATAGGTCTTTCAAGCTATGTCCACTGAGTATTTATAAAAGACATTTCTTTTCTTGCTTACCTTTCATTCCCTCTATAACTGTGCTTCCTGATTGTACTTGAGAGAAGAAATAGCAAAATATCATCCTAAATACTTTGGACACATTTTTGCCCAGTTTGTGCAGTGTCAGCTAAGGTTCAGATTCATATGAATCCTTGTGATTGTGGGAAATATGTTGATGATTAATTAGTTACTCTAGTTCCTAATATAAACATTGCTACTTCATCTTACCTGTTTGCACAGAGGGGATGTTAATCAGTTTAATCAGTTTGAATGCACGTACCCAATGTCCTGGTGTCCCTCCTGCAGCAGGGCCCGGTACTGAGCGATCTCCTGCTCCAGGCGGGTCTTGATGCCCAGGAGCATCTTGTACTCCTGGTTCTGACTCTCCATCTCGCAGCGGATACTGGCCAGCTCCTCCTCCAAGGGGCCAATCATGGCCTGGATCTGCTGCAGCTGCATGTTATAGCGACGCTCCGTGTCCTCCAGGTTGGATTGCAAAGACTGTATCTTAGAATGAAAGAAAAAACAGGGTTTATGGGAGTGTGGCAGGACTAGATGATTCTCCTACCCCAAATGAGAAAAATGTTACATGGTGTCAGATGCACCCAGCATCTCCATTGAAGGGAGTGCCCTGGAGCTGGTCTGCCACTCCAGCAGCTCTGTGTTCTTTGCAGATCAGAGGGTCAGAGCAGTGGGTACTCACCATGCTGATCTGGGACTGCAGCTCTATCTCCAGGGTCTGGTAGTCACGTCTCAGCGCAGAGATCTGTTGGTTGCCTGACTCCAGTTCCTGACCACTTGAGTGGACTTGTTGACTCACTTCCTCCATCTGAAAAGTTAATATACAGAGTTGGAGTTTTTGAGTTTTGCCTACAATGTCAGCGCTGTCATTTATCATGGAAGCATCTGACACCACAAGTTGAAAGGTTGCTTGTTGTTCGGGGGCTGTTTAAACTTGTTTCTATGGCTCTGCCAGTGCAGTTCATGCCCACTTGTTATTTCCTTTATTTTAATCAGTGGGATTCTACCCTTTAATCCTAAAAACAATGGATGTTGTTGTTCAAAGTGTCATTCATCACAGGAAGTTCTTACCAGAACTTGGTTTTGGTTTGCTTTTGTCATGTGAACATGCACATTGTAACCATTTACCTTGCTCTCATACCAGCTTTCAACCTCTTCATGGTTTTTCTGGATAATTTTTTCATATTCTTCTCTCATATCATTGAGTTTTTTCAGTAGATCTTCTCCTGGAGCAGCATTCACCTCCACATTCACATCTCCACTGGACTGTGCTTGCAGTGATTTCATTTCCTGCAGAGACAACCCAGGCCCAATGCAAATAAACAAAAATGCTGAAATTACTTTGCAAGAGTTTTGAGGTCAGTTAACTTGCTCTGACATCATAATCCCTCCTGAATACTCTTGACAATTTGTGTATGTATGCTTGGGATTTTTTCTTGCTGCAATTCTTTGGACTTGACTTCCCAGCCCATGTTTGTTGAGGGGCCCTGTGCTCAGAGCTGCCCTGAGCAGCCTAGGCCTGCAGCCAGCTGGGCTCTGGGCCCCTTGCTGAGCTGCTGCACAGCAGGAGAGCAGGAGGGACCATTTCCTGCAGAGGATGTGACCTGTGACACCTGCCCACATTGCCAGTCTTGTAAGATCTCCTTTTCCATTGCAGTTTGCATTTCAAGGAGCTGGCTCTTACCTCCTCATGGTTCTTCTTGAGTTCAATCATCTCCACCTTCAGAGACTCAAACTGCATCTCCAGGTCAGTCCTGCTCAGAGTCAGGTTGTCCAGCAAGGGCCTCAGGGTGTTGATGTCAGCCTCCACGTTCTGCCGAAGCCCGCTCTCGGTCTCGAACCTGCACCAAGGACAGGACAGAGAGGTCAGCCCTGCTCGGTCCTCTCCTGCTGACTGCTGATGGAAGGTCACATACCCCAGCAGCTCAGTGTCTGCTTTTGTGTCGCATAGCACACAGCATCTCTCAACCAGCAGAATTAGGAAATCACCAACCAGTACTTAAAGTGTAATTAATTAATTAAAGGATCATTACAGAAATAATGAAGACTTTGGAAGTCTTACAAAGCATTTCAGTTCTGCTGCCGTGGAACCATGAGGAACCCTATTCCCTGTGGGCTGATGTTTGTTTGGAATGAATTTATGAAACTCACTTGAGAAAAGTAGAAGAAAGGAAGTAAGTGTCTGGAAAATAGGAATATATATTTACTTTGTCCTGAAGTCTTCTACAGTCATCCTTGTGTTATCCAGGTCCAAAAGTACCTTGTGGGTTTGCACAGTCGCAGTCATAAGCTAGAAGAGAAGACGTTATGCTGAGGAAACTTTCCCCTGTCAGTCTCTCAGATTTGCACAAGAGACAGGAATATGAATGTGATCTTCCTGTTATAATTCCCAGGTGTCTGAGGGGAACAGCACTTCCTACATACAGAGACCTTGAAAGGTCATCTCCAGTGCAAAACAGAGGGGTACTTGTGTGAAAATAGCATTGGAACTGCAAAAACTGTTTTGAGTCCAAGAGTCCTGTCAAGAGCCTTGGTGTCAGCTCCATAGCTCTGGGTCACCTTCCATGCCCACAGGCCAAGGGCTGTACCCACATGTCAGGCACTTCACACCCAGAGGGTGACTGGTACCATTTTTCCTATGCTCTGAAATCTGCTACAGGCGTTTTGAGAGTCTGCAGTCACTGCCAACAAGCAGTCTGTGAGGTGTGCTGTAGAGATGTGCATTGCTTCTCCACCTCTGGTTGGAGATTGTTTGGTACATGCACAGAAAGCAGAACTTCAAGCACAAGAGGCACTTCCAGAGAGGCACTCAGTAAGTTTAGATGTATCCTTGCCTCAAACATTTCACTCAATCACAAAAAATCTGTCCATGCTTACACTTCTCTGACAAAGAACATCCTACCTGATTTTGAAGATCTTCAATTTTTTCATAATAGTGGCTGTAGTCCTTGGTACCAGTAGGGCCTTGCTTCTGGTACCACTCCCTGATTAGCTGTTCAAGATGAGCATTTTCCATTTCCAGATTTCTGACCATGCGCATGTACGAAGCCAGGCGCTCGTTAAGGCTCTGCATGGTCAGCTTTTCATCGTTGGAGAGAATTCCCATATTTCCTCCATGAAAGCCACCACTGAAACTAGCACCACCTCCACCAAAGCTTCCTCCATAACCACCACCAAACCCACTCCCACCTGACCCAAAGACTGCTCCCATGCTGCCACAGCCCATTCCCCCTCCGTAATAACCACTACTCATCCTTCCTCCGTAACTGCTGTGCCTGATCCTTCCATAACCACCACCACCACCAGGTCCCCCACCATAGCTGCTCCTGGAGCTTCCTCCACCACAACTGCCGCCAGAAAACCTGCCACCACCACTTGTCCTGGTAGTGATTCTTCTTGAGGAGGCAGAAGAATAGTTGCTGCTCCCTCCACCCCCACCACTGCTGGCACTGCTGCTGCTCCCTCGCAGGCAGCTTTTGGAGGTCTGCTTGGAGCCACAGCTCATGGTGGCAGCAGCGAATGGTTCAGGCTCAAACTCAAAGCTGGTCTCACAGTTGTTCTGGAATCATAGCTCAAACTTCCACCCTGCATGGTCTGCATTTATACCCAAGGTTGTGGGTGTCACCGTCGGAGGGAGTACCCCTTGCCATGTGCATTTGCAAGCCATAGTTTTTCTGCCAAGAGTAATTTGCCAAAGGGAAATGTTTGACAGAGTGAGGAAGCTTAACCCATACTCAAAGTGTTCATGACCATTTGTTTGTTAATACAAAACATATAATTTCTACTGGGTGGCTCTAAATTAGGCAGATCTTTTCTGTGATCTAGTCCACTGCCTTACAGTCATCTGAATTAAACTCAGCCCACTCACCTCATCCTGTTCACATGTCTTTCAGCACAACAATAAAACCACCATCATATGGGACAGTAATGGATGGTCCTGTCTCTCTTTTACATAATCATTCCTTGTGCTCTTTCCCCTTTCAGATATTGGCCAAAGAATCCCAGCTGATTTTTTTATACTTAAGTGATATTTGAAAAGACTCTGGTTCTGGCTGTCTTACTCTGTATGCACCTTATTTGTAGTCCTTTCATTGCTTTATGCCTTCCCAAAGCATCTGGCAAGCTGTGTTTGTAGGTGCACTGAACCTCCCTCTGATGGCTTCGTAATTTCTCATAAAACCTTAGTGAACGTTGGCAAATGTCCTATGTGTCAGCAACGGATGGCAGACAGACATCTACCATTATAAGTAACAATTTAGTTTTGAAAAACTGAATCATGACAACTGGAAAATAGCTCTGTGTAAAGATGTATGGAAAGAGAGAGTGAGAGGTTGTTGCAGGGAGTAACTCAGTGTGCTCGGACCAACTGCGGTTACAGCTTGAGAGAGCTGGGAAAGGTCTTGCTCTGGGCTGGTCCCTCCTGACATAGCTGTGAATGTGAAAGGGAATGTTTTCACTCCTGGACGGAATTCCACATTTTAGTCAGGGTGTTTTCCTTCTGCAGTGCAAATACAAACATACTTACTTGGAGGAGGAAGATTAAGTTTTGGGATTAAGTCAGTAAAATTCACATCAAAATAGAATTTTCCCTTCAGGGTTTTTTTCCACTTATGGACATAGCTTGACAGAAAGTAGGAAGTATTTGCTATCTTGCATCTGCTTCTTTTAAGATTGTACGTTTTTCAAGTATATAGCAGCGGGTAGTTCAGCTGAGTATCCCTCTTCTGAGCTCTTACAACATCCTGAGCTTCAAAACCTTTGAAATGTCTTTCATGGCTGCCCCTCATGTCTGTCCTTCCCAGGCACAGGGACCTGAGCAAAATGTGCCCTGTTTGCTGTCTTCTTTGTAGGCTGAACTAGTTGTGTGACATCCAACTTCCTGAATTGATTTGGGATTGTTACTCTTTTCTTGCTCAGCCTTGGTGAGTTGGTTGTTGCTAATTTAGATGTTTGTTTGTTATGGCTTATAGCAAGTGTTTGTGGAAACATCTTTTTATAAACACCCCTCCCAGCACACCCCCACCCACACAGTAGGACACACCTGAAGTTTCGTCTTCTTCTAGACTTTGTTTCTGAAATGTCTGAGGAAGCAAGGCTTTCTTAGGCTTGTAGAAATTTAAATGGCTCACTGCAGATCTCTGTGGAGTCTTGAGTCTTGAGTCATAATTTTAGCTTGTTTCAGTGAGAAATCCTTTTCTCTTGAAGTACATAAAATTGTCCTCTACACGAACATCAACTTAAGCTCATGAAACTCTTGGGTTACAGTCTGTTTAGCCATTGGCTTCCAGTTGCTGATGCCCATGTTGTAAGTACCTGGATTTATTTCCATGCAGAAAAGGGAAAGGGTTTTTTTGTCTGGAAAGATGCTTATTACATCTTCTGTATGAGTCATTCCTTGCAGTGGACTAAGCTTCATGTCTTCCATTCACAGAAAGAACATGTTGGGATAGCTTGAGTATCAGTGAGAATGGTCATGTGTAACATACTCAAACCAGGACAATACTTGACAGCATCATGTTTAATATAAGAAAGGTAGATTAGATGCCATTTTGTTCCATAGAATTTGTGCAGGCAACATGCCTCAAGAGTGAAGATTAGCTCCTTAGAAATGAAGAATCCTGATGGATTCAGTGTATCTAGAAATGACTTGCCAGGATCAGTGACAGAAGTTACAGAACAATTGGTTCCTGAAAGAATGTTTGATTTCAAAGTTTGCTGTAAGATGGAAGCTGTTTTATGAGAGGGTTTTTTTTTGCAGTTGTGTCTCATAGGACTGTCCTGGAATTTGCAGGCATACTGAGCTAACTAAATGATCTTAGATAATGTTTCCAGCACAATCTAGAGATAAAGATGCAAAAGATAACCTGGAGGGCTGGTAAGACCTTTACAGAAGAGAGATTTCAATAAACTCTGCAGGAACTGCAAGGAACTCTCATAGTGCCTGTGAATTGGAAGAAGGAAACGTTATGAAATCCTGACTGGGGCTGCTTATTGCAGCATCAGGCTGCTGCTCCACAAACACATCAGGGCACATCGACCTCAGTGGGGTGCCCTTTGCTCCCACACCCTGTGGTGCTGAGGGCACAGCACAAGGAGCTGTGGAGGCTCCTCTGGCAGTGCCCAGCCTGAGCTGCCCAATGTCCCTTAGGGAGGTGACACTCAGAGCCAGCAGAGCATCTGAATTCACTTTCCTCTACCTGCCCTTGTCAGTGGGCTGCCAGTGCTGGAACCAGTCTCTGACACCTTCTGATCACACTGGTCTCAGTCACGGGCAGATGGGTAAAGCTGAAGAAAGTCCAGCTGCTGCAGGAAGCAGGGGCTGAGGCAGCTCTGGCCATGCTCAGGCTCAGGCTGAGCAGTGTGACAGGCAGGAGCCTGGGGTGTTCACTGAACATCTCGCACAGACTCTGTGTTGTGCATCCTTGGCCCTGGCTGCTCCCGGATGTCTAGGCAGTCTCAGGTGTGTTGGTTATGAGTATTAAAGAGCTCTTTTGGGTTCTTTTCTGCTTGAGATACCTCTGAGAAGCTGTGGTCATCTGTGCCTCTCACACTGATATGAAATAGGAGGTGTGAATTGAACTGCAAGGTGAGACTTAAAACAGAGGACTTGTTTTGATACAGATGTCTTTTTCCACTGGCCACAGCTGCTGGTGAGAACCTACAGCCACTGGGAGCCCCCAAGGCTGGGAGTGCAGTGGTGTTCAGGAGAACCAGGCCTTGTGCAGTGACTGACAGTATTCAGGTCACAGCCAAAACAGGAGGGGGTGGAGAGGAGGAGGAAGATGCCTTGGGGGAGGATGACACCATAATTGTTTGCAATGAGGCCTCTTCCCTTTTCCTGTGATGAAACTGTTGCCAGCTCCTGCCCAGAAGAGGACGGTGGATACTTGAGCCTGAAGGGCTCACCCAGTGTGGGCATGAATTCCCCCAGTGCCCTTAAATGGCAGAATTATCATGTGCTCTGTGGTAACACTGATGTGCGTTGGCTGAGAGTAGAGACTGGGAGAGAATGAAGTCCTTCTCCTCTGGGAGGTGTGTGGCAGCAGTGAGAGGTGAGGCTGAAATGGCCTCCATGGCAGGCTGGAGTGATGGCATGGGGGTGGGTGTGTGGGCTGAGCTCCTACCAGCTTCCATGGCACCACCTTTTCTGAGCATTTACAGCCTCCTTTGGACTGACGTGTTTGGGAGAAACTGCTGAGGCTTCTGAGCACATTTGTGGGGGGACAACTGGACTGTTATGCACTTTTTTCTGTGCTTCACTGGTTGTGAACCCCCTTAGATCCTTCCTGCCTGTAGCCAGGTCTTGTCTGGAAAATTCAATTTGCCTATGGTTCTACACAGAGAAAAACTGTGGAAGATCTGTCTGAGGAATATGACTCATGCATAATTATACATTATAAACTAACTTCCATTATATAATTATCAAGCAATTCTATTAACACCAGATAATCCCACAGAACAGTATTTCTCCATAGTAAAGAAGAAACCCAGTCCCTGAAGTACGAGTGTGTTGGAGAGAGAACACTGTCCTTGTTCTGAGGGACACAGCTCTTACCCCCATCGAACTTCAGCTGCCTGATACATAGCATGAAACTCTTCTCCTCTCCACTAAAATCTAAAGGATTTCCCAATAACTCAGCTTTTGCTACCTGGCAGCAGTTCCATCCAGAAATATTTGAGGTTTAAAATGCTGTCAGCAACAACTATTTCCAGTGAAAAGCATGATTTTCTCTCAGTGCATCTTTGTAATTAGAAATAGTTGTGTTAAAAAACCTGTGCCCCATTTTTCTCCATGCAGTGGGACACTCAACCAGTGGACTTTGGTGTATTCCCACAGCAGTTTGTATGAGGGCTATGAACCCCCAGTGCCCAGTGGGAGCATCTTGAAATCTTTACAGCACTACTTAGTGGAACCGTGCACAGGATGTTTTGTTCATTCTGTTTCTTTCCTCCTGTGTGTATCTAGGGCCACATCTAATAAAGTAAAGCAGTGCAAGTATAGAGCCCAGTGAAATTCTGTGAACACCATCTCCATATGGTCATTCCCTGCCTGCCAAGACATACTTAGAGGCTTTGTTAAAGTGAAGGTTTTTAAAGTATCTGTTTTGAAGTGAGACACTAAGTCCCCACCTCTCCTCCTCTCTTCCACAAGACAGGGTGTAAGTCTTGGCATTTGCCCACACCCTGAGGTGTGTGGTCACAGGGAATATCCCTGGAACAGATCTCTGTGTCTGATGGTCCTAACACCCCACAGCCCCTGCCTGCCAGTTAAAACTGGGCTGCAGCACTGGGAGGTGCTGGGAGGTGATCTGCTGCCTCCGTGTCAGGGCAGTCAGTAGTATCCAATCCAGCAGACATCTCTCCTTTAGGAAAAAAGAGAATTCTTGCATGCACTATACTTGATCTGTTACTCATTGGTTATTGCAGGGACTAGTTGTGATGACACATTAAAGGGCACCTTCAAAATATCCCCGCCCAACCTAGTAATGGTGATTATGATAAGAACGGCAAGGAGGTGAGTCAGAGCTGTCAGACACTTGTGGAGTACAAACCCTTTGGTGGGGCGCTTCTTCATTTTGGGTCTAAAGGGGCCCTTGCACAGCTGGCCCTTTGAGGTCTCATTGGCAAGACCTTCCTCAGCAAGGGGTCTAAACTGTGTCTCTGACATTGTAATGCAGTCACAGGCCCTAGGGAGATGTGTTTCCCTGTGCTCCTGCCTAACAACATGATGCAAAGAATTCCAGTGCCAGTCACAAAACATAAACAGGGATCAGCAAACTGGTGCCGCCAGTTTCAGGCTGGTGCCTGTTCCGTGCACTGGCACACAGGGCGGGAGCTCCTGGGGGGCAGCTGGGGGCTCCGGAGGGGCAGGGAAAGCCTGTGTCGCCCCCGCAGTAGTTCCACACTAGAATCGGGCCACATCAACCTCACTACGAATGTGGCGCTGAATGCAGGTGAGCGAGCAGGGCCAGATGCCAGGGCTGAGAGCGCGCTCCGTGCCCGCAGCATCTCCCCAGCACTCCCCGCAGGAGCGGCTCGTGTTCAGCCCAGAATGCCTGGGAGATCGGCCCAGCCCTCGGAGCCGGCGCTGCCGCACGTCTCAGCCCTGGGCACCCTTGCGCAGCTCGGTGAGAGCCGAGTGCCCCCTAGAGAACAGGCTGCAGAGCCTGGGATCTCCGTCTCCTGCGTCTGCATATATCCCATGCAGGGAAACGCAACGCGTCGGGGCCGCTGGGCAGCGGCAGGAGGGAACCGTCCCACCCTCTGCAGGAGCTGCAGACACGGGCTGCAGGGCCGGCCCTGGGCTGGCCCTGGGCAGAGCTGACGTTCCTGTAGGTTATGTAGTGTTACTTTTCTGTAGAGTATTACTTTAATGGTACTTTGGTTGTCAACCAGCAACTTCCATCCAGGCACAGTGGGCATCGGCCAATCGTACCGGCCCCGCCGGGCTCTCAGGGACACCAAGTCCCTTAATGCAGGTTCTGGGCTCAGCCCACGGCCGCGGGGCTGCAGCATCCACCCCCCGGGGACAGGAGACGGGCAGGTCCACATTCCCTTCGGATCCAACAGTTAAGAACAGATGACACCTCATGGAGAGCTCTGGAAAGTACCGAGGTGTCTGCTCTGCCGGTGGTTACCGGACACCTGCGTTTCTGTGTTCTTGGGCAGTAGCAGCGTTTGCATGAAATGATGATTTATTATTCCAGCTCTTCTTAAGTTTTTATCTGAAAACAAACACAGTGCTCATGAAAAACTGTTGCTTGAGTCTGGGTGAAGCTGGACAGACTCCCAGTTTTGCCCTTTGTTTGCAAGCAAACACGTTCCATTTCTCTTTACTCTGAAAAAAAAGAAACCGAAGCAAAGCACTCTAACTATTTTCATAAGTGCTTCGGGTGGATGTTTCATTATGTGGTGGCAAGAGGGAAATGCTCGTGTGACGACAGCTAGAAAGTGAAAACTCAAGATGCCAAATTCACAGGACTTAAGTTTCGATGAGAAACCCTCCCTTCAAGGAGGATCCCGGAGTGTTGGTGCTGGGAATGCCGGGCTGGGAGTGCGAGCGGCGGGGCAGGACGGCAGCACCCGGGGTCACCACAACGGGGCAGCTGTCGGGGAGAACCCCCAGCCTGGGCCGAGCGACACGGCAGCCCGGGCACAGCGCCGGGCACAGCACCGAGCACAGCTCCCTGCCCTGCTGCCCCTTCGCCGGCGTCGGCTCCACCAGGGGCCGCCCTGGGAGCGCGGCCGGGAGCCGGAGGGACCTCCCCGGGCTCTGCGTCCTCCCGCCGCCCCGTCCGCGCCCGAGCAGCCTTGGCACTTCTGTGCTGCAAAGAAGTTACCGTCCTCCTGCATCACCCTCTGTCTCCCTGCTGACTGCGGCGCGTAAACTGGCAAAGGCAGAAATGCTGCCCTGCCAGGTGTGTGGTGTATTTAGGAGTAGAATTTGGGGAAATGCACTTGATTTTATGCTTCAAATATTTTTTTCATTTCTCAGCAAAGGACTCGAAAATATTTTACATGTGTTTAGGTGTGAGAAATGTTTGTGCCATGTTACATGGACTATAAAAAGAGCTTCCAGGTAATCCGTTTTTTCCACCCTGTGGGTGTCTCTGCACAGCTACACATGTCCAACCACCCCTTTGCTGTCTCAAGAGAAGAGCAATTCGTGGTAATACTTGAATGCTGTCATCTCAGCACCTGCTCTCATGTTGCACAGTCCCTGTCCGCAGGCAGATGTCTGACACAGAAGAGGACTGATTTACTCTGCAGAGGCAGACTTACTTGGACATACTTATGTTACAGAAGTCCAGAAGACAGGTGACCAGGTCCAGAAGACCTCCCTCCCCCAACGGGACTGCACTACAGATCTGTTGAGACATGTATGATTGACATCATACTCCTCAGCAGCCAGTGCATCTCACAGCTCAATGCCTGACACATCTGGAGAGCAGATGGAGGTGTGCACTGGGGATGGCTGCTAAGCTGGGAACTGTGTATGGGAAGACACCATCCCAAGCTTGGGATTTCATGGAAATCTCTATCACTGATCTCTCTGTTCTCCTTTTATTGACAACCTCCCCCTTTGTTATTCTGCAATAAATGTAAGCACAATGTTCTGTGGGAAGCACCTGGGCATTGCCCAAAGTGACTGTTCATGTAGATCCTGGGAGATGTGATGCAGGAACAGGCAGTGTGTACTACAGGCTTTGGCAGGGAGGAGGTGGACAAGGACTGCAAGGTCAGCGAGGCCATTCTCTGGCTCCCACTGGCAGAGCAGCTTTGTTCCCAGTGGAGTATGACCCTGAGCAGTTTAGGTGACCCTTGTGCATGGCTCAGCACCTGGTTTGCTAAAGGAACTCAGTTTCCAGACACAGGTTTCTTGATTGCATCAGGCAGAAGCAAAGTTTTATTAGAGAAATGTTTTCCCCAGCAGGTACATTAGTTATCCTGACTAACTCAAGTAACTTCTAGAGATTACAGCATTACAGAACAGAAGCAGCAGAACAGAGGTGGCCCAAACAGGCCCCTTAGATACATGGCAAAGCGTCGCTGAGTTACTTCTACTTTCTCTACATAGAGGCGTGTGGTGAACATTAAGTGTTCTTTTCTCCTCTGTGGGTTTCTCTGTGTGTCATCTTCTAGTCCATTCCTCCTTAATCACAAATTCTTCTGCAGGTCACTGGAAAAAAATTACGTAGCAGCATTATTTGATCGGACAGAGATAAAGTCCTGCTACTCCATATGCAGTCTGAGCTCCCTTTAAATCCGTTTCTTGGTGACAGCAGATTTGGCACTGTAGTTGGATCCACTGTAACAGGTCACACCTGTACCATAGTAACTCTCTGAGAAGATACCAGTAATGTGTCCTGGGAGAGTGAGCTGTCTCCTGGCCTTATTACAAAGGAGCAGATGGAACAAGAAGAGTTTTCCTTTTGTGGAAACACAGCTCTTACCTTGTATGTCACCAGTCTTGCAGGGTGGGACTTGGGGCTGGCAATGGGAAGTTGAAGTTGTAGTGTAAGTGTGGCTTGTCCTAATGACTCCTCCTCCTACACCAGTTCCTACTCCGATTCCTCCTCCGTGACTAGTGGGATAAATTTGGTGAAAGAAATAGAGAACTTTAGAACTTTACAGGACACAAATGAGGGCACAAAGTCTCAAACTGTGTCTTTTGTAGAGGTTTGAGTATTTTACATTGTGTTCTTTTTTATTTTTGGCGTTGCTTTGCATTTGTGCCCCCCCTTTGGCATGGAAATGCAATGCAGAGTGTTGCAGTTCTCATTTTGACAGTTCTCACCCTTCTTACTACAGAAAAGTGATTGTTATGAATACTGACATACTACTAGTAGTTAGAATTTTTTAACTAGCAGTTACCAGATTTGGTTTCTCTGCTTTTCAGATGACATTCATGAACTAAATGTCACAAGAGTGACATTTAGTTCAGCATTGAAGGTTCATCACAGGGAAGTTGCTCATAAGACAACTTTTTCATCTCAAAAAAAAGCATTAAGATGGGCTAAAGATTATGTTCAATTCCCAATCTGTAATACAGACATTTTCATCTGTTCTTTAGTGGATTTAGAGATCTACATACATAAGGTCCTGCTGTCCTCCTTCCAGCAAGCACCGGTAGGTCTGAATCTCCTGCTCCAGACGACACTTAACGTCCAACAAAGTCTTGTATTCTTGGTTCTGACACTCTATTTCCGCTCTTATTTCTGCCAATTGCTGCTCCACGCAGGTGATCTGGTTCTGTAGCTCACCGAGCAGGTTGTTGTACTGACACTCAGTCTCAGCCAGAGAGGATTCCAAATTATTTCTCTAATAAACAAGACAACCAAGGAAACATTCATTTGAGTGTCACCCTGGAGCTGGTAATTTCCAGGGCAGAAGAGAAAGAGCTATTCCCCCCATCCCAATAGTAGATCTGCATGTTCATGCAAAGAAATCCAGCAGTGACCATGTCACAGCTGGGGGTAAACTCAGCACTCACCTGGCTGAGCTGGGCTTGGAGATCGATCTCCAGGGCTTGCAATTGGCGTCTCAACTCAGTAACCTGGTTGTTGCACGTCTCTACCTCCTGCCCACTTGTAATAACTTCCCGATTCACCTCCTCAATCTGAAAATCACAAATCCAGAATAAAGGTGTTCAGAGAATATCTGTGTAAATTTGACTTACATTTACAGAAACAGAATAGTAGCTAGCAAAAAGTGAGCCAGGTAAGTCCTCTGTGTACTGGGTGTTAACCACCAGCTTCAGCTGCTTACTCTTCTTACAGGTCACATTAACCTCATGGCTATTAATTCTCCTTAATCCAAATGTGGAATTTCTCAGCTCCAACAACACACCACAAGGCCTTGAGGCAAATGTGGCTGTTCCAGATGGGACACAACAAACTGGTCAGACAGGGCTGTGTCTCCTGTGGAGAGGCTTCACTGCAAAGCAAGAACTGCTTCTTTTCTCCATGTCTGTGTTCTGGAAGGCTCCTGTGGCCTGAAATGGAGACAGCAGTTTGTGTCACAGCAGGTGTGTCACTCACCTTGCACTCATACCAATCCTCAACTTCCTTGCGGTTGCGCGCTATCAGTGTCTCATACTGGCACCTCAGATCCTCCAAGATTTGCCTGAGATCTGGTCCAGGGCAGGCATTGACCTCCACACTCACGTCCCCAGTTGATTGTTTCCTCAGACAATTCATTTCCTGGAAATACAACCCAGATCAGACACATTCTGGCTTTTGAAGACAACATGGGAGAGCAGAGCGTGGTGGCCAAGCACAGCGCTTCCCACGAGGGCCCTGCCAGCTTAGGCTGGGAGAAGCACTGGAAGATCGTGCAAGTGTTTTTCCCAACAAATCTGTTGGGCAATTTATTTTCTCATCCACTGGAGCCAGCAGCAGTTTCACCCCCCTCTGGCACTCCTGGTGCCAGCGCAGCCCCAGGAGCAGCAGCTGGAGCTCCTGCACCACCCACCAGGCAGACAGTGCTGAGCCCCACAAGTGTTTGATGGGAAAGCTGTGACGTGCAAGTGGTTGATTTGTACTTTTAAATTTAAAGCACATTTGTGTAGGCAAAGCTTTGTGTCAGGGCAACAGTGCTCCCAGGGAAAGGGCAGGACCCTACCTCCTCGTGGTTCTTCTTCAGGCAGCAGAGCTCCTCCCGCAGCGACTCCAGCTGTGCCTCCAGGTCAGACCTGCAGAGCGTCAGCTGGTCCAGGACCTGGCGCAGCCCATTGATGTCAGCCTCCACGCTCTGGCGCAGGGCCAGCTCCGTCTCGTACCTGGTTTGTGCAGGAAAGCAGCAGTTCAGAGTGGTTACCTGTCACATGCTCAGTTTGGGCAGAGATCTCCTTCCCCCCTCTGCCTGCTCTAATCCAGGTTTGTTGTCAAACACACACAGTGGGCATAAGCTCTCTGCACTACCCTCCATGGCTGGTACCCAAAAGCTTTCCCTCCTGTCTCATTCCGGCTCCTGATCTCTGGATGTTTGATACCACTCATCCAGCTTTGTTTCTGTTTTGCTGATCCCAATCTGCACTGGTCTGTGATAGAAATGAGGCAACTATCCCACTAAGGACCAACCCTGCAAGGTCAGCCCCCAACCCTCACCAGCAAACACTGTTGCCAAACATTTTACCCTGACCACTAATTAAGGGAGGGCTGATGACCAAAACCAAAATGCGTTTTGTCACTCCAAGCTGCCCTAATGTGGTGTTGAAGGGAGACTTTCTGCAGTCTCTAATTAGTGCTCTGAGACTCCACAAGATGTAAAGGAGCAGGGAGGGGACAAGGGGGGTGATGTCCTCAGAGGGACACTCACTTCACTCGGAAGTCATCGGCAGCCATCCTGCTGTTATCAATGTCCAGAATGATCTTGTTGTTATCAATGGTTGCACAGACAATCTGGAAAAGAGCAGACCATGAGAGCTGTCTTGCTTCTCTCTGCTGTTACACTCTATAGATGTCTCAAGATTTGAGTTAGATAGTAGCTCTTCACAATTTCATTTTTCTGTTACCTTCTTACTTAAGTAACCTTGTTCCTTGGGCAGAGAAGCTGCAGGAGGCAGTTTTGCCTCCTTAACTCACAGTCAGTAAATAAAGGATGTTGACTGTATAGAGTTTGGGACTTTAAAATTGTGAGATGGGACTTCCCAGTTACAAGGTCTGAAGGCAAGCTCTGAAGATGCTTCACAAAGAAGTGAATCTAAAGAACCTTGAGACTTTGTCTCACCTAACCTTCAGACTGCATTTTCTGGGCTTCAAGCTTAAGGATCTTCAGGGAAGATAGCTGGAAACTATCTTTAAGCCTGAAGATAAGTCAGAACTTTCACTGTAGACACATTACTGTCAGGCTCTGATGCTACTGCAGAAATCAATTTTAAATAGTCAGACTTTCTCACCTAGAATTTATGCTTCATTTGATGTGTATGTTTGCTCCTGGCCTATAGTTCTCTTTGCTTTGCTCTTTCTACTGGGCTGACACCACCACATTTCTTCAGAGCACACTTGGTAATGTCTTATTTATAATTATACAGTCAAAACACAATGTGACAAAGGATCCTTTTCCTTTTTGAGAATATGATCCCACCTGTGCCACCTTGCAGCATGGACCTTTCATCTGCACATCAACAATGTCATAGGGGAGCTTGCCAAAATTTCAATTTGCAAAGATATTTAACAGCACCAAAGTTACCTCCAGCAGGTGCATCAGGTTCTAAATACAAATTCAGAAATGAGCTTTAAATAGAGGAGGAACAACTGAAAAAGGGGATTACCTGATTTTGAAGGTCTTCAATCTCCTTGTAGTAGCAGCTGTAGTCCCGGGGCTCACAGGAGAGGCCCTGTGTCGCGTACCACTCTCTGATCCTGCATTCCAATTCAGCATTTTCCTTCTCCAAGCACTTCACCTTGTCCAGGTAGGAAGCCAGGCGGTCATTGAGATTTTGCATGGTGACCTTCTCATCGCAGGATGAAAGCAAACAGTCGCTACCAAGACCACCAACAACCACACCACCTCCAAGGCCATAACCGAGGCCATTGCCATAGCAGTTGCCACCTCCATAGCTCCCACCAGCCAAGCTACCAACACTCAGTCCCCCTCCATAATTCACTCCACCGCAGTAGCTCCTTCCAGAAAAACCTCTGCCACTGCCCATCCCATAGGAAGAAATCCGTGCTCCACCACCACCACCAATGATACAGCTGCCACCACTGCTCCTGCCTTTGCTAGACACAGTAATAGTCTCCTTAATGTTGCAACTCATGGCGACAGCAGTTGGAAATGCAAGCAGAAGCCTAAAGCAAGATGCACAGCTTGATCTTAAATCAGACTGCGAGCTGTCCGCTTCTGCCAAACTCTATTTATACCTTCCACAGTGGGTGTCACCACTGCTGCTTCTTCCCATAAGGCTGGCTACTCTAGCCATTGGTGCCAAGAATAATTTCTCAAAGGGAAGCTTCCTTTCAAGAATCCTGGTAGACAAGGAAGATACTTTACATGTCTCTTGCTAATTTCAAAAATACATTAGCAATAATGTTTTATGAATCATCAGCTTTTTGTTTATGATGCAAACTTCACAACATTAAGCCAGGAAAAACACTGTCCCAAATTATATACCAGGAAGAAATCATTAAAGGTTATTGCATCAAAGAGCTCTTTATCTCTCATTAATTTATTTTCATTTTATTTTGAGTTGAACAAGCAGTTTTCCTGCAAGGTGCTGAGGTTGGAATATGTAAGATGAAAAAGAAAGAATAAATACAAAGTTTGACTCCCGAATGATGTATGAGGAATGATGTAAGAACTTTGTGGAAAGAGAGATCAGAGGCACAGAGATTAACCTTTAAGTCTCTCCACTGGAAAAATGACAACTCCAGAACACTCTGCTGCAAGACAAGTGAGACTGTGGAGTGATCTCTTAATGGGCATGGATGAAAGGTTCCCCCCAAATCATCGTGGCTCTCCCGTAATTCACAAAGGATTTGTTTCTTTGTGTGGAAGGCATAAAGTACAAGTACTTTAAATATTTCCTGTTGTTCAGTGAGAGGTATTTCTGTAGTTTTCATCATTATGGATAGCGATCCTTGCTGAGGAAGGGTGGGTTTGTTTTGAAACTGTTTTGAAGCAGTGAATGGGAGTGGAAACATCCTATGGGCAATTTCTTTGTCCATATGTGCCACGTTCTAATAAGGGGTTTGGGACTGCTGTCCCGGGAGATATAAAGACAGAACTGCTGGTACAGCTGGCAGGGCAGTCCTTGCCCAACAGAGTTCTACCAGGCTTGGAGAAGAAGGATTAAGTACAAACTAAAAGTTCTTCTCTATCATTACTAGGCAGAGAAATTTAAAAGTAAGAATCCTTTCACTTTTCTGACATCAAAATTAAGGCCAAGCTCATTTTCAAGCTTCAAGCATTACTCAAGAGCAATGGTCTTCTCACTAGGGGAACCTGCTTCTACTGGCCCTTGAACAAGAGACAGACATTCCACAGCTTTTTGAATTTAACCATTCACTGTAAGAAATCCCCTGAGCCTGCTTCACCAGAGAACAAGTGAGCTCAAACTCTTGCTCAGACCCTCACTCCATGTCAGGATTATGAATTGGAGTATCTGCTGTCATGGCAGGTAGATAATCCCACTTAGTGAAGGACTGAAGTAGCCCAAAATTGGTAGATTTGCCTGTCATTTTATTGCTTATTTTTCTTATTTCTGTGAAAGAGATGCTTCCCCTTATCTCTGCATCCTTGGATGTTACTTGTAAAGTACAGCAACAGCCAACAGCATTCCTGTGATATCTCCAGCAGGCTGGAGACAGAGGTGTGGAGAGTCTTGCCCAAAGTGATTTACTCAAAGACAAAGATCTTGCCTCTGGCTGAGTCTGCAGTTCAGTCCAGGGCTCCTGTATCAGACTGTGGTGCCTGGATGTCATCCTGTGCTTCCATCCATGCTGGGCTCCACTCACAGTCCCTAAACACAAAGGAGCAAAGCTCAGCACAGGTAAAAACTCTGTAAGTTAGTGTGTATAGGAAGGAATACCTGGATTTCATTGCTAGGACTGGACAACATAATTGGAGTCGGGGCGTGGTGGCGAGAAGGAACCGAAACTGCTGTAACATTGCATGGCTTGAAGCTTTGCCTGTGCTGCTGATGAGTCTGCAGGAGTTTCCCAACAGCTGTCTGCAGCAAGCATCTTTCTGAGTGAGCACACATTCCTCCCTCTGCTCCACAGTTATCATTTTAGCACATCAGAGCAACGCTGGCAGAAACATGGAATGACTTACCCCTTTATGGGAGTGGAGGATTCTACATGCCTGTTGTGGTAATTATTGCGGAGAGCAGACGATGGCTCCTGCTCTCCTGAGGTGCGTTGGTCCCCTGGGGGTCTGTGGCTTTATCCCTCAGACCCACCTCTTTCTGCTGTGGGCCTTCAGCCAGGCCCTTTGCCTGGGGTCCCTGTATGGCACACACTTGCTCTCTCTCTTGCTATATTTCCTTTTTGTCTTCAGGAAATGGGAGCACTAGTTAAGCTAAGATAAAGCTAAATAATTGTTCTGAGGACCTAAAAAGAATAAATTAAGCTCCCTACTATTTTCCTTCAGTTATTTGAACTCATAAGCTTCCTGGGTTTGTCTCATTAGCACAATGAAACATGGAAATCTTATGGAAATGTAGTTTCCAACCCAAGGTTTGCAACTCCATAATTTGCAGCTCTTTAATATACGGGTTGTTTCCAGGGTGTTTTCTGCTGGGGAGTTGTTTATCACAAGCACCTTCTCATGCTCTCCAGACGATTCCCAACTTGTAGGTCTACAAACATCACAGCGTCATATGAGCTGAGTCTGTACACGCCAGGGGGCTTTCTAGAGGCATATTCATAAAGTCTGGATCATTAGAGTCCTTCTGGCCGTGTCATTAGGTCTCTTTCAGCTCTCAGGAATTTAGGACAGCTGCTTTGTGCAAGTGTGTGCTTTGCACCTGCAGGACCCGGTGGGAAGGGTGGGAAGGTCTTTGGTAGGAAAACAGGGAATCAGGAGGAGCAGCTAGATGTCAGAAGCAGTTCGCAAGAGAAGGAAGGTAGCCCAGGCCTGGTGGGAATCAGCTGGGGCTCCCAGAAGAAAGTGGCAAGCGTTTCTATATTGTAGGTTACCTAGAGTTTCTAGAGGACTGAAAACTGGAAGAGCATCAATACAGTCCCTCAGTCCCAGAAAGGACTGAGGCCAGAAAGGGCAGCACTGAGTTATCTTGTTGTCTGTCTTTGCTACTGCGTTTGCACTGAACAAGACAGGAGAAGACAATGGAAAAGGGAAAGGAAAAGGAAAAGGGGAAGGGAAACGGCAAGGGAAAGATTTGCTTTCTGACTTCTCAGCCAAGGCTCTGAGAACAACTGGGATATACACAGAGGAATCCAACCCATGGAAATTTCCCATTATTTCTCTTTTGATGTCTGGTGAAACACTAGCCTTACTTGTCTACGGAGAGATTTCTGCATCAAGTTTGGGACTTCCTGTAGAGCTGGAACTGGTCTTTAAAGAAGACTTGATTTAGAATCTTGGTTTAAAATCTCTACCTCTGGCCATTCTTCTGAGTCACTACTGCAGTTGTTCCAGTGCTGCCTTTTTTTATTGTGCTCTGGCCCCTGGATACTGCTGGCTTTAGCGGCTGGTCGGTGAAATAAAAGAAATACCATTGAGGCATCTTCTCTCCATGGTCTTTTGCAACAGGAAAAAGGCACCTTTCACCTGTTCCTGGATACATGAATAATTGAGCTTCTTCAGACACTTGCTACCTATGGGCCTTGGAGGTGCTGCTTTCCTGCCATGTGTCAGGTTGTGTTAAGTCTTTTTCTGTCGCAACAGAGAAATTAGTGTCTATAGAAAATAATTGATGCTAGAAAAGTGTGCCACACTACACTGCATAGGTGGTCCTGTATTGGTTTTGTCATTACACTCTTTCTCCTTGAGGCTGGCTGTTCCATGACCTCCAGCTTTTGATGGCGAAGGAATAACCGGGAGTTTCACATTGCCAAGCCACCTCTTTCTGTACCAGCCCCATCACAGTGAGCCAGAAGTGACAGCACCACAGCCAGTGCTGCCCTGTAAAACCATCATTGCTTGGTGGTCTGGACCAACAGATGATTTAATCCTCAGAACATCCTCCAGCTCATCATGGCTTTTAACTGAACATTGTCCAAAATCAGAACAACTCTGTAGGCTCACCACAGCCAGCTCCCAGGGCTGCACCCACCAGAAGGGCTCCAGGTCCTTGAGTTACCAAACTGCTGCCCTGGCTTCTCCAGGCAGGTGAGTGTCAGGACCATGCACTCCTCCCTGCCAGTCTGTCCTGACTCAGCCACAGCTTCTCAGCTGCTGGTGGAGGCCTACAGGAGGCAGTGACCCTTGCCTTGCCTGTGAGGTTTGAGACATAATGGCTCTGTGTATCCAGAGGCCCTCACTGGCTTTTTTCTCCATTGTATTCAATGCTGAGCTGCACCTTTTCAGCTCCCATCCTGCCCTCTCCATTTCCCCAACAAGGTATGTTCAGTGTGTGATCTTTTAACAGTTGCTGATGTTCAGGTTGAAACTCTTTGAAATAGAAGGATGAGCAGTAAATGGCTCAATCACTGTGTGAAAATAGATAGGAAAGAAACTTTTTGCCTCCAGTCCTTTTCCCAATGGGAAGATTCCCAATGGGAGTGTCAGAATATATAACATGTCATCAGAAATTGAAGCAATTGTGGAGACCAAGCTTTCCTCTTCAGCCTCATCAGAGTCCCCAGGCTGGTGATAAAGTGTGAGCAGGACAGCCCAGATGGGGCAGAGGCAGTCAGGCTCCATATGTTCCATTGCTGACTTTCAAAAACTTTCTAAAATTGCTTTTTAGCACAATGTTCTGTGGGAAGCACCTGGGCATTGCCCAAAGTGACTGTTCATGTAGATCCTGGGAGATGTGATGCAGGAACAGGCAGTGTGTGCTACAGGCTTTGGCAGGGAGGAGGTGGACAAGGACTGCAAGGTCAGCGAGGCCATTCTCTGGCTCCCACTGGCAGAGCAGCTTTGTTCCCAGTGGAGTATGACCCTGAGCAGTTTAGGTGACCCTTGTGCATGGCTCAGCACCTGGTTTGCTAAAGGAACTCAGTTTCCAGACACAGGTTTCTTGATTGCATCAGGCAGAAGCAAAGTTTTATTAGAGAAATGTTTTCCCCAGCAGGTACATTAGTTATCATTCTACTGGCTGACTCCAGCACTAGTCATGGTGGTTGGGCACACACAGCAATACAGACTGGAAAAAGCAAATAGCAAAACAAGCAGAATGTGGCCCAACGCTCTGCTCATCCCTCTGACACATTGCTTAGCATTGCTGAGTAATACAAAAAAGCACCTCCTTGCCCTTTGCAGGGGCATACAGTAAATATTCTCTCTTTATCCATGGCTCTGCTTCATGGTTCTCTTGTTGAGTATTCTCATTTCTCTGCTTAATCACAAATCCTTCTGCAAGGCACTGGAGAGATCAAAGGAAACATTACTTTGTTTATAGCAAATACATACTCTTTCCCACACTGTCATTCTATACACGTGATCATTTCACAAACCAGTTCAGTTAGAATTTCACATAAATACTGTCCCTTCCTGGAAAGCTCTGATTGTTGCCTGCCAGTCGGGCAGATGGGATTTGCAGCCAAATGGGGGAGGCTGCAAACTGCACCAGCAGTAGTCTGGGTAAGGGAACAGCATCAGGGTCCTTGGCAGGGTAATGCCCCTGCTCACACTCATTCTTCTGGACCAACTGTCACCATATTCCTTTCTTTTTTAGTTTGGCTGGATGTTTCCCCCTGAAATAGTACTGGTAGTTGTCTGCCAGTATTCCCATGCTTCCTGCTTCTTTTTTTTTTTTCCTCACTTCTGGGCACTCCACTTTCTCCTTCTCTTTCCTTTGTCCCAGATTTCGTGTCAATCCTTTCTCCATGTTCTCTGTGGCTTCTCTGCCTGCTGAGACTCACTTTCTCCTTTTATCCCTCTCCCTGTCCTCCGTTTTTGCTGGTCTCGCACTTCCTGGCAGTGTCACAGCTCCCTAGGAGCACTCTTTGTAGCCACTCCATTGTGGCCTCCCTTCCTGTATTTCCCAGCAGCCTCACAGGAAAACTTTCAAATAGCACCTGTAAGCTACATGGGAGAGATCTTTGTTGCTGCCTGTTCTTACTGCAGTGGAACAGAGAAGCCTGTGGAGATCTGGTGGAGTGTTGCATCTTACCTTGTATCTCCGCAGCTGCACAGGTTGGCATCTGGGAAGATGATGTGTAAGTGTGGCTTGTTCTAATGATACCTCCTCCTCCTATCCCACTTGTTCTTGCAACTCCTCCTCCTAGACCCGAAGACTGACCAATTCCTCCTTGCTGACTATGGGAACAGGAAAATAACATTTTAGTGAAGAAAATTACATGTAAACTAGAAATACAGTTTGTTCCTTGTCCTTGCTGCTCTCAATCTGTTTTCTTCCTTGGCATAAAATGGGCAGAATGTTGTAGTGACCTTTCCTCTGGTGGCTACAGGTGGCACAGGGTAGGGGGCAGATTATTCCCATGGATTACCAGGCAGCCAGAATAGGTCAGTGCAGGTGAAGGAGCTGCGTAGGGCCTCCACCTATTGCTCACTTTGCTTTTATGTTAGAATACCCAGGACACAGGTATCCTAGTGTTATCGTTCCGTGCCTCTCAAGGCTACTCACATCAGGTCCTGCTGCCCGCCCTCCAGCAGGCAGCGGTACGTGTGGATCTCCTGCTCCAGACGACATTTGACATCCAGCAGGATCTTGTACTCCTGGTTCTGGCACTCCATTTCTGCACGTAGGTCAGCCAGCTGCTGCTCCACGCATGTGATCTGGCTCTGGAGCTCAGCAAGGTGGTTGTTGTAGCGACATTCTGTCTCAGCCAGTGAAGATTCCAGGTTGTCCCTCTGAGGAGTGAAGTGTGGCACAATACAAATACAGGCATGAGAAACACTTCCTTGACACTATCAGTTCTTTCACCAAAGGGTAACTGTGAGAGAGCTGAGGCCTGCAGCAGCTCAGCACCCACCTGGCTGAGCTGGGCCTGGAGATCGATCTCCAGGGCTTGCAATTGGCGTCTCAGTTCAGTGACTTGATTGTTGCACGTCTCTACCTCCTGCCCGCTTGTAATAACCTCCCGATTCACCTCCTCAATCTGAAAATCAATAATCCACAATAAAGTTCTTCAGGGAGTGTTTAAAGTAAGGCAGATTAAGTATTAAGGAAAGGGCAGAGGAGCTAACACAAAGCATGAAATGAGACAGGTCTCTCTTCCTAATGAAGTGTAAACTCTTCTGTTAGTTCTCCTGTCCAGTTGTTCTCACTACTTACTGCTTTGTACAGGGTTCCTGCCTCAAGTCTCACTATCACACAGCAATTCCCATCACACCATGAACAGGACAGAGTGACAGTGTCCCCAGTGTCACTAGGTCAATTTAAACCCATGCTAAACGCTGTCACAGAATTATGTTGTGTGGTTTTAAAGTGTAATAAATCCCCGTGAAACCATTGCTTGGGTGTTAGCTGAGGAAGGTCAGAACTGTGCGAATTTACCCACCTTGCACTCATACCAATCCTCAACTTCTTTGCGATTGCGTTCAATCAGTGTTTCATACTGGCACCTCATCTCCTCCAGGATCTTCCTGAGGTCTGGGCCTGGGCAGGCATTGACCTCCACACTCACATCTCCAGTCGATTGTTTCCTCAGACAGTTCATTTCCTGGAAACAGAACCCAGATCATGTCATTTTCTAAAAAGAAGGAAAAACCTGAGGGAGTTCAGTTCCCCTGTAGGGAAGAGCATTGCCTCAGCAGAGCCCTTGTCTGCTGGACATGCACGGCTCCTAGTTCATGCATATTGTCTTCATCAGCCCCTCACAGCCATCACCCCAGCGGTGGGGACCCCTGGGAGGGAGGGTGATGGACCCTGCATGAATTCACGCCTTTGACCCAGGAGGGGCAGGACCCTACCTCCTCGTGGTTCTTCTTCAGGCAGCAGAGCTCCTCCCGCAGCGACTCCAGCTGTGCCTCCAGGTCAGACCTGCAGAGCGTCAGCTGGTCCAGGACCTGGCGCAGCCCATTGATGTCAGCCTCCACGCTCTGGCGCAGGGCCAGCTCCGTCTCGTACCTTCGTGGAAGAAAGCAAGCAAGAAAGAGCAGTCAGTGTCTGACACCACCCTTTGCTCTTCTTCTTTCCATCTTTCCTGTAGCACTTTCCCAGCTTGCCCAGCAGGATGCTCAGAACAGCAGTCGGAGGCTCCGTCACCACTGCTCTCCCTCTGCCTTCCTGGGAGCTTTTCCGCTGGGGCGGAGGTGTCCCTCACTGCCTGTCTGCAGCAGGAAGAACAAAAGCTTCCCTTGGAAAGGCACCATGTGCTGGAATGGCAGCTCAGGTGAACCTACACCACACCCTGTCTGCAGATCCCTTCTGCTTTCTGAAGAACTCTAATATCCATCAAAACCATCTTGTTGTTCTCATCCTTGAACTGCCACTCATTAAGGCAGCTCCAGAGGGGATGGATCAAAGAGCTTTTCTGCATAGTCTCCAGCCTGTCCCAGCCAGAGGATCATAGGAGACCTGCCCAAGAGCCCCTCTCACCAACTCTGCGAGCAGGAGCACAGTGACAGAGGAAGGGACAGCTGAGGGGTACTCACTTCACTCGGAAGTCATCGGCTGTCATCCTGCTGTTATCAATGTTCAGAATGATCTTGTTGTTGTCTATGGTTGCACAGACAATCTGGAAAAGGAATATTCACTCCTGAAGTCTTTTCCCTGCATCCTCAGGCTCAGGTGTACCCATGGACTGCTGCTACCAGACCCAACGTCTTTCTCTCTCTTTTTTTTATATTGGGTTGCAGCCCCGGGGAGTTGAGGCGTGCAGGAGGGAGTGTCCAGGGGAGCAGGGTGAAGGCATTAAAATGATAAAACCTGTGGTTCAGATGCAGACAGTCAGGGAGGTTTAACTACTGCTGTCCAGCACAATCCACCTAACCTTTTAAATCTAAATCTTCCTTTCATGGATAAGAGATTTAAAAGCTTTGTTTCAAGACTTATGAGTCCATCTCATTCTGTCTGTTTCCCAGATTCTTTTCACTTTATTCTTCTTTCTGCCTTGACATTCTAGAATTTTTGCCAAACACACTTGGCAAATGTTTTTAATTTTAAATTACATGCTCCAAATGTGTTATGGCAATGCTCTCTTTGTTCTTGTTTTTAATTAGATGTCTGATATTTCCCAATTCTGCATGAAAGAGTAAACTGGTAAAAAAAGGAAACAACGTTTAACTGGAATTCCACAAGACCAATGATCGAATAATACCTATTCAGGCAAATAAATGAGATCCATTATTTTTCTTTTAGTTGCTTTCTGGGCATGTATCTGTTTAAATGCCTTAGCATAAACCTAATTCAGAAAGACAACTGAGCCAAGCCAGATGTATTCCATGAAAGTAACATTTTCTCCTTCAAATTTATCTGATGAATAAAAGCAGTGGAAATAGTCCAAACACTCAGGGTTTTTACTCAGAGCTCTGGGGCTTTCCCCAGGCAGTTGGTCTTTAATGGCTGTTTACAAAAAGCATTTTCCAGCAATGAAATGATATTTGTGGTAACTGCATGAAGTTGTGAACCAGCCCCATGGGAGAAGCTTATAAAAGAAAAAGCAGCTGAGAAATGTTACCTGATTTTGAAGATCTTCTATTTCTTTATAATAGCAGCTGTAGTCCCGTGGCTCACAAAAAGGGCCCTGCTTGGCGTACCACTCCCTGATTCTGCACTCCAGGTCAGCATTTTCTTGTTCCAGGCATCTCACCTTGTCCAGGTAAGAAGCCAGGCGGTCATTAAGGTTCTGCATGGTGACCTTTTCGTCACCAGAAAGAAGAATGCCATCACCAGCAAAACCACCTCCAACTACCCCTCCACCAAGACCAATACCAAGGCCACCTCCAATGCCACCGCCAAAGCGAGCACTGCCACCGCTGAATCCAATGCCTGAGCATCCTCCGAGGACAGCGGCTCCTAAGCCACCTCCGTAGTTGCCACCAACCAAACTGCCAGTGCTCAGTCCTCCTCCGTAATTCACACCACCACAGTAGCTTCTACCAGAAAACCCTCGGCTACCGCCTATCCCGCAAGTCGTGTATCTTCCAGAAGAGACTGAGGAGATCCGTGCTCCTCCACCACCACCACCACCACCAATAACACAGCTGCCACCACTGGTCCTGCCTCTGAAAGAGCCAGTTGTCTGCTTAATACTACAACTCATTTTGAGGACAGCTGCAGATCCAACCCAAAGCCCAAAGCAAGATGCACAGCTTGATATTGAATCAGACTGCAGGGTGGTGGTTGCCGCAGATCTCTATTTATACCTTCCAAAGGGGGTGTCACCTATAGGGTGTTTCTTCTTCCCACGGGGCTGGCTAGTCTTGCTGTTTATGCCAAGAATAAATAGCCCATAGGCAGTTTCCCTCTAGAAATCCCAGTTCACAAGGAAGATACTTTACATGTCAGCAGCTTATTCCAAAAAGTAAAATAATGTTTTATGAGTCATCAGCTTTTGTATGATGCAAACTTTACAACAAGTCAAGAAAAAAAGTTGCCCTAGATTATGTACAAAGAAGAAACATTGGTATTTATAACATCAAAGTGCCTTTTATCTTTTATTCATTTGTATTTATTTTATTCTTAGTCCAATAAACATTTTTATATAACATGCTCTGGTAGAGTACGTGGAACAAAAATGGGATATTAATATAAATTCTCACTTCTGGGAAGTGTGAATAATAGTGACTGTAGTAGTGAAAAGAGCAGGGATATGGTGGTTTAGATGTTTGGCACCAGGCACAGACAGACAGTAGGTCTGGTACCTGCTTTGCTGTGAGATTTCTTAAATCACTGAGGCAGTTCCCTCATGGGTTTAGTTCCCCATTTGTGGTTTGTATGTCTCAGGTCCTGCAAACAGGAAAAGTCAACATGCTCACAGGCTGCACTGATCAGGCCTGGTAAATGCTGGATGTCCTCTGTGTCCTGATGTTACACAGACTTGGTGTAAGCTGCAGTGTAGGAAGTACCTCTCTGAAGTTATTTTTTAATTACTTTAATTGCTGTCCATGGTGCCTCAGTTTGTGGTGATCGTAGATAGGGAGGTGACAGGGAAAGGAGTAACCATGGGCCATAAATCCAGTTCCCTGGAGGAGATGAGATGTGATCCCACAGGTCTTCGCCGTTACCGAGATTGTGCAGAGCACAAAATAAGCTGGAGAAAAGCTTTCCACATCTCCTAACCAAGTGTGTCAGTGTGGTCTCAGGTATTGGCCGAGCCTGGTGCCGTGGGAGCATGATCCCCCAGACCAGGCGAGCCATGCCCAGCGGAGTGGCGGGAGAACCGGCTCCACCAGGGCAAGTGTCTGTATGGAGCAGACTGCCACAATGAGAGGATGTTCTGCTCTCCAGGGGATGGAGCCTTCTGTTCCCTACAGGGTGGAATTTCCAACCAACTCTTACTCACAAGTAACCTTCGGCTCAAGTTTGTCCACCCTTACAGGAGCAGTTGCGATAAATCCTCTGTGGCGGAAAGTGTGAGACCTGAGAGGGAGCCCTGAGAGCAGCCGCCGCCTCCAGGCAGGGAAAACCCAGGCTCACAGGCACAGCCACCACCTCTGTACTGGGGGAAGGTGTCCTGTGTGTGCAGCTTGGTGGTTTCTGTCACCATGGTACGATAGTGTCCCCAACCATATATAGATGTGATCATCTTCTCACCAGCGTAAGTTAGGAGTCTCCTCTCTCCAGTGAGATAAATGATTTCTTTACTTAGATCTGAAATGATAAGAAGACGCCTACCCAAGGCTGGCAGCATCCTAGAATATTCATTATTCATATGCAGTGAAATAACTTGCTCAAGGACAGAGCCAGGGTCTGTTACAGCTCAGATTCCTGGAGACTGCAGTGCCTGAAATACAAGTCCATCTTCCCTCTAGAAACACATCCTCTGTGCTCCCCACACAGCCTAGACTCACAGAAGTGAAAATTATGAGCAAAAAGGAGGACAGGGAGTAAATCTGGCTTTCATCCGACATTTTGAGGAATATAATTGAAGGCAGGGTGTGGCTGTAAGAGCCAACAGAAATTAATATAACGTCTGGATGGCTTGGAGCTTTGCTTCTGCTGTGTAGGTTTTCAAAAGTTACCTAACAGCAAGTGCTCTGGGCTGAGATTGCTTTTCTTCCCCTTTTGGAGTCTTAGATTTAGGAGGAGATGTTGCAGATCTTGGACTTTTCTCTATGGGTGGCCAAGGAGCACCTATACCTGATCCTTTCAGCAGTTACCTGACAGGAAGGTCTTGCTCTCACTTGGGATATAATTACATTCTTCAGAGCTTTACTGGGCTCCTTCCAGTCTCACTGGGACATGGAACATGGAACTGATAAGCAAATGTATCCAAAAGCCAGTCCCTGAGTAACAAGGCTGTGTTTTAAAACCAGTGAGACTTTCTCCTCGCCATGTGCAGGGTGGCTGCAGCTGTTTGCTGCCCACTGGCAGGTTGCTTGGCCAAGCAGTATGGCACTGCCCTGCTCCCTGCAGGCATGACACGGCTCAGGGGCACTGGGACCTCACCAGGATGGGGCAGAGGTGTGTGTGTGCTGGCTGGCTGGCTGGCTCTCGGCTTTCTGCACCAATGAGCCACCTCCTTGTCCCGACACTTCCATCAGTACTGGCAGTTTTCCCCACTGAACTGATTCCTTTACTTCCACTTTTGTTATTATTTGTATTCCTGTAGCCCAGGGGCAGAGCCTTGGGGTAGAACAACATGTAGGAAAGCACTGCAAGTCTAAGACATAAAAATGTCCCAGAAGAATTTACAGCCAGAATGTGTGTGGAGGAAGGGAATGGTTTGGTCAGGCAGCGGTGCGGGAAGCGGTGGCACGTGGTCAGCACAGCCAGTGCCAACCCTGCCAAGTCCTCTGGCATTATGGAAAATAGAGATCTGAAAGTGGACAAAGAGATAATGGGTGTAAATATTGACACATGGGGATGGGCAGCTCAGGAGGAGGCAGGGAGATCTTCCGTTTTCAGTGTTGTTGTGGGCAGTGCAGGATGGTCCCGCGGGAAGTGCCCCTGCCCCGGTGCACAGCCTGTCTGCAGAGCGTCAGCCCGGCCCTTCCCTGCTCTGCTCGCTTTGCTTATCACAGCTGATAATGTTTTCTTGTGTCAACTACAAGAGGGGTGTGTGTAATTTGACAGAACTCTGCTTTCATAAGCATTGCTACAGTGATGTTTGTGCAACCACACTGGAATATGATTTTATCTTGTCACTTGTAATTACCATTAATGATTTGCATAATAGCCATTAGGCATCACTTATTAAACAGTGCTTTGATGTGATACTGAGCTGGCTCCAGACCTCATGCTCCCATCTTTCAAATGCAGACCATGAGTTTTTCCTGGCTAATGACTCACTGGTTTATACCACCATGTTTAGCAAAATTCCTGTAAGGCAAGTAAAATAATTATCACAGGGAGTTTGGTAACAGCACCATCCTAGGTCTTAAATATGCCTCAGAGACCAAGGTGATTACTCTGCTTAAGTTTCTTTCATGCTGACTGTTCACATCATCAGGTTGCCTCTGAATGTTTGCTAGTGATGAAGTGGAGGTTCAGCAGAATATGGAGATGGACAGAACTGGATTTCTTCCTACTGAACCTCACAGTCTTCCCTGATTCATTTTGTGAAGAGTTTTAGTTTCCTTCCAGCACCAGTAAACAAAAATACAGACCCCACAGATAGTTACTGTGGGCATGAGAGAGACTGTACCAGTCTGCCTATTTTATAAGATAGAATTTTAGACAGAAATTATAGATCATACACCACACCGGAGTATGGGCTACTATTAAAAAGAGTAGTGCCTGTAATCAGGTACAATTACTTGTGCAGTGCAGCCCTTAACTCATGGCTGATTTCCAGCATTGGCAATTTGCAAAACCAATTGTTTTGTTTCTTCACTGATGTTTTAAACCTCTGGTATGTTCATTCCTTAGGAATTTTTCCTGGTGGTGGTGTAATTCCCATGTGTCTGCTCTCTCCATAAGACAGAGGCTGTATCTGCTAGAGCAATCTCAGTGCATTTCACCTACAGCCACTGCTTGTGATGCTGGTAGCAGGTCACCTCTTGTCCTGTTGTCCCATGCACTGTGTCCTCTGCATTTAATTTATCTTCCCTTCCCCATCTTTTCCTATGCTGTTTCCACAGTCATCATTTCCCATCCCTGTCCAGGTTATAACTTCTTGGGCAGGGAAGACATCCTTTTATTTCTGCACAGCATTTAATGCAGTGACCTTAGAGGTGCTGTGTAAACACTGAGGCAGGTTAAATAATACTGAAATGCACATTATAATTAGTGTTGCAGGAACTGGAGATACAGAACTGAGTAGAAAAAGTATTTAACACAGAATCTCATCCAGAAGCTCATTAGAGGAATTACTCCTGCAGGGCTAACAACTGTCTCTCCCTTGGACAGACACTTGGTAGAGGCCACCCCTGATGGGACCGTGGGCGCTTGGCCCCAGCCTTGGGTGCTGATGCAGTCACAGCAACATGACGTGTGACCTGGGGTTGAGAGCTTAGAGCATGAGAGGTGACACATGAGCAGACAAGACTTTTCTGCAGAGAAAAGACCGAGAGCAAGAAGAGTCCCATTTTGCCAAGAGATTAGCTCTGTGTGGTCAAGCTTTGTCTTGTCCCACATTGTCATTCTCAAAACATCTCAGCTGTTTCTTTCTTCACAAGTGGACACTAACTCACACCTGTTGTATGCCCTGAAGTCTTCCCATTAGCAGCCTTCACATTTGACCTCTGGGGGAAGTGAGCTGTCAAACACAACCAGTGTTTCTTTACAGAAAAAGGCTAACTGAGGCCCAGCTTGAGGAGCAGAGGCTGTGAGCACCTTTCGCAGCCTGACACGTTTGCAGTCACTGCTGCTGGATCTTGAGTCTTTGCTTGCACAAAGTGTTCCTGTCTGTGTAATTCCTTTCTCTATGCTAATAAAATACGAACATTTTTTTTTTTCTGTCTGTTTATTGTATCTTACCTTTAAAATATTCTCTCCCACTTATTAATTTGTCTCACCCTTTTATCTTCCCACATGTTGCCAGCTGGTTTTTCCTGTTTGCCTTTTTTAAAAAATCGATTCACAGGTTCTTTATTTAGCATTTTCTCTGGGAATTGTTTCCCTCCACCAGAAGGGTGTGTCAAGTCCAGCAGAGCTTTGCTTTCAAATTACTGCTTCAGTATTATTCAGGAAAACTTGTTGTTCTTGATTTTATCCTGTTGCTGCACATTTATAATAACTCAAAGGTGCTGTGTATTACATTATATTACATTACTACATTAGCACACACCTACCTTAATGAAAACTCAATTTTTGCTTAGAAATCTCTTTCAATAGAAGCTTGTCAGTCAGACTGCCTTGAAACTCCTTCCCTGCACTCTGTCCAGCCTCCCTGAATGTTTCTTTCCTCATCATCTTCTGCTTCTTAGCTTGGCTCATGCTTCCTCCTCTGGCAGCAAATGTCCCTTCCCTCCATCCTCCTGCAGCCATTGCATCCAGCAGGAGCTGCAGCCCTTGGGAGCTTTGCTTATTTTTGTTTTCCTCTTGTGATGATTGCTTTGAGGATCAAAAGGTCAAGGGTGGATTTCTAACCAAAGGTGTATGATAAATAGAACTGTCTAACAATTTAAAAATACTTGTATGTTCATCTACTTATAGAAATTATTTGTCAGGTTCAAGGCTGTGTCAGCAGTAGCAAAGTTTTATTAGCAATAAGCTTTGGTAGCTGTTAGACAAGTGACCACAAAACAGATTAGCCCAAGGGAAGAGCAGTGACTGGGTGGCAGCAGCAGCAGAGGATGAAGGCAGCAGGGAGGAAGGCAGCCGTTCTGCAAAGCCCCTTCCGACTGGTGCTGTGAGCAGAACTGAGAACTGTCAGGTTCTTTTTGCCTTGCTTTTTCCAAATGGTTTGTTCTTCCTCCTCAGGGGAATGTGCAGCGGGGCTGGCGGGGAAGCTCTGGTCTGCAGAGACCTGCCGAGGGAGGGCAGGAAGCATTACATTTTCAGGGGTTTCCTTCATAAACCCCTTTGCCTTTCTCTTACATCCCCCTTGCTCTTGTGCTGACCTTTCTATCACTCTTCTCCCTTGTTTAATTTTACATACTTGTTGAAAGACTCATGACTGACTGATTCCCTCTGCCAATTCCTTATTTTCATGTTGTGCTGAAAGTCTCATTTAAACACATTTACTACCAGTAACCCCCCAGTGTCAAACATATTTTCTATGCATAAGTTTACAAATGCCCCATAGCTGCATCCCTTTCTACCATGGCCTGGTTAGTCCCCATGCCCTGTACCCACCCCACAGCTCCTGCTTCTCTGACTCCCAGCACTACCTCTCTCTGGGAAAAAGAAACTGTCTCCAGCCCCTCTTCACCATCCAGAAAAGCCTGAGATCCCTCAGCCTCCTCTTCCCAGGTACACCACAGGACTAAAGCAGCAGCTCATGGTCACTCTGGCCAGCTCACCTTACAGGTCCTCTCCTGGAGGCTCAGGGCAGGCAGGGCTGGCACAAGTTGGCTTTAAGCCCACAGCTTCTTCCAGCTGATGTCGCAGGGACTCCTCTTCCCACTGGCCCTCTGTGGAAAGGAGACAGCTTTGGTAACAACAGCCCTCAACATTCCCACCCTGGAGATCTGCCCCCTGACCTGCAGCACTGGCTGCTGGGTCTCTTCAGTCACTATTGGCCGTTTCCCCTTTGAACTAGGAGGATCATTAAGAGCAGCGATTAGCACATCCTCCATCCTGCCTGTTGACAGCTGGTGCTTTTCCAGCTTGACACGCTTAGGGTTACCCAAGGCTCTGAGACAAGCTCTGGCAGTGCCACTTCATCTATTGTAAATGGCATTTGGGAACAAGTACAAGTATTTTTCTTGTAACTAATTTAGGACTGGAAGGTCCAGACAGCCCACCTCAGGGCACAACCATTAAACACCTCTTCTTCTAAACTAATGGAGCAGGTAGATGCTCAGGCTGGTTATGTGTGTGCAGCCATTTAGGAGATTAATAGCGTGCCTCACTGTTTCAAAATCTCAGGCAATGGGAGGCAGGGAAGAGCCAACTGCTTTGCATGCAAATTAAATTTCCCAAAACTTTAATTAAAATTGTTGTGTGAAACTGAAAATGTTTAGATAATTTATTGTGTCGGTTAATTTGACTGCCAGTCCCTAATCCTGTCTAGCTGTGGCAAACCCAATAAAACTCAGTTAAATGACAGTGTTCGTAAGAGACCTTGCCCAGCTCGCAGTGAAGCTGCCCTGCACAGAGCTGTGGTGCTACACCTTGCCCGGGTGGGTGGGGCAGCTCTGGGGACCTCCCCAGCCACCTGTGCTGGGCCAAGAGTGGGGAATGGGCTCTGGCTTCCACTCTGGACATTTATCAGAGCCAAATCCTCAAATGCCTTGTGTTTTGCTAACAGGCTCTGTCTGGTAACAGGTCAGTACTGGTTCCTCCCCACAGCATGGATTTTACCACTGGTATTGCCAACTTTCATAAGTCTAAGTGAAAGCTCAGAGGTTTTACTGCGCCCGGGTCTGTCTCTGGGCTGCATACACGATGTCATGCTGCCCCCCCTCCAGCAGGCAGTGGTAGGTCTGGATCTCCTGCTCCAAGCGGCATTTGACATCCAGAAGGGTCTTGTATTCCTGGTTCTGGCACTCCATTTCTGCTCGTATTTCAGCCAGCCGCTGCTCCACGCAGGAGATCTGGCTCTGGAGCTCAGCCAGGTACTTGTTGTAGCGACATTCGGTTTCCGTCAAAGAGGATTCCAGGTTTTCCTTCTGAGAATGGAAACAACACAAAGGTACCTTTTGTGGCAAGCTCAGCCCCTCTGGTCACAGGCACGACTCTGGGCGTGTGGCTTTTTAAAAAGAGCTGGGCAGGTTGAGGTGTGAATCCTCGTGGCATCACCTACCATGGTGAGTTGAGCTTGTACATTGATTTCCAAGGCCTGCAGCTGACGTCTCAGCTCCGTGACCTGTTTGTTGCTTGACTCGATCTCCTGGCTGCTCGTGACAACCTCCATATTCACCTCCTCCACCTGTGAAGTCAGAAAAGAGCATCCCTTTCTTCACCAGCCCATGGCATCTGCAGGGGCTGCCCACAGCCCGTGCCCACCCTGCAGCACACCTGAGTGTTTGGAGCCTCCCCACTGACTCTGTTGTGACGCTGCACCACCATGTGGTGGCCCCTCTGCCATGAACAGAGAAGCCCTGAGAGAGGGCAGTATAATAAGATGCTCAGCACATCCACATCAGAATTGCTGATATTTAGTGTCTGTTCTTGGTCTCTCATTTTTCACTTTCCCCAACAGGAAGAGCAGGGCCCAGCTCTGCACACCTCTCATACCTTGCAGGCATACCACTGCTCAGTCTCTTTGCGGTTGCGCTCCATCAGTGTTTCATACTGGCACCTCAAATCCTCCAGGATCTTCCTCAGGTCTGGGCCAGGACAGGCATTGACCTCCACACTCACATCTCCAGTCGCCTGTTTCCTCAGACAGTTCATTTCCTGCAAGAACATGGGCACCATATCAGTAAAATTGACACTCAGGGGGACTTTCCTTCTTCTTTCTTCATATTTCTCTGAGTAAGGGACAATCTAACCTCCTCATGGTTTGTCTTGAGACAACATATCTCTTCGGTCAGAGCCTCACACTGCAGCTGCAGGTCGGTCTTGCAGCTGGCCAGCTGATCCAGAACGGGCCGTAGGTTGCAGATATCTGTGTCCACGTTTTGCCGGAGACCACATTCGGTCTCGTACCTTGAGCCACAGACAACAAAATAGATCAGCATGTCAGTGATCATGGCAAGCCTGGAGTTGAGTTTGTGGGGACTTAGGACCGATTTCTTTGCTTCAGGCACCCAGAGCTGTGACCATTGTCCATGGCATCCACGCCTGTCCCAGGGGTCTGCGCTCACACAGCAGCACGGCCAGCTGAGTGTGAGGGTTTCCCCATTGCCACTGCTCACCCACCCCACCACAGGCAGGTGATCCCCTCAGCCCAACACCCCCCTACTCACTTCACTCTGAAGTCGTCGGCAGTCATCCTGTTGTTATCAATATTCAGAAGGATTTTGTTAGTCTCCATGGCTGCACACAGGATCTGGGAAAGACAACATGGAGAGAGATTTGGGCTGGTGGCTTCCTCTGGCTATGGAAAGCCCTGGAGGAAATACCTGCCTGGGGTAATGCAGCCCACTTATTTTAGAATTATTCCATATATTGGGATTATTAGTCAGCTGGATGGCATTGCAGTGGGGAAACCCGTGTGCCAGATGATGGAGCAGGCTGGGCTGCAACTCTAGTTCTCTGTAAATGCAGTATCCTCCTCCCTCAAAGCATCCTTTCCATGTAAATTATTTCTTCATGGGCAACACCAGAGACGTGGATATTGCCTCTGCCATTTGACATTGATCTATCCCCAGGTGAAAGCGAAGCCCAAAGAGGTATTAGAATTTCTGGAAAAGCAATGATTTACCTGGTTTTGAAGGTCTTCTATTTCCTTATGAAAACAGGAGTAGTCCCGGGGTTCGCAGCTGGGCCCCACCTTGGCATACCACTCCCTGATCTTACACTCCAGATCAGCATTGTCTCCCTCCAGGAGCCGCACCTTGTCCAGGTAGGAGGCCAGGCGGTCATTGAGGTTCTGCATCGTCGCCTTCTCATTGTTGGCAAATAAGATCCCATCACCACAGCCAGCACCAGCCCTGGTGAAGCCTCCACTGACACCTCGGGGACAGATGCCTCCACCGCTGAATCCAAGGGCAGAGCAAGCCCTCTGTGCAGCTCCAAAGCTCCCACCAGTGGCACTGCCAGCGCTCAGCTGCTTCCCAAGTAATCCCTCACTTAAACTGCCACCAGAAAAATTGCCAGCCACACCAACGAAGTCATAGGCAGCGTGTCTTCCCGAGGAGGCAGAGGAGACCTTCCTCGCACTGCCCGCCGCAGAGCTGCCCGTGCTGCCCCTGCCCTGGGCACAGGCAGGGACCACCTGCCTGACGACACAGCTCATGCTGAACACCAGGAGCCAACACGGAGCCCAAGGGAAGCTGCACGGATCGCTGCGGGATCCGCTTGTGAGCCCTGTCCCCACAGTCCTCTATTTATACCACTCCTTGTGGATGTTGCCACCGGAGAAGGGCTGTTTATTCTTCCTCCTTGTGACCTGGCTAGCACTGTTGTTTTTTTTTCAGCCGGAAATATTTCCCTAAAGGCTTTTGTCTCCAGAAATCCCACAACAGAAAGATGCTTTGGTTAACAGAAGCGTGTTTCAAAACTACATCAAAAATGTTACTTCCTGAATCATCAGGTCTGACTTGTGATGACAACTAAACACCAGTGACACAAAAAACGACGATACCCGAGAGCGCCTGGGGAGTGAAACATCTCAGCAATTATCCATCCTGATGTGGGCGAGTCTACCTGGAAAGTGAAAGCTGTGGGAAAGCCGTCCTATCTGACAGAGCCGGCTCGACCCCTTTGTGACCAGAAGGGAGGGTGTCCCTCGTTCAGCTGCCCTGGGGACCCCAGGAATCCTCCTGGCCCCTGCTGTTCCTCTGTGCAGGGAGGGGGTCGCATTCTGTGTGAGCAGGAACTTGCCAGGGCTGCATCATTAGACCTGGCAAGGCTCTTGGGGAGCACAGGAAAACCTTGCAGTGGAACTACCAGGGTTTGCTTGTTAATCCGCAATCTCCTGTGTGCATCAAAGCATCTTCTTTCAGAGGGGAGATTCCCTTCTATTTGCTTTGCTGCTTTTGAGGGTAGTAAAAAAATTCAACTATTTATCCAAGATAAAAGAGAAAAGGATATTTCCTGAGTACGAGATGTTCCAGTTACCTGTGAATATTCACTGCCAAGACAGGGCAGGTACAGAAGATGTTTCATGAGATTTCTAAAACAGTAATATGGAGAATTTCAGGAGCAGCCTCATCTTGCATGGTTCTGACCCAGTTCCAGCCAGCACCATGAACTTTCTCCAGATATAATCTAAGGGAAATTTAGATGTGTTAAATTTAGAAAAGGCATAAGAAAAAAACATGTAAAAAAGATACTAAAACTATTTTTTGGTCGCAAAATGCTGAACTGAGAAAGAAGGGAAATAATTAAAATAATTGAAATGTTTTTTCATCTGAATATTTCACTTTATTAATACTATTAATACAGCCAGGCTAATATTGGCTGCCTTTCCCCTGTGGGTTGTTCAGCTTTGGGTTTGGCATCCAAGTCACCTGGACACATCATATAAGGATGCATCAGGTGCTGCCTGTTTCAGCAATATTGTTTATGCCATTTGGGTAAGTTCATTAGTCTTGATTTTATCTTGACACTGCAAATCCACAACACCTTAAATGTGGTGTGGGTTCTGTGCATGTCCATCCTTTGTTACATCCATAATTAGCAAGCGCAGCCTGTGCCATGGTGCCAGGGGTGCCTTCTCACAGGCTGCGGCACGGCCAGGATCAGGCGTCTCTGCCGCAGAGCCCAGCCACAGCCCTGTGGCTGCTCTGGTCAGGGCTGCAGAACTGGTCAGAATCTGTCTTTTCTTCATAGGAGAATCATAAAAGTAATGCCAAGCTGACATTTAAAATCCATAGTCCTTAATTTTTCAATGAGAAAAATTAGAATTGTAACTAGTGGTGTTTTTTCCAGTTATTGAAAAGCAAGTAGAAATGTCTGTGTTTCTTTCTTACTTTTTGAACTTCAGCCCTTGCTATAGGTCTCTGTAGCCAAAGGTGATGAGACTTTCTACAGCTTTTGTAAAGCAGGACAATCATTTCACTCTTGATTTTACTGGATTTGTGTTCTTCACAGCAGCTGTTTTCCTTTCCATAATTTGAAATTTTTATTAAAAGCAGCTCTTGCTTTTACACCAGAGCCCACCTCAAGACCTGCCAGCAGTTACAGTCCTCCTTTTATTAAAATAGATTTTCATTTTTTTTATGAGCAGATCTGTAAATGACAGTATCTACATGCATAATGGAAGGTTCTTTCCAGAATTAACTTTTACCGACTTCCAGACTGGAGTCTACAGAGGGGAATGTGCTCAACACAGCCCTGAGCCACGGGCGATGCCTCTGATGAGCCGTCCTGGGCTGACCCGGGCAGCGCCCGGGGCCGATCAGGGAGGAGGGCGATGGCGCGCAAGGGTTTCCCAGCAGGAGTTCCAGGAACAGCCGTGCTGGCCTCGCAGGGAAAAGTTACTACTTCAAGTAACAAATGAGCAGAAAAGCCTGCCCTAGGCAAAGGTGCTGTTCCCATTTAATCAGCTTTTGTGAAAAATAGAAGGAAAGGAATTATACTTCAGCTTTAGTTTTGTGTCTGGTGCTTTGCCTTCTAGGGGAGCGCTGGATGGTGATAGAGGATGAGCACTGTGGAGTTGTCCTCCGGGGTTATTCTGCTCTACAAAATGATCAGGTTCAAAGAGCAATGAAAACCAGGTTTCCCCAGTGGGAAGTCCTTTGGTAGTCTTGGAATATTTTAAGGCTTAAGACTGTTCCTTAAGTTATTGCATGGAAAGTACAGGAAGTGTCATGTGCCCCCAGGAAGGAGATCCAGCATTTCATGTTGTTATCAACATTCCCTGAGTCACCAGCATTTCCCATGTCCAAGAGAACTTCCCTGGAGATGCAGTGACTCCAAACCCCGAGCCCTGGCAGCCTGAGCTGCTGTCCATCACCTCCAGCACTGCCAGCCCCGGCTCCACTTCAGGCCGGACGCAGCCCAGGAGGTGCCAGGGTGGAGGTTCTTGGAGCCAGGCCCCGGCTGGCACCCAACGACCCAGCGTGGGCCTGTGCCTGTCCCTGCAGCCCGAGCAGGGCTTGACAGCCTCCTCAGGGGGCTGATACTGCAGGGAGAGCTCCAAGCAGCCCCAGCTCCTGTCTGCTCATTCTCAGCCAAATTTCAGTGTTTCACCTAGGGGAGATTCTTGTGTTTGCTCTTTACAAAGCATTTGCCTGTCTACCTGGTGGTGTCATTGTCATTGCCCTCTTATTCTGCCTGCTCTTGGCTGCACCAGGACTGATCTCCATCTCGCTGATGACACCAGCCGCTCCAGGGTTGTGATCCCAGCCTTGCAAATCACTCTAGGCAAATCGGACAGCTTCTCCATGTCTCAGTTTCAGGCTCTGCAGGATGGAAACAGTAATAACAGTGATCCTCCTTCTCAAGGGCACTGTGAAAACAACTGTCTGATGTGAACATGGACTCTTAAAGATCTGAAACATGATACACATTTAAGGCATTATTCATTGTAAGTATTCCTGCTATTGTAAATTAAGTTTGACACTGGCACATCCTGCATGTATCTCCGTGTCTCAGCTGATGAAATACCTTTCAAGGACACTCTTGGTTCTCCTGGGTTTTGTTTTTATGTCCATTAAAGTTTCACCATTATTCTCTGAGGACTTTTTGCTTCGTCTACTTTTTGAAGTTTTTTTGAGATTACTCCATCTTACTTGGGTTGGAGAAATAAGAGAAATGCAGGATGCAGCCCATGAACTCTGCACCCTGGTCTGTGTTGCACTTCCCACCCTTTTCTGTAATTGGTGAGTAGTAATTCAGAATGATGACATCTCTTCACACTTCCTTTTCTGGAAAGACCTGGCAGGTTCCCCATTTCTTCGATCACCTTCCCTCTCCTTTGCTTGTGTTGTCATGCCCAGCATGACACCCTCAGCGGTGATGGAACAGGCCTTGGCGATTGTCCAGCTGGGACCAGGATGCCTTGTGGAGGTTGTGGGAGAATGAATCATCAGTAGTAACCAAGAGACAAGAGCACTTAACTTGGCTGCAGAAGCCTCCTGTAGATCATTAAGAGCAAAGAGAAGCTCCTTTACTGCAGATTATCACCTTCTCCTTTTGTCTCAGGCCCACATTCCTGAGGTGGGTGATGAACCTGAGGCCACAATCCAGGACCAGACAGAGCTCCCAAGAGCCACTGGCTAGAAAACTTCACCTTGGATCTAAGTGGCTCCAAGAGGCTTTAAGGTCTGAAATTATTTTCTCTCCTACCCAGCCCACAAGACACGTTGGGTGGATGTGCAACCAGCCCAGCATCCTTCAGTTCCTGCATCCCTTCCCAGACAAACCTGTACCTGGCTGCCCAGCAGGAGCTCCAGCAGCTAATCCTGAGTGGCAGCTTGGCTGCGGGCGGTGTTGACATCCCATCACTGGCTCGTGCGCTACCAGAGGATTTCAGCAGTGATCTACTAGATGCCACAGTGATAAAAAGTTACTGCTACTTACTCTCTGTGGATTAAGCAATGATTATTTTAGAACCTGTTAAGTGCAGACCTGAGGCAGCATGAAAAGACCTGTGTAGAGTTTTGGTACAATGTGCCCAGTCATGGGATTTACAGACAAACAGGACAGAACTCATGTATGTGTGAGACTTGCCAGCCAGTTTGGTGGTGTGCTTGTGTCCCAGAACAGTACACATGGCAGCAGTGGTCTTGCTGGAGTCATTTAAGTTCAATTTATGGAAGAAAGTGATTCTTCATGATACCAAGAGTTAGAGAACTGAGCTTTATTTTGTTGGCTTTAAGTGTCAGTCATGTGGCACACTGACCTCAAGCATCATCCTTCCATCACTGCCATCATTTTGTATCAAAATTACCTGTTTTATGTCTCAGACAGTCCTGTGTATTTATGAGCAATAAGTTCAGTAGTAAAAGCTGTCTCAAATTATTTTTCGTCAAGTGGAGCCCATATCCCTCCTTTCCCCTCCTCTTGCTGCCTTCTTCTTGTGGTTTCTAGGGACTTTCCCTGGCACAAGCACATAAGCCTGAGGCTTTGAGAGATCATGTATCAGTGACAGACAAGTTGTCAGTTGCATGAACAAGGAAAAAGCTTTATTAAATGTGTACAGAGTGCACGCTGGCACCTGCGTGGAGTTAGGGTGAAACAGGAAGGAGGAGCAGATGGCTGGAGCCTCCAGCTGGCTGTGCCACAGCCCCGGCACGTGTGGCCTCAGACAACACTTGGTTCATCTCGCTGCTCTCTGGAGGCCAAGGTCAGGGTCTGCAGAGCTGCTTGGCTTCCTAGCGAGTGGTGAGGGCGACCTGCTCCCGGGAGGAGACCACCTTCCCATCCTGCACCTCCTCAACGATGGTGCGGACTTGACGGGAAGATGTCACGACTGCAAAAGGAAAGCAGAGGGAGATTATTCAGGGGACAGGAAGGAGAGAAATTTCTTAGTGCATTATCAGATGTTGCATGTTCTTAAGAAAGATGTGGGAAATCCACAAGTTGCTGGAAAATAATGGTTGTTTTAAACATTCCCCCATTGGATAGGGAGATGGAAGGGCCAGGCTGGTGGGAAAGCTTCAGGAGGCCTAAGGCACACCCCTTAAACATGCCGTGTTGTGTGACTTTTCCAGTCTGTGTAAGGTTGGAACAGCATCTGCGCAGTCACGATGCCCGTTTAGGACAAATCATTCCGGCAGTAAAGGAGAGTGGGATGTTTCCCTTCCAGACAGCTGTGTCCTGGGCTCAGAAGCTGTCACAGCACAGGACGGCCCAGGAGGGATTTCCACTCCTCGGGCAGCTGCTCTCAAAGTGGGTCTCAAAGCTGTTGGTATGAGTGTGGGAGGCAGGGTTGGTTCTTACCATCTCTGCCGGAGTGTGAGGACATGGCAGAGGAGTACTGAGAAGAGATGCTACAAGAGAGGGAAAAAAAGAAAGAGAAGTTAGGGACAAAATGAATTTTTGTTTTTACACAGGCTCTGTATTGAGGCAGGAGAAAGACAGAAAAGCCTCAGAGTGGTTGCTAAAGCCACTGCTCTGCTCAGTGTCTCCTGGGGGGCAGAGGAACTCTGCTGCCCTTTCCAGCAGAGGCAGGTGCCCATTGCAGCATCTCGCTGCAGGCACAAACCAGGGATGGAGCCACTGGCATCCATGGCTGGTGTGAACATAAAGACAGACCCTGAGAGCTGCAATTGGACTGAGTTCCCAGACAGCACGTTTGTGTCCATGACCCAATCTCCTCCCGCTGTGCCCCCCCAAGCCAAGCCCCGCTGCGTACTGGGCATCCTCTCCCTCCAGGAGCCGGCGGTACGTGGCGATCTCCTGCTCCAGGCGGCACTTGACGTCCAGCAGGACCCTGTACTCGTGGTTCTGGCGCTCCATGTCGCAGCGCAGCTCGGCCAGCTGCTCCTCCACGCTGCTGATCAGCCCCTGCAGCTGGGCCAGCTGGGTGCCATAGCGCGCTTCTGTGTCGGCCAAGGTGCCCTCCAGCGCCGCTTTCTGTGGGCAGAGGAGAGGGGCGCGCTCAGGGGGGCAGGGGTGGCAGCAACCCCGCGTCCCCCAGCCCGCAGGGAGCCGGCCCCTCGTACCGTGCTGAGCTGGGACTGCAGGTCGATCTCCAGGCTCTGGATGGTGCGCCGCAGCTCGGTGATCTCCGTCTTGCCGCTCTGCAGCTGCTCGGTGTTGATGGCCACCTCCCGGTTCAGCTCTTCCGTCTGCAGCGAGGCAACACCGCGCGGTTCCAGCGGGGCGGTGGGCACAGCCGGGCCGCGCCGCCCCCTGCACTGCCCAGCCAGCTCACCTTGCTGAAGAACCACTGCTCGGCATCCCGGCGGTTCTTGTCCGCCAGGCTCTCGTACTGCTCCCTCATCTCAGCCAGGATCTTGGTGAGGTCGACTCCAGGAGCTGCGTCCATCTCTACGCTGATCTCTCCACCCACCTGCCCGCGCAGGGCGTGCATTTCCTGCAGGAAGGAGACACATGATGCACATCAGAGTGAAATCAGTATTTTCCCATCATGACAAATTTCTTATCTGCACCCAGCACGTGACCCCTACAGACCTCCTGGAGGTCCCATCAGAAAGGATTATTTCCCTCCCCTTTACTCACTCCAGAGTCTCTTGACAGCCCTCATTTCACAGACAGTCCTGCACATTCAACCTGACCACTTTCCCTTGTGCACAAGGTACATTTCATAGGTTCCAGTTTGAGCCTGGCTCTGTGCTCACCTCCTCGTGGTTCTTCTTGAGGTAGGCCAGTTCCTCCTTCAGGTTCTCAATCTGCATCTCCAGGTCAGCCCTGGCCAGGGTCAGCTCATCCAGGACCCTGCGCAGGCCGTTGATGTCGGCCTCCACGCTCAGGCGCAGAGCCTGCTCTGTCTCAAACCTGAGGGGACACACACCATGGAGCTCAGCTATCTGATACGGGTTTTTTTCTTGTTGTGTCCTTCCTCAATTTGGCATAGTTCTGCCAAGCTCCTTTTATTCAATGTTCATGCATGACCCTGCACTGTACAGGGATGTCCAGGCAATGCTGACTCCAGGAAGAGGTGTACACTTCCCAGACGTCACACTTTCGGTGAGCAGTGACCTGGTGGAGCAATTTCAGTTGCACAAAGCAGATAAAAGCCCTAAAACCAGCCTTTCTGTCCATTCTCATAAGAGCTCTCAAAGATGTTGGACTTACTTGGTTCTGAAGTCATCAGCTGCCAGCCTGGCATTGTCAATCTGTAAAACGATGTTGGCATTTTCGACAGTTGCAGCAAGAATCTGGGGAGGATAAAAGAAAGTGGAAGAGTGAAAAAGTAGTTCTGAAAACTGGCATGGTGCTGCCTGAGTTCAGAAGGACTGGAGCAGCGTGAACCTCCCGGACTTCCACGTGGTGTCTGCAAGAAGGAGGGGATTCTCAGTCTCTCCCTGGCTCTGAGTGAAGTCGCTGGGTACTGCCCTGTGGAGGTGCCACAGCCCAGCCAGGAGGACAAGGGCTGAGGGAGGAGTGCCTTGTGCCCAAACCCTCCTGCTTTCCTAATTACACCTGAGGTGCAAATATTTGTTCTGGGATTTTGAAAATTATTGGTCATTTAATGAACCATAATTTCTGTAGCCACAAGCTAAAGCAAAGCTCTCAGTGAGTTCTGGTGCTTGAGGGGATATCCAAGCCATAATCCAGGAATATTGACGTGGTAATTTCCAAGCTGTGGTGTGAGAGGGAAGGGTCTGCCTCCTTCTGGATCATGAGCAGAGGGTTTCTGTGAGACCCAGGACTTCATTGCTCAGATCTGGAGACAGCTTCTGCTTCCATACATTTCTGTGCTCCAGATCAGAGCACACCTGAGAAGCTGGAATTTGAAAAGAATCTTTGTGTATCCAGGTGAGAGCCCTTTACCCCATGATGAAACCCAAGAGAGGGTTAAAGACCTGAAAAATTCAAGGTATGTGACTTCCCCAGGGGTTGACCCCTGGGCTCATTTCCCTGGCATTTATTATCACCAAGCAGGTATTGTCATTACCCCAGGGCCCACACCTCCAGCCTCTCCAGTGCAGACTGGGCTGACTAAGGATGCAATCACCTCAGTGTAGGCAGTGGTGAAGGACCAGACAACCAGCTCATGATGAGTAATGTGGGCAGAGGAAGGACAAGGATGGCAGGATAGGAGGGAAAGGACGGATTCTGGTACTTTTGTTTGAATTCCTTTGCCTAAAATCAGCCAGGGAGCTGCTAAGAATAAAAAAACAAGCTTGGCCAAGATTTCATCTACTGCATTTTAGAGAGGACACACACCTGACCTCAGCACCTCTGAAGGCATCTACCAAAACCCAGTGTGTTCTGCCTCCTGGATTTTCACTTGTGCCTGTTCTATCAAAGAACAACCATTCCATAGGGCAGTTTTCTTCTTGAGCCTCCTCTCAGGCTAGAAACAATCTGATTTGCAAGTTATTTATGAGAACTGTTTATCATACCATTTGCATATCAGTAGTGATGAGTGCCAAAGAGATAACATGTCCCTGCCTGCAGAGTGCTTCATCAGGAGCCTGATAGAGGAGCACACACCTGGGGCAGCAGCATCAAGGAAAAGCAGGAAATGATCAGGGTGGCAGCACATGTCCTGTGGCATCAGCCTGAGCCAATGTCTGAGCTCTGCCTCCTGCCTCCCTGCCTCTTCTACACTGAAACAGTCAATAGAAAACCCGTCTTTGAGCCTTGTGGAGCACATGATCAAGAAACTGCTGTTCATGAATTAGGACTGGTATTTCCAAGCATGCTCTTTCTGTTTTCCCATCTCTGACCAATTATCCATCATTTGTTAATACTCTTTAGCTTTTAGAAACAGGGTTATCTTTTTTTAAGTGACTGTATTGAAGATGTCTTGGTAATCACAGCATCCTACCTTGTTCCTGAGCTCCTCGATCGTCCTGTAATAGGGGCTGTAGTCACGGTCTGGACCAGGTCCCTGCTTCTTGTACCACTCCCTGATCTTGACCTCCAGGTCGGTGTTGGCCTCCTCCAGGGCACGCACTTTGTCCAGGTAGGCAGCCAGGCGGTCGTTGAGGTTCTGCATCGTCTCCTTTTCGCCAGCTGGGAGGATGCCATCGCCACCTCCAAAGCCAGCTCCAAAGCCAGCCCCAAAGCCAGCCCCAAAGCCAGCCCCGTAGCTACCCCCAAAGCCACCGCCGAGGCCCCCTCCTATGCTGCTGCAGTAGCTGCCCCCGTAGCCGCTTCCGAGCCCCGAGACGACGCGGGAAGAGACCGAGTAGGTGCCAGAGCCTCCATGGACGCTGGGGGCTCGGTACCCTCCGCCCCCAACCCGCACGGAGGAAATCCTGCTGGAGCCTCCCCCCAGGCCACCGAGTCCCTTGAGGGAGGTGGAGGAGGAGTATTGCCTGACAGTGGTGCTCATGGTGAAGGCTGGTGGAGGCTGGAGGGTGGAGAGAGGCAGCGGCTCTGCAGCGCAGGCAGCGAGTGCTGGCTCCCCTGCCCTGGAGCCCTTTATAGCCCGGGCGGGAGGCGTTGCCAGCACTTTTTTTTTTTTTTTTTTTTTTTTTTTTTTTTCTGTTGCATTCCCCATGATTTTCATCACTCCTAAATCTGAGCCAACTTCCAGAATCGTCATTTTTGCCTTTGTTCTATTGATGCTTTTTGTCATATTCCACTAGAAACCTTTTCTCTCACAAAGGGCGGCTTTATGCTTCTTCCGTTTCCAAGTAAATAGTCGGGTGTGATTCAAACTAGGAGGCTCCTTGCTCAGGGCTACATTTTAATTTTGCATTGCACTGTTAGCTCTGAGCCTGAGCAATTCAGGCAGCGTTTTGGTGGAGCAAGTCACTGTCTCCTTTGCTGTGCCTTCTTGTCCCAGATACATTTTCCTCTCTGTACAGACACTGCACACCCCGCACATGGCAGGGACAACATCCCTGTCATGAAGTCCTCAATGTACATCTACAGTCATGGGAGCCCAGCAGCACGAGAAGAAACTTGGCTGCCAATCCTGGAAATACAAGTCCTCTCTTTTATCCACAGAGAGCAGGATGTTCTGTAATGAAAAGCAATTAAAAGAGAGTTCATGCTCCAGAGCTCACTTTGCTTCAGAGACCACCCAAGAGAGGGGAATATGAACAGGCAATAAGCAGTGGATGTTTTGTGCTGTTCTTCGTTAACAAGATCTAGCGAAGCATTCAGAAGGGGTAGGGGATGGCTGCTAGCTGGGATAACTGAAAATGTTTTAGATGCTCCAGGAAGAAATGTGCAATAGCATAATGTAGATGAAGGATGTAAGGAAAAAAGCTCCTGTTCTCTAAGCACTGGGACCAAGACCACAGAGCTGGCAGTAACAGCTCAGCAGCCAATGCTAACTGTGTTTTCTGGGGTGAACATCTCAGTCAGTTGTGACCAGCAGGGACAACTTCAGCGTGACTTTGTAGTTTACAGCTTCTGTGTAAATGAAGCTTCAGTTACCTCTGAAGAGCACAATGGCTCAAAGGAGGAGGGCAGCAGGCATGGTCCAGCTCTGCTGCCTGTTCTCCGTGCTGACCTGCGTCACGGGCAGAAACCACAAATCTGAGTGTCACTCACCAATAATGCAGGGTGTGGAGGAGAAGATATTTCATGTGTGTGCATGGTGAGTTGTTTCACTGTCTTCACAGACAGGCCCAAACAGCCCCTTCCCAACAGCCAAGTTCTTCCTTAGATCATTTGCCAAAGGAGAGGGGAAAGAGTATGGAAATAAGCAACAAAGGTACATCCCTAAGTAGGTCTAAAGGGCATGACTCCCCCTTCATCTGGAGAAAGCTGGAAACGATACAGGAGTGGGATGTGTCCTTGGAATATCAGGAGCTGGCTGCTGTAGGGGAGCACAGCTTGCAATGTTCTCATTTGCCCCTTGTGAATGGAGCCGAGTCTGTAGGACTTGGAGAACTGGAGGACTGGAATCTCCACCCTGTGTGCTCCGGCCAGAGGACAGTTCAGGCTCTTGGTGGCAGCGTCTTGTCATGTGAGCACCAGGAGCTGGTGCGGGGCCAGGGGACGCCCACTGGGTGCTCGTCCTCCCCAGGTGCAGGTGGCAGCAGCAGTGCGGGGGTGGCGGCGATGGGCAGGTCCCGGGAATGCGCCTGCTCCTGGCTGCATTTCCTCACCTTCACCCGAGGGATACCAAAGGGCAGAATCTATGGGTTGTCCTTGCTGAGTGCAGCGGTGGCACAGGTTGTGAAGTCTCCATCCCTGGAGACATTCCAAACCTGTCTGGACATGTTCCTCTGGGATCAGCTGTAGGTGATCCTGCTCTAGCAGGCGGTTGGACTAGATGATCTCCAGAGGTCCCTTCCAGTCCCCACCACTCTGTGACTGTCAGTGACAAAACCCATGCAGAGCCACTGGGCAAGTCCAGCCCCTCAGCCTTGATACAAGCAAAGCCTTTGGGGCTGGTCAGCCAGCAGCAACAACCCGCTTCCCACAGGCAGGCTGTGGGATGAGTAACTGTCCCAACGATACCAGGTTAACAGCATGTTCTCTCGTTACATGAACTTGCCTTTTCTTTCATCTTTTGTTTCCTATTTAACCACCGTGTCATAAAAATGCACATTGCTCAAAATATCTGTGGGACTTTGATAATACCACAAGACAGCAATTAAGATAATGATATGTTAATTAAGACTTAAAACAACATACTAAAATTTCTAAGATGCTATTTACATGACGTCCCATTGAACACAACCACAAATGACTTCGTATCGTTTGTGTCGTACTCTCTTTAAAATACAAGGCTGACTATTAATAAATGAGATTCTGCCTCAGTTTTATGACCACATGCACATTATGAAGCTATTTTTTTATACATTTCAAAACCAGAATGCCAGTCCTGTGGCATAACAGTAATTTCATGGTAGCATGTTGGTGATTAAACATGCAATTATGCCTTACTTCAGGAAAAACACAGAGATGAAGCTCTGGCTCCACACGTTCATATTAGCAGACCTGGTAGATGAAACTACCTGGACAAAAAAACTTTATTTTATGTGCTTATAAAGTTTGCCCCGCTATCAAATCATCATAGGAAAGTTCCCTAAAATGAAAACCACACCTTAGTGTGAATTTCTAAAGTGGTCTTTTATGTCAGCTTAACTCAGTGTAGCCTGAGAAGCCAAACCATCTTTCTGGAATAAAACATGACTTTCTGAAACCTGCCCCGAGCTGCCGCTGCCTGTCGGCAGGAGCCACCACCTGCAGCCGGCTCGTCAGTGGGTTTCTTGAGGTCAGGACTAATTATTAATGCTTAAGGCAGGAGAGAATCAGCACCAGTTTTCCACACCTCCCTCACAATTTGCTGTAGTAGGAGTAATTAAAACAGGGGGTTTTATTAGTGTTATTTGTTGTTTCTGTAGCAACACAGGTGTGCCCAGATTTTTCCTGGAGAATAATATAATGCAAGGATGAATTCCAGTGAGGCACCTTCAGCATCCCCACACTGGGTGTAGCAAGGGTGGCAGCTGGAGGGGCCCCACCAGTGTGGAGGGCTAAAGGGAGCTGTGGGAGGTGTTGCTGGTCCTTCCACTGTCCATGGGGAGAGCAAGGGGGGTCCAAGAGGTGACCTGGGAAGCCCCAAGAGTTAACCACAGGCTGGGCCTGTCTTTGCCCTTCTCAGGGATCAGGGCTCAACCCCTGCCCTCACCCAGCCCTGGAGCATGTAGCTCCCCTTGGGGACACCCCTCAGGCTCCTCCAAGAGCATGGGAGTAGAGGGAGCATGGTATGGTCCAGAGGACTGCAGGGATATTGTGGCTGGAAGAGTCTCGGGCAGGGATCGTGCCCTGTTACTTGCTCGTCTGCTGTGCCCAGGACGCAGGCACATGGGAGCCGTTCTCCTGACCACAGTGCTCCTTCCTGGGTCATGTTTGTGTGTCCTGCGGTGGAATCTGGGTGGAAATGAGATCACTGTTGGTCAGTGGTAACCTTGAAACCCGGAGCTGTATTTGCCACAAGCCGGGGGATGCAGGGAGCATGCTGAGCCAGCCAGTGCAGGGGACAGCTGCTGCCCTGCCAGGTCACAGAGGGTCTGTTGGGGTGACAGGGGGACACAGCCCCAGCCCACAGTGGGCAGAGCTGCAGGGCTGCAGCACCAGCTGCCTCTAGAGCATCCCTGCCCCTGCCACCACGGCTGGTGCTGTAGTTGACACACTGCAGGGACCCTGCCAATGTTTTGAAGGAAAAGCTGAATTCTCTCTTATCTTCATATAAAATCCAGGCAGATTTTCTGGAAAGGGGTCTTTAAACTGTGTGGCCCGCTCTGTTCTTACACACATTCAGTAGCACTTCTCTGAATCATCCCATTGATTTAGAAGGTGGATTTAGGAAGTAGTAAATGTGGCAGAATCCAGCCAAGAATGTGTCTGAACTGGCTTTCCAGGAACAGCTGGGCCAGGTGATGGCAGCGAGAACTGCTGTGTCAGGGAGAGCCACCGACGGCCGGGAGTGCCAGGAATAACTCCCAGGAGAGTTCTCATCTTTTTACTTGTCTAGACCATACCCACTTACCATCACTTGTTTCCCTCACCCTTTAGCAGTGCCTTTGGAAGCAAGAATTAAACAAAGCTGAGTATTTCTGGAGGGGCCTCAGCCTGTGTATCCCTGCCACGTTCATGGCTTTATTTCATTTCATTCCAAAGCTTGTGCTCTGGGCTGCACAGCAACTGCTGGGGCAGAGCAGGGACAGGGTCGCTTGCAGGATCCTGGCTGCACGACCTGGGTTTTGTTCACTTTCTTCCTGAACTCACTGAGTTAAAAGCTTCAGCTCTGCTATTGCTGTATGTTGCAGCCAGGGAGGCAGCCCTTTGTCCCAACCCCAAGTCCCAGTGCCAAAGCTGAGATGAAATGCAAAGACCCTCACACGTTTCCCCTCCCATGACCATTCAATCCCTTCCTTTCCAGCCTCCCCCACACCAGCTCCCAGCTGGGAAGCGGCCAGGCCTCAGGTCTTACAGAAGTGCCCCCATCCGGGTACCAACGATGGACAACAGCACTCCTCCAGAGAGGAGCTTTGTCCTGTGGCTCCAGGACAGCCTGGCTCCTCAGAGCAACGAGACAGAGCCCCGGTTTGCACCATTTGAAGAAAAGCTTTATTTGATTTCTGAGCATGGCAGCACTTGGAGAGAGGCTGAGGGCAGCAGGGGTGTGATAAAAAGAGCAGATGGGTTTTGTCACCTGCAGGGCTGGAGCACATAAGTTGGGATCTCATTTTGCTTTGCTGTGGGGGGTTGCATCAGAGCCTTAGTGGGCAGCCTGAGTGATCTGCTCACGGGAGGAAATCACCTTCCCATCCTGGACTTCCTCAAAGATTGTGCGGATTTGACGGGTAGTCACAGGTCCTGCAATGGAGGAAGAGGAACCATTATTCACAGGGAGGCAAGGAGAAGATGTCTTCAGGGTTTTCATGGCTAGATTTGTTACGACCAACAACTGCCTCAGAAACCAAATATAACCGCCACACTCCTAAATACTTTATTATATTGTTTTAGACTGTACAGATTATCTTCTGAAGCATGTTTTGCTGTGTCATAAGTGTGGTTTTGAAAATATAGTAAAATAGTAATTTTAGTAAATTAGTAAAAGGAGTCTGGGCTAAGAATGTGGCTAAGGCTGTGACAGAGTTGTGTGTGATCAGTGCTTCTGCCAAGACATGTTCTTACCTTCTTTCACAGGCTGTGAGACATAGTGGGAAGACATGCTAGAGGAGAAAACACAAAGAATGGTCAGAAATAGAAAAAAGTCAGTAGTGTCTAAGACAAAATCACTGTTTCAAACCCTGCCTTTTCCTCTTGTACCATCATGTGAGTAAAATGGCTTCTGGAAACTGCCTAGTGTCAAAATTTAAAGGAAGAAAATGGTAAGGATGTGTGTGCCACAGGGATTCAGGTGTAAGGGCACCACACCCTGCCTGCACCGAGCAGCAGATGCACCTTCCCCAGGATCACTCAGCCACTTGAGGGGTGGGAAGTGGATCCCAGGAATGCTGCAGCACTGGGTTAACCACTGGGCTGTTCTGGACTGAAAAGGGAGACCCTGTTTCATGCCATGGGTCAGGAAATGGGCTCGCAGGAGCCTCCAGGGAACACAGGTTGTTCATTTTCTATTTCTTTCTCTATGACCCAATCTCCTCCCGCTGTGCCCCCCCAAGCCAAGCCCCGCTGCGTACTGAGCATCCTCTCCCTCCAGGAGCCGGCGGTACGTGGCGATCTCCTGCTCCAGGCGGCACTTGACGTCCAGCAGGACCCTGTACTCGTGGTTCTGGCGCTCCATGTCGCAGCGCAGCTCGGCCAGCTGCTCCTCCACGCTGCTGATCAGCCCCTGCAGCTGGGCCAGCTGGGTGCCATAGCGCGCTTCTGTGTCGGCCAAGGTGCCCTCCAGCGCCGCTTTCTGTGGGCAGAGGAGAGGGGCGCGCTCAGGGGGGCAGGGGTGGCAGCAACCCCGCGTCCCCCAGCCCGCAGGGAGCCGGCCCCTCGTACCGTGCTGAGCTGGGACTGCAGGTCGATCTCCAGGCTCTGGATGGTGCGCCGCAGCTCGGTGATCTCCGTCTTGCCGCTCTGCAGCTGCTCGGTGTTGATGGCCACCTCCCGGTTCAGCTCTTCCGTCTGCAGCGAGGCAACACCGCGCGGTTCCAGCGGGGCGGTGGGCACAGCCGGGCCGCGCCGCCCCCTGCACTGCCCAGCCAGCTCACCTTGCTGAAGAACCACTGCTCGGCATCCCGGCGGTTCTTGTCCGCCAGGCTCTCGTACTGCTCCCTCATCTCAGCCAGGATCTTGGTGAGGTCGACTCCAGGAGCTGCGTCCATCTCTACGCTGATCTCTCCACCCACCTGCCCGCGCAGGACATGCATTTCCTGCAGAAAGAGACACTTGTCTTCATGCAACCCAACAACCAGAATATAATGATGTTCCTCTCAAGATAGAGTTCTTCAGAGAGGTTCCTTCCTTCATTATTTCTGGATATATTAAGAGGCAGCAAACTGGGGCCTTTGCTCCACAATCACAAACATAATAACCCAAATTCTCAAGAAATCTCAATTTGAGTTAAATCTGGTTTCTTCCAAGAATAAATAAGAGCCTGTAGCTGGCTTCATCTCTCATGAGACAGACCTTCCAGGCCTGAGGCTGCTAAGTGTGTTAATAACTCTCTAACTACCACATGGCCATGACTGCAACATCAAGTGGTGAATGGTTTTATACTGGCTCTGGAGAGGATGTGCTGGTATCCAGAACAGACCATCTCTATGTCCTTACACCACTTCTCATCATCCCTCTCAGCAGTTCAAAACCCTGCATGGTCTTAAAGCCCAAACCTCATATTTCTGGGCCCAGGCTGAACTTCCTGAGCCTGGCTCTGTGCTCACCTCCTCGTGGTTCTTCTTGAGGTAGGCCAGTTCCTCCTTCAGGTTCTCAATCTGCATCTCCAGGTCAGCCCTGGCCAGGGTCAGCTCATCCAGGACCCTGCGCAGGCCGTTGATGTCGGCCTCCACGCTCAGGCGCAGAGCCTGCTCTGTCTCAAACCTGAGGGGACAAGAACAGTCACCAAAGGTACAGGAGATGTTGCCCAGCCAGGGACAGAGCACCTTGGTTTGTTGTTCACTTCCTCCATGCTGCTGCTAGCATCGTGTCAGTCCTGCATGACCCTGATGGTGCATGGACAACCTTCTAATGGTAAATGCAGGGGAACAACTGAGCAAAGAGTGTTCACCTGAGTCCATAACATCACCTTGACCCTGATGTTACTGGGTCTGGGCTTTGTTGAGCTATACACACAAGTTAAATGCACAGCAGATGCACGGTGCAAGTTCTGTGCACGGGAGAGCTCACACCACAGAGGAACAGGAATAAAACAGTGAAGGTTTGGAAGGAAGCAAAACAATCCTCAAGGGCCAATAGACTTAGATAACCAGCTGCTTTGGAAATTACACCTTCAATTTGAAGGCTTTGTTTCCATGTTGCTTTTTTGGGTTTTGGATGGGATTTTCTCCTCATTTCAGTTCAATTTTTCCAGGAAATGTGGCTTACTTGGTCCTGAAGTCATCAGCAGTCAGCCTGGCATTGTCAATCTGCAGGAGGAGGTTGGCGTTGTCAACCGTGGCCCCCAGGACCTGAAGCGTGGAGGATAAAAAAAAAGCACTGAGTGAGCGTCACGAACTCCTGACCCACCAAGGGACAGGAGCACGAGTGAGAGTATCAGGACAGGAATAGTTTTGGGGAAGTTTGGGGTTTCTGTAGCAGAAATGTGTATTGAACCAGAACAAGGAGACACAGCTGAGATTGACTGCAGGGAAGGGCTGACAAATCTGGGACCATCCCTTCCAAAAACCCTCAGGAAGTACTTCAGAAGGGAGCAGGAAGCCACATAAGATGTGTGAGATCTGATGATGTCCTTTGTTCCCATGCCTCAGGGCATGATTATGAAGGGTCAGAAATGACCCTCCTGCTCTCCCATCCCATATACCATGCAGCCCCTTTGGCAGATGAACCAGCAGGCACTTGTGCTTAGCAACCCTTGTGCCGCTTCATTCTGGGATGGATTTCATATCTTGACTGCAAAAATGGAGCAGAATGCAGCTTCTGATTTTTATGTTACAAAACCAGGAGCAAATAATACAGAATGGGAGAAGATTCAAGTCAGAGTTTCGGAAGGCATCAGTCACGGGGCCAAGAAGAGGGAGGGAAAATCAATTCCCTGCATCACTTGCCAGCCCTGCAGTTCCACTGCACACAGCCTTCCGTTGTGTTTACTGGGGCAATTCATACAGAAAAGTAATAGAGAAGAACAAAGTCAAGTCCTGAGTATTTCCTCCAAAATGGGGTGTCGGGAATCAAACCAGAACCAGGAGAGATCCCACCAGAGCTGTCTGGCTGGGTGGGTTTGCAACAAGCCTGGCCCTGGGGCAGTGGCTGCCAAAATGAGGCAAAAACTCATTAGTGGCCAGTTCCAATTTTTTCTCTTTTGCATCTAAATGACATCAACACAGAGGAGCTGAAACAAGTTTGCAAATTCTTTGTCTGGGTGTTTACAAATATGACATCAATGTTTCCCAGTTTTTACACACCTGAAACTTTCCCTGCACACTCCTTTTAAGCTCCCAAAAACTGTTTAGTAGCAGTGCAAGGGCACTTGGCTCTCATTCTTCATTTTTGCATTATATTCTTTTACATCTGCTTCTTCCAGTGAAAACCACCATTTGTTCCATCGAAAGCTGACACTGATACTCTCTGACTTTCCAGCCTGGTGCTTTGCATGTGCATGAGACACAGTTTATTGACACAGTTGGCTCTGACTAATGAGAGAGGGAGCAGCCAGTGTTTCTGCTTCCTCTCTGATAAGAAGACATCCCACAGTATTATTTACCACATCCTACCTTGTTCCTGAGCTCCTCGATCGTCCTGTAATAGGGGCTGTAGTCACGGTCTGGACCAGGTCCCTGCTTCTTGTACCACTCCCTGATCTTGACCTCCAGGTCGGTGTTGGCCTCCTCCAGGGCACGCACTTTGTCCAGGTAGGCAGCCAGGCGGTCGTTGAGGTTCTGCATCGTCTCCTTTTCGCCAGCTGGGAGGATGCCATCGCCACCTCCAAAGCCAGCTCCAAAGCCAGCCCCAAAGCCAGCCCCGTAGCTACCCCCAAAGCCACCGCCGAGGCCCCCTCCTATGCTGCTGCAGTAGCTGCCCCCGTAGCCGCTTCCGAGCCCCGAGACGACGCGGGAAGAGACCGAGTAGGTGCCAGAGCCTCCATGGACGCTGGGGGCTCGGTACCCTCCGCCCCCAACCCGCACGGAGGAAATCCTGCTGGAGCCTCCCCCCAGGCCACCGAGTCCCTTGAGGGAGGTGGAGGAGGAGTATTGCCTGACAGTGGTGCTCATGGTGAAGGCTGGTGGAGGCTGGAGGGTGGAGAGAGGCAGCGGCTCTGCAGCGCAGGCAGCGAGTGCTGGCTCCCCTGCCCTGGAGCCCTTTATAGCCCGGGCGGGAGGCGTTGCCGGTGCCTGTCGTCACCCCTGACAGCCAGAGCCAAATTCCAGAATCATCATTTTTCTCTCCCTGATTTCATGTCTTTTGTCACATCCCACTAGAAGCACTGAGGCTCTCAGAGGATCTTCTCCTTCCGCTTTGGTTGCCAGCGCCCGGTGTGATTCAGACCAGAGGCTCCTGGCTCTCGGGTACACTTCAGCCACACTGGAGCCCCGGAGCTGCTCCCTCCAGCTCCACCCGCTGCTCCTTCATCAAGTAACACAAGTGAACCCTCTGTGATTTGCCAAGTCGCCCACAAGTGTCTTATATCATTAAAAATCTACAAATCTATTTATTTGCTTTTTTAAAGAGTCTAAAGCAAATGAAAGCTGCCGACTTAAGAGCTCTGCACATCCATAATCCTTATATGGGCCAGCCCAAAGCCAGATGGAAATTTTCCCGTCAGGACCTCTACCCCAGGACAAGCACAGACCTGGTGGAATGTGTGTACTGATACCGTGTTTGGCAGAAATCTTACAGCTCAAAAGAGAAGAAACTCCAGTAATTTCTAGTCTACAGAGACTGGAAAGTCCCCAGCAGTGTTTTTCAGTCAGTTTAGGAGGCAGATGCCCGGTGCTTCTCAGAGGCACCTGCTTTGCATCACCTTTCCCAAACTCCACAGAAGCAACCTGTGACTTCTGAAAGATCTGTAGAAGCTAAGAGCTTCTGTCCCAAAATTTCTTCTCTCATTGCTGAGAGAGGTTTTAGTGCTCAAATAGTCTTAACTCAGAGAAAAACAATTTGAAGCCACATTAGATACACGCTGCCAGGACACACTGTGTGTGACTTCTGATGGGAAGAGCATGATCAGTTCTTACCAGGACTCGTGCCCGCGTGCAGAACAGGCTTTTTCCTACACATTTGCAGCTGTGAGACATGACGCTGACAGAACCCAGCAGGAGCAGCAGCACCTGTGGCAAAAGCTGTGACGGGCAGCATGTGGCACAGGCAGCAGTGAGGGGCACGAGCACCATGACCCCAGCGAGGCAGAGGGTTCCAGTAGGAGCAGGGGTGAGCAGAGACAAGACCCTGCAGCCACCCTGACAGCCACACCTGCATTGTGCTGCTGAGGGGCTGAGCACAGTGGTTCAATAATGCAGCTGGACAGGTATTAGCATGAAAAAAAAGCAGCAGAGAACCAGGAAGGGAGACACTGCACTGTTTTATTCTTTGTTGGGGAAAATATCTCTTTGCTGATGTGGCACCAGGTCTTTCAGTAGAGAGTGGAAAATGCACACCCAGGGCTGGCCTGCCTGGCTCCAGCCATGTCGATCTTGGATAAGAGACTTTTTTTTTTTTGAGCAGAGGTGCCTGTGAGGTAGTGAAAGAGGGTTATAGGGATTAGGAACCCTTTTGTGCTTTCCCTCCTGTGGTGATCTCCTTCCTTCCCAGGGCCCCTCTGGCTGTTTTCGCATTCTAAAGCACTTAACTGATTTTGGAGTTGCTAAGATGTTCCCAGAGCCTCACCCTTGGTAATTCACAGAGCCTCTTTTCTTTCATCTGTTCCCTGAAGGACACAATAACAACAATGCTTTATCTGCACTGCTGCTAGATCCCAAGGCCTTAATAGGGAGTCACGTTCTCTTTCTTTAGCAGCTCCAGGAGAGGTGGTGTGGTTTTTCTGGGCGGCCACCAAGGAAGCTGAGCCAGAAACAGAAGCCAGACCCTCTTCACTTAGGGCTGTGGTCTCTGGGCACCATCGCCTCCGAACTGATGGGCTTCAGGTTTCGATTTTTGACTCCCCAGGTTGCAAAATCTGGGGATTTGGGATGCACACATGCCCCATACTTTGGAGAGCTGGGGGAAAGGAGGGGACTTGGGGACAACCCACTGCTGCCAAACGGCAGAGAGTGCAGATGGTGGTGCTCAGCTTGTAGAGCAGTCCTGGGGCAACCTGGCAGGGTGAAGATCCGTGCTTCTGCTGGCCTGCTGCCCTCCATAGTGGGGGGTACAGGATTACCCAACAGCTGTCATGTGGGAGCTCTGCACAAGTGCTGTTCTTTGGCCACCCTTGCTCTGAGTCCTTCCAGATGTGCTTGTTCTGCTCATGTTTGCTCCAGGAAACACCCTCCTGCTCCAGGCAGTTCCCGTGTTGGCCGTGAGCCCCTCACATGGGCCAAAAACTGTGCTGTGAGTTCTGTCCCCCCACTCAGGTCATCCCCACATTTTAGGTCAGGCCACAGCTCCACAGGCAGGAAATACCTGGGTTGAGGGGTCTTCGTTCTGTACTATCATTACCTCAGCCCATTTTTAAGTTCTTTTAGTGAAGCTGGCACAGGAGCCAGAGAGGAGATGTGCAGATTGTCCTGCAGTATCAGCTTTTTCTGGTCTTCTCTGAGCAATGTTCTTGCCGATCAGCTGCTGCCCTGACCTCCAGCTGGACTCCTAAACAGTAATCCCCAGACTGCCTCCACTCTTACACCTCAGCACAAAGTTCTTGCACCAGCTCTGAAAACAGGGTGCGATTATACAGAGGAGCATGAACTGCTTCAGCTATTTCATATTAACAGAGGAATTCAGTCTCTCAGGCTCTTCTGAAACACTCACCCACAATAAATTCCCTTGAGATAAAAAAAAAACAAACACCAACACATCATAATTTCAGGAGATTGTATCAGAGTCTGTTCCAGCAAGACGCACGAGATAGATGCTATCTCAGGTGAGCTGCAGGGGGAAAGAAGGAGCTGAACTTCTCTGGTTTGCAGAGGAAGGAGAAATTACACCTTAGGAGTGGACAAGCTGTGCACACAGTAACCCAGTGTGGAGAGGGCTGGTGTGAAAAGGCCAGGGTCAGCACGTGGCATTTGCCTCAAACAATAACACTTAATTGTGCTTTTAATGTCATAATAAGAGCTAATTAGGAGTCATTGAACTTCCCCTGTGGGCCCACTTCTCCTGAGTGCCTTTCACAGCAATTCACAGCTCAGTAGAAACCAGGTGAAGGATGCAACCCTGGGAAAGATGTCTCCTGTGTGTAAGGAATGGCAGGCACAGGCTTTACCCTTGCCAATGGGTTTGCTCTGTAAGTTTGAACACCAAAATCGGCAACAAAATATCAAGGTGTGGAGTGAAAGATGCTGTCTCTGTCTCAGCTGCTAATTCTCTATATCATCTGTGAGGACTTGTCCTGACAGCCTCCTTGACATTATCTGGAAAAAAGCAATCCCAGGTCTGTTACTGTGAAAGGGAACTTCATAGTCTGTGTGCAATGGAAACTCCCTCGTGGGCAGACTCAGGGCACTTCGCCATCAGCCAGCGAGGCGAGCCAGGCTGGCCCAAGCTGCAGGGTGATGCTCAGCCCCTGTGCTCCCTTCCTGCTTGCTGTGCTGCTGGCAGGGAGACAGGCAGCACGGCCTCTACCCCTTCTGCTGTAGCAGGGGAGGAGGCAGCAGTGGAGCCAGCAAAGGGCTGGCGGGAGGGACAAGAAACTCTACACTGTCCTTCTCTGGGCTCCAGACTGCGTCCTGCCTGCCAAAGGTGAGGCCAGACCCGTGGAACCCTGCAGAAGCCTCCACTGGCACCCTGTGCTGGGCTCTCCACAGCCTGTCTCTCCTCCCAGTGAAGGTGGAGGTGGGTGATGCTCGTCCATGTGGGCCCATGCCCCAGGCTGTTGGCTGAGCATCAGGTGAGGTCCTGGCCCAAGCCACTGCCACCAGTGAGCTCTGCTCTGGGGGGCACAGACCTGCCAGGCACCAGGCCTTCTTCCAACAGATGTTTCAAGCTCTTCCCCCATCCTGCTGCAGTTACTCATCCTCACAGCCACCCAAGTGCTGTGACCGCCCACCGTGCTGCCAGCTCACCCAACCAAAGGCTGGCTGAGCTCTGCTCTTCTGCTGGCATGTTGTAGCAGTAAAGACATTGAAGGGCTTTTGATCACAACTAGTCTTGTCTCCAGGGACTGGCTCAGCTCTTTTGACCCTTCTTGGGGACGAGGAGTTCATTCCAGGCAGCTCAGCTATGTGAACAGCTCAGCCCCCTCTTGCCCTCAAGGAAGGGCTCTGCGGTGACATCCCACCCCAAAGGCTCCAGGGCTCTGGCCGGTAAAATACAGAGAGCCACAGACCAGGGATGGGGATTCCAGAGGCATTTCACAGCAAGGGCAGGGCCCAGGCTCTCCCCCGTGCTTTTCTTCAACCTGTGGAGTCAGGGGCACAACCAGAGTCATTCTGGATGGCAAAGGGAGGACAGATGGACAGCAAATCGGTGCTTGTTTTACTCTAGACAAACTAACATTTTTTGTGCCTGAGCAAAGCCAAACTCCCAAGCTATCACAAATTGCTTTAGCTCTATCTCCAAAGCAAACTCAAACCTTTGGAGTTTCCCACGTTATTTTTTCGGTGTCTGTCTTCCAGATAGCTAGCAGCTCTTTCATTTCCTCATGTCTCATTCTGCTGGTGTGGAAATATGATCACACCCTGTCTGCTCATTCCTCTGCCCTCGCCGAGCACGGCAGGGCAGGCAGGGAGCTGCACCCGTGCTTTCCCATGCTCACTGTAGGAAACAAGCAGCAGCTCCCACAGTTGTTCTGTGCCCACACTTGCTACACCTACAGTGACTCCAGGCCAGGTCTCCAAGCCACACATGGGAATCCCAGCTTGGGGACACCTGTGACACTGGTGGTGGGGTGAGGCAGATGCTCGTGGTAGCCTGGAGACAAATCACTCACAGAAGGGCAGGAATGACGTTTGGGATGTGGCTGAAGGTGACCAGCCCCAGGACTCCTCCACAGCCTCTGCCAGGATTTAGTGTCCATCTGCTCCCAGGGCTTGTCCTGGCCTCTGTGCATTCCCACCCCATGCACACAGCCCTGATGACATGGGAGGATGGTCACAAGTGATGGAAACAGTCCTCACAGCCTGTGCTTTTCCAGCGCTGTCCCCAGGGAAAGCCCCTCTCCCCTGTGGGACCCTGGCTCTTGGTTTGGTCTCCTCTGAAGGATTTGCCATGTGGTCTGGTCCTCCCGACCCTCCCTTCCTGTTGCATCTCAAGGGCTGATGGCTGTCGAGGCTGTTGCCTTAAAGAAGGCAGTGAGAGTCCCACCATGGCCCAGGGGCAGCAGGGTCTGGTCACCTTGTGCATGTGGGTAATGGTGGGTAGTGCTCCCAGGAGACCAGCATGGCTGCTGGGAAGGGCTGGGAAGAGATGGGGCCATGCTGCCCCAGAGCAGCCCCTGTTTCCAGGCTGCACCATCACTTCTCGCTTGGGAAAGGGTAGCGACTTGGCCACTCATTAATCTGCACTGGGCAGGCAGGGGTCTGGGGTCATTACCAGGCCTGAAACAGGCCCCAACCTCCCCGCGAGGACCAGAGCCCCCAACTACCCCAGCGGCCCCGAGGACCACACTCCCTCGCACTGTGCCCGGCAGGTCTCCTGGCTGAAGTCCAGGGCTCCACCTTGGAGCGTTAATGATTTTCTGTGCGTGAGTTCAAAGAGAAAAGACAAAGCCGGGCTGTCAGCTGGTGTCTGGCATGAGGCAATGCCCTGCCCGGGCTTGGCACAGCGCTCGGCTCTGCACTCGCCTGGAGCACAGCTGATCCTCTTGATAAGCAACAGTAATTATCAGCTGAAGCTTTAGAATCAGTCCTTTTGCCTCTGTTATTATTTTTTTCTCTTAATCCAAGTAAGTGTGCTCAGCCAGTCACTGCAGGGAAGACCAAACGCTCGTAATTAACCTTCATCCCTGTTTCACTGCGCCGGATCGCGCAGCCACAGCCCGGGCTGTGCCGCTCTGGGGAGGCGGGTGGTGCTCGGTGGCTCAGCGGGGCCGGGACAAACCCCAGCCCGCCGCCCGGTGCTGTGCGGGGCCGCGCGGGGCCGCGCCCGGGGCCGGCGGGGCGTCGTGCGGGCACGGAGCGGTGGGAGCACCGGTGGTGTCGGTGCATCCGGCCCCGCGCTGCGCCCAGGGGCGATGGGTGCGTGGTGGGGAGCGGGGCCGGGGGGCCGTGCTGGGGACCCGCGGGGGCTGCTCCCGCAGGACCCGCCCGTGCCCGCGCAGCCGTTCGGGAGCGCGCAGGGAGCGGCGGGCGGGGCCGCGGGAGCACTCGCTGCGCACGGGCGCCCCCTGCTGGCGGCGGCGGGAGAGCACCGGGGGGTCCGGGGCTGTGCGGGGGAGTGTTGGGGCGTGCGGGGGGAGCTGGGGCGTGCTGGGCTGTGCAGGGGCTGCTCCAGCAGCCATTCCCTGTCAGCATCCCGCCAGCGCCGCTCCCCACAAAGGGCTCCTGCCGCTTAGCAGGCGTGGGGCACGCTGTGCGTGAGGCCCGCGGGCAGCACCGCGCAGGGACTCCTGCACCCGTGGGTTTCCATGTGTGGCGTCAGGGGCAGCTGCGGCTCTGGTGCTGGCCGCAGCCAGGCCTGGGGTCCTGCCGCCCCTCCCTGGCCCCTGGCAGCCCCACGGCTGGGCAGGTAGTGCCAGATCCTGCTCCCGGTGTAGCCAGAGCCAGGCCCTTGGTTAGAGCTGCCACATCGCCGGGCCTGGCACTGGGCTGGGCCCTCGCTCTTCTGGGGGAGGAGGGGAGCACGCAGCGTGAACAAGTGTGTAAAGGTGTGAATACTCTTGTGTGCACATCTGTATGTGCTTCTGACTTTGCCACAGATGGCACCACTGGCTGCTCACCGCTGGGAAGGGTCCCTGGCTGCAACGTGCAGCCCTGGACTGCGAGGAGGACACAGGCCTGGGTGGCTGCTTGGCTGCTGCAGACGGCCTCGGGCACACGCCTGCGACCGACCCCCAGCTGCAGGGCACAGGAAGAGACCTGCCCTGGTGTACCGGAGTAGCAGGGCTCCTTCCCCAGGGATCCCCCTCTGGGGCTGCCTTCAGTGTGCTCACCCCGAGCTCTTGGCCCTGAGCCATCGTGCCAGAGGCCTGAGGCAGCGTGGCCCCCAGACTGCTCCGGCTGCACAGGCCTCCCCATGATGGGACCAGACGTTGTCAGCCCCATGCAATGGCCCTTTTGCTACAGTCAAGACAGGTTGGCATCTGCTGGCTCACAGCTGCCAGAAAAACATCCACCGGCCCAGTGGCAACTTCCCAGGGATGGTGTCTGCAGACCTGGGTAAGGGTAGGGGATGTGTGGGGCAAGAGGTGCCCATCAGCCTGTGTCCCACATGGCCAGACCCATCCCATGCAGCCAGTGAGGTGCCTTTCTCCTGGCTCTGCTGAGACCCCAGGGCCGGGATGCTGCCCACTCTGGCATGGAGAAGGCTCCATCCCCTGGGAGAGGGCAGAGAGAGCAGTGGGTGGGTGTTTGGTCACCCCAGGGGATATCTGGGCTGGAGAACACAAGGCCACACCTTCCTGAGCCCACCGGGGTGTATCCCCCAGCTCCCTCCACTCCCCCCCTCTGCGCCGCCCCCGTGAGTCAGCGCACACGTTCCTGGGCAGGAGGGGACATGTGCTGCAGGGACAGCCCGGCTGCGTCACCCCTGCTCGCTCCCACACCTGGGGCTGGGGCGGCCCAGCTCCAAGCTGAAACTTGCCTGACTAATTACAGGGAAGGTGAGGACTTCAGAGGATTTACATTCCTCCCCAGCCACACCTGGAAAACAACTTTCACCATCAGCCAGTTTCTGAGAAATAACTTTCCACCTGCATGGCCCAGCCACAGCCCTGCCCAGGGAGCCTGGGAGGCTCAGGGGACCTGGGGGGGTCCTGTCAGCCCCATCCCGGGTTTGTCCTGGTGCTGCAGTGCAGCTCAGTGCCCCGACATGGCTGGGGTCTGACCATGCTTTCTGGAGGTCAGAGCCTGTGGGTTGTGGTGACTGGAAGCTGGGGGGGTTGCACAGGAGACCCCAGGAGATTGGAGCCTCATGAGCCAGGCCCTTCACCTCTGCTTTGGCGGAGGACAGATCCCCATTGACTGCCCAGGGCTTGGACCCAGGGCTGCTGGGGTGACAGGGGGACTCGTGGGACTCACCAGGAACACCTCATCCCTCCCAGCTGCTAAACCAGCGGGGAAGAACCCAAACCCTCCTGTCCCCTGTGCCTTTTCCTGTCCACCATGAGCATGGAGAGACGCAGGCAGCTGGTTCCCTAAGCCAGCTTTGCTTTATGGCTCTTGCCAGAGCTGCCTGCTTTGTCCTTCAGCCACTGCTCTGTTTCCCGCCCTGTGCCAGTGACCCAGCCTTGAGCCCACCGTGGGATCAGTGGGACACCAGGACTGCCATCCTGCCACGGGCTCTGTCTGGTGTGTTCCACAGCAGCCTGGGCTGAGCACCAGCATGAGGTGTTTCGGGAATGTGGCACGCTGGCCAAAGCAGGGACACGGTTCACCCGGCCAGGCCAGCGCGGCACAGGGCGCCCGGCATGTCACGCAGCACGGGGCTGGGAGCTGGGGCTCCAACACATGCCACACACGGCGTGTGGGTCCCACGGCACGAGGCTTCCTGCACTCAGACTGCAGCTCCCTGCCCGTATCCCCTCCCCGTGCCCCTCACTCTGCAGACGGGGTGTTAGGACCTCAACGACTGACCCCGCCGGGGTTTGGAGCATCGGCTCTGCAGGGTCCCAGGGCCGGGGGTAACAGAGGCCGTTTTGGCCTCAGCCACCTCCTGGGAGCTGCTGGGAAAGGGCGGTGTCAGCAGAGCACCAAGTCCAAGGTGTTTTGCAAGCAGGTGGGAGCGGGTGATGTCCTTATTAGGCAGCGCAGCAGCGGCGCGTCCCGGGGGAGCGGCGGCGGGTGGTACCGCCGGGGCGGCGGCGCTGACGCGGGCGATGGGAACGCGGGCAGGTCCCCGCCTCGCTAATGACAGCCCGGCACTGGGCGTGGGGACAAGCCGTGGCAGGGACGCAGCCGTGTCAGCTCAAACAACGCCGCCCTGACACACCTGCCATTGCCCCATCGCCTGCCGGCCCGGGGGTCTCCTCCCCAGGGCCACCGGACAGCCCTGCCCCTGGTTTGTGTTTGCTTCCAGCGAGGCCAGAGGGCTCAGCAATAGCCCCCGGGTGGGGCAGGCTGCAAGGGGTGTTTACTCCTGCTCCTGGTTAAGGAGCAAAGTCTGAAACTCAGCCAGAGCCTGTCCTGGAGCAGAAGGGTGTTGGGGACCTGGCATTAGGGCAGCATCTCCACCTCTGACCTCAGCCCCACAAAATTTCACCCAGCCCCAGCCTGGCAAAAACCTGCTGCTGGGCCAGGGTGCCACAGCCTCAGGGTCAACACCAACCCTGGTACCTGGACCCTGGGTTTCCCCATGCCCCTGAAACCTGCTCAGTCCACCAGCCCTTCTTGCCCTACACCATTGGCCCCCAGACCATCTGCCATGGTTCTACCTCTCAGCAAGCAGGAGGCTGAGCCTGTGGCACAAACAGCAGAAACTGCAGCAGAACCACATGAAGAAAGGCAACGGCTCCATCTTGACCTGGTTGTCCAGGGAGGCCCCATGCCACAAGGTGAGCATGGTGGTCGGAGGGAAGGCTGAGCACATGGCAGCTGAGCAGCACTGTTACAGCAGTGCCTGTGCTCAGGGGCTGCAGCAAACATGCCCCTGCAGAGAGGGGGCTTTGGGGGCACATAGGGATGGAGCAGCCAGGAGGCCCCAGCCTGCAGCACTGCCTGCAGATGCCTCCATGGAGGGACCTGCTAAGGTTTCCCTGTCCCCCTGCCAGCCTAGCACACACTGGCCTGCTAAGAAAAGGGGCCTGAGCAGCTCTGTCCTGCCTGGCACCATGGCACAAAGCTAAACACACTGCTCCTGCACCCCTGGGGTGTCAGGAGAGCCTCGGGCAGCAGGAGCCACAGAACATGGCAACAAACACGAGCTGTGTCTCCAGGCTTTGCAGCCACGGGGCCACAAAGAGCCTCAGGCACCCCAGCCCTGGGGTCCCCACAAGTGTCCCTCTGCCACTGCAGCCTGTGCTCTCCACAGCCCGGCTGTGTCACAGAGCCTCCCCTTCCCTGGGGCCAGTCTCTCCCTGTGCAGGTCTGGGTTTGGGGTGCCTGGGTGCCAGGATCCCAGAGCATAGCTGGCCCTGCTGCAGCTCCAGCCCCGGCTGGGCAGGGCGGGTGCCAGGGCCAAGTGTTTTGTAAGAGGCAAATCTCGCAGCGCCGGGTGTCGTGCCGGGACGGGGCAGGCTGGGCTCTGCCCGTGCGGGGGGAGCGCTGGCCGGCTGCCCGTGTTTGGCCCTCGGGGAGTTGCTGTGCGTAGGCAGGGATGAGTGTTCCAGGCCGTGGGGCAGGGAAGGGGCTGGGCTGAGGCTGGAGGTGCGCGGGGACGTGCTCACACCCTGCCGGGTTTTGCCTGCTAAGTGAAATACGAACTGGAGAAAGGCAGATGCTGACCAAGGTGTTTGGCCTGACCTGCCCTTTCTGCTCAAGTCAGCAGAGTGACAGCCCTGTGCTCACCATTTCTGCTGCTGTTACCCCAAAAGTCTCCTGTCCCTTTACCCCTGGGTCAGCGGGAGGTGGATTCATCCCCATGTCCTCTCCCTGTCACCCAGGGGCAGGATACAATGCCTGAGCTCTTTGGAAGCTGGGCTGGTTGCACAGCAGGGCTGGTTCCTCCCTTGGCAGGAGCAGGAGAGTAACCCCCATCCCAGACTGTGATGTGAGGGGCAGGACAAAGCAGGCTGCAATGCTCTGGGGAGAGAAGGGGCTGCTCTCCTCCTGGTCTTTGGAGCCCTTCAGACACATGGGGCACAGCAAGACTCTTCCCCTCTGCCCTTGCTGTGCCATAACAGGGCACTCTGCTTTGGTCCCCGTTGTGCATCAGCAGTGCAGGCACGTGTGTGGGGGCACCTGGGAGGAGGGTCTCACTTCCCAGTGCATTTGGGGTATTCCCATACCCAGGCACCCAACACAGGAGAAAAGTACCCCATGCTTGTGCTGCTGCTTGTGGTGAGCTCCTGCATGCCAGGAGCCAGGCAAGCCCAGCACAGCAGGGCCCTGCCTGGCCCACGAGTCCTCTGACAAAGGCTCTTCCCAGGGTTCCCCGTGGCCCAAATTCTCTCCCCGGCACAGAGCAGGTTGCTCCCTCGGGTCTTGGGTGAAGCTGCCTGGCTCAACCAGAGTGGAGGGGGAAGAGATGAGTAGGGGAGGCTGCAAGGCAGGGCTGCCACATGTCCCCAGCCCAGTGGAAGGAGGGCAGCAGGGCTGGAGCTGAGCAGGGCAGAGGCAGCAGGAGATGAATTCACCCCGGGCTGGACCCCCCGTGTCGCGGGATGTTCGGCTGCTGCACTGGCCGGCCCGGCTGCATCCTGGCGCGGGAGCTGGCAGGAGCTGAGCCCGGAGCCTTTGCCCCTTCCCATGGCTCCTGGAGCCTGCGTGGCCCAAGTGTGAGACCCTGCAGGGAAGCAGGATGTGCCTGGCAAGAGCAGATTTGCTGGCAAGTGCAAACAGGCGGTGCCGGGGCTCTGAGTCAGCCCCACGCTCCCGTCTCAAGGGACTGGATGCAAAACCTGTCCTGGCTCCTCCATCTGCCCTTGCTGCCTGCTTTGGGCCCCTCCACTGCAGAAAACCCTCTGGGCTTGCTCCCCACCTGGGGTGCCCCCAGAACAGCCTAGCCCCGAGCAGGAGTCTGCTTCAGTGCAACCTCCCACAGCCCGGAGGCCCAGCCAGGGCAGGCAGAGCATGGAGAGCTGGGCAGGAGGGCAGGCCGGGCACTGGCCAGGGGCTGCTCCCACCCTCCCCAGGCCCTTCGGTCCCTGCTCTTCTGTCAGGTTTGCATTCCAGGCTGATGCCAAGTCCCCAGGTGAGGGCTGGGGCTGTCCAGGCCCTGGTGACCCCAACACAGTTCATTTTATGCCTTCCCTGCCATATGAGCTCTGAGCAGTGTGTGCAATGGGGCCTGAATCCCTGTGGGTGCAGGACAGGCCTGGCCCTGTGGGAAAGATGCAGGAACCTGCCAGAGCTGCCAGAGAGGGTTCAGCACTCCTCTGTGGGGGTCCCAGGGGATCCCCCGGCCCCTGGACAAGCCCCAGCACCCCTGCACAGGCATGCAGGGCTGGGCCCACACCAGAGGGATGGAACAGCTCAAGCTGCAGCCCCCCATCCTGCTGGGGGTCCCCAGAGGGCACGACATGAGGCTGGACATGGGCACAAGGGCAGGCAGGGAGGGACTGAGCAGGGCTGTGAGCAGGGCTGGGCTGTGAGCAGGGCTGGGCTGTGAACCCAGCTTGTGCCTGCTTGCCAGCTTGGCTGGGCTGAGCCCCGGTGCTCAGACCTCTCCTGGCACCTCGCGGAGAGCAGAGGTTTCACAGCCAGGGCTGGGAAAAGCAAAGGCTGAGCAGAGGGGAGGAAGCTCCTGCCAGGGGAAGGGGGAGAGAGGCAGTGGGAGGGAGTAGGGGTGGGTAAACACCATGGGAAAGCATTCATTGTAATGCACCGGGATCCGAGCTGGTGACTGGGGGTCACTGGGTTGGACAGGAGAGGGGATGTGCCCACAGAGCCCTGACTGTGTGTGACAGGGGAAGGGCTGCTCCAGGACAGGGATCATAGGGAGCATCGGACAGGCCATGGCCCTGACAGTGGGTGGGCAGAGATCAGCTCACAGGCTCATCAAGTGACCACTTCCAGGGTTTGCAGACTGGGATGTGAATTGCCAGAACAGCTGTGTAAGGAAATGTGGTACTTGAGCAAATAGTCTGGGATTCCCTGCCTGCCTCTGGCCCCGTGACAGCTGCTCACCCTGCCCGGGCCTCCGCTCTTTCCAGGAGCAGGTTAATCACCGGGGTGAACGTCTGCTGGTGCTGCCTTCACTCATTAATGGGATCAAACACTCTACATAAAAAATCCAGCTCATCCTGAATCCAAGTCTGCGCAGTCACACCGAGGCTGCAGGAAGGATGTCAGAGAAGAGCTGGTTTCCAGGAACGTCCCAACCCGGAAGGCATTTCCGAGCTGCAGGAGATGCTGCAAAGCCAAATGCTGGGGTGATTGCTTCCTTTCTGCTACACTTCCCAGGTGTATCAGAGGGGCACCAAGACCCTCCAGCTCAGAGCACAGGGCAAAAGGCCTTGCTGAGCTTGAAAGGGAGAGACTTGTAGTACCCCAGGGCTGGTCACCCACCCAAGAGCACCCGTGAGCAGCTGGACACCCCCCCAGGCCCCGGCCCAACAGGCCCTGTGGGCCTGTGGTGCTGGTGGGAACGTTTCTCCCCAAACCAGGGTCTGCAGGAGCAGGGGGCTGGGCAGCCCCTGCCCACACTGTCCGTGTGTGTCCTCATCATGAGGACCCTCGTGGTCCCTGTGTGCCCCTCACTGGTAAGGGACAAGATGGTTTCCAGAAGCCACCCCAGCCCAAAGCAAGACTGCAGAGCCCTGCCTGTGACTGAGGGGACAATAACATGGGTGTCAGAGGACAATCTGCCCTGAGCCCTCCCTGCTCCTGCTGACCCCACACCAAACCCAGACATCTCCAGGGCCCCGCGCACGGGGGTTTCTGTGCACGGAGCAGTGTCCGGCGGGGGCGGGGGGCGACGGAGGGAGGGCGTTATTTCCCGGCACTGGGCAGAAAAAAAGGCAGCAACTCGGTCCTACCGGCTGAGAGCTGCGCTTGCAAAGGAGACCAGCATTGCCATCTCGTGGGGAGCCCGGGAGGAAGCACCTCCTCGGGCAGGAGCAGGTCGGGACCGAGCACCAAGATGGACAGAGGTGAGGAGGGTGCAGAGGGCTCAGCCCCAGACGAAGCCACCTGAGACTGCAGGTGCCTGCTCTGAATCCGGCTCTGAAGGACGAAAAATGGATGTTAACGTTTCCCTGGCCCTGCTCAGCCCATCGCCAGCGCCGTGTCTGACACACACTTGCCTCTCTTGGAATTCTACCAAAGGCCCTGGGGGTCCCGTGGCGGGGACACAAACCCCGACGTGTTGTACGGACACTGGGAATCTGCAGCGATGCTGATAAATGGGCTCTCTGGGGCATCCTGGGCCTCCTGGCCCAGCCTGACACCTGCACGCAGGGCAGGAGGTACCAGTGACTCCAGTGCTTGGCATCCAACACCATCACCCATCCCTGTGCTGGAGTGAGGGCCTTGAAGTGCCTCTAGCAGAAAGATGCAGCAGAAATGTCTAATTGCTGCTCTGCTGCCGGGATACAGCACCATGTGGCTGAGAGATGGTTCCTTTTCTGGGAGAGAAGGAAAATCTGATCAGAAAAAGAGGGGAGAGAAGAGCCATCTGCTTGTTCATGATGGTCATGGAGCAAATTCGCATTTTAATGAAAATTTAAGCCAGTTCCAGCTGAGTTGTCACATACGGACAGGCAACAGTGACAGATGCTTCAGAAACACCAGAGAGACACTGAAATCCAGCAATGAAAATTATTCCTTCTATGTGGTGCAAGATAAACAATTTGCCTTTATTTTAAATAGAACCCTCAAGAATGATGCAACATCCAAACCATGTAATGGCTGCCAGGACCCACAGATGGCAGCACACCCAGATGCCAATAATCTGTCAAAAATAGAGTATTTCAGAGATGGCTTCGGAAGCAGGGTGGGAACACCTACACAGGCAGGAGCTGAGGCCCCAGGAGGTCTAAAAGCAGGTGATAAAGTGTGGGATGAACGATCCACAGCCCAGCAGCTGCAATTCCATAGGGCCACGTCTCCCTGGGGGCTCCATATGCAGCTCTAGTTCCCAAAGGAGAGTTTACACTCCATCTGGATCTGTATGGCTTTTTTTTTTAATTGTGTAGCAGATTTAGTATTCATCGTATCTGGGGTCTCAGTGTATTTTTAGAACATGTAGCACATCTTTGAGCTGGATGTGGTGTTGATCTGCCAGCAGCCCCTGCTCCGCGTCGTGCTGAGCCACAGGCAGTGACAAGGGATTGGGGTCACCCTGCGAGGGGGACTTGAGTTTGCCACGGTCTGACTGACTGAGCTGAACTGCAGTGGGTGCAAGGGGACTCATTTCACACGTTCACGGAGAAAAAACCCTTCCTTTCCAAGCAGATTTGGGTGATACCTCAAGCTTTTCCTGTTGGCATCCAAGAGCCCCCAGGCTCTCAAGAACACGATGTTCTGCAGCACCTTGGTGTTCTCAGAGCATCTCCCTGACAAGCAGCCTTGGAAATCAGGATTTCTATCTGCGTGTGGGGCTCTGCTGTGTGGCTGCTGCCGTGGTGACAGGAGTGACACCCAGGCAGGCTCCGCACTCCGAGCCCGCTCAGGCTGCAGCTTGGAGAGAAGCCACCCAGGGAGCCCAGAGCTGGGGGGGTCAACTGGGCTGTGCCAGGCCCAGCAAAGCTAAACCCAGGCTGCAGGGGCCCACGGCCCCAGGGAGCCGGGACGTGGCAGCGCTGGGTTCTGATCCCCGGGAGACAAACTGCCCGGCGGGAGCAGCGCAGACCCCAGCCCGGGACACGGGCCGCGCAGCAAACCCCCCGAGCACCTCCCGCAGCCCGGGGCTGGATGCGGCCTCCGCCGGCCCTTCCAGCAGCTGCGGGCCGCCCTGCTGCGCCGGCGCGGGGGCCGCGGGGCCGTGCCCGGGTTTGCGTGCCCGGCTCCTGCTCCCACGGCCGCGCGGGGAGCCGGGGCACGGGGGTCCCCCCGCCCCGGGATCCCGCACCAAGGGCCCCGTCCCGCCCGGGCCGGCCCGTGGCGCACGAGCGGGGGGGGCGGGGGGGGCGGCCCGGGAGGGCGGGGGCGCCGCGCGGGTCCCGGGCCCCGCCGCACTGCGCACGCGCCGCCCCGCGCTCGGCCGCCCCCCCCCGCCCGGGCCTCCGCCGCGCATGCGCCCGGCGCCGCTCACGCCAGGCGGGGCGCGGCCGCGCTCGCCCGTGCGGCGTGACGTCCCCGCGTGGCGGCCAATCGGCGCCCTCGCCTGCCGTGCGTGCTGGCGTCACAGCGGTGCGGTATATAAGCGGGCGGCGCCAGTCCCGCCCCCCTGATAGCGTCTGGAGCCGCCGCCGCGAGAGCATCCTCCGCCCGCGCAGCTCGCCCCTCCGCGTCGCCGCCTCCGCCGCCTCCGCCGCCGCCTCCGCCGAGGGAAGGGAACCGTATCGTATGTCCGCTATCCAGAACCTCCAACCCTTCGGTGAGGCCCTTTGTGCGGCGGCCGGGCCGGGCCGGGGGAGCGGCCTGGCGGCCCCGCCCCGGGCAGCCCCGCCCCGTGGCGCAGTTGCTATTCCCGGGGCCGGTTGCGTCAGCGGCGGGGCGGGCGGGGCCTGCGGGCGGGCGGGGCGGCGGGCCGGGGGCTGACGGGTCATCTCCGCAGACCCCTTTGCTGATGCAAGTAAGGGTGATGACCTGCTCCCTGCCGGCACTGAGGACTACATCCATATAAGGATCCAGCAGCGGAACGGCAGGAAGACCCTCACCACAGTCCAGGGCATCGCGGATGATTACGATAAAAAGAAACTGGTGAAAGCCTTCAAAAAGGTGGGTGCAGCGTGGGGCCGGGGCTGCCGGGGGGCCCGCAGGGCTGGGGGCTGCGGCAGCACCTGCGGGGGCCTTTGCGGTCGGTATCGTACTAAGGAGTAACTCTCGTACTTTTCTCTTTGTTGTAGAAATTTGCCTGCAATGGTACTGTAATTGAACACCCCGAATATGGAGAAGTGATTCAGTTGCAGGGTGACCAGCGCAAGAACATTTGCCAGTTCCTCGTAGAGGTAGGAGTTCTGTGCACTGCTGTGTGTGCTGGGTGAATGTTAGTCTCCATTTTAATAACCAAGCAGGTTGTAATGTTTTTAGCATTAGCAGAGCAGGCTAAGGGAGGAAGCTCTGTCTGTTCTTGAAATTCTTGCTTGAGGCAAATGCCATCCAGCCTGGTTTTGCAGTTGTGGCCTAATCTTCACTCCGTGCCTCAGGGGGAGCAGAGCCTGGGCCGGGGGGTGTGGGGCTCGGGCTGCTGCAGCCTGCCTTTTCTTTCTTGCAGATTGGACTGGCTAAAGACGACCAGCTGAAAGTCCATGGGTTTTAAGTGCCTGTGGGTCACTGAAGCTTTATGCAAGAAGATTTCCTTACCATGAAATTCCCATCTGTCCCTTGTCATAAGTTTAAAACCAGCCGGTTTGTGTAACGTAATGATCTCGGGTCCACTGTTCAGTCTGGACTAGTGTAATTCTGTGATGTAATAAACTGACACGAGCCCCATGCTATCCCGTCTGGCTGTCCCTCATTTCACAGAGGTAACTCAGGCCTTTGACACGGTCCAGCCTGAAGCCAAGAGTCACCAGATGTTCCGAGTTAAGCCAAGGGACTCAGTCTGTCAGCCCAGAGACTGCCCAGATGGCTCCTCATTCCAGCTGCTCTTCCCTCCTCATGGACGGTGGCTCCGGGGCACCACGGCCTGGGGTGGTGATGCTGTCCCACAGGGCACTGCTGGCTCCTGGGGGCCCAGGGATGTGGGGAAGCTTGGTGTGAATGAGGAGAGTATCAGAGATCTCCAGGCAGGCTGGCTGCAGCGTGGCCCCCGCAGGTGCTGGTTCCCCATGGGACACTGGGCAGGTGGAGCCTGAGGAGCTGGGTTAGACTTGTGACAAGGGATGGATTCTGGAATAACCTGAGGAGCTGTCACTAGCTGCAGTGGCACTAGGGGCCCTGGGGGGTAATGGGGGTTTTGTTTCATTTTTAACGTTTTGTGTAATGTATTTAAAAGTTTTATTTAAATAAAAATGGCTTTGAAAAGCATTTTCAGGATGGTTCCAGTTGCTTTCTGGTAAGCAGTGAGAGGGGCTCCAGTGCTTTGGGGGCCTAGGGGGGCCTCCCTCTGCCCCATGACCGCTGTGGGAAGGGGAAGACAAAGGCCTCAGCTGGAGTGAACAGCCTGCAGGTGGGTGGGGTGAGTCACTCCCATCCCTGGTGTGTTCCAGGAAGCCCCTGGCACCAATGACTCTTCTGCTCCCAAAAGAGACACACAGCAGTGGCACTGAGGCCTCTGTCACCATGTCCAGGCCCTGCCCAAGGCCTGGTGTGGGCTGAGGTGCCTCCCAGTGCCCAGGCCCCCCAGCACACAGGAGCGAAGTCACCTGAGGTGGAACGTGCCCTGCTGGAGCAGCGCTGGGTCTGCCCTTTCAACAGGCACCATCAAAGGTGCTCAAATCTAAGGAAGTGCACAGGGCCAGGAGTGTCCCCCCAGTGCCCTGTCCCACCCCGTGGGGATGAGGCTGCGGCTGCAGCCGGGAGGGCCGGGCTGGGTCCACGGGGCTGCTGCTTCCCCCGGAGCTGCGGGGCAGCTGCTGCTGTCAGGGCAGCTCAGGAGCCTGTGCAACCCAACTTCCCACCCCCGTGCCACGCGCCGCGGTGCTGCGCTTGTTCATTTCGCGGCCATTTCCTTCCTTTCCTGGGAGACTTTGCTCGCGGAACTGAATTGCCGCAATTACAGGAAGTGCCTGTGAGTGCAGAGGGGGCAGGTGGTGCTGAGCCTGCCTGCTCTGGGGCAGGGGAGTGCAGGCAGCAGCAGGCAGGTGAGGCCAGCACCTGCCTGGGGTGTGAGTGCCCGCAGCACAGCACGATCTCCTGCTCCGAGAAGGCTGCCCTGCCTGCCCTGGTGCCTCCAGCTGGGCTGCCTCCCTGCTGGGTTTGCTGGGCTGCCCACAGCTGTTCAGATGCAAGCGGGAGGTGCCACCTCAGCCTGGTGTCCCTCGACCAGGAGAGATGGACCAGCAGGGCCAGGAGTGCCAGGGGTTCCAAGTGTGCCCTGGCCAGGTTTCCAGGCCCATCCTGCTGCCGCGTGGCCGGGGCCAGGAGAAGGGACCAAACCTGCGTCAAGGCGCTGCCGAGCGGTCGCGCTGGAGGAAGTGGCCACCCTGTCCCCATCACCCTGACGGCTCATTTGGCCCAGATTGAGCTATTAAAAGGCAGAAATGGCAAAACAATTTGTTTGTTCCTTGTGAAAACTGCTCGGTGGAGCGAGCGATCGATGGCTGCGGGCGCTGCTGCCGCCCTGCCCCTGGGCTGTGTGAGGAGCAGCAGCATCGATCCCTGCCGCCCCGGCCAGGCCCTTACGTGTATTTTATTGACCGAGGGAGACAAATGGTTTCTAAAATACACCAAGATGAGGGTAAATAGGGGCAGGAGGAAATTATTGATGCTGAAGGAAGAAGGGGGTTGTGGTGGGGCAGGGGACCTGGGCCTTCCTGAGCCCGGGGGGTGGTGGCACATACAGACACACACAGAGTGACAGACACGAGTGCTCACAAATTGCCCTTTATGTTCTTCACATGTATAGAAACATACACACGCACTGACAGATGTGTGCTCACAAGTTGCCCTGTATGTTCTGTGCACACACACACCCACACACAGTGACAGACATGCATGCTCACAAGTTGCCCTGTATGTTCTCCACGTGTACATGCATACACACACAGTCATATCACCCCATACAAACACAGCTGTGTGCACGTTTCTGTAGCCATAGGTTCTCATATGACTATATGTGTTTTGATAGATGTATAAGCTGTGCTATAGTATCCATTACAATTACAGATATTACATATATTAGCTATATTTTTCTTTTATGACACATTATATACTATACTGTGTAGTTGCTGTTTATTATATGACAAAGTAGCACATAATTTGTCAGCATACATAGACTATTATAAAATATAATTACACATATATAAAAATGTAATTACACATATATAAAATATAATTATACGTACATAAAAAGGGTGTGTGTGCATTGTTATACTGTGTACAGTATATCGTACTGTTAAGGCCAACCAAGTGCCCCTTTTATTTATGTATATCTGTCTATGCTGCTGTGCATGTAGGTATCCAGAGAGCTGCTGTGTGTTTGTAGAGACAAATACACTGCTGGGACCTGCTGGCCCTTGGATCCTCCATCCACACAGATACAAACACACACTCACAGACACCCCCGCCACGCCCTTTCCCTCATATCTTGCTATCAGTATCTATAGCTGTCTTTTGATATCCCTGTATATACATATAGATAGGTGTAGTTATAACAAGTGATTCCTGAGTGGTTTTTTTTTTAACCTGCCAAGATACGTGCCCCGTAGTGTCACCACCCAGATGAAGATGTACAGGAGCACATGGTTATGCTCGCGCGCGCGCACACACACACACACACACACAGTCTCTCTCTCTCTCTCTCTCTCTCTCTCTCTCTCTCTCTCTCTCTCTCCTTGCTCTCTCACTACATGTATAGCTAGATCCAGCAGTCTATATGAACCTAGATTATCTTCTGTGCATTTTTATGCTCAGAGGAACAGAAAAAGAGTGAGTGCATGCACCAGTATGAGCAGCAGATAGGTGTGATTTTTATATATATAGTTTATGTAACTATATTTCTCTGTTGATACACAGTTTTATCTCTGTGTGGGTACTCATACACACATAGGTGTACATTTATATACACATGGACATAACCATTACCAGTTGCTCTAGATATGCAGACACATGCATTCAGCACTATATATGTGGCTGTCAACTCCATCTTTAGCTATAACCTGCCCTTCAGTTATATCTGGCTGTAGCTACACACACACACACACACACACACAGAGCTCCAACTCCAGCTGTGCCCAGGTCTACATTTAGGTGCACAGCTGCAGCTGCATCTGTCTCTTCAAGCTGGTCTGTACATCTGGATATATATATATTGACATGCCTAAACATCTGGATGTATCTGTATGGATCCATAGGTCTCCATATGTACCTATTTCCAGCTGTGTATTTGTGTACAAATGTATGTGGCAGTGTAGAGCTGTGTGTGTTGGGAGGGGTGGTCATTGGCTGGTCTAGCCACAGCTGCACTTTTCTATATCCACACATGCAGCCGAGCTCATGCACCCTGAGCTGCTGCTACCTGGTTTTACTTTTATATATGTCCGTATGTAACTATATATAAACATATATATGTATACACGTATCTGTAGAGATGCTTGGAAATCTGTGTGTGTGTGTGTGTGTGTATGTGCATGGCTCTGTGTGTGTGTATATACTCTCTCTCTCTCTCTCTCTTTGTCTGTCTGTCTGTCTGTCTATCTATCTATCTATCTATCTGTCTGTCTGTCTATCTATCTAATCTATATCTGTCTGTCTATCTACCAATCATCTGTGTGTGTGTGTCTGTCTGTCTATCTATCTATCTATCTATCTATCTATCTATCTATCTATCTATATCTGTGTCTGTCTATCTATCAATAAATCTATGTCTATCTATCTGCCTGTCTATCTATCTATCTATATCTATATATCTATGTGTCTATCAATAAATCTATCAATAAATCTGTCTATCTAATCTATATCTGTCTGTCTACCAATCTATCATCTATCTGTGTCTATCTATCTGTCTATGTCTGTCTATCATCTATCTATCTATCTATCTATCTATCTATCTATCTATCTATCTATCTATCTATCTATCGATCGATCTATCTATCCTATCTATCAATCAATAAATCTGTCTATCTATCTGTCTATCTATCTATATTTATTTATCTATCTATCTATCTATCTATCTATCTATCTATCTATCTATCTATCTATCCTATCTATCAATCAATAAATCTGTCTATCTATCTGTCTATCTATCTATCTATATTTATTTATCTATCTATCTATCTATCTATCTATCTATCGATCTATCGATCTATCTATCTATATCTATTTATCTGTCTATCTATCTGTCTATCTATTTATCTATCTGTCTATCTATATTTATCTATCTGTCTGTCTATCTATATCTATGTATCTATGTGTCTATCAATAAATCTGTCTATCTATCTATCTATCTACAATAAATCTGTCTATCTATCTATATCTATTTATCTATCTGTCTATCTATCTATATTTATTTATTTATCTATCTATCTATCTATCTATCTATCTATCTATCTATCTGTCTGTCTATATCTATCTATATCTATGTGTCTATCTATCAATAAATCTATCAATAAATCTATCTATCTATCTATCTATCTATCTATCTATCTATCTATCTATCTATATCTATCTATGTGTCTGTCTATCTATCTATATCTATCTATCTATGTGTCTGTCTGTCTATCTGTCTATCTATCTATATCTATCTATCTATATGTATCTATGTGTCTATCAATAAATCTATCAATAAATCTGTCTGTCTTTCTATCTATATCTATGTATCTATGTCTATCAATAAATCTGTCAATAAATCTGTCTATCTATCTATCTATCTATCTATCTATCTATCTATCTATCTATCTATCAATAAATCTGTCTATCTATCTATCTATCTATCTATCTATCTATCTATCTATATCTATTTATCTATCTCTATGTATCTATGTGTCTATCTATCAATAAATCTGTCTGTCTATCTATCTATCTATCTATCTATCTATCTATCTATCTATCTATCTATCTATCTATCTATATCTATATCTATCTGTCTGTCTATCTACCAAGCATCTGTGTCTGTCTGTCTGTCTGTCTATCTATCTATCTATCTATATCTATCTATCTATCTATCTATCTATCTATCTATCTATCTATCTATCTATCATCTATCTATCTGTCTATCTATCTGTCTATCTACCTATGTGTCTGTCTGTCTATCTATCTATCTAGGTCTCTCTAGCATCTCTCTAGCTAGCTAACCACACACATATGTATATAAACACACACACACAGGCACATAGTGGTTGGTCCTGCTCTGCCAGGGGGTTGTAGTCAATGATCTCCAGAGGTCCCTTCCAACCCCTGACATGCTGTGATTCTGTGATACATGTATGTATGTTACATAGATATACATGGATGTATCTCAGTCTATGCATGTGTGTGCAGTCTAAGCATATATGTGTGTGTATGCATGGATACACAGATCTATATGTCTGTACACACACGTATATGCAGTGCTCTCTATGTATATGCATGTATAACACACGCAACTGCAGCTGGTCAGCAAGAGCTGAACCCATCGACGTGTCTGTCTGTGCAGCCGTGGGCAATCAGCTGGCTCAGGGAGTCTCCAGGCACATCTATGTATGTATGACACCCCCCCCCCCCGCAATACCACATGTGCATATCTCTGTGTGTGTGTCTGTCACACGTGCCCGTGGGGGTGCCCGGGGCTCTGCGGGTGAGTGGGAGCCGCCCCGGGGTGGGGCCCCCGTGGCAGAGCCCTTAAAAGCAGGAGGGAGCCCAAGTGCCCCAGACTGAGCCCCTGCCAACCCACGGAGCCAGCAGGTGAGTCCCAGCGGGGATGGGGGGACCAGCTGGAAGAGATGGATGGAGGTTTGGGGACCAGCTGGAAGGGATGGAGGGGACTTGGGAACCAGCTGAGCCCTGAGGAGCGTGGGTTCCCCCTCACTGCGGGCTGAGAACATGCACCTGTTCGGGGGTCACCACCACCCTTCCCGCTCCGTCTCTCGGCAGCCATGGAGGTCAAGGTCTGCATCAGCCTCGTCCTCGCCCTCGTGGCCACCTTGGGGCTGTGCCGGCCCATGGCAGAGGCACCAGGGGCTGCAGGGGACCCCCACCATCCCCCCACCAGCCTGGTCCGGCGGGACTGGCCTGAGTCCCTGTCCCAGGAGCAGAAGCACCTCATCTCCCGGTTCCTGCCCCACATCTTCACAGGTACTGGGGGGCGTAGGGTGGGCAACTCTCGGGGGGGGTCCATAAGGCACAGCCCCAGCCCAGGGCAGCTCTAACCTGCTACCCTCGCCCCAGCAGAGCTGAGCGACCCCAAGGGCTACATGCAGGGGGACCAGGGGATGGAGGCCCTGCACGACCACTACTACCCCGACTGGATGGACTTTGGCCGCCGCAGCGCCGAGGACGCGGCCGACGCCGCGTAGCCCACGAGCACCAGCCCGCTCAGTGCGCTGCCCTGCAATAAAGCTTTGGCACTACAGCAGCTGCTGCTGACCTCTTTGCTGGGCAAAGCGCAGGGGCTGGGGGGGTACACGGGTGGGATGTGCCCCCAGCCCCATCAGGATGCACAGGGCAGACATGAGGGCACAGCTGGCGGCAGACACGGCACAGGAGCTGCTCTGGGACTTCACATTTATTTGACAGGACAGGACAGAGCCCAGAGTCAGGGACACGGCAGCACGAGTGACAGCTACACCCCAAGAAACACGCGCCACAGGCATCCCCCACACCAGGGTTGCTGCTGCTGCTACAGCTATTGGGTGGGCAGGAAAGAGTTTTAAACCACCATTCCCTTTAAAAAAATCCCCTCAGGACCACCTGAACCCAGGCTGAGCACCACCCTGCACTGCAGCAGCCCAGACAGCCCCCAAGGGCCCCGCTGCTCCTCACTCCTCACACAGGTTCAGCAGAAACAGGAACAGTGTTTATTGCCAGCAACAGGCTGCTGGGAAATGCCTGTACTCCCCCGAGTGGGGGCCAGGGTCAGCCTGCAGCTGTGCCCCCCACCCAGCTCCCTGCACGTGGGGCCCCCTCAGCTCCATGATGCAGGGCTGGGGGAGCATCACACTGGGCTCTGTGGGGTCATGTCCTGGCAGCTGAGGCAGAGCCCCCCAAGCTTGTGCTGGAAGTTTGCCCACTCCTGGGACAGCACCAGGAGCAGCAGGCGAGAGCCCAGCCCACCTCCATTTCCCTGTGGACAGGTGATGAATAGGATGAAGGATACATCTTGTCCTGAGCTCATGGCCTTCTCACGTCAGCTCCCCTGGGGTGTAGGACATCCCCCCTCCAACCACCACCTTGTCCAGCCCCAGGCACTGCAGCTTCTCTACCAGGTTAAAGCTGAAGGTGCTGCTCGTGGGCCAAGGTCCCTCCTGCCCCCCAGATGCAACGGAGGGGCAGGTGCCAGCATCCTGGGGCTCCTGGAGGGAGAGCAGGGGGCCCCACCGTGACCCAGTCCCTGGCACTGAGGCAGAGATGCCTCGCACCAGCAAGAGCCTGATGAGTCCCAGGGGGGTGCTCAGGGGTCCAGGGCCAGGTGTCAGCACAGGGGAAGACTTCTCCAGCAAGGGGCTGCCACAGCTCAGCCCCTCAAGGGGCCCACGAGAAGACATGATGGCATTACACAGACTGGAGGGGAAGAGAGAGCAGAGGAAGAGGTCAGGGGGGAGGGGCCCATCCCAGAGGATGCTGGTGAGGGCAGGGGGTCCTCAGGCAGACCAGGGCCCCTTTCATTCCTCCTACCCCTTCATTCAAAGCAGGCTGTGGGAGACCCCCCATGGTTGCAGCAGTGCCCAAGACTCCCAAAGTTGGTGGCACAGTGTGTGTGTGTTGGGGGGGGAAGGGCAGGCTGTGCCCCCCACAGTGCCCAGGCAGGAGGGGATAGGACAGGGTTGCTGTTCCATGGGTGTTTTCCAAACATGCAGGGTTTTTGGTTAACTGCACAGCAAACTCCACTTACACCAACCCCCAACAAGCCTTGGAGGGGCTCATTAGGGCTAAGCAGCAGTACTCATTAATTAAGCAGCAGGCTCCATTCCCAGCCCAGACTAGGGAAAGGTCCTGGTTTATGCACAAGCCCAGGGAGGAGGAAATCCCTGTCTGCAAACATGGCTCTGGCCCCAGGAGCTGCTCCACCATCCCCAGAACATCCTCTTCCCCTTGAGATGCTGCACTGTGAAGGCCAAGGCGGGGGTCTTAGCCCCGCTGGGGGTGCACAGCCCTGGGCACACAACTACTTGAGCAGCCAGATTTGGGAACACTTCAAGTGCCTCAGAGCATCAAGGGCTGCTGCTTCCTTGAGCCACATGCAGCCAGGGAGGGGGTAAGGAGGAGAGGGAGGGCTTGAGGGTGAAGAGAAGGGATGGAGGGGGCTGGGGGGGACAGTGCAGGCGGTGGGGAGGCCACACACCTTACCTGGGTGTCACTGTGGTGACCTCAGTGATGGGGTGGAGGATGTGGCAAGTGGTGGTGGTGAAGGTAGATGGGGTCTGGGGAAGGTTGTTAACAGAGAGGAACACTGGAAGGGACAGGAGACACTGGGTTAAGGGGGAGGGGGCACGACCTAGGCAGGGACCACGGAGCAGGGCTGCAGGCAGAGGGCAGAGCCAAAGCTGGGCTGCCAGCACCAGCAGAAAGCTGATATATGGGGCACAGATCCAGCAGTATTTGGGCCTTGCGCTCACTCAGAGGAGCGGGCTGCAAGCACCAGAGGGAAGCAGAGCAGAGGATTGTCCCAGGCCTGTCCCTGCCACACACCCAGGCTGCAGCAGGTGTTCACCAGAATGAGAGAGAGGGCTCACCCTGGCTGGGCAGCTGCTGGAGAACAGCCCTGGGGCAGAAAGAGCATCCCCACAGGAAGGGAAGGGTGGCAGGGACAGGCTGCAGGAGGGGAGAGCACAGAGGGGTGCGAGGGGCAGCCTGGGCTGGGGGGCAGGCACGTTCTGAGGGCCAGGTCCCCTCCACCCCCTCACCCTGCGCTCACCCCCTGGGCGCTCCTTGGCTTTGACAGGTGTTGAGGTAGGGAGCAGCTGGAAGGAGCCAGCATCCACATCATCCTCCTCCAGGTCATTGAGGCTGTAGACTTCCTCTAGGTCGATGTCCAGCTGCCTGAAGTCTTTGGTGAGCACCCCAGGACGGGGCACCAGGATCCCACCCAGGTTGGGCTGTGCCAGCTGCTGCCAGTGGTGGAGTGTCACAGAGCCTGGGGGAGGGACACAGCCAGGGGGGCTCAGCTGGTGTCGTGGGACCCTCCTGGCATCTGCAGCTCCGCATGCCGGGAAGCCCCCTCCTCCCCTCACCTTCCAGGGGCTTCACGATCTGCAGCTTGTCGGGCAGGTAGGAGAGGGAGCCGAGGGAGAAGCCGGAGCCAGTGGTGAGCTCCGAGCCCGCTGAGCAGTTGGTCCTGGTGGATGCGATGCTCTCCTCGGGGGTGAGGTGGCCGCTGGAGCTGTCCCCGTCCCACAGCCGCCACAGCTCGTGGTCCTGCTCAGTCTCGAAGGAGCCCTCGGCCGAGCCCCGGTCCTGCTGCCGCGCCGACAGCCGCCGCACCGCCGCCTCCAGGGCCTGCCTGCCCGGCGCCCGCGGCTGCTCCCCGGCCCTGCCGGGGGGTGCAGCCTGAGGGTCCCGCACCCCATGCCCCCCACGCCACGCCAGACCCCAGCGGGCTCCAGCCGCGCCCGCCCCCCGCCCGCCACCAGTTACCGCTGCAATGGGACCAACATCTCGCCAAGGCCCCCGCTCCCCCGCGGCAGCAGCTCCGTCCCACCCCCAGAGCCCCGCGGCAGCGCTCACTGGGTGCCCTCGGAGCCGGAGCAGCCGGTGCGGGGGGTGCTGGAGCCCCCAGAGGTGGCGGCCGACAACTGCTTGGAGCCTGGCATGCTGTGGGGAGACTCGGAGCGAGACTTGGCTTTGGCCACCTGGTTCACTGCTTTCACCGTCTCAAAGACCCGCAGGCAGCTCCTGCAAGCAGGAAGCCGGCAGGGATGGACCCTCGAGGCGGCATCCCAAGGATACCCCCCATCTTGTGGCCCAACGTGAGCCACCGCTGCCAGCACTCACTTGTAGTCCGAGGAGGAGCTGTCTGTGCCCTTCCTCATCATCCCCTTGATTTCAGCCGCCAGCGAGTCCTGGAGACACAAGAACATGGTGTCAGCAGAGGGCAGAAAGGAGCCCCCAGCCCTGTCCGTCCCCCCACTCACCACGGGCAGGAGACTCGGGGCGCCGTAGCGACTGACGGTGCTGTTGGGGAGGCTGCGGCTGCGCAGGCTCTTCACCTCCTCCTGTGCCTCCTGCAGCATCCCGCCGCACTCCGTGTACTTCTCCTGCAGGTCCCGCAGCTACAGGCAGGGGCACAGCTCAGGCAGGGTCCTGGTGGCAGCGGGGGGACCCCCAGCACCGGGGGCAGCCCTGGCCAGGAGCTCCCAGGGCTCACCTCTGTCCGGAGCTGCTGCTGCACCTCCTTCGCCAGGGCCAGGTGCTGCTGGAGCTCCTCCACCTCCGAGCCGTACTGCAGGCAGGAGGGAGCAGTCAGGGAGCTGTGCCCTGCACCCCAGCCCCCCTGGCACGGGCAGGGGACACTCACCGTGCGGCACTTCTTCTGCAGGTCCACGACCTGTGCCAGGAGCTGGCTGATCTCCTCCTGCTGCCGCGCTGTGTCCTCTGCCTTGCGGGCCAGCTCCTCCGACAGGTAAACGACCTGCTGGCTCGCCTCGGCTGGGGAAGGCCCAGGGTCTGTCACCACCAGGGCACAGCTCCCAGCCCACGCACTGACACTAGGCAGTGCCTGTGGACCTCCCAGCCCAAGTGCATAGAGGAACTGCCCCGCTACAAGCCCAGCCCCACGTACAGAACTGCTCCACACAGTCGATCATCAGCTGCTGCTCCTGGTCCTCATACTGACAGGTCTCAGTTGCAATGTTGGTGGCCTAGGGAGAAGCAGAGGGGCTGAGCATGACAGGCAGGACACCCAGCCTCTCCAAGAAGCAGCTCAGGACACCCAGCAATGAGTGAGACAGAGGTGGGGACAGAGAGGGGTATTCCACCAGCTGCTCTGCTCACCTCCATGCGAAGCTTCTGATTCTCCTCCTCCAGGCACTTGAGTTTCTGCTGCAAGGTGTCATACTGGAGGTACTGCTGCAGGGACAGTGAGGACTCATTCTGACGCAGCCTGGAGACAGCAAGGAGTGTGCTGAGCCACACAGTGCAGGCAGGATGGGTCTCCCCATACAGCCCCTTGACCACTCCCCCCAGCTCCCAGGCAGGCATCTGCAGCAACCCAGCTCCATGGGGCTGGACCCACGGCTGCCATAGGAGGGAAGGGAGCACCAGTCCTGCTGCTACCTCAGGAGACAGACCCTGTCCAACACCTCAGCCCGGCCCCCAGAAGCAGCCCTGCCCCAGACAAGACAGAGACCCCCCACTCACGGTGTGGAGGTGGTGGCAGTGGGCTCACTCTCCTCTGTCGTGGTGGTGTAGAAGTGGAGCAGGTCATCCCGCATGGAGACCTCGTGGCGCAGCTGCGCGATCTGGGAGGAAAAGGGGTATCAGAGCACGGTCAAGGAGACCACAGCCATCCACGGCCCCCAGACCAGGCATGTGGGGGCCAAGGCCAGGACCCTGCACCAGGAGCCATTACCTCCTCCTTGGCCAACTCCAGCTGCTCCTCCAGGAGCTCGTTGCGCTCAGTCAGGCTCCGGTTCTGCTTCAGCAGGGACTGCCCGATGCGCGCCGCCAGCTCCAGGTCCCGCTCCTTCTGCAAGGGGCAGGTCTGCCTCAGCCAGGGCCTGTTCCCTGCTCTGTTCCAGCCCTCACCCGCCCCTGAGTCCCTGGAATCCCACCGGCCCCACCCCTCACACCAGCCCCAGCCCATGCACAGGGCAAGCAGTGCTGTACCTCATCCAGCAGGTTGGTGACAGCATCGATGTCGTGGTAGGTCTTCGTGATCCTGACCACCCGCTCAGCACACAGGACTGGGGGGAAGGGCAAAGGGTGAATCCCCACACTGCAGGAGCACCAGCCCAGGGGCTCAGCATCATCCCCATACCTCCTGCCCCGTGTCACTGCTTCCTATTGACACCCCCAAGACTGGCATGGCAGAGGAAATGGAAAGTGGCTGCTGCAGGTGGCACAAAGCTGCTCACACTGGTGACCAAAAGGGACCTTCATCTGCTTGGCAGCACTAGCTGTGGTGCAGGGCAGGGATGCTCACAGCTAGGACAGCACCATGCAAATGGAATGCTCCCACCTCACCTCCTGACCCTGCCCGTGTCTCAGGGCTGCAGGAGACACCAAGCCCCCTATGTTGCACTCTGGCCCAGGGGGGTGCCAGCCCCGTCGCAGGACACAAGGACAGGAAGGAGGGGAGGGGAAAAGCGGACGGCAGAGACAGGATTGGAGGTGACGCGTCTGGCAAAAAGCAGGCTGGAGCGCCAACATAAATAGCAGTGGGTGGCACCATGCAGAGCCAGCCTCACAGGCAGCGTCCCCTCCAATCTGTCCCCAGCCCCCTCCCCCAGATCTCCCCCCGAGAAGCCAGCTCTGCCCTAGTTTCTCCCCAGAGATGCTGGCTGAGGCAGAACCAAGCCTGCCCTCTCGGGTTGCTGCATCCCGCACCCCTCCCGATGCCCCTCCAGCTGCAGTGACCCACGCTTGGAGCGCCAGGGGCCAAGGCAGCTGCAGGCAGGTTGCCTCAGTAACAGGCAGCTGCCTGCCACGCCAACATCACCCAGAGTTCTGCATCGGGCTGGGCCCCCGCTCAAACCCTACCTCCTCCCCTGCCCTATCTGGTCTCTGGCAGGGAGCGGTAGTGCGAGGACGGGGACGTCTGTCACCGGCACCAATCCTGCCAACCACGCCTGCAGAAGCTGCCAGGCTGGGACCCAAACGGCAGCACCGGAGCCGTGCTGTGGGAGGGAGCTGGCAGCAAGCATGAAACCCCGGGCCCTGCCTGCACCACGCAGCTGCTGCTGCTGTTTGACTGCCCCAAGGTCGTGTGCCTCAGTTTCCCCTGGCAGAGCAGCACTGGCTGCACTCGGGGCCTCAACCTGCATCCCCAGCCATATTCTCCAGCCAGGCAGACAAAGTGGGTTAAGGGGAGAGGCTCAGCCACACAAATCCCATTACCCTGCCCCAGCTGGGGTTGTGTAATGATGTTGATGTCGCCATGGCAATACCCCCACCGACCATCCCCGTCCCGTCCCCACTGCCCCTGCTGCTGGCCCCGCACCCCAGCCAGCACATATCCCCACAGGCACGTCCACACATCCGGCAATCTCAGCATCATCCCCCCTCCCCGCAGCCCGACAGGGCCCGCTCCCTGCAGGGGTCCCCAATTGCACCTCGTCAGGCTGCTGAGCCGTTAATTGGAAATAATTAGAGCATGAGCATCATTACGGTCAGAGCGAGTGGCAGGCCCTGGGAGACGCTGGGGGCTGCAGTGCTGGCAAACACGTAAACACCCGCCCCAGGCGCGGGCCTGATCCAGCGCAATGCGGGGACCCCTGCCCCGTGGGAGGACAGACCCCATCCCAAGGGCACACACAGACCTGTCCGGAACTGCTCACCCCATCCCTCGGCCTGTTCCCCGCCACCATCGGAGCAGGGACGACCTTCCCTGGGATCCGGGTGACCCAGGGGGGCCGCAAAGGACCGGGGCGGCAGCTTCCCTGGCATGCAGCACTGCGAGGGGTAACGCCCGGCCGGGGAGGGCGACGGGGGTAAGAACCCAGCCGCGGCCCCCGCGCACCTCCAGACCCACCCGCGGGGGGAGCCCGGACCAGCCGCAGCCGCGTTCCCCGGGGCAGGACCGGGCCGGGCCGCCCTCACCTTCCTCCAGCTCCCGGGCGATGGGGTCGGCGCTGCCGTCCCGCTCCGCGCTCCCGCTCAGCTCGTCGTATGCGGCGGGGCTGCTCCAGATCTCCATCGCGCGGCGCGCAGCCGAACCGAGCCCAACCCCGCCGTGCCCGGTCCCGCCGGCAGCTCCCGCCCCTATTTATAGGGTCGCCCCGGCTGCGCGCACCTGCCCGGGCGCGTCCCACCGCGGCCGGGGCCGGGGGCGGCGCCGGGCGGGAGCGGGGCGGGGGGGCTGGGAACTGCCCGCTCCCCCCCGCTCCGCCGCGGCGTGGATCGGCTCATTGCGGCTGCACACTCTGCCAGGCGTCTTGGGGACATCAGGGACCAGGATCCCTTAGGGCACCCCATGGACACTCTCCCCATCAGGGACCCCAGGACCAGGTTCCCCGTTGGGGCACCCTGGGGACCCATCAGCCCAATCCTGCTCAGCCCTGTGGTGCTGGTGCAACGGGGCTGTGTGTCCTGCCTCCAGCCCATGGACACCATGGGGTCTGGGCATGTGGGTTCCCCAAGGGTGATGCTGAGCACCAGCTGCTGGGTGGTGATACCAGGGAGGCCACTGGTCTCAGAGTAGCAGCTCTCCTTCTGCCCCTTAGGAGCAAGGAGAGCTTTGGGGTCCTTCACCCTAAACCCTGTGTGCAGGGCTGGGTTCCCATCATGGTCACATCATGTCACACCACTGTATGGCCTTTGCTGAAGCTCCCTGCCCTTTGCCTGGCGAGCCTTGCTTTTCACCCCAAGCCTGTCCCCAGGCCTGGGTCCCCCCATTGTCACCAAGACACCATCACTGCCATTCTGCACACTCAGGTGCCCAGGGGGGTGCTGGGACCTGCCAGGTCTGTAAGCCAGGAAAGGGTTTTCCACCCCTCTACAACCTGTCCCACTCAGCATCCACCTACTCTGAGCATGGGCTGGCACGAGCCTGGCCCCCCCTGTGTCCCATCCAGGCTGCCCCATGCTCCTGGGCTGCCACCCCCTGCTCTCCCACAACCACACTGTGCAGAGGCAGTGCTGAAGCAGAAGAGCTGAATGAATCATCCAGTGCTGAATTATGGAGGAGCTGGCTGGCACGTAGCACAAGCCTCGTGGGTGGGAGGGCGGCGGGGCTGTGCCAGGACCCCACACCATGGCCCCACAGCACTCTGAGCTCCGTGCTGGTAACACCAACACACACTGCCAGCCCCCACTGCTTGCTCCAAAACTGTTCATTAGTACCAAGCTAATCAATCAATCAACAAGGCTGGGGCTGGAGCTGCCCCTCCGCAACACTCGCTGCAATTATATGCCTGCTGGGATCCTGACCCCAAACCTGGTCCTGCCGTAACCACTGGGACCCTCCCAGAGCTGGGGCTGGAGCCAGGCACCCTCAGCCCCAGCCTCTCCATCTTCCTTGCCCCTACTGGGGCAGGCAGAGTATGAGGGAAGAATCCTGCCAGCCCACCAGGGCCCCCGCCGGGGACCCCAAGGACACAAACGAGTGTCTTGGCATGGACAGGCAAGAGCCACCTCTTCCTAATCCCCTGCCCAAGGATTTGCTCCTCTGGGCAGGTCTCCTATGTCTCTGCACAAGCAGATTAAGGGGGGCTATTTCTGATGGCAGCTTAAAGGTTTGGATGAAGGGATGAGGCAGTTCGTGCCCCTTCCACTCTGGCACATGCAGGTGGCACCAAGAAACGTGACCTAGGGGACCCAGAGGCAGGGCAGGGCTGTCCCTATGGAGAGGGGATGGGGGTGCCAGGGGTCCTGCTGAGCCAGGGGCTCCCTGCCCTGTGCCACACAAGTGGGGTTTGAGGCTCAATCCCTTGCACTATGTCTGCAGTTTAGGGGGGTGCTGGTGGCTGGGGGGATTGCACCCCACTGCCTGCTGCACAGGGAGGGAGTGAAGGGATGGGGAAGACTGAGACCACGGGGAGGGTACAATGGGGGTTTGTCCCCAGCCTGTTGCAGGTGGGGGGTGGGAGCAGAGCCAAGCCCTCAGCCCCATCTGTCTCTGGCTGCCCCACATCCATCCGCAGCCCCTCGTTCTAATCCTGCCCGGCCACACGTGGGCTTGAGGCAGAAGCAAAGCAGAGATAATCTGTCTGTGCCCCCTGCTGAACCCTGACCCCACGCTGGGACCCCACGCATGGTGCTATGGGGCTTGGCCCCTGCCTGGCCATGGGGGCTGCAGATGCCTCCCCCCAGGCACTCACACCATGGGCTCCAGGGCCTCCACTTGCAGCAAGTGGCCCCCTTAGCTGCTCCGAGCTATCATGTTTGGTGGGGTGGCAGCACTGGGGGCCACGAGGGCACCTTCTGTGGCCCACCCACTGGTGTTCCACCCTGGAGAACCGTGACACAGCACAGCAAGAGTGGGGACATGCAGAGGGTCCCTGGAGACAACAGTAGCTCTCTCCAAGCATCTGGCTCAGCTCAGCAGTAGCTGCTCCCAGAATTAGCTTGGGATGTTCCAGGAAAGGAAATGCAGCCCGTCAATCCCGTTAGGGGCGATTAGCTCCCGTGCTGCCCTCGTGGCCCAGCCCGGACGGCGCTGCCCTCGCCAGCCCCACAGCGCAGAAGGAGGTACTCACGGAAGTATTGCAGGGTCTCCTCGATCTGCTGGGGAGTGAGGGGGGCCGGGGGCTCCAGGGGGTTGGAGGGGACGTGCAGCCAGTCATCGTGGTCGTAGCCGAAGACGGTGTCAGCCCGCAGAGTGTAGTGGGGCAGCGGCTCACCCAGCAGGCTGATGATCTCCACCTCGGGGACATTGCCGCTGCACAGGTCTGGGGACAGAGGGGCACAGCATCACTGAGGGTGGGGGCACCCGGGAGGAGGGGCTTGCGGGGGGTCCATGGGAGGGGAGCGATCCTGCACCCTTCAGCCCAGTCTGTCCCCTCAGGGTTTGGGGCTAATGTCACCAGCTGGGTCTGTCCCCACAGCCACTCCTGTAGGGACTGGGGTCCCCCTCGCAGGTTGGCACACAGGGACCCCTGACCCAGCTCTGCCCTGCCTCCTCCTCGCCCCCCCGCTTTCTGCGGGCACGGTCCTGCTGCCATCTCCTGGCCACGCTCTGCCCGGCCGAGCGGCGCTGGGATCAGCAGATGAGACACCAGCGTGTGTGAAGGATGCCGGGATGCAGCTCAGCTCCAGCCACGCGATGCGGACAGGACGAAGGACCAGCCCGGAGCTGCCCCAGTTCTGCAACCCCCCCGACCCCGGTCCCCGAGGCCACCCACCGGCACTGCCTGGCTCTACCCACCGGTGACAGTTGCAACATCGCGGCGTCCACCTGAGGCTGATCTGTGGGGCGTGGGGCTGGCGTGGGGCAGGGCAGCAGTGGGTGAGGGTGGGCCAGGCTGGAGGTGTCGGGCAGGTGAGTGCTGGCCAGGGGGGGTCTCTTGTGGGACCGTGGTGTCCAGTTTGGCTGGCGTTACGTTGCGGGGGTAAAATGCAGCATTTCCATGGGGAAAAGCACCTTCCTTCCTGGCTCCCTGGAGCAGCACTGGCAGGCAGCAGAGTCCCTTCTCTGGCCCCTGTTTGGGGAGAAGGAGCTGTCAACATGATGCTCTGGGGACACATCCTGCACCCCAACTACACGCTCAAGCATCTGCATGTGCTCTCACATTCTGCTGGCCAAAAACCCTGCCCAGGGGCAGTGTCTGCCAGGCCCAGGAGCTTTCAGAGACCTGTACAGCACAGCAAGGGCTCAGGTGTCTCCACTCCCTGGCCAGCCCATGGGCTGCTGTGGAGACAGGGCGACCACAGGGACAGCCAGTGCCCAGGCAGGCCCCAGTTCAACCTCCACTTGCTGCTGAACATGGAGCAATTTAGGGGCTGGCAGTGGGTCAGCGTACCTGCTCAGCGGCAGCTGCTGCGTGATGCAGGGAGCTCAGCACCAGAGCAAACACCTGGTGATGTCCGGATCAGTGCCAGTGCCAGAACAGGTACAAGATGCTCCCAAAGGACCAGGCAGGCCCCTGCTGCTCCCAGGCTGGTGGCCAGGTCCCTGCTGTGGGAGTGGGCAGGAGAAGCAGCCGTAGAGCCACTCTGCAGTGGGTGGAAACAGCTGTGGTGCCAGCAGCTCTCACGGGAGCCCTTGGGAGCCCCACCTCAGAGAGCAAAGTTCAGTTGTGATCCTCCACCCCACCAGCACCAGGATGCAGAGCAGGGACCTGCCATGTTGCCCAGAGCAGGGCTGGGCAGCATCCACAGCCTTCCCATCCCAGCCATAAACACGTAACACGACAGGCCATAAAACCAGCTCATTCCTGCTCTCCTGCCAGCTCCAGTGGCCCTGGTTTGGGCTGCAGCCACTGCTGTCCCTGCTGTCCCTCTGCCCTGTGGGGCAGAAGTCTCCTGCACAAGCCCCATGTCCCCACCTCCTCAGCAGTGGGGGCTGCAGCACCAGCAGCCCCTCACCCCAGGAGCAGGTTCATGCCAGGGCAGAGCTGCCCTCCCTCCCAGCACATGCTCATTGCTCCTGGCACGTCCACAGCACCCAGGTGAAGCCACCCTGCACCTCCCTCCAGTGACACCTAATCTTCCCCAGCACATAGGACAGGCACGAGGCAGCAGGGACACCCCAAAGCACACCCGCAGTCCCACAGCTCTCTGCCCCACGGCACTGGGACCACCAGACCCAGGTGGCACAATCCTGCACCTCAATGCCCAGAGCACAGCTCCCAGCCCCACATCCACAGACCCTCCCCCCCCCACACTTCTCCCCAGAGACCCACCGTGCCGAGGTGCCGAGCTGCCCCACTCCCCGCACTGCCGCTGGCTCCGGGGAGCCCAGCCCTTGAGTCAGCGCTCGGGCTGCCAGAGCCCTGCGTCTCCCTCTGGCCCAGCTCCTGCACGTACACCAATTCCTCCCAGGGGACCTTGTTCAGACACGTGTGAGCAGCTCCTATTGCTCTGGACCCTGCTGTCCCCACGGCCAGCAGCATTTAGCTGCTGGATGACCTGGGGACCAGTCCCACAGGCGCTAGGCAGGGACCCGGGAGAGACCAGGAGGACGGTGGGTCCAGCCAGTGGTGGTGGGGCAGGAGAAGGGGGCCCTGGCCCAGCCCATGCATGTGCAGACCTGTGCTCGCTGCTCTCTGCCCGATGCCGTCACGCAGTTCCTGCCCGGGCACCTCCCTGTCTGCGCAGCAGCGGGGCCGGGCTGGGCTGGACCCGAAGCCCGTTCCCCACCCCGCACCCGGTGCCGGCGCTCGGCAGCAGCTGAGCAGCGCTGGGGCAGCCAGGTTAGCTCTGAGCTATTTTTTCCCCTCAGCTGCTGTGGCAGGAACCTGGGACTAAAGGGTGGGAGGCTGCAAGAAGCCTCCATAAGGTCGGGGGGCTGCGGATCAGAAATACCCACACATGGGATGAGGGCAAGGACAAGGTGGCGGCTCATCCTGCCGCAAGGATGGGGGTAACTGCAGGCCTGCTCTGCCCCAGCCCCAGGGACATCCCCAGAGAGGTCCCTGCAGAGCCACCCGCACTGGGGCTGGGAACATCCCTGCCGTGGTGTGGGAGGGGTACGGACAGGGCCAGGCTGCGGCTCCACAGCCCGTTGGGTCCCATCCCGATGCTCAGGTGTCCACAGGAGGCAGCAGCCCCCGAAGCACCCTTCAGAGATAGGTTCCTCCCTGCACCCGAGGCCATCGGGGGGGAGCCGGACCCCTGCCCCAGCAGCTCTCCCACCATGCTGCCCAGCCTGGAGCCCAGCTCCATCACCTGAGCCCCGCCGTGGCGCTGCCCCTGCTGCACATCACGCTGTGACCATCTGCACCAGGGGCTTCATGGGCCCGAGGGGCTGAGCCCCCGTTTCCTTCAACCTGCAGAAACACTCACAGCAGCCAAGCCGCTTCCCGCAGAGCAGGAAAACCCTCCCGGCTCCCGCTCCCGCTTCCTGGTTGGGGCACCCGATGACAGCAGGGACCAGGTGCGACCCGGGGCCTCGGTGCACCGGGAGAGCCGAGGCCTCCGTGCACCGGGGCGTCTCGAAGAGGGGGCCGCGGTGCAGCGGGGTAGGGGCCGGGGCGCACGCGCTGGGCGCTGCTCCGGGCGCGGAGGCGGCGGCGGGACCCTCGCCCATCTCCCGCGGCCCCGCCGATAACAAAAGCCGCTCCCAGGGCAGGTGCGGAGCGCGGCGGGGCATGGCGGGACCTATGGTCTGTCCCACCGCCTTCCGGGACACCCCCCGGCTCCCCAGGAATGCAGCTGGCTGGGGGATCCCACACCCCGCTTCAGCTGTCTTCTGGCCCACGCGCCTCCAAAATCCCAGCAGTGCCCTCCACAGTCCTGTCACAGTGGGACTGTGGGTCTCAGGCTGTGCAGTCCTGCCTCCATCCCAGGCTCCACCCCACGTCCACCCAGGCATGGATGCTGGATGTGCAGCAAAGTGCTGGCAGCTCTGCTGGGGATCCTGGTGACAGGGGTGAGACTTGACATAGACTGAGAGCAGGAGCACTCCCTGTGCTCCCCCAAGTCACCTTGAGTGCCTACCCTGCATGGCAGCAGAGCCTGCACCCGTGTTGATGCTGCTCTGGGTGTACAATGCTGTTGTCCCACGCTGCCCAGCCCAAGCAGCAAGGGGTGGCCTGGCTGAATTGCCTGTGACCCCGTGTGAGGGGCTTACTCCCATGGCCTGTCACCAACCTGTCCCTGGTTCTGGCAGTGGCTGCAGCAGGATGGGCTGCCTGGCCCCCTGCCTGGTCCCACGGCCCCTGAGCAGCCCTGGCCCCTCCAGGCTCCGGAAGCACGCTCGGCTCTGCCAGGGCTGCCCGGAAAGCAGCTGTTGTTTTGCTCGTCGCTGATCCTGGCAGGGCTGTGGCAGGAAGCGTGGCTGCGTCCCTGACACACCGAGGCCTGGCCCCGGGGCTGAGCTCAGTGCAGGACGTTCTCAAGGAGGGAGCACTGGAGCAACCCTGGCTCACTCCTGCCCCAGCCCAGGCTGCTACTGGGACCATTCAGGGCCGACCCTGGCACACCACGATGGACACGCAAACCTTGTCCTGCCAGGGCTGGTGCATGGTGAGCACCCACCTCCCACCCTGCCCCATCCTGCCCCTCCACAGCACAGCTCGGGGTTTGATGCTGAAAGTGAGCAGGAATGGCTGCAACTTTTTTCTCAGCTCCCTTTAACCATGTCCCCCCAAGTCCCCATGCTGGTGGCAGATGGGCTCGTCCTGTTGCCTTCCCTGGCATCTACTCCTCAGCAGACAAAACCCACAGCCCAGCCCCTGGCCAGCACAGAGCTGCTGCAGGCCATCTCCTGCCCCTGGGCTCAGCCTGTGCCTTCTTGCCCAAAGAGGTGCCATGGGAAAGCCTGGAGCAACTGGCTGCCAGCAGTGGCTGTCCCCAGCCTCATCTCCATGCTGAAGAGGTTGCTGAGCAGATGGGCAGCCCTGAAGTTGGTGGGTAACTTTGTGAACAGAGAGTTTCCACCTCCTGGTGCCCAGCACCACTTCCCATCACCCTCCCTGGGCTCAGCTGTCAGAGTTACCGTTTCAGTGGAGAATATTTCCTCCTGCCATCTGCTCTCACTATGAAGCTGGGCCGAGGAAGGAGTCAAACCTGGTTTGACTGAGTAAATCACTTTTTTTTTAACCTGGCCTCTCGCAGCTCCATCCATCCATCAATCAGCAGAGCTTGCTTCCAGCCACTGCATTTATCTCCCAGAGCTTGTTAAAGCAAAGAGATAGTGGTGATGATGCCTAATGAACACACATCGTAAGAACGGGCTGTTTTTACGCTCCTGACAGAGCAGACAGAAGCCTGGAGAGAGCCAGCACGTTAACAACCCTGTACAGTGAGGGGCCCAGGATGGCAGGAGCTGTGGGGCCAGGAGCCCATGGCCAGGCATGGCAAGCATCATCCCAGAGGCACAGGGAAGGGCCCAGCCTGCTGTCCCCCCCAGACACCCCCTCAGCCAGGCACAGCGGGTGCAGAGCACAGGAACAAGCCCATCCGAGGCCACCCAGCCCCATGGGAGGGAAGCACCAACACTTGGTCCGAGGAGGGCCATGGCCACCTTCACCCCAGCCAACAGATGAACAGGCTCAGGGCAGCACGGGGCTGGGGGGGTTATTTTATTTTTTGCTTTGGTCTATACAAAAACAACTTACAGAAATAATAAAATCTTCCATTCCTGAACCACAATCCAGTAACTGCCCATCCCTTTTCTGATGGAAGCATTAAACCACCATCAGCTCTAGAGCCACTTTAAAAAATGTGTTAGATAAGGGAGGAGGGGACGGAAACACACCACTCACCAAAAAGAAGGGAAATGGGTTAAAATGTGCAACAGAGATCAGTACAAGGACACGGTTCCTAATGCTGGAGTCACTCCTCTATGGGTACTGGTAGGACAAGCAGGTACACAAAGTCAGCTCCCCAAGGGCTGATCAGAAAGAGTTAAACCGCAGACATCCCCATGGCTAAAACAAAGGTCCTGGGACACGACACCCTTTGGTTTCAGCAGATGCTGGATTGGCCTGATTAAGTTCAAGTTTGCAGAAAGCAAAGGGTTTTCCCATGTTAGATTCCTTTCCTAGAACACTAACACGCAGAACAAATAGTGGGGAAGTTAGAAAACACAAACTTAAAGACGGCAAAAGCCATTGGCACCATATTAAAAATAAAAAAGTAATATATATTCATAGAAAAGACTATTTTGCCAATGAAAGGTCGCTAACGGTGCAGGGTTTGTGTGTTTTAAAGCTTCAGAAACAGGATCTTGGATGCTGGATACGGCAGTAGGTGCTTGAAGCAGTCCCAGGAGGAAGGACCTTCTCCACAGACCCACAGTGAAGAAAATAAATTGAAGAATAAAACCTTTTGTGGGAATGGAAGTTTGTCTTCTCAGGCACTTCTGTCTCCCAAGTCCTTCTTGACAATACTCAGCTCTGGGGCCACCCTCTTCTGTACAGAGAAAACACCTGCAGTGGCCAGGGAGAGCTCCGGTTACTGCACCAGGGGTGTGGAGGAGACAGGAGCCCAGGCCCCCCCAGCCCAAGGAGTGATGGGGATGCAGACCCTGGGCAGCAGCAGGGACCCCGTGGCCAGCCCTGCCCTCCCAGCTGCCCCCCCAGCCCTCGCCCAGCCCCGCTCCCGGGCCGCTCACCTGCGCGGGGCTGCGGGCGGGTTAGGCCAGCATGTGGTCAGCGAAGGGCGCTCGGATGCCGTCGCTGTAGGTGTCCATGGGGTAGTCCCCATCCATGTCCATGGGGTCCAGGGGGATGTCACCAGAGTACATGGGGCGGTAGCCAGGGTCCAGCTCTGCAGGGAAGGGACGGAGCAACCTCAGCTCCCACCAGCTAGAGACTTCTCCAGACCTCAGTCACCCTCCTGGTCCCCCTAGCCAGGGCAGTGTATGAGGGCCACCCACCCACCACCTGCCTGGCCAAGGCAGACAAGGGAGCAGCTGCCCATGCTCCCTGGGGAGCTGAGCAACCCACTGAGCATCCCCCAGCAGGCCAAGCTTGCACTTCGCTGGCAGCCACCCAAGAAAGGATATAAACCAGCCTTGTTTGGTGGGATGAGGCCTCTGCCTCACCAGAGCACAGCCCATGGGAGGACCCCACAGAAGAGCTGGTGCCATACTCACCATCTGAGTAGGGCTCGTTGATGGGGATCATGCTCTGAGCCTAGGGAAGAAAATGACACAATTGACAAGAGGATTCAAGCTCACATGTGCATGATGCTCAGGGGCTGCAGGGTGCCAAACCTGTCCAGGGTCTCAGGGCTGCCAGAGAGCCAAGACCACAGCCCACCCACCCCCACCTCCCCTGGTTTGCTGGTCACTCCTGTCTGAGCTCTGCCTGGAAACAGCAGCAGCTTCTGAAGACAGGATGGGGCGCCAGTTTCCCTGGTGAAAAGAATTCATCCCCATGCCCAGAAGGATGCTCACCGCCTCCCAGGCTGCCGGGTCATGCTTGAAGAGGGAGTTGGTGAGCTCCACAGAGACACGCTTCCTGTAGTCGGGGTTCTTGTCCTCCGAGATCCGGAAGAGCACGGCGGCCGCGTAGGTGGCTGCAGGGGCAGGGCAGCAGCCTCAGCTCCCGGTGCCGCGTGGCACCAGAAGCCCCAGACTGGCTGCAGGGGGGGCAATGCCAGGCGGTGGAGAGCCCTCAGCACAGGGCCCAGCATGGTGGCACTCACCTGTTCCCTCATTCCTGGAGTGCAGCAGTTCCATCAACGGAGCCGAGGCCCCCTCAGCATCGATGGCATCGGCCGCCTCCTTGTCCTGGGCCAGCTCGCACAGCACGCCGGCCGCCACGCGCTGGATGTTCTCCACCGGCGAGTAGAGGAGCTGTCAGGAGAGATCAGCAGTGACGCGAAGCAGCCAGCGAGGAGCTGTCGTGCTCCTGATGTGTTCTGACACACTCGGATGCCACCAGCTGGCACCACCGGCTCCAGCAGCGCAGGGCTGTGCCGGAGGTGGCAGAGCACAGCCCCCACGTCCCCAGCCCCTGACCTGCACAAAGAGAGGGATGGTGTTGAGACGGAAGATCTCCATGCGGTTCATGGGGTCCCGGGCCAGGATGTGCAGTGCCCCCGTGCACCCCTCCACGATCTCCTCCATCTTCACTCCATCCTGCCAAGGGACAAGCACTCAAGCAGGGCACCCCACACCAGGGCAAAACCACCCTGAGTGTAGGCACAGGCCACCCCCCAGGGACAGGTCACCTTTTGGGGTGCCAGGCTGTGCCAGGAGCAGGGCAGAGGGGCAACCCTGGCAGTCCCTGCTGCCGGGACTCACCGTGTAGGGCTGCTGTGTGCCAGCTGCTACGTGCCGCTGGGCGTCCTGGTGAGCCTTGACCAGCAGCTGCACCAGGCGGGGGATGACAGCGGCTTCCTGCAGCGGGGCATGGTTGGCCGGGCACAGGGCCAGGTTGCGGATCAGGCCTATGGTAGCCTGGAGAGGCAAAGGGGAAAGAGAGATTTGTCTTGACCATGAACTGGAGCAGCGTGTGCTCCCGCAGGAGTGACCAGCTGGGCCCCCTCCCCCTGCCTGTCCCACCACATCCCCCTCCGTGGTGCAGGCTGACTCCAGCTTCCTCCCACACCAGATCCAGCCCCCTCCCCTGTGGGGAGGCTGGGGCGAGTATCGATTCCATCGAGCAGCTGGCACGAGCCATTTCCTCCATTAACCACCATCAAGGACAGGGCCCAGGGGGAGCAGTGCTGCAGCAACAGCAGCCCACCATCACTCCATGCATGGCACCAGCGTGTCCCATCATGGGCCAGCACCCAGCTCATTTGAGCCCAGCCACCAGTTTCCTCTAGCCCCCAGCATCCCCCCAGCCCCTTACCTTGACCAGTGGCCACTGGTTGGGCTGGTTGAGGAGCTTGACAATGGCAGGGATGCCGTAGTTGAGCCGCACTGAGTTCTGTGCCATCTCAGCCTCAGGGTGCCGGCTGGTGAGGTGCCGGAGAGCGCAGACAGCCGGCTCGGTGATGTCCTCCTTGTCACCTGCCCGCAGGATGGTGTGGATCAGGGCTTCCACCCCATTTGACTGTGTCACCAGGGTCTTGTTCTTGCTGTTGTTGCAGGTCAGGTTGGAGAGGGTGCCGGTGGCACAGGTCAGCACATTCACGTCATCAGAGCTCAGCTGGTTCACCAAGATCTTGAGGACACCATCCAGGCCCTCCTGCAAGAGAAGACAGGAGGTTGGACCATCTTCCCTGCAGCCAGATCTGGGCTCAGCCTGCAGCTGGGCTGCAGCCCTCTGCCTCCCACACTGTCCCCTCCAGCCAGGGCTGCTTGTCCATGATGCTGGCACAGCGTGAGCAACAGGCAACATGTGCAGTTTTACTTAAGAGTTTAATGTCTCCAGGAGCTTTTCTCTGCTGGGAAGTACAAACAATGCACTGGCCCATGCTCTCTGCGTGGTCCCGGGTGACCTTGGGCCCAGCCGTGCCCGCAGGCAGCCAGCAGCAGGGCAGGAAGGAGTTAAAGGCACCATGGCCACATCCTCCCCTCAATCCGCAGAGCCAGGCACGGTTCCACGCCAGCCCAAATAGTTTCCAGGCTGCATCAGGCGCTAATCTGCAGGGAGAGGCGGCCCTGGCAGATGGGGAAGGCATCAGAAGGTAGCAAAGGGCTCAGGGAGCAACCCCAGAGCAGAGCTCGGGGTCACCCTTGCACCGGCTGCCACCCAGCCCCATGGGCACCACCATCTCGCTGGCAGCTCCGATGGCAGCTCCAACAGCAGCTCCATGCTGGGGAAGTTGCCGAACATGCAGCCAGCACTGGAGCAGGATCTGGGGTTCCCCGAGTGCTTGAGTGACCAGCGATGGCCTCAGCACCTACTGGGGACAGGGCAGGATCACTGGCAGCTGCCTGGTGTGGGAAGGGCAGGAAGAGGCCCCTTGCAATGCCAGGCACACATGCTGCCACAGCCCACAGGGACTGGAAAGGGCACAAGGACAGTGCTTTGGATTCAGTCTGGCCCAAACAGAGGGTGAGGGGCAGCCTGGGAGCCTGAGAGCATGCTCCAAAATGCTGCATTGAAGCAGGACTTCAATTGCATTGAAGCAGGTGAGCAGACTCACCTGTTTGGTAGCCACGTCAGAGAGGTTTCGCAGGGTCCAGAGACAGTTCTGGACCAGCCTGGGGCTGGAGCTGGTCAGGTGCTTGCCCAAGGCCTGCATGCCACCTGCAGAGGAAGATGACACCAGCTCAGATAAACACTTGGACACTCAAAGCTGCCCCAGCAGAGGAGAGGGGAGCAATAGTGGGTCTGTGTGGGCTCAGAAGCACCCAACTGGTGTCTCCAGCGCCTCATGGCTTAGGGGAGTTAATGTGGCACAGGAAGACAGCTCCCAGCCAGCCGGGCCAGATCCTGCCCATGCACAGTGCCAAGAAAGCACCTCAGCAGCCCTGCAGAGCAGGGAACCAGCCACAGGCAGGGAGTTCCACCTGCTGGGCCTGGCTTCAGCCCGACTCACACACCAGCCATGCAATTACACCCTGGGCTGCATCATCCTGACCCCACCACCCTCCAGTTTGCCCCAGCTCTGCCACAGCCCCCAGCCCTCTTACCAGCCTCAACGATAGCAGGCTTGTTGCTAGGACACACCGACAGCACCTTGAGCACCCGGCTGGTGGTCCAGAGCAGCTTCTCATAGTTGTAGCTGCGCATGATCTGCACCAGGGCCTGGGGGCCCCCATTGGCCAAAATAATCAGCTGCAAGACAGAAGGGCCAGGGTCAGGGTGTGCGGCAGCTCTGAGCTGCTGAGACCACTGCTGGTTTCTCCAGCTCATGCCAGGATACAGGTCTGGCAGGAGGTCCAACCCCTCAGCACACAAGAGGGCTTCAGTTACCCCATCCATGCCTCTGGCCACCCCAGCCCTGTGCACTGGAGACCCTCACCCCATGCAGGACAGGTGGCAGCCCCCTGCCCAGCCAACGTCAAAGCAGGTCCAGGGGATGAACCTGAGTGAGGCCGGGACAACTCGTGCGTAGGAGGAGAGGAGCAGCCAAAGAACAAAGGCAGTGGCATTGCCCAGAGCAGCAGGGGGAAAAACCCAGCCAAGCTGAACTACCAGCCAGACTGGGACAGTCTGTGCTTTGGGGATGCTCCACCTGTGAGAGGTTGGACGTGGCAGCACTGCAGACAGCACTGGGCCCACCTTGCTCTCCTGGTTTCCATAGGCAAGAAGCTGAAGGCAGTCGGTGGTGATAGCCAAGAACTTGGGGTTGTTCTTGTTCAGCAGGGGAACCATCTTCTGCAGGCCATCAGCCAGGCGCACAGCCATCTTGGCCCCTTCCTGGTAGAGCAGCAGGTTGTGCAGGGTGGTGATGGCATAGAAGAGGACGGACTCGACCGGCGAGCTGGGGGCAGGCAGCACAGAGCCACGTCAGCACAGGCGGTGGCCTCGGGGCTCGCCAGGCTGCCAGCAGACCCCCCGGGGCTGTCCCAAGTCCTGGCTCCCATCCAGCATGAGCCCTCCCCTGCTCTGCCCCCGGGCAGCTGCCAGACTGGAGGGACCACTCAGCTCTGCCGCCCTCTTGGGACCCCCGCCAGCACCCCCGTACCTCAGCATCCTGACCAGGGCCGGGATGCCACCGGACTTGAAGATGGAGAGCAGGCCCTCGCGGTGGTGCGAGAGGTTGTGCAGGATGCTGGTGGTGCAGCGGGCTGTGTCCAGGTCGCTGGTGCTCTGCATGGTGCGCACCACGGCCGCCACGATCTGGGGCGACTGCATCAGGGCGCGGCGCGAGGCCTCCTTCTTGGAGAGCTGATTGACAATCATGGCCGCCTTGCTGACAACCACCTGGGGGGAGATGAGCCGGTGGGTGGGAGGGAGTCCCGCTGCTGCCATCACAGCAAGGACAGGAGGGATCCCACTCTGCTGGGTGAGAGCCAGCCGGGGCTGCCACACATCGTGGCACTGGATGGTGGCCACAGAGCCCAAGGACACAAGCCTGGTCATGCTGCAGGAGCTGTGGAAGTGCGTCCCACAAGCCTGGCAGCTGAACACCCAGAGATACTCGCAGGCAAACCACGGTTCCTTACCGGGTCCTCATCGTTGAGGAGCTTTGTGAGCTCTGGGATGGCACGGGTGGCCAGCTCAGCGTCGTCCTGGTAGTTGATGAGGTGCACGATGGCCGATTTCAGCATCTGGGAGGGCTCTGCCAGGCGCTGCACGTTGGTCTGCTGCCCCTCCAGCTGGGTGCTGATGAGCAGGGACCGGTCCTCCACCGTCTCAGGGTACATGGCAGCCCGGACGCGCTGGGCCCGGGTCATGGCCAGCTGGGCCTCCATGTCAGCTGCGGGGGGAGACGAGGCAGCGTGAGACTTGGGGTCTCCCCGAGGAGCATTCCCAGCCCCGCTTCCCGGGTGGATCAGCTGAGCCAGAGCTCAGCACTGCGGCGCCAGCAGCGTCAGCAGCCCCAGCACACGCTGCAAGGAGCCGGCGCTTCAAAGTGCAAACAGATATGGCAGCACAGAGATAAGACAACACTCAATTAGGCAGCATGATCAGGCAGTTGTCACACAAGGCCTATTAATTAAAAAATTAAGGATATTTGCAATTTGGAATCAGCTGACACAGGGGATTAGAGGGACGCGGAGGCTTTCCCTGTCAAGGATGCCGGGACCAGCACAACCTGAGGGGCAGAGGTGCCGCAGCAACAGCTAAGGAGCAAACCATTCCTCTCGGAAGGGATAAAGCCAGGGGAAGCATCCACCTCCTTTGGCTTTAGGGGCTGTGTCTCCACCTGCTTTGCCCTCCCAGCAGCCGGAGAAGACAGGCCAGCCAGCCAGGCTTTCAGGCACACACTGGCAGCTGACAGCCATGCTGACAGGCTTCCCAAGCAGGCAGACAGGCAGGCAGGGTAGACGGCCGATCCGTGGGCTGGGATCAGCTGTTCCTTTCTCGATCCAACCCACCAGCACGCTGGGATGTGTGTGCACAGCACCAGGGCGAGCTGGCTGCGTGCCACCCCTACGCGAGAGCCCCTGGGCGCAGGGAAGGAGGACAGAAGGGAGCGTATTTTAGGCAGCAACAACTCCCAGGGTGTGCAAGGTGATGTGGAGCAGTGCTCAGAGGGAGCGTGGCTCATGGGGGAGGCAAAGGAAGGCAGGAGCAGAGCAGCCAAGCTCACAGATGTGCCCAGCCCTGCAGGCCCTACCTTGTGCTTGGTTCTGGCCCTGGCTCCCTCCCTGGCAGTAGCTCGTCGTGGTCGTCTTCTTGATGGTGTACTGCTTCCCATAGACCTCATCATCATCCGCAAGGCACTTGCTGCTGACAGAGGGCACCTGGGTGTTGACGCCGGAGTGGATGCCTGAGTCATAGGTGTAGGTTTGCTGCCACTCTGTCACCTTGATCGGCTGCTCCATCATGTTCATCACCTCCATGGCTGCTCTGCAGGGCAGGGAGGGAAGAAGTTACCTCTCTGGCAGAGAGCAGGTCACCACAGCACCCTCCTGCCCCTCTCCTGCCCCGAACAGCACGGCAGACCCCAGCTCAGCAGCCAATCTCACACAGCCCACAGCAGAGGGAGCCTGCCCTGCTCCTGCCCTCCTCCCCCACTCGAGATGAAAGGCACCCGGTGAGGAACCCACAGCTCAGCACTTCGCTGCTCCTGTTCAGACAAGCAGAGGGTGCAGACCAGCTGAGCCCTCAGCCACCTCTCACTGCAGCAGTTGTGAACAGGCTCTGCCCGTCACGGAGGCCCCTGCAGACAGCCCCCTCCCAGCCACCCACCAGATTTTTAAAGACCAGTTTGCAGAGATGGGACCTGGCAGAGCTGGGGAAAGCCACAGGGCTGGATCTCATATAATAAAACAAACCTATTCAGAAGCCCTCTGGGACACTCCTAAAGCACCTAAAAGTTACCAGGCAAAGCCACCAGCTCGGCTTTCCTGTGGGTGCTCAGCACGACAAGAGCCAAGCAGTGCACCGGGGCTACACGGTGCCAGGAAAGGGCAGCCTAGCACCTCCCAGCACCCAGGACAAACCAGCCGAGGTTGCTCCGAGCAGGGCTGGATTCCCTTGTCTTTAATTTGGGGACACAGGAGGAGGGAAGGAGGGAGGATGGTTCACAGCTCAGCCCCTGAGCTCATCGGGGCAGGCAACGCTGCAGGGCTGTGAGTCACCAGCCCCCCATCCAGCCCCGGCATGGCCAGGAGGGGCAGCAGCAGCCACCTCACTGCCCCGACCCACCGCCCAGGCACCCGCCGGGATTCCTGCCCCCTCCTCCAGCCGCGCAGGGCTGGCGATGAGTCAGAGTTTCAGAGGCGATAAGAGGTAAGGGAGCAGCTGCCTGTGCTGGGCGCAGCACCAACCGCGCTCCCAACCACAGGCGTAATCACCACCTCCACCAGCACTGATTCATGCAGAGCTGGACCCGGGCGGCCCTGGCCCCGCTCCAGCCGCCGGCGCAGCTCGGGGCTTCCAGGGACCGGCCCGGCTGGTGCGGCAGCCCCGGACCCCAGCACCCTCCTCGGGGGAGCGAGGGGAGTGGGGGACGAGCCCCCGCCGGCCCCGGCCCCCTGCCACACCAGTGGCTGAGTCAGGGCGTCGGGTGGTGGCTGAGGACGCGGCTCGCACGGCCCGGCAAGGCTTGGCACGCACGGGCTTGGCACGGCTCGCCCCGGCGCTGCCGGCTGTTCCCAAGGAGCGGCCGAGCCCTCCCGAGTGGCACAGACAGGCGCTCACAGGGAAAAATCCCAGCCCGGCACAAACATTCATTCCTAGGGAGCAGCGGCTGGGTGAGAGGCAGGAGCTTCACCACACTCCTACCCCTCTGGCTGGCTGGATCCTGCATCCCACCACCACCATCATGTACCCCCCCCCCCCCCAACAACACCTTCCCAGAGTCACTGCAGGGACCTGCTCCTGCCCTTTTTTTTTTTTTTTTTTTTTCTGTTACGCATCAATCGCAGACTAAGTGCTGCTCTGGCTTTAATGGGTTGTGCATTATGCATGTTCCTAAGGCAGCAAGAGAGGGACCCGCTAATGGAGACGAGCAGGGGCAGATCGTTCCCACAGCAGGGTGCGGGAGCCGGTTTCCGTTTGGTGCGGTGGGTGATGCAGGTGCCAGGGATCAGCCCAGCCCTGCTCCCCACCCCGTGCCAGAGCAGGGTTGGGCCAGGACAGCCCCTGTGCCACACCAGCACTGCCACACCCCCCCCACGTGTACTCATGAGCTGTTGCGTTAGTGTTTGGGAGAGCAAGTCCTCCCAGCTGGGTCACCCATGGCAGCAGAGCCTCCAAGTTGTGTCAGGAAGCCCAAGAACAGCAATGCCAAACCATGGCACCCCAGGGCCAACACAGAAAAGCTGCCCAGGATGGGCTGGGCAAGGGGCAGGAAAGATCCCTGCCCCACAGAGGGAGATAAAGAACCAAGTACCCACCCCAGCCAGGGCAGGGACCCCCAGGCAGCAGCTGGCAGGAGGGGCTGGTGCTGCCCACACTGCCAGTTGACAGGTAACAGCTGCTCTACAGTTTACAGGCATTTTGACAGGCACTTAATTTTTCAAACCTCTGTGAGTTCACCTCAGACACCAGCTTCTTCCAGAGCCCTGCATTATGCATGAGCCACCCCCCACCACCACCCCCATGTGCACCCCAGGGACATCAAACACCAGCAAAGCTCCCTGGAGCCCAGACAGCAGCTCAGGCAATTGGCCCCAGACAAGCTCCGAGCGGGTCCAAGCTAATGAGAGCAGCACCCTGCAACAGGGGACAGGGGCCACCAGAGACAGATGTTACATGGCTCAGGGGACTCGCCCTCTCCAGCAGCCCCCAGAAGGGACCATGGGCACCTCACTGAACAGAGTACCCATCCTTCCCCAAAGCATCACCCCCTGCAGCAGCCCCTGGGGTCTGTTTACCACCACAGGCAGCCAGCAAGGCCAGTGGCACCCGAGGTGACAAAGTCAGCAGAGCTCATGTCAGACACACCAGCAGCCAGCAGTGACATTTTCTGAACCCTGTGTCAAGCGTCCTCTGCCCATCACTCAGCAAGGGCCAGATGCCTGGCACGAGCTTCTCCCACAACTGGACTCTGTCCTCAGATGTCCTCCCTCCTGCTCAGCAGGATCAGAGGGAGACAGGCAGTGCCCAGGCAGGGGATGCTGGTGTCACCCGCACCAGGAGCTGTTCCCCAGCAATGCTTCTGGTGGTGAGCAGCTCCAGCAGGGCAGGACCCCCCAGCAGCCAAGGGAGGGCAGTAATTCATGCAGGAGGTATTTGGGGCACATGTAAAAATACCTGCCCTGGAGGGCTCAGACACAAGCACAGGGATGCCCAGGGGGCCTCCAGCCCCCCACAGCCAGGCCTGGCAGTATGATGGTTGCTGCAGAGCCCAGCTCTCATCTCCCTTCCACCAGCCATTACCAACCAGACTGGGAACACAGGAAGGGCAGATGTAGGGGACCCCACAGAAGGGACAGCAGGTCTGGGGCAGAACCTGGAGCCTGTCCCCAGCATCACAATGAGGAACAGGCTGAGCTGCGTGGGGGCTTCAGCCATGGGACACACAGGGGGTGCAGCCACCCCCACACAGGGCAGAGCCAAGAGAAGGTTAATCCCTCTCCCACCACTTCCTGCAGGCAGAAACGACAGAGAAGGCAGAGGAAGCTCCCGGCTGTGAGGCTCCGGCCAGCAGCTCATCCGCCCCCAGAGCCATTTGATCGGTGTCCAGGCAGCACCGGCCCCCCCGGGACACCGTCTGCAGAGGAAGTCTGCAGCAAACATGCAGCCCCCGGCCTGACCAGCCCTTCCCTCCGGCTGCAGGGAGAAACCTTCGGCCCCACGCTGACACAGCTGAGCTGCCCAGAACAGCAGCAGGGAACCTATGAATGCTGCTTCAGGCAGAAATAGCTACTACCCAGGGGCTTCCTGGGAGCCGGGATCCTGGGGAGGGTGCAGGGGGTGAGCAGCCATCAACCTCAATGGGGGGTCACCTCTAAGTGAGCAAGCTGGGAGCACAGAGCACACCCACACCCCCAGTCCCAGGCAGGGGCTGCAAAGGAAGAAACACCAGGACCAAGGGGCTGGTAGAGGCGAGGGGCAGACTGAGCCCAGCCTGCCCTGCCCTGGAGCACACTGTGCCCAGCTGGAGCAGCAGGGGGTACCGGCCGAGGGGCTGCCCCCCGCGTCCTAACACACATCCCCCCCAGCCCTGCTGGGTACAGGGATCAGCTCCTGGAGGGCCCCCACTCAGGAGCTCATCATGCAAGGCGTGAGCTCGGCTCCAGGAAGCATGTGAGCTATTGCAATTACAGTCACTTGGGCTTTTCAGAAAAGGAAAGAGACAGTTAAAGCAATTCAACAAATGCAACAGGAGAAAAGACTATTTTAGAAGCACTTACGCTACACACAAGCCATCTCCGGTCCTCCCCCTGGCTGCAAAAGCCAGGAGATCAGTGACCACTTGCTCAGCAAGGCTGGGGTGAGCAGCCTCCACAGCCACAGCCCCAGAGCCCTCCTGGAGCAAGGGCACCCCAGAGAGCTGCACCTTGAGGTGCCCCATCACCTGCAACCCCTGCCTGAGACACCCAGGAATGACAGCACTGCACCAACAGCTAATGAAGCTGGGCAGCAGATAACGAAGCTCCTGCAAATGCCGCAACAGCCCCAGCACTGCACAAAAGCTGCCGTGGCTTTGAAGAGGGTCCCTTGCAGGAACACACAGCAGGAGGAGGCAGAGAAAGGATCTTTTCAAGACCTCGCCAGCATCAATGGGAAGTGTTAGAGTCAGATCCCAGCTACCACAAGCCCTTTCAATGGGGCTTTGCAGTGAAGATAAGTGGAAGAATTCAAAGGGGAACAAGAACAGCTTGAAGTTTAATGAGGAGGAGACAGGCAACCAGCTCCTCGTTAGCAATGAGGCTGTAACAACACAAGGCCGCCCTGACCCTGCACACAAAGGAGCTGGTGGCCTTTGTTCACAGGCACTCACACCTCCAGAGCAGCTCCTGGCCACCCCACCAGCTCCAGCAACTTCAGGTCCCTCAGGGAGGGCAGCGGGATGCAAAAGCCACTCTTCAGACCCAGGCATCTTTAGTGGAAGAGGCTCCAAAACCCTTTTCATCTTCCAGCTGCTCCTGACCAGGTTAAATTTGAGCTGCCAAAAGCCCCACACAAAGCTCCTGCTCCAGCTATTCCAGGGGTGCCACATCCCCCCGAGCATGGCCAGCCCAGGCTCCCGGTGGCACCTGCAGCTCCAGTCTCTGTCACAACCCACCCTGCTCTGCTGATGTTCTCTGTCAGAGCCCAGCATGTCCCCTCAGCTTCTGGAAGTGCCTCATCTTCACCTGAACTAACAGCTCCTGACAGCTCCAGCACATGCCAAGTCCAGGCTGGCACATCTTGGCACTTCAGATCTGAACATGACAAGGTATTATCCACCAGTGCTTTCCCATTGCGAAAGCACATGGGATGCTGGGCACAAAACTCACCCTCCCACAGCTCACTGCTGGACCCAGCCCTGGGAGGGGTTTCCCAGGGACATTCACATGCCAAAGACCCATCGTGAGGTCCCTGGCAGAGCATCTCTGCTCTACAACATCCCCACTTGCTCACACAGACACCACCATCCATGGAGGCAGCAGAATGGGGAGGGCTGATGTGGGCACATCTCCTCCTCAATAAAAGTTTGCTGATCTCATTAGAAATGCAGCTGGGAAAGATGGGAACTCGCCACTTGTCCATGGAAAGGAGAACTGGCATGATGCAATTAATCACAATAACTCCATCTGGATAACAAAAAAAAAAGTCATTATTTTGTTTTAAAGAGCACAAAGAACAACTTGTCCTTTAAGAACATGATAATTGCAGGCTTTGAGGCTCACAGGCTGTTCCCAGCTCCAGAAACACAGGATTTTGCTACCTGGCCCTGATGCTGCCAGAGGAGTGGAGGCAGGGGAGGGACACAAGGCTGCTGAGCCCTGGCTTAATTTCTCCATCCAGTTGCATTACATCTGTAAAGTTCAGACGCTTCACAAGAAATTATCACCAACACCCGTCAGCACCCGGCCTGTCGGAGCAAGTTAATGATTTGTCACCAGGGCTCTGCCCGCGCGTCACAGCGATTGCACCGGGGCTCCTGACAGCAGCCGAAGGTCTCTCCCCTAGCAGGGAGGCACTCGGGATTTATTCAGCCACCCACTCCAAAAGCTGTATAGGACCACCTCGCATCCCATGCCATGGGGTCTGTGCCTCCCTCCTCCAGGAGGGCACCACTGCTCACTTGCCTTCACCTCCTGAGGGTTGGATAACCCAGGCATGGGATATCCAGGAAACACCAAGCATTCCACCTCCACCTTCCAGCTCCTGCTCAGGCTCTCGGAAGGAGCCCAAGGATCACTCAAGTCAGACGAATACAGCACAAAGCTCCTGCCCTGTTTGCAAAGCCACTTCAGAGCTGAGCAACCGGGGTGTGTTGAAATGCCTCCAGGCCTGTCAGCAGCTGCAGCAAAACCCATCAGGGCAGACATATTTAGAAGGGTATTTCAAACCTCTGCCTAATTAGAAACATCTTCATCTCCCCCGCAGCCGTCGACCAGCCGTGCGGCATTCCCGTGCAGCATTCCCGTGCTGAAGGTGGGAAGCAGAGGGGGTGAGCTGCTCTGCCCATCGAGGCACCTGCTCAGCTCCAAAGCCAACCCAGTTTAAGCACAGACATGGTTTTAGCTGCTTAGGTCAAGTTTTAAGACCTGTGCCTTCACACTTCCACTGCTTCATCAAACCCCGTCCATGGGGAGAGGAGTAAAACCCAACCTTCCCAAAGCAGAGAACACTGCAGTGATTCAATGCAGCAGTTCCTGGTGTCCTATCAGGTTGCCATCCCAGCTGCTTCCATCAGCACAGACTGACCTGGGACACCCCATGGGCCTGAGCCAGCACCTACGCCCCACTTTTGGGTGACAGTGGGTGCCCCACACACCCTGCCACAGGGCCTGTCTAGGTGAGACAGCACTAGCTGAAATCAAGGTAAAAGCTTAAGTCCAAGGTAGACTCACACTGTTTTAATAGAAATTAAATTTCTTTTTAACTTCTGTTAATTAGAAGCCAGTCTAATTTAAACCTTCAAGACTAGCGCAAGCCTTGGTACAGATGCTGCAATTAAAGTCTTGCAAGTTCTCTGCGAAGCGGGGCCAAGGGCAGCTCCACTCCGGAGGGCTCTGCCATCTGCGAAAACCCCAGAGACCTGGAAGTGTGATGAAAAGCCAAACCCCATCAAGTGTTCCCACACCAAAGACAGCCAGGAAGAGAAGCCACCAGCACAGCCCCAGCGGAGGAGCCGCGCAGCTGCACCCCCCGTGCCGGCCCTGGCTGCGAGAGCTGGTTGAGGACTTCAGGTGGGGGAAACAAAGGGGAGAGTTAATAGGATTAGGACAGCACTGAATGTTACACTGAAACATAGTGCTGGGACCGGAGGCGAAGTTCTCTGAGGTCCCTGCCTACAGCTGAGCCACAAGCCACCTACCCCACCGAGGTGGTCGAGGCACAGGGCACAGTGCCCACCCTCCCAGCCTCGGCACACCCCCAGCAGCACAGCTTGGCCCCACCGGGGACGCCCACGCTTCCTGGAGCCAAAGAGGACACGCCACACTGCCCAGACAATAGACCATAAATGCCATTATCTGCCAGGGAGGGCCCTACAGCGGCCACCCCACCTTCCCCAGCACCCCCCAAGCCCGAGGGCTCACCTCTGCTCCAGCACCCGGGCAGGAGCCAGCCCTCAGCCACTGATGCCAGAAGCAATGTGTTCTCCCGTCCCGATGGCCAACTTGTTTAAGCCAAATTAGCAGTAAAATGTTTTGGGGTTTTTTTTTATGACACTTCATGGAACTCCTCCAAAACGATGAACGATTAAGGACTTCAGACATGCAAAGATGGTTTCACTGGGTATCCCACACCTCTCCAGCCGACCCAGATAAACATCAACAAGGACACAGAAAGGGACCTTAAAACCTCCCCGGCCCCACTACTGGCGCGGTGCCCACTTCCCCCGGAGCGGGGCCAGGAGCAGACCCCGCAGGCACCACACCCGCCCCGGATGCCAACGACAGCCCTGAGCAAACGCCCCCGGCAGCGCCGGCACCGCTCCAGCCCCGTCCCCGCAGCAGCTGCCGGGGAGACGCTTCGCCCCCGGCTCCCCGCCAGCCGGTGGCAGACGGACCCGAGACCACCGGGTGTCAGGGCTGGCGAGCGGCACCAGCCCAGCGCCAGCACAGCGTGGGCTGGAGCAGGAGATGCAGCAACCAAAGGAGACAGACCCAGCTGGGTCTCGGTGCTGTCCCCAGCCCCCACCATCGTTCTGGCCCAGAGATGCTGATAGAGAACATCGCTCCAGACATGGGGCTCACCCAGGCGCCCCAGCAGCACCGCAAGGAAGCCGGGGGGAGCAGGAAGGCTGCTGCCTCACACCTGTGAGGGCAAGACAACCAGCAGGTCACCGGGACCATCCCCGTCGGGGGGCTGTGCCCTCCTGGCCAGTGTTCACACCCTCCTCTCACGGCACAAAGGTCTCTCCAAGTTGCTCGTACAGCAGCCTACATTCTCCTTCTCTGGGCAACTCCCAGCAACATTTCAGCATTATCCTTTCATCTGTGCTGTAAACCTGATTAATTAAGCTAATCACTCAGCTAACGCAATTAGAATGCTCTCTCCTCTCCAAAAGCCCGACAAAAAGACGAGTTTCACTCCCCCATGTTTCCCTGCACGGAAATCCGCTGTCAGCCGCCCGCGGGAGACTCAGCTGGGAACCCCCCCCGAGCAGAGCAGTGCCCAGCTCCTCTGTCCCACAGCTGGTCACAGGGATGACACCAGGCCGCCCCTATCCCTTCACAGCCCCCTCAGACCCCTGGCCACAGGCAACAGCACAAACCATCCTGGCAAAAGCCCTTGGCCCACCCGGCTGAAGGCAAGGGGCAGCCCTCGGTAGCACCGCGGGACCCCCGGTACAGTCTGGAGCGAGCACGCTGGGGCACACGGTGACTCAGGGCACACGGGCCGTGGCACCCGCCAGCCACGGCTTGCGTCAGAGCCCCAGGGCCACCTGGGCGAGCAGCACCGTGCCAAGGCCTCGCCCGGGGAGCGGCAGCTCCCAACGCGCCCGGGCGGTGCCAGGGACGGAGCCACCGCCTCGTACCGGGGCGCGGAGTCGGAACTCGCAAACTCACTCCCGCAGCGACGGGCGGGTAGCGGGGTCGGAACAGCCCGGCAGCCCGCGAGGGCTCCCCCGGGGACCCGCCCGACCGGATCCGCACAGGCTGGGCTCGGCCGCCAGCAGCCGCGGCACTGGCCCCGGCCCCGCCCGAGAGCCAGACTCTCGGGCAGCAACAAACGGCTCTGGCGCCTGCGGGGAGCCCGCGGGAGGACTGACCGGTCTCCCAGTGCTGCCCAGCCCCGGACACTGGGTCTCGCCCAGCCCCGCGAGCAGCCGCTCCTCACCCTCGCACGGCAGAGCCCGCCCGGGCCCGGCGCTCCCGGCCCAGCCCCCCTCCCATCCCCGCTCACCTGGCCCCGATCCCTCCGCTCTCCGCCGCCCGCCCCGCTCCTGCCCGAACAAAAGGCGAGCAGCGCCCCGCGCCCCGCCCGGCCCCGCCCCGACACACGCCCCGCCCCCGCCCTGCGGCATCGCTATTGGGCCGCCGCACGCCAGTCAAACCTGGGCACCGCCCCTCCGGCCGTGTTTATCCCCTCTCCATTGGCGGGGGCGAGGCCGTCCCGCCCCCTGCCGGCAGACGATTGGACAGCGGGGCGGAGTGGGCGGGGCGAGGCGGCGGGCGGGGCAGGGCGCGGCTGCCGGGGACCACCTGGGTGACGTCAGTGGGCGGGGAAGGGGCGGGGCCAGAGCCTCCCGTGGGCAGAGGGCGGGGCCGGGGCGGGCGGGGCCGGGGCGGGCGGGGCGGCCCCGGGGTCTGGGGACCCCCGGGCACGAGCCCGGGTTGGGGGAGTCCGGGAACCCCTGGGGGGACCGGGGCCCCGCAAGGCCTCGCCCCGTGCATGTCCCCAGGCAGCGCCCGCCCCCACACGCGCCCCTGGGGGCTGCAGACACCCCGGCCTGGCGGGGAGCGCCCTGGTGCCAGCTCCGGGCCAGGGGTCCGGGGGCAGCAGAGTCGGGGCCGCGGGCGGGGGCTCTTGCTCCCCGCTGCTGCCTGCCCAGCCTGGCCGGGCCGCCATCGCAGCCCCTGCGCCCTGGGCACCCTGTGGCCCCCGCCGCGTCGTGACGGCGTCTGCATCAATCGGGTCCGGCTCTGGAGCATCCCCCAGCCCCGGGAAGGGGCCACACGGCCCAGCTGGGGAAACAGAGGCAGTAAGAGGTGCTGGGGAAGGGCCCGGCAGCTGCCGGCAGCTCAGTCACCCCGGCCCTGGCCAGACTGGTCCAGCCGGGTGCTGCTGCCGCGTCCCGGCTCACCCGCTCCCCGCCAGCCCCGGGCGAAGCCTCCGTCACCCAGCGCCGAGTCACCAATGAGTGCCTGGCGCCAGGGCACACCCCAGCACGTGGTGGGAATTCTCAGGCCTCCTGCTCCCCGAATTTGGGGGCAGGGCAAGGGGACATGTCGCACAGCCCCCCCAGCTCCTGCACAGTCCCCCGCAGCATCCGGCTGCAGGCGCTGACTCAGTTTGGAAGGCGCAGCTCTGGAGCGGGGCGAGAGACGGAGCCTCAAACGCCTCTACAAGGAATCAGGATTTCGTCGCTGTGCGCAGGGCAGGGATCAAAGCGCAGCAAGAGCCCTCCCAGCACCAGGAGGAAAGGGGCACAGCGTGACATGGCACAGCATGACGCGGCAGGGCACAGCATGGCTGAGACGACCAGCAAAAACGCATCTAGCTCCTTCTTGGTCAAGGTCAGGAAGGGAAGGACGGTGCTGCCTACGTGGTGTTAACCTGCAGGGTGCTGTAGGCTCACCCCCCTCATCCCCCCTCTGTGCCCCTGTGTCCCACAGCAGCACTGCTGGCCCTGCACACCACGGAGGGACACTGGCCGTGCTCACAGGCTCAGCTATTGCTGGGGTCACACCACCACTGGCAGAGCTGCTGCTGCTCGATGCTGCCAGGAGCGCTGGGCCCAGCCAGCACCTCTGCACCCGGCAGCTGCGGCTGGGAGCCGGGAGGGGAGCGGGGGACCCCAGCCCAGGGCTGCCAGGAGCCTCACCCAGTGCCGGCAGAGGAGCGAGAGAAAAGAGCCGTGTGTCCCAAGGTGAGTTTGGGGCTGAGGAGGGGACACGGTGCCCAGGCGCGTGTCAGAGCAGGGCGGAGGCCCCATGGGCCCTGTGCCACCCTTGCCCGCCTTGCTGGGAAGATAAACAAGCCTTTGCCCCCCGGCTGCGACGCCAGCACGCTGGGCACAGCGCTGCCCCGATCCAGGTGCCAGTGCCGCCGCACCCCAGCGGGATGGCAGTCCCCTTCCTCAGGCGGCTGTGACCCATCGGTGACAAACCCAGCTCCTCCCGAGGGATGGGACAGGACAGCCCTGCCCTGCACAGGGTGCAAGGGGCTGCTCCCCACTGGCACTGCCTGCTCCTGGCTCTGCCCCAAGCCCTGCCTGTGGGTCTGGGGGCTCAACCCCATCCCAGTGCCCAGCCCAGTGCAGGGATGGCAGAGCTGGGAAAGCCCTGGCAAAGAGGAGCTGCAGGGCAGGGCAGGGTGGGGTGCTGGCAGCCACCCTAACACCCCCTGCCTTCCCTTCCCTCCCCTGAGGCGAACGCGCTGATTCAGCCTCTCGGTTTCAGTCCTGGCCGCCAACTTCCAGGGGAGCCGGAGCAGGAACAGAAACAGGAGCTGGAGCAGGAACGGGAACAGGCCCGGCCCGGCAGGGAGGAACAAGGCGGCCCCAAGCTGCTCGACGCCCCGTGCCCAGGGCAGGCTTGGGCTTGTCTGCAGCAACGATGGCCGCCAAAACAGCCTCTGAACCACCTCAACACCAGTGGGAGGGGGGGGCCACTGGCAGATGCAGGATGCACCCCCAGACTAGCAGGACAATGTACCCCCAAGTACCAGCACCAGGGTGATGCACGTCACACCCCAAACACCCACACCAGGGTGAAGCATGCTGCCCCCAGCCCCCCCCCACCTGATAGCCCCCCACACAACAGGGGGTCCCACAGCTCCATAAGCCTCCCAGTGTGGTTGTGGCCCCCTCAGAGACCCTGCAGCCCCACGAGAGTCTGGCTGCTCTCATGGCCCCCCCAGTCCCTCAGCAGGGTCTTCCCCACTTTGCAGGGGCATCCAGCCCCCCAGCCTGTCCTTCCCTGTCCCATGGCAGGGCCCCTCCTGCCCTGAGCACCTGGCTCCACAGTGGCACATCCCAGGGAGCCTGGAGGCAGAGGCGGGCAGGAAAAGACCCATCCGGATTTTATTAAAAGTTCAGCACCACTAAATATATACAAAAAAAAAAAAAAAAAGCAACTCTACAAGTCGGGAAGTATTAAATTAACGGAGCTTAAGGCTACAGAGGGCTGGTGTGGCCAAAATTCAAGGCACATGTGGTGGCACGGGAACACTGGCACACCCAGAGCCCTGCTGTAGCTCTGGGCTCCTAAGGGTCCCAGGCTCTGGGGGCTGCCAGGAGGGATGGGAGGCTGGGCAGGATCCCCAGAGGACCTCCAAGCAGGGGCAGGACCAGCACGGGTTCCTGACTCCAGGAGCACTGTGCATTGCTCCAGAGCAGGGGAAGCCCCCTGAGCCCCTCAAGACAACACAGGGGTCAATCCTGGAGCACTGTCCACAGCTCCTGGGGAGGAGCCAAGGGACACCACAGGTGACCAGGGCTCCTGGAACACTGGGGAGGTGGCTTGGGGGCAGCTCTCGAGCACGTGGGGAGGTCCAGCAGTGCTGGTGCTCTACAATGGGAACAGGGCTGCACTCAGGGCAGTGGGTGTCCAGGTGACAGTGGTGCTGGGCAGGATCAGCCCTTTCCCATGAGCCTGAGGTTCTGCACAGTGATTGGCAGGATCCCAAAGTCCAGTGTCCCCGGGATGGTGTCACAGGGCCCCTGACATCCAGCTCTGCTGGGGCCAGGTGCCCCTTTGCCTGGCTCATTGCAGGGTCTCTGCAAACAAGGAAGGCTCAGTGGCACCGGGTCATGGGCAGCAGTCCCCCCACCTCATGGCCCTCAGCCCCAAATCAGAAACCTTGGTCAGCTTTGTCCCCCTTGGTCTTGGGCTCCTGCCACCACTCTGCAAATAAGTCCTCCTCGTAGTCACCCTCTCCCTCAAACTCGTTGTCGGAGGGCAGGTCCTGCAGCTCTGGCCCCTCATCACCATCCACCTCCATCTGCAGCACCAATGAGCAGGAGGCAGCTGGGCTCGGCAGCCCCATCCACAGCCTCTTCTCCAGGGCTGGTCTGGGGGTCAGACCCCTCTCCCCGAGGAAGGGTCCTGCCCCGAGGTACCCACAGCACCCACTCACACCCCCAAAAGCACCCAGCTGCACCGTTTACCTCATCATCAGCCTGCAGGAACTGTCGGGCAAAGTCCAACATCTGCTGCTGGGCGGCCGTCTGGTTGTGGTAGCGCACGGCTTCCTGGGAGGGGGCAGGGGGCCATGTCAGCCCCCCTACCTCCGCAGAGCCTGGGACAGGGTGAGCAGGGGGGACAGGGGGTCCTCACCGGCCGGGGCTCAAAGTCCTCATCCTGCAGGCGCCAGCGCTCGCGGTGGAAGCGGTAGTAGACCAGGTTCTGCTGCATGACAGCATCGCCCGGGTCGAAGAGCATGTAGCTGGAGACGCTGCGCACCGCGTCCCGCACGTCGTTCACTGTGGGGAGCAGAACCGGGGGGCTGACACGGGGAACAACACCTGGCCCAGAGGGCCACGGCACCCTGGGGTGCCCAGGGCCATGGCTCCCCACTCCCATTGGCACTCACGCTTGTAGTAGGCAAACTGCAAGTAGTGGTACATGGTGGCCACGAACTTCTCCACGAAGTAGCCGCCCACGTTGGGGGTGAGCTCCGTCTCGCAGTCCACCTTGCACTGCAGCACGCTCACAAAGTGGTCTGGGGGGAGGAGTCAGGTGCTGTGCCCCATTGGTCCCTGACTCCCACCCACTAGCCTGCTGGCCCCCCCAGCCCTCGGGTCACCTGCGATGGCGGGGTAGAAGTCCTTGAACTCCTGCACCTCGTAGGCGCCCTCGCAGCCAGCCAGGCAGTCCTCGTACGCCTTGTAGTACTCGGCCAGCGCCCGCTCCATGTCGGCCGCGCTGCTCCGGAAATCCCCGCTGTTGTACAGCTTCACCGACCGCACAAATATCGGCTGCGGGACCACGCAGGCTCCACTCAGCTCCTCACCACGGCCCAGCTCTGCCCAGCAGCACCAACCTGCCCCATCGCCTCTGAGGCAGCTCCGTCCCCAGCACAAGCACCACCGAGATGCTTTTTGGTGGGGACAGAAGGTGGGCAACCAGAGCAATGGAGAGCCACTTCCCTCAGGGTTTGACAGGACCAGGTGCACACTGAGCCCTGGGGAGTCCCTCTGCCCCTCTCCCACCCCAGTCCTGTCCCCTCCTCACCTCGTAGGGCTGAGCCTCCAGGTCAACCAAGTATTCATCCACATCCAGCAACGTTCTGTAGTAGTTCAGGTACTTCAGGGTCATCTCATGTTTGGGATTCTTCTGCAGGAAGGTGTGGGCAGCAGACACCGCTTTCTCAATCTTATTTGACTGGGGAGGGAGGAAGAACCAGTGCAGCAGCTGCTGCGGGAGGCTCAGTGCCAGCCAGACCCCAGGGCTCGTCCCTGGTGGGGGGTGAGTCTGGCACCCCCAGTGCCAGCCCAGAGCCCAGTCACCCACTGACAGTGATAGATTGACAGGATCTGGGATCATTGACAAGGCAGATCAATTCAGCTTCACCAACCACCCCCTCTGTGCCCATGGTGGGCATGGGAACAGCTCAGCCCCTCATGGACCCCACGTCCAGCCAGGAGTGATCCACATGGTGAGGGCATGATCCACACGGTGTGGCTTTGATTCACACATTCGCTCCTCTGGGGTGCTGCCACCAGCAAGCCCTGCTTCCCGGCTGCTTTATGAGCTCCCGGGTTGCAACTTCAGGGGAGCAAAATTGGGAGTTGAACAAACCCTCCACGAAATGGGTTTTGTCCAGAGCAAGGAGAGGAAAAGGCATTAAGGACCCTCGCTGCTGCCAAGCACAAAAGCAGCACCGGCTGCTGGCCAGGAGGGCAGCTCGGGACCCTGACCAACACCAGTGCCTGGGGAGGGCACTGTCCCCTGCCAGAGCCACTCTGGCCAAAGCAGGGTCACCCCGGGGCAATGCCTTACAAAACCTCCCTCCATGTCTGCACCGTGAGCCCGAACAAATGCTTCTCCATGACAGGACATCCAGACACGTGTCCTGCAGCAATCACAGTGGCATTGGACCCGCCAGCTTGGGGCCCTCAGCTGGGGCAGCCCCTGCATCCCCCTCCCCAGGCAACACTCTGCCCAGCCAGGGGCACTTTGGGGACCCAGACAATGCAAGGCAGGGGGGGACACACCCACAGGGGCCCCTAGTCCAGGACGCCCCTCACGTCCTGCCTGATGGGTCCCAGATGATGCTGACGTGCCATGGAGCAGGGGCAGGATGGAGGAGCCGGGGGGTGGGGGGCGCCAAAAGGGGGGTGCAGGATGGGAAAGCACACAGGACAGAGGGGAGCAGGGATCAGAGGGTACAGATCAGGGGGTGTAGGCTGGTGGTTTAGGATGGAGGGATAGGACAGGGCATGCAGGATGGGGGTGTCAAAGAGGAGTTACAGGAGGGGCGCAGGCCAGGGGTGCAAGTTGAGGCACAGCGGGGGAGGGTGTGCCCGACAGAGGTAGAGTGGAGGGGCTCAGGATGGAGGATAGAAGAGGAGATGCAGACCCCCCCAGGCCAGGGAAGCCCCTCACTCCCCCCCCGCCACAGGCCACGTTGCGCGGTATTTGGCCCCCGCGGGGCACCGCGCCACCTCACCTTGAAGAGGGCGTAGTGCAGGTACTGGTAGGGCAGCCGGCGTTGGAAGTCGCGCAGCGTTTGCGCGGGGGGGTAGCGCAGCTGGAAGACGGGCAGGTCGCGCTTGCAGGCGCGCAGGCAGCCAGCGCGGAGCAGCAGCCGCCCGAAGAGCTGCAGCTCCCGCTCCCACTCCCACGCCGCGGGGTCCCCCTCCGCGGGGGGCTCCTCCGCGGGGCCCCCGGGCGCGGCGCAGCGGCGGTGACAATGCGCTTCGCTGTCGCGGAGCAGGCGGTGGAGCCGCAGACTGGCCTCCAGTGCCCGGGCGCTCTCCGCCCACTGCGCGTCCGCGTACTGCGCCAGCGCCCGCGTGTAGGCGCGCTGCAGCGGCTCCAGCGCGGCCTCGGGAAACCCGCGCACGCTGTACTCCTCGTACTGCGCCGCGCACAGCCCCGCCGCCAGCAGCAGCGCCAGCGCCCCGCCGCCCATCCCCGCCGCCGCCGCGCACTGCCCGCGCAGCCCCGCGCACCGCTCCGCGCAGGGGGGCGGGCGGCGGGGAAGGGGCGGTGCGCGGCGGGCGCGCAGGGTCTTAGTGCGGCTCTGCGCGGCGGGCGCAGCGCCCGCGGGGTGCGCGCAGGGGGCTGCCTGGGGCTGCGCACTCCGCGGTGCGCGCAGGGGGCGTGCGCAGCGCTGCCCCCTCCCCACGCTGCGATTCCGGAGGATACGCTCGGGCTGAGTTCGGCGCTGCAGAGCGGGGTGTGCGGGGTGTAGCCTGTGCTGCTGCCCCGGGGACCCCTCAGTGCCACACCGCGCTGCCCCCGGCCGGACCCCCCGGAGCTGTGCCCCGAGCCAGAGGCCACACGCCCTGTGCCGTGCCAGATCCCAGGGCTGCCCCGCGCCAGGCCCCGGCATGGCCACGCTGGCCCCAGCCCAAGCCCAGCGCTTTGTTGCTGGCTGGACAGTGGCACTGAGGGATGTCACAGCGCTGGGCAGGAGCCAGGACACTGCTGAGGTTTCTTTCTGCAGAGCAGAGGCTGTGAGCAGTGCCCAGCACCTCCCTGCAGCCGAGCAGCTCGCTGGCTTGCAGGCTGGGATGCCACGACCCATAAATGAACACCTACTAGCCCCGGAGCCAGGCCCTGAGCCCACTGTGCCCTGGGGAGAGCCCCAAGTGCCCCTGAGCTACTCGTGGTGCTTGGGGAGCTGCAGAGCAGCACTTTGCTTGAGCCGTTTCTCTCTCCTCCAGCACTGTGCCTGCGGGAGGCCAGGTTTCAGTCTGGGTTTATGGGCTGTCCCACCTGGGACTTCCCAGGGGCTCTTACCATGGGGCCTGTTTCTTGCCGATGAGCAGGGATGTGAGGGCAACACATCTGTGTGTATTTGATGCTGCTCCTGCGTGGGAAAGACTGTTAGAGGGATAGTTTCACATTTTTCATTGCCACCGTTCAGCAAAAGCTCAGACGGCAGCAGAGTGAAGAGCAGTAGACGTTATCAAAACAGTTAATTCCGTGTGTTTGCTCTGGAGAGCTGGTAGGAGCTGAGGAGCAGCGTCCTGGCCCTGGGGCTGCCGAGGCAGCACTAGGACCTGGGGCTGGATGGGGCCTCCAGCTGCTCCCAACAGCTCCCGGCATCTGTTCCTCTGCAGGAGGAACTGCCCAGGAAAAAGGAAAAAAAAAAAAAAAAAGAGAGAGAGAGAAGGAGAAAGGAGACAAAACCCCTCCTGACGTGGAGCTTGGCAGCTGCGGCTTCTCTCTCGGGCCCCGCTCCCCGGCCGGGGGGATCGCCCGGCGCTGCCCTGGGGTGTCTGGCGGGGGCAGCGCGGCCCGGGCCAGGCCCGGGTTACACGTCTACAGAAATTCCAGCGGGCCGGGCTGGCGCCCGCGCCGAGGGGCGGCCGCGCTGGCCCCACCTCCCCGGCCCCGCCGAGCCTTTCCGCCGCCAGCCGCCCGGCGCCATGTCCCCCGGCAGCCTCGTCCTCCTCCTGGGCATCCTGGGGACCCCGGCTCTGGGCAACCCCGGCCCCCTGGAAGACGTGGTGATAGACAGATACTATATCCCCAAAATCTGCCCGCGGGAAGTCCAGATGGGGGATTTCATTCGCTACCACTACAATGGGACCTTTAAAGATGGCAAAAAGTTTGACTCCAGGTATTGCCCTCGGCTCCTTCCCACATGCATGCGGCCCCGGCAGCCCCGCACTGCGGGGGGGATCCCTGCATGCCCCCCTCCCCGCTGCCTGCATGTCGCCCACCGCATCCCCCAGGGCCCGCAGGCAGCACGGTGAGCAGCAGGCAGCTCCCCTCGGCTGGGACCCCAAGGAGGGCTGGGGGCCGTGGCGGGTGCTGAGGGTGAGGACGGGGAGCTCAGGGAACCCTGTACACGTGTCAGCCCCCCCTGCCCCGGGCTGCAGCCCCTCCGCCCCGTTTCCAGCTGCCGCAGGTTTCGCAGCAGCCCCCCTGCCCGTGGGGGAGCCTGCAGAGCCCTCAGGGTGATCGCGGCCCCTGCACACCCTGAGCTCCAGGGTGCTGGGGCGTGCAGGGAAGTCCGTCTCGGGCATGGGCAGGATTTGGCCCTCTCTGAGACACTTCGCACTCAGGAACATGTACTTGCATGTGGCACACAGGCAGGGAGGACACACAGCACTTTGAAACGTGGCAGCAGCAAAACCCGTTCATTACCTAGGAGGTTTCACTCCCGTTCGTCTTAGTTTTCCTCACCCTGTGGATCCATCCTGCTCCACTCATGCTGGCTGTAAATCAATTTACATTGGAGGAGCCCCTGATCTGCACCACTGTGGGCAGGGGCAGAATCAGGGACACAACAAAACGAAACAAACTGAGCTGTTCTGGAGCTCAGCCCCAGCCCTGCACAGAAACAAAAACTTACCAGACAGGCATTTTTCAGAGCCCTGAGAAGCAAAGGGTTTCTGCTAATAAATGTGTCTTATCTCTTGCAAGGATGAATGGGGGGGGGGGCGGTGGTGCAGGGAGAAAGTAGCAACTATAAGCTCCAGGGGCAGTGGGAGGCTGGGGACATTCACTGCTGAAATAACGCCTTGTCCTGACTGTGCTGGCAGGAAAAAGCATCATCTGCACGTTAAGGGATGAAGGATTTCCATTTATCTGAAATGGCCCTGTTTGCTTCTTGAAGTATTTTAAGATTTAAAAATAAAAACAAATTTGCAGTTTAAATTTGAGGCCTGGGACGTCTTCTTTCCTGCTCACTGCATAAAGCTCCAAATGTGCCATATGCAAAATTATTTGGAAGCAGCAGAAAGGTCGGGAGCTGCTGACCTCCAGCCCAGGTGAGACCTGGGGAGGGTGCTGGTGGGTTCAGTCTCACTGGGCATGATCCGTGATACCCTGTGTCCAAGGGCGCTGGTTGTGCAAGGTCAGGTGGGAGGCAGCTCCACCCTGGGCAGTGCAGGATTGATCCCATCAGGATCAGTCTGTTTGTTGTGGGGCTGAGCTCTGGGTTCTGTCTGCAGCACCAGGACCCACTGGCTGCAGCGAGTTTCCCTCAGCCCTGTCCTCTCTGCCCCTGTGCCCACCCCCCGTGTTTGCAGGGTTCATGTTTGGCTCTGGAGCCCTCGGCACTGCCCCTGAGCACCCCCAGTGCCGGCAGCTTTGGGGCCTTCACCCTTTGTCCCTGCTTTGCTGATGGGTCTGTCCCTTTGCCCCAGCTACAACCGAGGGGCCACGGTGGCCGGCGTGGTGGGCGTCGGGCGGCTGATCACGGGCATGGACCGGGGGCTGCTGGGCATGTGCGTGAACGAGCGGCGCCACCTCATCGTGCCCCCCCACCTGGGCTACGGCAGCATCGGCGTGGGTAAGGGGCTGTGGCACGGGGGTGGGTGGGAAGGAGGGAGCAACCCCCTGGGGCTGGCAACAGGCCCGGTGCCCAGCTGGCACCTGTTGCTCCGTTGCCAGGGCAAGTGGTGCCTAAGCAGGGCTTTCCCAGAGATGAGGGGTCCTGCTCCCCACCCCCTGGCTCTGCTGCTTTCCCAGGGGCTGGCATGTGTGGCCAGCAGCCCCAGGCAGCTGTGGGCTTGGGAGGGCTTTAGGGAACAGAGCCCTTGGCTCACCTGGGCTTGGTGCAGCTCCCACCTAAGGTGCTCTGTTCTTGCTGCTGCCCCCTTAGCGGGGCTGATCCCCCCAGATGCCACCTTGTACTTCGACGTCGTCATGCTGGACATCTGGAATAAGAAGGACAAGCTGCAGATCACCACCCTCTCCAGACCCGAGCGCTGCAACCGCACAGTGGAGAACTCGGACTTCGTGCGGTACCACTACAATGGCACCCTGCTGGATGGCACCCCCTTTGACTCCAGGTACCAGGCACCCATGCTGGGATGCACCTGAGGGGCAGTAACCAGGGGACACTGGCCCAAAGCAGGACATGGGGGCTCACACTGCACCTCAGCCCGAGCAGCCTCCCTCTGTGCTCTCCCTCCCTGCATGGCTGGTGCAGCTCTGTGACCCCCAAACCAGCCCCTGCCCAGCACCACTCAGGCTGGGGGAGCTGCCATGGCCCTTGATCTGATTCCCGCCCCCCCCTCCCCATTCTTCCCCACCAGCTACAGCAAAGACAGCACCTATGACACCTACGTGGGCACCGGGTGGCTGATCAAGGGCATGGACCAGGGGCTGCTGGGCATGTGTGCCGGGGAGAAGAGGAGCATCATCATCCCCCCGTTCCTTGCCTACGGGGAGAAAGGCTATGGTGAGTTGGGTGTCACTCCCAGCCCCTTCCCTCCCAGCTCTGACCAGAGCCGCCCCCATGCATCAGGGCCCTTGTCTAGGCTGACTCATGTCCCCTCCCCAGGGACCGTGATCCCACCGCAGGCATCGCTCGTGTTCAGTGTGCTGCTGGTGGACTTCCACAACCCCAAGGACAGTGTCTTCCTGGAGCACCTGGAGGTGCCAGAGTCCTGCCAGCGTAGGGCTGTGACCGGGGACTTTGTGCGCTACCACTACAACGGCACCTTGATGGACGGGACCCTCTTCGACTCCAGGTGTGGACTGGGAAGTGGCCGAGTGGGGAGATCCCTCATGTCCCCTCCTGCCCCATGCTCAGGGGCAAGGAGCAGCTGGAGAATCAGGAGGGAAGGTGAAGGAGAGAGGGATACCAGGCATGAAATAGGCTAAAAAAGGCAATACCTGTTTGCTACATCCCTAGGAGCAAGGTTTGGTTTCTGGGGGAGCAGGGCAGAGGCTGGGAGAAGGGGTGCAGGTTGGGGGGGGGATTGAGGGGCCAGGCTCTCCTGCACAACAGCACCAGGGGCTTCTCTCGCTGCAGCTACTCCCGCAATCACACCTACAACACCTACATCGGGAAGGGCTACATCATCCCCGGCATGGACCAGGGCCTGCAGGGGGTCTGCGTGGGAGAGAGGCGGCGGGTGGTCGTCCCCCCTCACCTGGCCTACGGGGAGAACGGAGCAGGTAAAGGCAGCCCCGGGGGGTCTGGCGTGCCCACATGGTGCAGCCTGGGCTGTGGCATCCACCCCAGCCCTGCACACCAGCACACCACGGCCTGGCAGAGGGAAAGCACTGGCCAAGCGGGGCCACCTCCACCCCGAGGGCTCTGGGTGTTGGGGTGGGCATCATGGGCAGGGGAATAGGTGGGGCCAACATGCGCAGAGCCAGAACTTCACGGGACGGACACACCCTGGGGCACAGGAAGAAGCAAGGAAAAGCTTTACCAGCCCGCAGCGCTCCAGAAGGTCTCCCAGCAGCTCTCCCAGCAGCTCTCCCAGCAGCTCTCCTTCTCCGCCTCTTCCAGGGAACAAAATTCCCGGCTCAGCCGTGCTCATCTTTGACGTCCACATCATCGACTTCCACAACCCCGCGGACCCGGTGGAGATCCAGACCGTGTACCGGCCCGAGGGCTGCAACACCACCACCCGCCACAGGGACTTCGTCCGCTACCACTACAACTGCTCCCTGCTGGACGGCACCAGGCTCTTCTCCTCGTGCGTGCTGGTTTCGGGGGCTGCCCTGAGCTCACCTCGCCTTCCTGGGGCCAGATCCTGGCAGGCTCTGAGCCAGGGGCACTGGAGCAGCCCTGGGAGCATCAGAGCTTTGCGATGGGCAGGACTGGAGCATCGGCCGTGGGGCAGAGGGTGCAGGATGTGGGGCACAGCAGGGTGGAGGGTGCAGGGTTTTGGGGTGTGGTGGCATGGAGGGTGTGGGACTTCAGGGCACGGCAGGACAGAGGGTGTGGGATTTTGGGACACATGGGGATGGAGGGCACAGGATTTGGGAGCTATCCACTGGGACTGTCCCAGTTGTATGGTCTTCTCTGTGCCTTTTGCAGCCATGACTATGAGAAGCCCCAGGAGGTGACTCTGGGGGCCAACAAGGTGATCGAGGGCCTGAACAGTGGCCTCCTCAACATGTGTGCAGGGGAGAGGCGGGTGCTCATCGTCCCCCCCCCACCTGGGCCACGGGGAGAGCGGAGGTAGGGGAGCAGCCTGTGTCTGCCCGTGCCATACAAACCGGGGGCTCTGCCTCGCTGCTGGGCTCCTGCAGCCCCCTCACCCTGGCTGGGGGCTTTGCTGGGCTTGCCCATGGTGCAGCACCTTTGTTTTCAGCTCGGGGGGTGCCAGGCAGCGCTGTGCTCCGCTTTGAGGTGGAGCTGATCTCCATGGAGGAGGGGGTTCCTGAGGGCTACCTCTTCATCTGGCACGGGGACCCACCAGCCAACCTCTATGAGGAAATGGACCTGAACAAGGATGGGGAGATCCCAGCTGACGAGGTGAGCCAGGGCCCCAGCTCCCTGCCCTGCCTGGTGCTGCTGGCAGCGAAGCAGCAGCTCTCCCCTCTCCCCACTGCAGTTCTCCACCTTCATCAAGACCCAGGTAGCAGAAGGGAAAGGTCGCCTCATGCCCAGCTCTGACCCAGAGAAAGTCATTGCCGACATGTTCAGGAATCAGGACCGCAACCAGGACGGGAAGATCACCTCTGAGGAGCTGAAGCTGAAGTCGGATGAGGACCAGGAGAAGGTCCACGAGGAGCTCTGAGGAGTGGACCCTCTCTCCCCTAGAGAAGAGGACTCATCTTGGCCATACTATGGCCAGTGTCTCCCACCAGCTGCCCCAGGAATCTGCCCCTGTCCCTCCCCAACCCTGCAGGGGTGTATTTTGATATTTCCCCCCCCCATATTATTTAACTGAGGGATTCCTGATGTGATCTTCCTGGGCAGGAGAACTCACCAACCCCCAGCTAATAAACCCAGGCAAGAAGGTGGGAAACACCCTCATTCTTGGGCATCCGGACACCCGATGGGGACGGCAGCACCCACATTTCTACAGTGTCCCCTCCACAAGCCCCTCTGTCCTCAGCCAGTGACTGCACATCCCACCTCCCCTGCTGCCTCCTGGGCTTCCCCTCCACTTCTACCACAGCATTTTGTAGTCTAGGGTTGGGTTGTTATTTTTTATATACACACGTTAAATTCTTTAGAGAGGAAAAATAAAGAGAAGCCTTTTGTGCTGGTCCCTGCTCCTGGCCCAGCCTCTGCTCCCTGCTGTCACTCTCCCTGGGACAAGAGGCTGGAGGGGGCTCAGGTTCCCAGGGTGAAGCCCCAATGCCCCATGTACTTACCATTCCAGAAATCCTGGGTCCCCCTGAGACCATGGAACCTGGCAAACCCCTCAGCAGCTGGGAGAGGGGGAACAGAGAGCATCCCCCACCCAGGCTCTAAGGGAGCAGCATCATCCCCATCCTCCCTGCCCTGCAGCAACAGCCTTAAGTGACTGAGAAAAAAATCAGCCCCATTTTATTGTGATGCCCAAATGCAGGTACTTCACTGGGCACTCTCAGGTTTGCCAGGTGTGACCAGCATGATGGCTCCATCACCTCCCACCAGCTCTAAAAGCTTTTGCACAGTTTCTTGCTGACAGAGATACAAGAAATGCCAGAGCAGAAGAGTGCAAAGGGTGATGGTGAACCCCTCCAACCACTCCTACCTTGCACCAAATAAATAATTTCTACTGGTTTCCAAGGAGTTTGCTGTTGTGTCAGGGTACTTTGCCATGAAACACCCGCAGTGTCTGGGCAGCAGCGCAGGACCAGCCTCGCCTGCCCGTGAGGGCACAGTGCCCAGTCCAGGGGCTGCTTTGTGCTCCAGCACTTTCTGGGTTGGGTAGGAGAGAAAACAAACTCCTGGGACCCTCCAGCACGGACAGGTTGTGCTCCAGCTCTAGCACCTGGTGACATCTGGTTGGCTCTGGAAGGAATGGGGAGGGCCTGGAGCTGAGGTGCAGGGGCTGGGGGGGACACAGGGCTGGGTGACACTACGGCAGGCACGGCCACGGGTGGCACCACCAGAGCTCAGCCCCAGCACTTAGAAGCCCACAGGAAACAGGACTAGAGAGAGACTTATTTTCTTAAACAGGAACACAGTAAAACTAAACAGCTTCCACCTAAGCCAGGTCTGTCCCCAAGCCCCAGCAAACCACCTCCATTTCTGAACCCAACTGCTGAAGCAAGCGCAGAACATCTGTACCTGAATCACAAAATGGTTTTTGTGGCCTTGGCCACTGGTTGGATGATGTCCAAGTGGGATGAAGTCAGACTGGAAATCAGCAGAGCTGGGCACAGGTGGGGTAAAGGGAGTGCAGAAGCTTCCTCCATCTCACCCCTCCCACTCCAGGACTGTCTGAAGCAGGTCAAGGAGGTCAGGATGTAGACAACACCCAGATCTGGGGCAGGGAGCCCGCCCAGTGTCAGGATGGAGTCCAGGAGGTACCAGCAGATCCACCACTCCAGCTTTGTCAAGGAAAGGACACTCTGTGCCCTGGTGCCCTGCTGGGGGGCTGGGGTTGGGGTGCTGCCTGCCCAGCTCACGTCTCCGTAAGGAGGTACCGGAGAATCCCGTTGACCACATCCAGCGTCTCGTCGCTCTCCAGGACAATGTCGTAGGCATCCAGGTACTTCTCCCTCCTCTCTTCCACCTGCAGTGTGGAGAGGGCCCCAGAGAGAGGAGAGACTGTGAACACCAGCACCCGAGAATGAAGATGCTGCCAAAGAGGGGTCAACAATCACTCTGGCAGTGCCCCCATGGCACCGGGAGCTCAGACGCCCCCCAGCTCCCTCCACACACCCCACGGGAGCTTGTACGAATCTCTTGCCTGCCCTGAAGCACTTGGGCAGCTGCCTGCCCCCCTCTGCTGCCCCCCAGGCTTCACACTGGGGGGAGGCTGGCAGGGAAGGAAGACAACTGCTGCTCACACCCACCTTGTCATTGAGGAAGCCAATCTTGAGGATGTTCTCCACACTGGGAACGCCGTCTGCCATCGTCAGGTCACCCATGGAGTCCCCCAGCAAGATGATGCTTGTCCTGGTGCTCAGCTGCTGGAAATACTTGGTACCTTGCAGGACACTGTTGTTCTTGTTGTAGGTGTGGATGAGAGGTCCCTTGAAATGTGTGAGGACTCCCTGCACAAACAGAACAAAGTGATCCCACAGAAATTCCAAGGAGTTTGGAAAACCGGCAGCCATAGAACACCTGGAGACAGAACCCAGGACCCCCCGATGTGAGAACAAACCCAAAGGATGGAGATCCTGGAGACCCTGGTCAGGGCTCTGTGCTGGCCTGGAGCTGGTCAGAGGCCATGGAAAGCCACAGTCAGGGGAGCCCCAGGGCAGAGCCTGGCCCCTGCAGAGGGCAGGAGTGTCACACTGTCCCATGCTCCCTCAAGGACAGCCTGTCCCAACACAGCACCCGGGGGAACAGAGGGCTTCATTGTAAGAGACGTGCAATTTTCTAATGTGCACTGGGACTTTTCAGGCCTTAGTACATCAACAAAAGCCTTCCAAGTTGCATTAAAGGACATCTGGCCTTTGGATCAGGAAAGATCTCTGTGGTTAACTCCATCCTTGCCCTGCACCAGGACGGAGCACATAGTGCTGGACACAGATGGCAGGGCTCTTCCTGCCACCAAAATCAAAGGTGAGGAGTTCTCGAGATCATGAGCAGATGCTCAGCTGTTCCTGCACCCAGATGCCCACCCTCTGCTCCCTCTCACTGCTAATCCAGCTCCTGGATAAACTGGAGGAGATCCTGGGAATCCAGGGCAGGGGAACCTCTAACACGCTTCAGCTCAGAGTGCTGCTATTGTGGTGGCAGGTCACAGCCCCTGAGGGAGGAGCAAATGGGGTGGAGGCTACGACCAGCCTTTTGGAGCCCTCCTGTGACCCAGCAAAGATCAGTTCCATCTACGGGGATCAAGTACTTAGAAACGTTAACAGGCAGCTTGAAACCTGTTTAACCTAGAGCAGCCCCCAGTTCCAGTCTAACAACCCTCCTCTCCTCATGCCCACTGCACAAATGTGATGCAGAAACTCACATTATCATCAAAGTCCATGTAGTTGGACACCACGTTGACATTTGAGTAGAAGACGTTGGCCTGACGGATAATCTCTTCAAGGATGTCACCAACACCAGCAGAGAAGATGAACAGTGGGACGTTGTTCTTGTGCAGCTGATCAAACAACTCATTGAATCCATCCCTAGAGCAGGCGTGTCCATTACAGCGTATCCCATTCCCAGCTGGCAGCAAGGTGCCCACTGGGCTGTGGGCTGGCAGCTCATATTTCTGCTCAGGCTTTCCCAAACCCAAACACACACAAGAGCTCTGCAAAAAGTGCGAGTTTTTTGTGGCACCAGCAATTCTGTGGTGTGCAGTGTGTGTGCAAGGGCTGTGCTGCAGACCCCCAGGCCCCTCCTGGCAGCAGTGACCCAGCAGGGAGCAGCACACGAGCAATGAGCCCAGCATCTCCTAAACATCCAGGGGGCACAGCCTGCCCAGGGGCTGCCAGCCCACTCAGGTCAGACTGGTTCGAGTACAATCAGACCGACCTATAACAGTCTCAGCCTGCCAGGACATGATTTCCATGCAGGAGGAAAACTCCGGGTCATGAAAACCCAGACAGACAGAACCATCTCTGCCCTGAGACGGCAGGTCCTTCAAACCAAGGCTCCCCAAGCTGGTTTTAGGACCATCACTGCCAAGTCCCACTTTCACAGCAAGTTTCAGCACAACTTTTTTTTGCTGTGGGTGAAATTCAACGCAGAGCCAAACTGCTGGATAAAGTCCAGCAGTTACAGTGTGTGGAGAGAAAACCTCTTGTGGAAGAGGCGAGCTGCAGGCTGCCCTGCAAACAGGGAGCTCTGCCCAGCACCCGGCCTCTCCTCACCAAGACCTGGGAGGTGGAAGGGGTGTCTGACCGGGAAGGTGTCATCCCTGAACAGAGCAACCCCCAGCCAGGGAGCCAGCCCAGGCTGCAGCACGTGGCGCTGGCTCTCAGCTCTTTTATGGTTAGAGCTCAGCCCCAGGGAGGGAGATTTGCATCTGCAGGGGGAGCTTCCTGCACAGAGGCAGCTGAACCCCCTGCCCATACCTCAGCATCACGTCCGACTCCCTGACGATCTGGGCTATGTCACCCTTCTGGATCTTCTGCTGCGAGAGCAGGTCGTGGGCCCTGCTCCACCTAAGGAAGGACATCACAGTGAGCTTCCCGAGCTGCAACCTTATGGCAGTCAGAAAAATAAGAACTAAAACTTCATGGTATTGCTGCCAAGCCCAGAGACAGTTCAAGCCCTGTGTCTTGTAGCCCTTGAGGACAAGAAGCTGCCCGGACAAGGTCAAGGTCATCACACACAAGCACTCACCATTCCACCATGAGGGGACACTTCTCTTCCAGGGTCCGGTTGGGATCGATCTCAATGGGATAGTAATAGTGCAGCAGGTCTTGCAGCTGGAGTGTTGTACAGATGGAAGAAGAACAGAGTGAACATCATGTCTAAAGAGACTGTAAGCAACAAAAAAAGCATTTCTAAATTCTGGCAAAGCATCTGCCATGAAAAACAGCCAGAACCGTGTCACTGAACAACTTCATGCTGGGCAAATCTGGAGATCTTGGAAGGACTTTTTAACTCTCCACAGCCCAGCTGGCTCCCACTGTGCTCTTGCTGCACATATGGATGCACAAACACAAACACACACACCCCTTCCTCCTCTTATCAGACAGAATATGCTCACAGCCCAGCATGCAAATTATATTTCCCTTTTTGACTTCTCCTTCCATCAGCATCTGCTGAAATGCAGCCTGGACACTCAGCCTGCTCTCTGTCCTGGCAGCAAGGCACAGTTTGGAGAGCTGTCACACAAGCCAGTACCACCTTCTGATGAGGGGTGACAGGGACAAAAAACAGAGCCAAGCAGCAGTACCTTACAAAACAGCACCTACCTTCCTCTTGCCATCCTCACTGATAACACGACTGTTATCGAGGATATCTGTAAAGACAACAAAATGCCCATGTTGCAGCCCAGAAATATAAGACTTTCTAGAGGGCAGCTCTCCCGGGTGTCCAGCACCAGCTCCTCCCAAAAACGAGCTGTGTGTGGGACACTGAGCCGAGCTCGGGCTCACCACGGGGTCCCAAGGCAGCAGTTCCTGCTGCGAAGCTGCAGCAGGTGCCGGTTGTTGGGCACCGCTCCGTGGGGAGAGAGCAGGGGACAACAAGGGCCACAGGGACTGAGGACACAAACACAGAGAACAAACAGAACTAGCAACAGTCCAAACAGGGGCCTTGACTCACTGTGCGAAGTGGGGCAGCGTCGGCCATTGCACCCAAAGCGGCTCAGAGTCATGTCGAAGTCAGAGATGACCTGGAAGGTGAGAGAAGACCCGGTCTGTGCCTGACCCCGTCCATTCTCCCTTTGCCAAGGGAGCTGCTACCTGCAAGATGCAAACCCAGCGCTGGCCTGTCCCAGGAGAGGTGCAGACTGGCAGCAGAGCACTGTGGCTGTCGCTCCTGCCAGCCGTGAGCTGCTGTCCTCACTGGGGACAGCCAGACCCTCCCACCTCAGCACTCTTATCAGCACCAGAGGGCTGGATCCTGCTGACTTATAGCCGCAGGTGGAGGGGGGTGTCTGGAGATTGGCTTATATTTATTGCCTGCGTAACAGGGAGGAAAAAGGCCCATTCAGCAAGAGCCACCAGCCCAGGCTTCTGCAGGAAAAGCAGCCGGATCCTCGCTCTCATCGGGGGTTTCTCCCGCTCTACATTTGGAGAACGGGCAGAAAGTGCTTCCTTGCCCGAGAGCTGGGAGCAGCCAGGCCACGGCCCGGGAGGCTGGGGAAGGGCGGGCAGCTGGACAGAAGGACGGACCGCAAGGAGGGCGATCCACGTCCCCCGCTGGGAGCCCCGCAGGGCCGGTACCTGCAGCTTGCTCATCCCCTGCTCCTTGATGGACCGGATTATCCCCATCACGCGCTCCGGCTGCTGCATACGGACCGTGGCTTTCTCCAGCTCCGGCACCTGTGGGCAGAGACCCCGCTCAGAGCCGCCCCAGCCCGCCCCGGAGGCCCCTCCAGCCCGCGGTGCCCTCCGTTCCGGCCGTGCTCCCCGCCCCGCTCCCCGGGACCCGGCTCCCCCAGACCGGCCTCACCGACCTCCCCCCCGCAGCCCCCCGCAGCCCCCCCGCAGCCCCCCGCAGCCCCCCGCAGCCCCCCGCAGCCCCCCGCAGCCCCCCGCAGCCCCCCGCAGCCCCCCGCTCACCATCGCGCTCCGCGCAGCCGCGGGGAGGAGCCGGAACGGGGGCGGAACGAGGGCGGAGCGGGGTCGGCGGGAACCGGGGGCGGAACGGGCTTGTCGAGAGGTTCCCGGGGCGGTTCGGTGTCGGCCGCCGCGCTCCGGTTGGGTCTCCGCTTCGCCCCGGTCCCGGCGCTTGCCCGTGGCCTCTCCTGTGCACCGCGCCCCGAGAACGAAAGAGAAAGGACGAAGGGACAGATAAAAATTAGAAGCGGGGGGGGGGAGGGGGGGAGGAAAGGAAAAAAAAAAAAAGCGTCTTTTGGCCATAAAAATAATTTACCTAAAAGAACAAAAACTCCACAGACAATGAACTGGAAAAGCCCAACCTGCCCTCGGGCTGAGGCACGGAGCCCGCGGGCCGGGAGGACCAGGACCCATCATCTGCAGAGGGGCTCACAAACGGCCCCGTGTCGGCCCCCCCCGTGTCTGTAGTTTCATAATGGGCACATTCCAGAACCACCAGACACACAGAGTGGCTGTTGGAGATGATGTGGGAGGGCAAGGACAGCACCTCAGAGGGACACTTACCCCTGGCTCAGGCTTTAACACAGGGGACAGCTTGGTGCCCACCAGACCTTCACCCTCAAACATGGAGAGGAAAATAAGTCCTATGGCTTGCACCGTCCTCAATGAGCTTCGTCTTGAGGGGAAATTCTGTGATGTGACCATCAGGGTGGATGGCGTTGGATTTGATGTCCACAGAATCATCCTCTGCTCCTGCAGCCACTATTTCAGGTCTGTGATTGAAACAAGAAGGGATGGGGACAAACAAGAGTTCCTGTCCCATGTCACACTGCCCTAGTGGAGCTCCAGGGCTTCCCTCAGCATGGAACTCTTCTCCAGCAATTGCCCACGGTCCTTTTACCAGCCCAGCACCAGAACTGCTCTCCCAGCGCTGGCAGTGGGGTCTGGTGGCCCAGGCGTGGTGCTGGGCTGGGAGCGTGGCCAGACAGGCCCACCTGCCCTTGGGTTCCTTCCACATGTCCCACTAACCTCTGGTGTTCACCACGCACCCTGTTGCTCTCTGGCCACAGCTGGAGACCGTGACTCCTCTTTAAAACACCCAGTTAGTAAAACACGAGCTAATAAACTACGCAACCTGTCAGTATGACTGCTGTGAGTGCCCAAACTGGTCCTGAGGTGGGGAAGGAGGCACAGGGGCAACAGGGCCAGGGTTTAAAGCAGCAAAGCTGTTTTTAACCCCAGCGCTGCTTTGTTGTTTTCAGGGCTTTGTTTTCCACCCGCGGGAACAGTGCAGAGGACAGAGTGTATGAAGTCCACGGCCTTTCCCCTGAAATGATGAGGATCATCATCGAGTTTGCCTACACCAGGACAGTACCCATCACGATTGACAATGTCGAAAATTTGCTAATTGCAGCAGACCAGTTTAACGTCATGGGCATCATCAGGCTCTGCTGCGAGTTCTTGAAAGCCCACTTCTGCCCCGAGAACTGCATAAGCATCTGGAGGCTCACAGAGAGCTACTACTGTCCTGACCTAAGAGAAGCAGCCTACACGTTCATCCTGCGTCACTTTGAGGAGATATCCAGGGTCTCTACAGAGTTTCTAGACCTTCCCTTAAGTGACCTAGAGCAGATCATGGAGAGAGACGAGCTCAATGTGAAGGAAGAAGAAGTGGTGTTTGAGGCAATGCTGAGATGGATTGCCCACGACCCCCAGAACAGGAGGCAGCATGTTGCAGCCCTGCTGGGCAAGGTGGGTGCTGTCACGGCACAGGCCTGGGGGCTCAGCCAGAGTCACTTCCCTTGTCAGGCCAGAGGACACCACAGCCTCACAACTGGTGACAAAGCTGTTGCTATGCTGGGGCATGGGTTGAAGATCCCACCCTGGGGTTGGGACAGATCTTTGAAGTACACATTTCCTCATGTTTAGACCTTAACTTTAACTGTTCCTCACATCCAGATAAGGCCAAAGTCCATGTGGGACAATGTTCTCCCTAAACACACAGGGTTTATGAGCTTACCACACAGAGAGCAGCAGGTGCCCAGGCAGCCCCAGCCCGAGCCCAGGGAGGCGCCGTGCTGGGGGGGCAGGGTCCTCACCACCAAACCCAGTGATTCACCCTTGCACACCCGTTTCTGGACTAGCTAAAAACTACACATTTCATCCTCTTTAGACAGTCCTGTAGCTCAAAAGCAAAGCCACGCAGCATCGGAGCTATCCACAAAGGGTACCAAGGTGCCCAGTATCTGCAGTTACCCTGTTGGTTATTCCAGGTTCGACTGGCACTGATGGAAGTAGGCTACTTCATCAACAAGGTCAAGAGGCACGATTACGTGAAGGACAATGAAGAATGCAAAGACCTCATCATAGACACGCTGACAGAAATGTACATCTTCAACATGCATGGTCCATCCCGCTCAGGTTTTACCAACCCGCTCAGCCGGCCCCGCCTGCCCTCCACCCTCCTCTTCGCCGTGGGGGGCTGGAGCGGGCGCAGTCCCACCAACGCCATCGAGACGTACGACAGCCGTGCCGACACCTGGCTGAACGTCACCTGCCAGCAGGGAAGGCCCCTGGCCTACCACGGCACTGCCTATCTGAAAGGCTTCATCTACATCATTGGAGGGTTCGACAGCGTGGAGTATTACAGCAGCGTCAAGCGGTTCGACCCCCGGAAGAAGACGTGGCAGCAGGTGGCCCCCATGCACTCGCAGCGCTGCTACATCAGCGTCACCACCCTCCACGACTCCATCTACGCCATGGGGGGGTACAACGGGAACACGCGCCTGGACACGGCCGAGCGCTACGAGCCAGAGAGCAACCAGTGGACCCTGATCGCCTCCATGAACGACCAGCGAAGCGACGCCAGTGCGACCACACTGCACGAGAAGGTAAATGGACCTTGAGATGCGAGGCAGGAGCTAAAGCTGCCGTGTGGTGAGCAGGACAAGGAACCAAACAAACCAGAGCGGGCAGCGCTGCAGGGTGAGCGTGTCCTTCCACACGGCAGGGCCTCATGTGGAGCTCAGCCAGGGACATAAACACAGCTACCCCTCCATCACCTGGAAAGAAAACAGGAGCTGTGGGAGCAGGAAAGGGAACAAATGCTCCCTTTAACAGGATGAATAATTTAAAATAGAGAGGAGGAAAGTTCAAGTAAAGCTTATTAGTTAAATCCTGGAGCTACAGCTATAAAGCTCTCCAAGATGCAGCAGCTGACTGGTGTGGTGGAGACACAGCCCGGAGAGGTAAAATCCAGAGCTGGTATCACCAGTTGCCCCCTGCTGCCAGACAGGACTTCTCCTGGCCACAAGTGAAATCCCATACCTAGCAGCTTTGTGGAGCTCAGGAAATAAAGGGGCTAAATCCTGCTGGCCTGAATAACCCACTGCACATGTAGTCCTTCAAAGCCAGGATGACAGCACCTCTCCCATTAAAAAAAAAAATCCAGCCATACATTTAATTTTCTCTTCAACATGTTCTCCCACCAGGAGTGGAACTGCCCTGCTCACACCTTTCTCCTGTAACCAGGTGTATATCTGTGGCGGGTTCAACGGGACCGAATGCCTGATCACTGCAGAGGTGTACAATGCCACCACAAACCAGTGGAGCTTCATAGCCCCCATGACCACCAGCAGAAGCGGAGTGGGTGTGATCGCGTATGGAAGCGCCGTGTACGCGGTAAGGGAGCAGTGGGACCCCTGCCCCAACACCGCCCACCACTCCCAATACTTACTTTTGCTCATCTAGACTTTCAGGCTGGCCGTTTGCTTGTGAGCAAGATCTAGGGAGGAAAGTCAGAGCCAGAACAGTCAACACGCCTTCCAAGAGCACTCTCACCCACACAGTTTTTGTTATGGAAAATGTGTGGACAATTTTTAAGCAGCTGCAGCAAAGAAACACTTTTCTGCTGCTGCTGACAGCATTAGCAGCATGGAACATTTGCTTGGTCCTGTTTCTCCTACCCATGTGCTGCATTTAGTCAGTAAAATCTGACAGTTGCACAAAGTAACTCTGGGAAGCTCCAGAAAGAACAAGGGAGCAGTCTGCAGACAAGCATCGTTTCGAGAACGTGCTCTCAGCAATGTTCAAACTGAAGGCAGAGACAGAACCAGTTACCATCTCCCTGGCGTGGGAAATGATGTGGCTGATGTAGCAGGTGAGGAAAGGCTTGTTTGAACACTGTACCTCTGCTATTCACAGGTAGGGGGATTCGATGGATTTAACCGGCTGCGGAGCGCGGAAGCGTACAACCCGGTCACCAACACCTGGCGCATGATCCCCACCATGTTCAGCCCACGCAGCAACTTTGGCATTGAAGTGGTGGACGACCTTCTGTTTGCAGTTGGTGGCTTTAATGGTGTTTCCACCACCTTCACCGTCGAGTGCTACAACGAGAGGACCAACGAGTGGTACGACGCTGAGGACATGTCCATCAGCCGCAGCGCGCTGAGCTGCTGCGTGGTGCCCGACCTGCCCAACGTCAGGGACTACGTGGGCAGGTGACACTGACACATGGACAACTTCAGGGGAAGCCAGGTTAAACTCTCCAACAAGGAGCCTGCCTGTATAAACAGCTCACTTGGCTAATAAAGGCTTCTGCACAGCAAGTGAATGTTTTCACTTATTCTAAAATATAAAGAACTGGTACAAGACAAAAGAGTAAGTTAGTATTGAAAACACTCATTCTGTGGCACCACAAAATGTGTGTATTAGCCACAGCCCACATAGCAACTTAAAAACAAAAAGGCACAACAGAATGCTAAAGAAATAAAAGGTTTATTTTCATTAATTCACTTATTACACTTTAGTACAGTGTATTTAGGTGAAGAACATGACAGTAGGATTTGTTTCAAACAGCCTACACACACACACACACACAACTTTACCTTACTGAAGTAAGTACAGGAGTGCTGCTTCCCACACAATCTGCTGAAGTCTACATTAATAGTGACAGGAGAGTACAGCTGCCGTGATCCACACTGACATGGACCTAGGAGGAGTATCTGACTATTAATGGTCTTCAAATATCTCGTTAGTTCCACGCTTTACATTCATATTAGTAACAGGATTAGATCCTCAGGAGTACCTGTTTTATCAGATTGCTACACAGGACTGTTGAGTTACAGATATGACTTACACCCTCACAGATTGTGGATGTAGTTGAAAAGAAATCTAAGCCACAAACCACTTATTTTCAGCTTGCTTTTTTAAGCCCACTGAATGCTACAACACACTATTACAAGGTTGTGTTAAAAATAACCTAAAAAGTTGCAATTCTTTGTGACTTGGTTTGTCAGCAGCAATCAGTCCATTTTGTGACACACAAGTTAAGCCAACAGTTCTGATTTTAACATTTACTGTAGTGGAGAAAGGATATAGTGAAGCAATATGGCAGAATGGTTGGCATAGTTATTCATAGTGCATGCTAAAAAGCTGGCATGTGTTCTTCATTTCTGGAGTGGGATCCTGCTACGTGCAAGAGAAGTCTTATTAAAAATGCATACAAACCCAGCATATGAACAGAGTATTCAGGTAGTTATAAAATATCCTGTACACATATGGCACTACAATCACTACAATGAGAGCTGAGTGCTCGGCAGGATGTGTCCTGCTGCATTAGTACTTTGAGCAGAAAGGCCATGGAACATGCTCTGTGGGGCATGTATCCAGAACGAGCACAGAGGAATGATTGTCAGAAGGAGGAGGAAAAGCTCCACCTGATGTTCTTTTAGGAAGGCCCCAAGTCAGCCTTCTAATACTGAACTGAACACACACCAGGATCTTACTGACATTTAGCTAGCCACTAGAAACACACTGAAGGAATTCCCAGGCTTTTGTTTATAAACACCCAGCAAGCCACAGCAGTCACAGGCCACAAGGAATTTGTTATGTGATTCACAGGTTAGTGGGCTACAATACAGCCAGTCAATAATGCAATTCTTCTGAACACCTATGTGTGATACAACAGAATTGTCAGTTAAAAACCATGTGCAATTCGTCCACTTGAAGTCCAGGCCAAAAAAACAAACAAAAACCCACAACAAAAACCCAAAACCAACCACTTAAAAATTCCACAGAACTGACACAGCAGAAGTCAGAGCAGTGCTGTTGGCAGTGGCCATCACTCACATGCAGAGGGGCACAGAGATGCAGTGTCACACACAGCCCAGGGCTGGCACCCGCCAGCAAAGCTGTCCCAACACGGACAGGAGTGGAATGTCTTTAGTAACTTACACAGTTTAGTAACTTACACAGTTTAGTAACTTACACAGTTAAGAAGTACACAGTTTGTGTGTCAGCCACAAGTTCTCATGGCAAGTGCAACATCAATTTTGCTTAGAAAAAGAAAGACTACAAGAAGTTTGTTCTTGCATCTCACTTTGTTGCCTGCTGCCACATGTAACAGTATTTAGTTCATATTCCAACTGAAATAATGACCTCAGTTTTTCTCCCTTTGAATTGTCCAGGTGTGCTGACAGACTGCAAGAGGGCACTGACAGAGCTGTGGTGATCTGACAGGCTGCCATCCTTCAACTGCTTCTCAAAAATCCCTCCAGCAAATTCAGTGGGATGGAGGATGTGAACTCTTCTCAGTTGCTTCTGTGCAAAATCTGGTAAAGTATCTTAAAATGGGCTCCCAGAGATTTAAGTTAAATCAATGGATTTAGTACTAAAGATGTGAGGCATTTTCACACTTGTTCAAACACCCTGCTGTAGATGCAGTAATTATTTAACTACTGCAGCCAGATCAGCAAGAGTTCATGGAGTTCATCACTCCACTGATTAACCCCTTGCTCACAGGAGTCCATGAGCTGACACAGCAACAGCCACTTCTGAACATCAGCCCTAACCCTGAGCTGTTCCCATCTCCTCTCCTGCACCGGGCCAGTATCGTACCATTTGATCTGCCCTGCATAACCATCCAACAGGCAAAGAAAATACAGCAGGGCTACCATAGATGAATTAATTGAGACTAAACCGTTAAGATTTTCAAGGTTTGTGGTTTTTTTAAAACAAGGCCAGATTATTCTGTTACAAAAAGACAGGCTATTGATATCAAAAGTGGCAAGTGAACTGCGAAGTGGAGCATTAGGAGGTGTACACATCAGAGAAACCTTCACACACTATGTGGTTGAAAAGACTTACCCAGTGACTCAGATATGATCTAGGTTGCCTGCTGAATTGGAAAATGGGAAGTATCAGCTCAGAAAGCTAAACAATTAAAAAACAAAACAAAAAACCAAACTGTTTAGAAGTTCTTTTGCAAAGAAGTTGCCACATCAAAACCACCAGCAAATCATCATATGAACCAAAGACAGTAAACAGATCCTCCAACGTTTGTCTACACAGATTTTGGAACACCCTGGTTATCCTCCCTTTCCCTTCCCTATGATCCTGAGTCAGCTTGCATGTGAACACCTGGAACATTCAAATGAAGGGAGGGAGAGGGAAGAGAAGGAGGTAGGAACAATGCACTGAGCCTGCCAGTAACCTAAACTCTGCTGGAGCTCTTCAGATGAGGGAGCAGGAATGTTCAGCAGGACAGTATCTGAGAGGCAGCAATACTCTAAAGAAAATATTCCACATTCTGTTCCTTGGGAATATAGCAGTAAGCAAACCAGAGCCAACTGGGACACTGGTTTGTGTAAAACTGCGTTAAAACGCCAAAAGGTCATTAAATCAGCTTAAATCTTCTTGCCCCAGCAAGTGGGGAATACAAATATTTAGAGACCACGAAAACTAAGCTCCCACTTCAGAAACAGCCTGTCTCTCCGGGAGCACTGCAGCTCAGCCACTGCCAGCTCCTGCCAAGGACTGGCTGCAAACAGGCCCTGTGTGTTCTTCTGATCACTTTTCCACTGAATTAAAACATGTGCAACATTTGAGAAAGGATCCACCAAGTAGCTCAGGTTTCAACCTATTACTGTGAAATAATCTCATTCTTACTGATCCACTCTGATCAAAGTGAATAGGCAATATTGGTGCATTGATACCTCAGTGGTTTTCACTCCTTTTATCAGGCTGATTGTTGACTCAAGTCTCTAATGAAGCTGTCAAGGACAAACTCAAGCACCTTCAGATACACCTGAAAAAAAAAAATCTACTGCCTCAAGTTCTCTGCTTTAGCAAGTGTCTCATGTTCTACCAATCATCCATTCATAAACAAACTCTGCAGCCTCTCAACAACGTACAGGTACAAAATATTTAATATACATAGAAACATCCTGAAGTTATAAAGATTGTGCTTTTGTTCTCATATATAGGTATAACTATTGCACTTGCCTCCAACTTGGGAATGCTAAGTACACTAACACCAATTGTTTGTGAAGTTTAGTCACTGAGAAGGAGAGAATCAAAGGAATGTCAATATGTAAGTGCAAATAAAACAGGTGCTTTGAAGCACACACAAATGTAACCACTAAATTATTAAGATAGAGATATTTGATTTTCAAAATAGAACTGTTAGAGACTAACTCTACAGAAATCCTTGACAACAAAGACCTGAAGAGTGAAATAACAGACTTAATGATCCCAGAGATATTTCACAGCCCAGTACAGGCCTCAGTTTTATCCTGGACACCACTAAGTAATACTGTTGGATTCACACAAGCTCTCAACTTCCATCCATCCTCAATTTCTGAGCTTCTTAATTTTCCATACATAAAGATGCTGTTGTTCTGCACCAAATCCAATCAACACCCTCATGTCTTACACAGACACATCAAACGTAACACGATGCTTTAGCACAGTATTTCCCAGATTCACCGGGGGTGACACTGCAGGGACTAGCACTCGATCTGCGAGCGGGGCATCCGCCGCAAGCTTAGGGAGTGCCGGTGTATTTCCTGCATCTGCCTTTCCTGCATCTGCCTTATTCTATCTTTTTGCCACATCAAATTTTGTGGCATAGGGTATCTCTGGGTTCCCTGCAGGCACCTGAAGGGAATCCTCACGTGGCAGGCTGTTGCTCTGCAGCGTGGCTGAGGCATGGGAGGCAGGAGCATCCAGCGCTTCCTCTCGGCGCAGTAGCGATAGGCCTCCTTTCTGTACTGCTTGTCAATGTCATCGCTGTTTTTCCACCCCCCAATGATAAAAACATCATCTTTATAATAACAAATAGCTGCTCCTTCAATGCTAAGAACCTCTGGGGGTAAGCTTTCCAGTATTTCATCCGAGGCCCTGCCAGAGATCTTTATCTTGGCTTCCTCGTTATCTATAGGGTAACTCTTGGGGCAGCACGATGCTGTGTGGTAGAAGTTTGTGTTAGCAACAGACATCTGAAAAGAGCAATAATTATCAATGAGGGGCAAAGACTCCACATCCTGCCACTGCCTGGTTTCAGCATCATATCTGGTAATAACTGCCCTCAACCCATCTTCGCTATCGCTGTCGACTGGGGTGCGAGCAGCAACATAAACAAACCGGTCTTCTACAGAAACAGCTTTGACATCTCGAAGGATCTTTGGTGCTGACTCCAGGTTAAGCCATTTGTCTTGCTCAGGATTATAAATGGCCACATCTTTAAAGCCAGGACTGAAGTTGCCATGTCCACCAATACTGTACAAGTTTCCTTTAACTTCAGTAAGGCCAAAAGAGTGCTTTCTGGTTGTTAGATTTGAGACTTGTTCCCAAATATTTCTGTTTGGATTGTACCTTTCTACAGTCTTGGCAAACCCTGGTTCCATGGAGCCAGCCACGTAAACGTAAGATTCTGTCACAGCAACAGCATGTCCATCCAGGTGGTTGTGAATGTGTGGCAAGTTTACCCACCTGTCTTCATCGATGAAATACCCTACACACTCGCTCAAGTAATCTCCTCCCTCTGACACACCACCAATCACCATAATCACGTCCATGTTCTGTCCAAAACGTGGCAACAAGGCGACAGGACAAGTGGAATGTTGCAGATTGCCAGACTGCAAGTTCTCAGACCGCAGAGCGTGACTCTCCACAGCTTCAGACACTAACTTTACACAGGCTTCGTTGCTCGACACCAGCCTTTCAGATTTGACGTGGCGAGTAAGGTAAGTGGGTTTCATCTGAGACAATCTGAGCAGTTTAAAGAGATCTTCAAAGTACCTCTCTCTTTCCTCAGGGTTTTTCTGAACCCACTTCAAAACAGTCTCAAAGAGGATTTCTTCAGAGTCCACTGTGATCTCTGAGTCTGAGAGCCAGTCTCTGATGAGATGAAAGGGCAAAGTGTAGAACTCCTCATCTTGGATAACTTTGTGGAAGTTTCTCCTGATCATGTCCTGAGCTTTGAGGGCCAGCTGGTTCAAGGAATACATGTGGGCCAAGCTGTGAACCGCAACGCAGTTGGAGAGGTTGAGCTTCTTCTTCAGAAACTCTCCACAGAACTCTTTTAACCGGGTTAGCAGAAACCTGCGGAACAAACGGACAGGGTGAGGCTGCGGCCGCTGCCGCCAGCCCCCCTGTCCCCCCTGCCCCCCCAGCCCCTGCCCCCCCCAGCCCCCCTGCCCGCCAGCCCCCTGCCCGCCAGCCCCTGTCCCCCCTGCCCCCCCAGCCCCTGCCCGCCAGCCCCCTGCCCGCCAGCCCCCTGCCCCCCCCAGCCCCCTGCCCCCCCAGCCCCCCCAGGCCCCCCAGCCCCCCCAGCTCACCTGTCCGCCATCTCCAGCACCTCGTGCACGTTCCCGGCGCTGACGCGGATGCTGCCCGTGTACATGAACCCGATGACGGCCTCCACCGTCTCGGGGTCGGGGCCGCCCTCCGAGCTCCATTTCTGCAGCTCCACGCGGCCCGAGCGCGACTCCGCGAAGCCCCCCGAGAGCAGCGGCGTGAAGTACTCGGTGGAGGCGGCCAGGACGGAGCGGTGCGCCCGGTACTCGCGGGCCGCCCCGGGCTGCCCGCCGCCGAAAGCCAGCGTGATGTCGCAGTAGAGGCCGTGTCGGCGCTGCTCGTTCTGCCGCCAAGCCAGGTCGGAGCAGTGCGCCGGGCACCCGAACTCCTCTGCCTCCGCCTCGCCCTCCCCCCCGCGCGGGCCCCCGCCCTCCGCCGCGGCCGGCGGCAGCGCCGGGCCCGGGAGCGGGGAGGCCGCGGCCGCCGCCATCTTGTCCGACATGGCGGCTGCGCCTGCGCGGGAGGAGCCGCCGCAGCGCCCCCTGCGGGGGGAACGGGGGGGGGGCGGGGCGGGGCTCAGCCCGGGGGTCCCGGGTCCCGCCCGGGTGAGGCCGCAGCCGCCCCCGCACCCCCCGCCGGGGCCCCGCGCCCCCCCGGGCCCGGCTTTGCGGATCCGGGCTCTTGGTTTTCTCCGGAGCTTCGGGAAAGGCTGCGGGGAGGGGACCGGGCAGGACCAGCTCCCGTTTCCTTTTCCTGCGCTTGGTTATTTCCATGTTTACCACACCACAGGCCCCGTTCCCCGACTCGCTCCTCCCCTGCTGCCCCAGGGCAGGGGGGACGGGCCCAGGTTTTCTCTCCTAAGTCCCGCGGAGCGCCCCGCGGGGAGCAGAGCTGCTCCGGGGGGTTAAACTGCTTCCCGGCTTGTCACACCTGCCCTTAGACACAGTTTGGGACTGAGTTTTAGAAGCAGAAAAATAAATTAGTAGTGTATCATTTATTTGAGTTCGGTTAAAATACAGACAAGTAGGACACTGAAGTCACTATTGAGGCTATTTTTGCATCTGCAGATGACATGAGTGACATGCCATATTCCAGCAATCTACTAGTAAATGAGAAGTTGTTTGCATAAATACAGACACCCAAATACATGTAGTTTCACAGTTTCAACAGCAGTATGTTACAACTTTACACTTTAAATTACTACACCAGAGTTTGAGTAACATTGGTTATACATCAGCAGTGGTCCCATGATCCAGGATAAAGACTGAAGATGAGAACACAGTAACAAACTGAAACAATCAACAACAACAAAGGCCCAAGTCACGGCTTATGGGAAGGATGGACACTTTCCCCTCTTACAGCTCATTTACCAAGACTAATGGATCTCCCACAAGTTCAGTACAGCTGCACTTGAAACAAAACTCCCCACCCAAACCGTTAAAATCTTTCCTGGAAACAAAATGAAACAAGAGTAGGAAAAAAAAAAAGGTGAGAGACAGTATTAAATACAGCAGGTAACATATGGAATATCACAAGTTTTGGTTTTTATTAGAGTAAGTTTCTATTCTTATAGAACAGCTGCTGTGCAGTTTGCCCAGGCAGCTCAGTGTCTGTACCAAAGGCCTTTATACATCACAGTCCCATTTGTGGCTGCCCTCTCTGCAGGCTTGAGTGACCTTCTGAGGCAACCCTGCAGGTTCTCACATCGTCATGTGCTCAGGTAAAACATAGGATATGTCATCCCAGGGGTGACGGTACAGGCCTTGCTTCAACCTCTTCTGATCCAGGTAGTGTCCTAGAACAAAAGTGGTTTAATGTTACAAAATTTGTGCTGCTCCTCCATCCCCCAGCAGGAGGGAAGGGGCAGGAATGTGGTGAACTCACCAATGAATCCCATACTCCTGCCTAGTACAAAGATCCCATTCAGGGCTCCTATATCAATATATTCATCTGCTTCTTCCCTGCAAGAGAAAATAAATTAAATAGTTCCTCACAATGATCTATTTAAGGAATCCATCTTAGTGCCAGTAGCAACACCATGTGGAAGCTTCCTTCCCCCAAGTCCAGGCTACATTCCCTTCACAAAGTCCCTCTGAAATCCTGGTCCCACCTGCACTGGCAGCTCAGTTCCCAGCACTTTTTCAGGACCATGTCCTGAGAGAAGCTGCTCACTGCCTACTCACCGTGTGAAAGAGCCACAATTCCTGAGTACATCCACAAAAGCAACTCCAATGAAGCCATCCACGTTCAGGATAAGATTTGGTTTCTGCATTAAATGGAAAAATGCCCCAGTAAAGATGTTAACAGTGGCAAGTGATGTTCACCTGGCAACATCCATCCCACAGGGTAATCTGAGGGTTTTCCACAACTGTGGGCACACAAGCCTGGAGACAGAGGAGGCTGTTCAGCAATGTGAGCAAGGACCCTGCTCCATCAGAATGATGGAGAAACAGCTCCAACCAAGAGACCTGCCTGTGGTTCAAACCACAGAGATCAGGCCACAGCCCATCAGGTGTCCAGCTCTGCCTCAGATTTAAAGAACAGTTCAGTTACTGCGGCCAACACAGATCCCAGGTTTGGGTTTGTTCAGCCCTTTCCCAGTGTCCAGCTCCCAGCCTTGCCAGACTGTAGTTGTACATGGCCCAAAGTCCACCACAGGAAAACAAAACCCCAGCAACCATTTATGAAGCACTGCAAATAAAATACAAGATTAATGCCATGTCACTTGCTCCCTAGTAAGAAAAGAGGAGAGAAATACTAGCACATTTCACCTTGGAAGTTGTAATTTTCTCTACTTCAAGTGCATAGTCCAGCAGTGGGGTGGCAGGGAAATGCTGCTTCACGTAGTCTTTGAGAATCTGAACTCTCATGTCTGGGTTATTTATCTGCAAGTTGAGAACACAATATGGTCACAAAGTTGCCTCTTACACAGGGAATTTGGTATTTGTAGGTTTAGGATTTGTAAGCTTTTTTTTCTCCCCCCTGTCCTTCACCCCTCCAAAAACCCAAACCCCCAGTTCATACTAATGCAGCTTCCTTACTGATTTGACTCTGTGTCCAATGCCCATGATCAGTTTCCCTTCTTTCTTCATCTTATTCACAAACTCCATAGGGATAATCCCACTGTCAAAGGCTTTGCTGAACATCTTTGCTGCAGCATCGAGTGCTCCGCCAAACCGGTCACCCTGGGTGCAAAACAAAGGGAATTACAGCAAAGGACTCCACAGTTCATGAACCAAACAGGCACAAGTTTCCCTTCCCCATCTGCCCTCTCAATGTGTCATTTCTGAAATTAAAGTCAGGCAGGCACCTGGGATATATTTATAACCCAAAGTGTCAATATGCAGCCACTGCATCTGCACTAGAGACAGTGAGGGGGGAAATGCAACCCAAGGTCTGTTTTATTCACATTTTTACTTGTCAATGTTGGAAGAGACAAGGCAACCATGTAAGGTTTTGCCCCACATAGGGGGCAATGCTGACAGCACTCTGGCCTTTAGAAAGTGTTGAACAATTGAGTGGCATCAAAATAGTCTTGCTTACTAGAAAAGTGGACTAGGGTTTAAACCTGGAGCAACAAGCTCTTAGACTTGAATTCAACAGAAAGTACAACTGAACAGATCCAACCTGTCCATGGCTGTGCAGCCAATATAAACCTTCACTTAACAGTAATAAAACCTGGGCAGAGTAATGAGCAACAGAGCTGAATCTGCTGGAGATTAAGTACTTACAATAGTAAGAAGGCCTGAAGTGAGACTGGAGACAAGGTCCTTGCCAGCCCTGGCGCAGACGATGGTGTTGTGGGCTCCAGACACAGCTGGCCCGTGGTCTGCTGTGACCATCAGGCACATCTCAATGAACTGGCAGGCATACCTGGGCAACCTGGCAAGGTTAAAAGGCATTTTGTTTGGACTTACATGGGGAAGAACAGTTTCCCACAGAGACTGAAATAATTTGTTGTAAAGAAAACCGAGCAATGGGACACTCGGTGTTACACTGGACAGTGACTTTTGGTTTAGGTGTATGCTTGAAAGAAGCAGAGCAGGGAAAGGAGCTGTAGAGTCACAAAACTCATGGGTGCCTCCTGGTGTCCTTCCCAGGGGTCAGGGCTCTATTCAGTCTCCACAGGAGCTGTTCAGCTCAGAGCAGAGGGTGGGTTTTGGATGCTGAGTTTGCACACACTCAGGAGGCTGAGCAGTGAGCTCCCTGGGTCCCCTTCAGGAAAATTCTGCTCATCTTGTTCTGCTGATACAGAGTTCCCAGCTAGTGCCAAGAGTGCCTCTAGTGAAAGCAGGAGCAGAGGAAGGCAGCAAACTTCTGCCATCCCTGTAAGCTTGTCAGCAAATACATCTAAACGCCCCAGAGTTGAGGTGACAATCATAAGCAAGTAGTCAGTGTGAAACAAGCCTAGAATAGAGACACTTCCTCAATACACCACATAACATGTGCCAACTTCATCCCAAGACTAAAACATACTGTATGAAGCCCTGAAATGCTGATGTGGTCTCAGAGGAGGGGCTACAGAGATGGCATTTCCAACTAATCTTCATTCACCAAGGAATCCTGGAGTTTCTTTTGTGCTTAAAAGTCTATCAATGAACAAGCCAACTCCAAGCTTTTCAGAAAAAGCTGCCTCACCTCCTTTGAAACCAGAGCAAGCCCAGAACCCCTCCAATTCCCATCTCTTCTTTGAAGACCTCAGTGATGGGCATCCCAGCATAGATCAGCTCCTGACCCCTCTCGTCACAGATGCTCGTCATGAAGGAAGCTGGTTTGCGGATCAGACCCAGCTCCTGAAATCACAGCATGAAGATGTGATTTTAAACATTCCACGTTGGAAGCTGGGGCAGTAGGAGGCCAAGTGGCCAAACAACACCACCTTAAGCTTGTCCTCAAAGCAGCTGCCACAGCCTAGGGCCAGGACAGCCAGAGAGCTGACAGGTAACACCAGAGCGTGAGATAACCCCCCAAGGCAGCACTATTAGCAGCACAAACATCCAGAATCAGAGCAGACATCCTGTCTGGTTTCTAAGGAGCCAAAAAGCTGGTAAAACAGCACAGCTCACCCTTGCCCAGGAGTAATCCATTGGCACAGTTGGAGGAGGCACTTCCTCAGCTGGTTCAATCACTCTTTTGGCCACAAGATCCTGGTAGACAGACCTAGGGAGAGAATCCATTTATTAACCTAAGTCCTTCTAAGACATACAAGTGAGATGGGTCTTAATCTAGACCTTAAAAACCCAGAATGAGCAGAAGTTGCTTTCCTTAAGCAGGAATATATTCATTTATCAGGCTGGAATCAGTGCACAAACAGTTTTTGTCCCCTGCTGAAGGTGCCCTGCTAACGTCACTTACTGAATGAGCTCTCCCAGCTCATCAAAACTCCGAGGAACAAACACACCCGCTTCCTTCAAGGCCTGATTCTTGGCAACAGCAGTTTCAGAAGCCTGGTTGGCACAAGCTCCTGCATGGCCAAACTGAACCTGCACACAGGAGAGACAGAATCAGGAACACAAACTTTTCGCCTGTGCAGAGTAAAACAGAATAAAAACACTGCCTGGGAAACTGGTGTCAGAGCAACACCAGTGACTGCACATGTGCCTTCTTTTTTGGGCTGACTCTTGACTGCAGCTGTGATCAGCACTGCAGCACTCGGGGCATTTTCTGATCTGGAACCACTCCAGGTTCTTCCATTGATGTTCTGCCTCCCTAAATTCCCCCACTCTCCAGAGCCGCACAGATCTTCCCCATTCCCACTCCAGAAGCAGGTGGCAACGACAATCTGTTCCCTTCCCTGGGATCTTTGGGCTCCCTTTACAGGTGTGCAGAATCCCTTGGATATCTCCAGTGGCAGACAACAGAACCACAAAAAACTTTTACCCTTCATATTTATTAACTTCTGCAGTTTACACTGCTACTGGCAATTCTGGAAAGTTTAGGCACAGGGAGAGAAGTTGGCTTTTTTCTTCCTGTCACAAATATATATTTACTTCATGCATTTGCCCCATTTTTCACATACCTCTGAAGAGAACATGGTGGCACAAGTTCCAATGCACCAACACACGACTGGCTTGGTGATACGACCTTCTTTAATACCCCTGCAGATCTTGTACTCTTCTGTGCCTCCAATCTGCAGGAAGAAAGAGCTGAGCTAGTTCAAAACTTTGCACTTTTGTAGAAACCAGCTCTGAGTTGCACAGGGAAGCATTACTTGGATGTTTTTTTTCCTTCTTTTTCATGGAGTAACAAATCTCAGAACAAAGCCTTCTTATTTGCTGTTTTTTTGTTGGTTTTTTTGGTTGTGGGGTTTTTGTGTTTGTTTGGGGTTTTTTTTTGGTTGGTTGGTTTTTTTCCAAGTAGGGGAGACTATGATGCTTGACTGTGCAATATACTCAATTTCTTTTACTTAAAGAAGCATGAAATAAAAACTCAATAATTCAACAACAGCTGCCCCTTCTCCTGAGCATCCTTGCAGCCAGGTCAGATGCTCCCAAATAAACCCCCAGAAACTTGGATATTTCTCAGATAGGAGTGAACTGGTCTCACCTCTCCAAGCACTACAATCATTTTCACTCCTGGAGTATCCTGATAACGCAAGACATGATCCATGAAAGTTGAGCCAGGATATCTGGGGAGAACAGAGAAGAAACAGTGGGTGTTGAATTTGTTTCATAAAATTTTCTGAAAGAAAAATTAACAGCCAACCTGCCCCTCCTCCTCCAGAAGGAATATACTCCTCGAGGAAGAATCTACTCTCGAAGGAGGAATATATTAATGGTTCTTCTGCTAACTGACCTACAAATCAGTGTCTGTTGAAGATTCAGGCTCCTACCTGTCCCCTCCAATGGCCACCCCCTCGTAGACCCCATCAGTGGTTCTGGAGATGATGTTGTTGAGCTCGTTGGACATTCCTCCGGAGCGGGAGACGTAGGCCACGCTGCCTGGTCGGTACAGCTTGGATGCCAGGATATTATCCAGCATGCCTCCTGTGTTGCCTATTTTAAAGCAACCTGGTTTGATCCCACCAACCTGGGAGAAAATTAGAGAAAGATGTAAAGCCCTTTACAATATACATGAAACTTAAGAACTCTGCTCTAAGAGCCTTGTCAGGACTTACACAGACAGGACAGTCAAGTGACCTCAAAATGAGAAACCAACATGCACTTGATATGACTAGAGACAAAATGGATTGTAGCAGGTACTTTAACTTTCAGAGAAAGCTGATCTGAAGATAAAGACAGAGGGACAAGAGGAGAAAAAGGTCACCAGCTCTTACAGTTGCAGGCCCAATGATCGTGACTCCTTTTTTATCAGCTGCCTTGATCAGTTTGCGTGTCAGGGCCTCTGGAATGCCCTCGGCAATGATGGCAATGGTGCGGATCTGCATCCGGGAAAAAAACCCATTAGTTCCCCCCTGTTGTCACCCCAAGGAGCTCTGCAGGACAGAGAAGTGGGCAGCTGCCCACGGGGCACGATCTGGGAGGCTGCGCTGGGGACTCACACAGGAAAGCCCAGTGCAAGGATCCATCTCCTGTGACCTTCACAGCAGCCTCAGTGCACTGTTCAGAGCATGTCTGGCCTCCCCCCTGCACATCAGAGCAGCCCTGTATCTTATCCAACCCCAAGAAACACTCCTAACCAAGAGGTGCTGAGCTCCTCTACACAAACTGCAAGGCCAGCATTAGAATTTGCTGTGCAACTCCAGTATCCTCCTTACAGTCTACAAGGAGTCAGAATTGAGGTATTTATCTGCAAAATTGGAAGACAAAACCAATTTGCTAATGCCATCATGCTTTAGCAAGCACCCGCTGACAAGAGCTTCCTTCTTTTCTCACACTTCTAGACCCCTCACTCACCTGTGGGTAGTTCATGGTTTCAACAGTGCTGTCATAAGCAGAGCGCAGAGATGCAAAGTTGATGAGAACATCCACCTCTGGGTGCTTCCTCATGGCATCTGACATATTCTTGTAGACTGGGATCAGGATTTCTTTGTGGCCCCAATAGAACTTCTGCCTGTGGTCACCACTACAGAAGAGAAGATGAAAGAGTCCTGACTCTAAAGGCTGCTGGAAAGACCAAGGGGCACAGTGCATGCAGACAGAGGAGTTTACAAAACCCAGTTCTCAGACACCAAGACTGACTGTGAGACTCACTAGGAAGTGAGTGCACACGGGGAGGGACCATACTAACAGCAGGAGGATCTTCAGAGCATAGAACAGAGCAGCATATGGAAGGAGACGAGCTAATGGGGACAGAGGCATCCAGCAGGATGAGTGAGCTCTCCCACAGTGAAGTTACCAGAGCCTCAATTCTACTCCAAGCTGGAAGACAGAATGAGGCACAGAAAGAGTAATGAATGAGATGCATGCAAAGCTGCATTACTGGGCTGGAACAAATACTGGAGTGGGGGAACAGAAAACCAGTAACTGTGGTGAAAAGCCAGGAGAGCAATGTGAGGGCCAGTCAGCTTTCCAGTTCTGCTACACTGAGACTCTACCCACCCCACACTGGCTGGAGGGAGGTTTCACTGGAGGTGGAGGCTTTTCGTACATGATAGAACCTCCAGCTGGAACTGGAGCATCTGTTCAACCCTGTAAGAGCCCCTAGAGACATTGGCTGTGTTCTCATGCTGGTCACTTGTGAACATCCCAGGTTTTGCCACCCTAGCTTCCTCCAAAAGGTCAACAACAATCAGGTAATTATAGGTTGCTTTAAGCTTTTAATCCCTATTGCTTTTTCTTCATTAAACACCTGAAACACTGCAAGGGCTGCCACTCCTCTCTAGATGCAACTGTGCCTTGAGGTCCACACTTGCTGAGAAGGTATCACAGAGCTGCAATCATCATCAGAGCTGCAGACTAACAGCACAAGGCACTTAATTGTCAAGAGGCAAAAGTCTCTGCAGGACAGAGGTTGATTAGACATCAGCTATCCTGGATGTCTGGAAATAGCACAGACATGAACAAACCTCCCATCTCACTGTCTCAGCACCAGGCAGCCTCTGCTCTTCACTGCTTGTCCCATTTGACAGGGAGGTTCCCTGCTCCTGGGGCACAGTCACACAGCAGCTTGTGCCCAGCTGTGCTCTGGAGGCCCCTCCAAGGGCAGTCTGAAATCACAAGAGCCCCTCTCATCCACATCAGCTGCAGGGACAAGGTATGAGAGGGAGAACATCCCCTAGAGAACTGCATCCCACTGAAGGATCCACACACTTCGGGCCAAGAAACTACTGCCATGAGAGGAGAGTAGGAACAAGACAGACAGGATTTATTTTTATTTTATTTTGTCTGGCTACATGGCAGACTTGCTTTAGTTTATTAGCAGAGCTGCTCTGATTCTGGCTAATATTTGAAGGGGACAAATCCAGCTGCCACAAGCACAGACCGAGGTGTCTCAGATGCAGCAAATAGATGAGTGGAGGAAACCTCACACAGTCTTCCTGCCTCTACTCAGGGGGCTGTTAATGACAGGCCAACTAGTCCTGCCCTCCTCACTTGCTGAGTGAGGAACAGAATTTCAAGACCTTTTGAAAGAGAATGAAGCGCAGCTTAAATCACGTGGCTAACGCTGAGCTGTTCCAGAACAGCCTGAAATTAAGGGTTGAGGGAAACAGCAGCAGGTCTGCAAAGCCAGCCTGATAGCAGGAGCACAGGAGAAGGTGTTAGAGCAGAGATGTAGGCCAGGAAGGAGCTACAGTAAAGAGCAGCAGGGACTGGTAGAGGAGGAAGCCAACAGGAGAACCTGAGGGAAGCAGTCAGAAAAATCACGGAGTCCCCACAGGCTACTTACGTGAAGGGATAAACCATGGCAGCTACTGAGGGTTCATCCCGGGAGCAAATGTAATCAAAGTCCAGCATTCCCTGCACAGCCCGAGTCTGCATCCCCCAGATGATGGCTTTGGTGTGACGGCTGAACAGGGTGGTAGCTTTACCTGCTCAGAGAGAGGGGGAAGGAAACCAACACATGTTCAAAACGTGCATCTGTGCAAGACAAAAGCTGCAACTCGGCCAATGTCTGCTCAGAGTCTCCCAGAAGAGCATATTCCCCTCATCCAAACTGAACCCAACAGGATGCAGCAGCCACACTGTCCAAATTAAGGACAAAACTGTAGATGAAGCAGCATCCCTCTTCCCAGGATTCTGAACTCAAGAGCCAGGTTTTGGGTTTCACAACATGGGCATGTACTTAGTCATTGGGGAAACTGGTGTAGGAGAAGAGAGATAAGTGAAAACTGCCTCTTCCTCTTCTCACATGGGCCACTCCTGTTCCTCCCAGATAGTTTTATTCTGCAAAGCTGAAGAGGAAGGAAACTTTTAATTTTAAGTATTTATTTGTGTATGGCCTAGTCTGGGAGAGGCACAGGAGGTTTGCTCCTGTGTCTGTCAGGGCACCAGAGCTGGGTGTGAGGAAATAAAAAGGAAAAGCAGGAAATGGAAAGGACAAAGAAAGCAAAGGAGTTCTAAATACTCAGCTTTTGTTTTCAGGTTGTTTTTTTTTTATTATTGGAATCCAACACAAGCCTGATGGCTCCAAGAATTTATATATAGCCCAAAACTTGGCTTCAGGGAACAGAGTCACAGGAAAGGCTAGTGAGGATGGACTGTTTGATTAATGTGTATTTACACCACTTGTCACAGCAAAACACTGAGCTCCTCTCTTTTGATGCCAGGCAGAGAAATCTTAAAACTCTGAAGAACTTAGAGCTGATCCAACTGCTGATCCCATCTTAGGCTACAACTAATTCTTTTTGGCTTTGAATCCAAGGTAAAGAGCATTAGGGATTAACCAGGATACTGTCATTCTGGCTCTAACAAGAAATCAGTTGCTGTTCTCCAACACTGTTCAGTCTAGAGGCATCAACACACAACTTGTTACTGGGAAATTGCCTACCCTGAAAAATTCTTTGTCTTGCAAGGGGGTAATGTTAGTATTTATAGAAATAGTAAAATGCAGGGCCAGAAAGGTGGTGCTGTTTGTCTGAGACCACACTAGGAAGAACCCGAGTCCCCTTCTCGTGTCACTCCTCTAATGAAGGGGAGATGGCTTGAAACTCTGCTTGAGCCATGATTCAGCAGTTTATTCTCATCCAGCACAGAGCTCAAGAGAATGCTTAACGTCCCCATAACTTCACTGAGCACAAGCTTCAATGGTTTGATGAACTGATAAAGGCAACAAGAACATTTAATTCATTCGTTGACTTTGTGCCCTTCAAAGCTCAGGAGCACCTGCACTATCCTGTTTCCCTCTGAAACAAAACACCCATGATCAGGCCTGGTTAGTTCCTTCTTTTTGAAAGCAAAGAGAACAGTATTCACTGTATGCCTAGGTCTGATTTTCTCTATAATGACTGGGGGAGGGTAGAATAATTTAAGTTTGTTTGAGGCCTGTCCCTCTCTCCCCTGGAAATAAGCTTCTGTGCAAAGGAGAATGTGATCTGCACTTGAAAAAACAGATGAGAAGATCCTGTGGTGATAGTTAAATATGCTGGGTGGGAGGGAAGGACCAGACAACACTGCAAACTTTGAGAGAAAAAAGAGCAACAAAACCAAGAACTAAAAAAAGTCAGTTGCCAGCAAGGCCAGGCACATTCAGCTAGTCACACGTGTCCTACCTGAGCCAGGTCTTGAGGCTGGGACTGAATCTGTCAAAGAGAGAACCACTGATGCAGCGACACCAGAGCTGGCTGCTGCCAGCCCAGCAGCTGGGGGCTGTGTCCCCTCCTCCCCACAGCACTTGGCCCTTCTGGGTTTTGCTTTTGTTAAAAAACAAGCAAACTGGAGCACTCTCCATGGTACTTCCTCTCCAAACAGCTGGACATCAACTTTTGCATTTGTCATCTAGTAAGTTTTTGCTTATCCCAGCACAAACACGTTTCAGGCTCAGGTGGCAAAGAATTAGTCTAGTCCACAGTCTCTCTTTTGGAGGAGAAGAGAACTGCTGGACAAGTGCTGGACTTACCAAGAGGTGCTGTTGGCTTTGCCTTCTTGGCTGGAGCAATGTCATCTGCTTTGGACTCTGAGAAGGAAGCTGTTCTGCTTGGTGCTGGAGTCTGAAAAATTCAAAAGCCAAGTCAGTGTGGGACAGTGTGCCAGGAAAGGCCTGGAGCACGTGGGAGGAGATGGGCACTGTGGCTATGCTAGTCTAAGAAAGAAAACCAGAGAAAGCTCATTTTGAGATAAGACTGTTTCAGCTGAGCAGGGGAAAACTTGTAAACAACTGAGTTTCCAGCAGATGGAAGAGACACATTCTTGGCTTTGAGGGCTCACACCTTCTGTGGAGAGGCAGACGCAGGAAGGGCCCCCCCAGCAGCTGTGCCAGCCCCTCCAGCTCCCCCAGAGCACACCCGGGGCAGGCCTGGCTCCCCAGCTCACCGAGGCGCTGCCGCTGGCATTCAGCAGGAAGTTGGCGGTGTGGGCGGCGGCGGGAGGCTGGTTGGGGATGGGCCGGTGGCCCAGGGCCATGCCCACGATGGCAGTCATGTGGGTCTCCGTGCCAAAGACGTGGATGGGGATCCCCGTGGTCTTCCCTGCGTGTGCACACAACAGCAGTCAGCCTTGGTGGGGAGGAGAAGGAGCAAGAGGAGCTTCTGCCAACATGAAGCATTTAACCTCAGGAAGGCTCAGCAGAAGCAGGGGGAAGAAAATGAAATCGAGTCTTAAGGAGCTGGTTGGTCCTTACCAACTTCTCCCATGACACGTAATCCTTCCTGGTAGTTGGGGCCTCCTCTTCGCACAAAGATCCTCACCTCATGCTCCTTCAGAGGGCCCTGGTAATCCTTGATCGCTCTCACAATGCCCTAAAAGCAACACACAGGACGGGTGAGCTGGGCAGCCTGATGTTCACACCCTGTCCCATCATCTGGAGGAACTCCTGGAGAAGATGCACTGTCAGCTCAGCACACCACTGAACTGGGGAGGATGGGTGGCTGGGGGTGTTTGCTGCTGCTCCTGGACAGTCACTCACTTTGAAGGTGGCTGCGACGTTGGTGAAGTTTGCGATGCTGCCTCCAATGATCAGGATTTTACCTGAGAGAAGAAACAGGCATAAATAAAACTGTTTTGAGAACACACTGTACTGCAAGATGAAGCAGCAGAGGCCATGCTGCAGTTCAGACTACCCAGCAGCTTGCGCTAAGCTGTGTTTAGCAGAGCCTGGATGATAAAACCTTCCTATCAAGCAAAAATGTATTTCTGATAATCTCTCGAGTCACATTTGCTCTTTGCCACATGAAAACCCACAAGTTCTGTCTGACAAATCTATCATCACTTCACTCAGGATGCAGCAGTACATGAAAAGCTCTGTCAGGGAGGTCTAAACAGTGTTTAGATTTGTCCAGTTCTTTCCCCACAAGCAGCTTCACAGCTGAGCAGCCTGGAAATCACAGACTCCCTTACCCTCAGGGTGCTTCTCTCGGGTCATGAGGGACAGGATGGTCTTGGCATAGTCATAGGTCTGTTGCTCACTTGGGGCTCCTGAGTACTCCCCATAGTTAGCCAGCTCATTCACACCCCCCAGGTCACAAATGGTGTCACTGTAAAAAAAAAAAAAAAAATCAGTTATAATTCAAAACACTCTAAAGGACTTGCAGCATTCCAGCCTCCTGGTAAAGTGGGAATTGCAAGAGACATCACACTGCCTGCTGAAAACAAAGCTGCCCTCCTCTTGGTGCCAGTCATGATGAATCTTGTTTTACTTCCTAGATATGATGGGAACTCTGTGACTACCACAGCAATGGTGCCACCATGAACAGCTTTCAGCCAGATTGTTTCTTTCCAAGTCAAAAAGCCCCTATATCTCAACCTCCCAGAATTATCATTTCTGGGGGACACTAAGTTCCACAGTTTGCTAAGAAACCTGTGCAGCATCTTCATGCTGAATCAGTCCCATCAGTCATGGTGTGGAAAAGACTGATTCAGCAGAGTCTCCTTCCAGAGGCTGCATCAGTTATTTTCTTCCAGCACTGTTAATCCACCCCCCCTCTGGAAACCCTGTTCCTGTTACCTGTAAACCACAGAGGCTCCACCACCAGCCACCATGGTCCAGATCCTGCCTTTGGGGTTGAGAATAGTGAGCTTCAAGCTGGCTCCACTCTTTGCATCCAGGTCAGCAATGTAGGCTTCCTGCAGAGACAGCAGCTCACAACTTAAACCCCCTCCTGCACATTCCTTTTCCAAACCAGAGGCTTCATAGTGCTTGGCCCTCCTGGACAGACAGAGCTTCAAAACTCCCCTCAGCCACAATGCAGGGCAGAGCAGAACTACAAACATCATTTTTTTAAGGGATGGAGCTTCATCTCTCAGGGGCCAGGACAGATCTGTGGGAGGTGTTCTCCAAGACAGAACACTGAACCTGAAATGGACACACAGCTTGTGCTACTCTCTCTGTAACAAATTCAAAGGGGATCAGCCTGAGCATATGCTCAAGTTTTGATTCCTGCTTGGAAACAAAATCAGGCCCTCTCAAGAGTATGTTGTCTTTATAAGGCCTGCTGGCTTGTCTCTTGCTTGTCCCAGGTGAAGTCAGAAGTGATTGCTATAGATAAATTTGATATTACTTCATTTGTGGAGTGCAGACCCAGAAGCAGGTTTTTCCAGTTTGCACATGAAAAACTTTGGGAATGCAGCTGAGTGTTGGTTGTTTCCCTCAGCTGAAACTGCACCAGTCCTTTCCTGCACTGCTCAGCCAGCCCTGGGAATCTCTCAGGTTTTATAGTTCCAGATAAAACAGTCACAGAATCAAATCTGAACTGAAAAGTCTTGTTCTGACCTTGTCTGCAGACTGAGACCAGAGGAAATTTAAAGATCAACACACCCATGGCTCCAAGTTCACTGCTGTGCCTCAGCCAACAACATAATCACCAAGAGAGCTGCAATTTGGCTCAACATGGTGTTCCTGCATCACACTGTGCTTGCCTGTTGAGAAACACTTCATTGGCAGTTCATTAAGATTCACAGCAAAGACCCTGCCATAATAACCTTCCCAGTGACTTGCAGAGGGATGAATCAGAGAGACAAAAACTGAACTAATCCTTTTAAGAGCAAACTGAGTTAAGTGTTGGCATCCAGCAAGTGACATGGAGAGAAACAGCTAAATGGATTTCCTGGCCACGTTACAAAAAACTTCCCCAACTGAAGCATAATTATTAAAATTAAAAAGTCAGGACAGAAACCCTTTTGGAGCCAGCAGGACAGTCACCTGAAATAAGTAACTGAGCAATTAAGGGGAGAGCTCTACTGCAACACCTTTTGAGGCTGCTGGGAGGCTCCATATGAAGTGGTGTTTATGCATCCAGCAGAACAAACCCAGGAAACTCTGAGAGGGAAGAGGCATTTCTAACTTTGAAACAGAAAGTTTGCCTGCAGGCCTCCTCGTTGTCATCACTTGTCAGGAAAACATGTGCACTACTATCCTGACTTTCACTTCTGTTTGATAGGTGACAATTGTTTTCTCTGGATTCGACTCACACGCAGATTTAGCACAGAACTGCTGCTCTGCTCTCAGGACCTGCAGCTGAACCACGGGGTGGGCATCAGCTGGGCCAGAGTGGTTGTTACTTGCCTCTGGGTAGGCCTCCCTGCCAAAGGGAGGGGGAAATTCCACATCCCCCCACTTCACTTTGCAGATGTAGTCAGCAGTTGCGTCGATCTTTGCAGCCAAATCGAGGATGTAGACACCATCCTTAGTCACCACTGCATTTGCAAAAGACAGTAAACAACAAACCAACCAGAATTAGCTGTTTGTACAAAGACGTGCTGCAGATTTACTCATAAAATCTGACACCACACAGAGAACGTTACCAAAGCCAGGTCACCCTCGTCCCCTTCCTCCCCACTGGTTACTCAGTTTACCCAGCCCTTAGGAACAAGCTGGTGGTCATGGCCAGGCCCTGGCTCAGGTGCTGTTTTTTTCTGATGCAACAGAGGAATTTTTATGTGCTTCAGTCCTGGCTTAACACCCCTTTCAATGGAATTTTTAATTTCCACCAGGAAATTAGGTAACAGAGAACACTGCAAGGAGCCCTTGCATTCAGCTAATAGCTCCAGAACACATCCCAGCCACTTCTGCCCTCTAACAGCACCTGGTATTCTTGTGAACAACATAAACCAGAGAAGGACAAAGTAGACATTTCAGTACTTCAGAACAGAAAGTCCCACTCCCCAAAATATCTGTTACCTAATGGATTGATCTCAAGGTATGTGAAATATAAATCTTCATAAAGGTTGAACAGGCCACAGATGAAGCTAGCCAAGACACTGTAAAAAAATAACACAAATTAAAGCAGTGAAATACAAAGCACAGCCTGCTCTGCTCTATTTGTATTAATGGCAATCTGCACAGCTACTCTGTCTCAATTTCTTTCACTCTCATTCATCTTCTCTGGAAGAAGCCTGGGTGATGACTCAAGGAAAGGAAGACCTTGATGACTCATCTTAATTGCACTCCACCAAACTCTGCTGAGAACAACACAGTTACTCACAACTGTCATACAGATGTTCAGTCTGTTTAATCTTCCTGAGAGACAAAAAAGCAGCATGGTCTATCAGTGTCAGATATGCATCTTTGTCAGAACTAGGGTTCATTAGCTCGGATGGAGAAGAAACTGCAGTAAATTACATTAGTGACAGGCCTTTCCAGCCTGCACAATCCTTCAGAGATTACGTTATGTTTGGAAAAAACATGACTCATATTAAGATAACTAGCTATAGGCATCTAAAGGAGACAGAGAAGAAGCTTTGAGATCTACAGATGAGCTTGCAGTGTGCATAGGAATAGCAAGAGAATGCCTTCTTGCACTAGGCTAGAGTAAGGGAGAGTGCATTTCTGAACTGGCAGTCAGATTCATATCTTATCAGCATTCCTACCAAATAAACTCTAATTTTGGGTCTTTTGTGCCAGCATAAATTATATCTCCAGCATCCCAGAGGTCAGGACTTCAGCTGGACCGAGAAGTGCTCCTGTCAAGTGAAGGCTCAAAGCTCTATTAACATTTACTTTGAGTTTTACAGGAGTCTCAAAAGGTCAGGGAACTTGGATTTAGGATGCATGGCATGTTCTTGAGAGCAGCACGAAGGGCAGGAGGACAAGCTTCAGGGTGAGACAGCACAGAGCAACATTGCACTGAAACAAAGTATTGGAGCTTCTGGCTGTGCCCAAACTGGGCAGCTGTACTTACTCCTTTTTATTTGCTGGTGCATGCTGCAGGAGATGTTTCTTTACATCTGATTCATTCAGCTTTTCATCCACTGCCACAAGCAACTTCTGAGCTTTGGCATCAACATCTCCCACATCCACACCCCCCTCGTGGTGGAAGAGCACATAGTCTCCCTCACGGGCAGCATAGATGCACACATAGAACTCTTCCTCCTGCACAGAGCCAGGCACAAACATCAGCAAATCACACCCAGAGAAGACCCTGAAGAAGAGGCTCTTGTGTCAATGGTGGGGAAGGGGCAGCTGAGCCCATCACTGAGCTTCCCCAGGAGAAGCAGAACTGGAGCTGCACAGACATCCTCAGGGTTGTACAGGCTGTGCTGGCATGGGAGGGAGAGCAGCAGGGCCCAGAGTGCTCCATCCTGATGAAACACACCAGGGACAACACTTCCCATGTCTGCAGGAAGCTGCTCTGGTCTCACACACCTGCAGCACAAACCAAGCACCTCTTGGTTCACCTCCTGAAAGCACCTCTGCCTTAGGTAACTGCCCCCTTCCTGCAAACCCTGCAGAGGATGAACATTTCACCAGCACAAACAGATCTCTCACATCAACAGTTTGTTATTCACACGTGGGAGCACCAGACTCAGGGAGCAGTGAGCTGCCTGTTTCCAACCAACTGGGTCCCTCTCAGGTGATCTGTAGCCCTCAGCAACCCACACTCTTGGCAGGAGTGACGCTGCACTTGCACGCAGCTCTGACCACGGTCAGCTCGACAACAGGCTCCAAAACTCCTGCTTTCTCCACTGTATCAACCCAAATAAACCACATACAAGTCAGAACAGACTAAAAAGCACTATTTTTTACTTGGTATACTAACCTGCTTGTGAGGGACAAAGGGTTCAATCAGAAAATTCTTTAGGATTCCCTTAGCATTAGCAATCTGTAGGCAGAAAACAAAATGAATGCCAATAAATGCTTGTCCAATATCCAGATTTATGACAAACAAGGCAAGTGTGTCGAGAATGACTCAACACGGCTCTGAAGTGACCTCCTCCCAGGCACCTCCTGGTCCCTAGGGAACCATCCTCCTCCCTCTCCAGCACAGCATCCAGCGCTGTCACAGCCAGACGTGCTGCTGTGCTGCTCCAGGGGGTCTGAATGTCACAGGTGACAGGGGCTGGTCCCCTTTCCTGACAGCACAGGCAGCTACCTGAGCAAGACCAGGATGGCTCTTCACCTCCTTCCCTGAGACAGCACATTTCAGAGCACTGCTCAGGGCAGTGTGAAATACAATGGCTGAAGCTGCTGCTTGGAGCTCAGGAAAAACTAGAAGTGAAGGGACTCGTGAGCCAGACAGGGAGCAGCAGGAGCAGGGGCCTCTGCTCAGCACCTGCCCTGGAAGTGGCGTCTGTGGGCACAGAGGAGCAAGAGCACCCTCAGTCTCTTCCTACTGGGACAGAGAAAATGGTCCTGCTTGGGCACTTTCCTGCTGTCCAAACCATGTCACCTGGCTCAAGGGACACTCGTGCACAGGCCTTGGGAGATGCCCCTGCATTCCCTTAGATGTGACTGATGGGTTGTGCCAAAGAAGCCTGGGCAGGCACAGGGGAGGCAGCTGCTGCTGTTTCACAATGGCCTCCAGGTGAGCACATCTCAGAGGTGGAACCAGCAGCAGATCAATAACAGCAGGGCCAAGGCATCAGTTTCCTTGAGGTGGCAGAACTGTAACAGCTCCTGAAACCCAGCAGCCAGGATGGCAGGTGCTTCATTAGCATTGCAGTATTGTTCCCAGGAGAATCAATATTATAAGCTAGCACAGAGATAAAATGAGGACTTGAAGTAACACTCAGTCATCAGCCAAAATGCACTGGCTGGCTACAATAAAATGACAAATTTATGATAGCTTTTATATTTGCCTTCTTAAATCTGCCTTGGGTATTAAAGTGAAGCAGCTGTGCCAGCCAGACAGCACTTGAGCTACCAACAGCTGATTGCCAAGTGGAAGGGATCTCCAAAACAGAAAATTCCCACCACACAGCAGAGCTGGACAGTAACAGGGAGCACAGCCTGGTGCTCCCCACCAAGCTGTGTCATTTACCAGTGCACATTCACCAGCAGGAAGGTCACACATGGGACAGTTTCTCACTTTGCAGCCTAACGTGCATTTTAAGTCCCCATGCCCGAGGAGCACCTGGGCAGCAGCTCCTGCCATGCACAGAGGCAGAAAAGACACAGCAAGTCTGATGTCTGGTTGCTGAGGTGGCACTCACCGTGGTTTCTTGGCCCAGACGCTGTTTGAGCCAAACCTTCACCTGCTCCAGAGTGAGATTAATTCCAACCAGTCCAAGCTTTCCACGTCGCTTGATCAGCTGATCTGGCTTCACCACCAAACGCTGCAACATTGTGCACGAGGGATGAAAAGAGAAGCATTAGGGAGGAATTTTGGTTGAGCAACTCTCTGCAGATAATCAAACAAAAACTTCAATTCTGTATGGCAAATATCCTTGCAGAATTTCTCCCATCTCCTGGTAAATTCATCTCCTGGATGCCATTCTCCTGCACAGCTGGGCCCTGCAGCCCTTCCTAGCACAAAACTCTGTCCTGAAGGACAGAGAACATCCCTCCTCCCTTCTGGCTTCCTGCAGGCCTTTTAGAAGCACTGCTGATATCTTCCAGCAATTCACTCATGCATTTGGGTATGGAACGTTTAATTACCCAGTGTAGGGCTTCTATCAGTCAGTCAGTAAATGGACTGAGAAACAGTAATGTTCTACCAACCAATGATTTAATATAATTAACCACTGGAAAGGAGCCAGCTTGGACAACTGATTAAAAGAGCTCTGGATGTTTTCTCTACAGAAAGCACAGGGCTATGAAACACAGGGATATGCAAGGTCTTACACAGAAAAAGCAAAGAAGTTGTTCTCCCTGCCATTTTGCTTGGGCACGGGGAGCACAGGCTCCAAAGGGAGCACAACGACTGGTCCTGGGGAGGGCCCTGAGAACAGGGACTGACCCCTCAGCAGACTCTTGCTTTGTCTGGCTCAGCCTCATTTACCTTCTGTGCAGTTATTAAAGCCCCTTGTTTGCAGATACCTCTGCTCATGTATTTTATGGTCCTCAAAGGGATTTTATCATCAGCCCTCCCAGAAGGCAACTTGACAGCCTTGAAGCTGTTTCCTCATCAGTGTTGCAAGTGAATGTTGCAGAGCAGCAGCAGCAGGGACCAGTCCTTCAGGAGTTCAGTGCTGCTCCCAACCTGTCCCAGCACGAGGAGCCTGCCTGGGGGGCAGAGGGTGGGCAGGGATTCAGCAGGGTGGCATGACCCCCCCTTACCTCACTCAGCAGCCAGGGGTGATCCTGAGTGAGCCGGGCCCAGTCCGTGTCCGGGGTGACTCGGGCATACTTGAAGCGGTTCTGGATGGCAGAGGAGGTGCAGATATACTTGTAGAGGAACTCCTTCCCCGTCTGCTCAGAGATGGCTTTGGCTGACATGGCTACCTAGTCTGAATTGAGGAAAAATAAGACTAATCAGGAATCAAGCCCAGTTCTCCCAGAAAACTCCCCATCACCAAAATGGATGCAAAGCCAAAGCAAATACAGAGCGGGGGCTGCGGCTCCTCCTTATAAACAAGGCTACAAATCCCACCTGATCAGCAAGGACTGTTCTGTGTTGCTCAACACCTCTACCCCATTTCACTGCCCTGGTCCAGCCTTGCCTGCAGGGAAAGCTGTAATTCTTGCAGTCTGTTCCAAACCTACCAGCTTGGAGCAGCTTCCTCTGGCCAGGGGGGACACTTGTGTCAAACTCCACAGCACCTCAGGTTTGTTGTTGTGGGATTTATGGAACAAGTACCATTTAATCTAGTCCAGTACCAGGGAGTGACAAGGCACCAGGAGAGGAAAAACCTCCCTCCCACTTGTTTTCTCATGGCATGCCACATTTCCAGTCTGCACTGGACTGCAAGTTATCAATCTCCCACACCTTTGTCTGAAGGGAAAAGAAAATGTTGCCAGTGTTATCAAAATGAGAACATATTTACACCATTGCTTTATTTTTTTTGTTTCAGAATCTAGATGTCTTGGAAGAAGCTTCACACTCTACAGAATAAGGTGCTCAAGACAACAAAGAAGATTAAGGTAATCACTTTTGGTTTGTTTTTTTAATTATTATTTTTATTAATAAAAATTCCCAGTGTCAGGCCTTCCCTGGAATAGCTCTCTTGTCTTTTAAGGAGTGTATTCTAAATTGACAGAAGTAAATTATTTCTAATCTCAAGGCTATAACTTTTCTTCCTGATATGCAACAACAAAGTCATAGGTGTCAAACATGCATTTATTTTTAGCTGCAGTAAACACTTAAATGAACACTTCATCCCAGTGAACCTGTCAGCATGTGTCAATCAGAACTGAGTCCTGTGAACAGCCAGAGGTCAACAAGTGGTTTGGGTTTTTCTGCAGGGTCAGATTGATGGAGCTGGAGCAGTGGCTGCATTCCCAGAGCCTGGAGGTCGTGTCCAGCCCCCCAGGAAACACAAGAGCACACAGGGGGGTTTCTGGGAGAGCTGCAAAGCAGAAGCACCAGCACAGGAGAGGTCAGATTCTGCCTCAGTATCTGGACAGTGAAGTACCTGAATGGCTCCAACTGCCTGTGCCATCACCACCTCAGACCCAGAGGAAAACAGTTATAAAACTCCAGTTATTCCTTGTGCTGCCTTCTGGGTAACAGCCGCTAGTAATCACCTGTGTTATTCATCCCATAAGCAAGCACAGAAGGGTCAGGGAATAATTTGCCATCATTAGAAATAAAGACCTTTTGCCCTAGAGCAGGAAGGGACGTTTCACAGATCCCCTCAAAACACACAGAATATTTATTCTGCAGAAAACAGCAGCAGGAGACAGGCTGCTTTCTCTCTAGGCCTCTAGAGTGAAGCAGCTTGGACTAAGTGCTGTCACTGAAAGTCCTTAATTAGGCTTCCCACCTTTCCAAACACAATGCAAGTGTTAACATAGGAAAGGAGCTACAGGAAGGGCAGAAGATGTTAAACAACCAGCACTCCTGCTTCCAGAGGATTGTTATGTGTAAGTCCAACATGATGGCAGTGCAGCTTCCAGTGTAATCCCATTTCAAAAAAGCATCAATGTTTCTGAAGCATCCCATCTTTCTTCATAGAAGGGAAAACCCATTCTTGTAGCCATAGACACCTGCACCTAGTATTCAGTCTGCTACAAATAAGCCCACTTTGGTTTTATTCCCTCAGTGCCAAAGGAGCCAAAGAGAGGGGAGCTCTTGAACAGGCCAAAGGAGACCAAGTCCATTCTGTCTGGCCCTGCAAAGATCCACACCTGCCAGTCCCTCCGTGCAGCCCGTGTCCTGACAGCCCACATGGACTCCAGGCTGGGGCTGCTGTGTTGCTACACGGGCTCTCCAAGAGGCATTCCCAAAAACATGTACCCAGAGATGCTGTGGGAATTGAGTAGTCTCAGAAAAACATCAAGAGCCACCAAGTTATGGCAAGTCCTGGCACTACAAGCAGCAGCTTCAGGAGCAACCCAGAACTTCCACTGGGTGCTCCTAATGACAAAGGATGGAGAGACACCGAGACAGTGGAGTCATCTCAAGGCCACAATTTAAACACAACTACTGGGGAACAAAAAGCAGCAGTGTGTACTGGACGAGGAAGCAGAGTCAGGGAGGGGGAAATGCTGGATGCCAGTGGATTAACCTCCAGCACTGTCAGAGGTGAAAGGCTTGCAGCACAGGCTTCTCAGGCAGGCTGCAAGCTAAGCACGGACACTGAGGGTGGAAAAACATTGATCTCTTGGTGTTAAACCACCATAGCTTTGTAGAACAGGGATTCTGACTGGAATGAAAGGGAGGTAAAGGCAAAGGGTCTAACAGCCTCAGGGGAAGCAGACACAGGGCAAGGGAGCTGACCTGCCTGTTGAACGGGCTGCAGACTCAGCCTTTGTGCTTATGGAGCAACTGGCTACTTGCTGTGCAAAATCCTATTGCCCGCTGCAATTCTCTGCCCTGCAAATGCCACAGAACTGCAGGACTGCAAGCTGTGGTGTCACCTGCACCAAAAAGTCAAAGATTAGCAGAGCTGCTTTGCCTGCTTATCCTTTATTAGCAAGGAAGCTGCAAGAGAACAGCTCAACAACCAGAAAACACCAAGAGTTTCCTGCATCAGACTAAGAATCTCTGGGTTTGCGGAGCTGGTCTGCATCTGTCCTCTGCTCTTTGAGGCTGTTTCAAGGTCTCATTCCAAGACAGCTTCTTTCTTAATTCCAAGGCCCTGTCTGTGCACCAGACAAGCACTGTCAAAGAGGACATGCCAGCTTGTCTCACCAAAAGCTGGTCACTCAGCCACGAGCCAGAGGAAGACTTCCCAAAGCCACAGAAGTGGCTGCACCTTGGGCTGGCAGAGCTGTAAGAAAACCCAGCCATGTTCCACAACCATGCACAGACACTCCAATCCCACAAACTGCACTCTGCTCCCTTGTCTTCACAGCTGCACACACACACAGCAAGTCATCTGTACTTCAGTGCTGGAAATTTTCCACTACAACTTTTGCTTTAAAGCAGTGCTATTTCTGAGTGCAAATCCTGCTCCCAGGTTACCTGTAGCCATTTATTTTCCCTGGTAGGAAGTTAGAACACTTTTGCTTTTCAAACCCTTAGAAATCCATCAACTGCCAACTCTACAATATGCTAAAGGCCAGTCCCAGAGAAAATGTGTCACACTTCACTGCAGCAGAAACAGATGGATAAAAGAAAATGGCAAACATATTTCTGAACCTAAAAAAAACACCTTACAAAACACACACCTGAGGATTTTTCATTTCTTCAGGGTGACACAGAGCCCCTGAACAATACTGCAGAAATTAAAACAATCAAGCTGATGCTCATTATGCCAATGACCAAGATGCAATTATAAGAAACCGAACCCAGGACATCCCTCAGGTCTTACCAAAAACAGTTCTGTAAAAAAAGTCACTGGGAATACAGTGACATGGGATTGCTTAAACCCAAAGGACACAAAATGCAGGGTATTCCCACAAGGCACAGCTCTGAAGTTGCTCATCTCTCCAAAGCTTTACTGACCTTCTCCAAGTCACTACATTCTGCTGCTTCCCTCACTTTCTCTCCCAGTTGCATCACCTCATTTTTGTAATAACACTGCTGGGGGAAAGAGAGAAAACCCAGAGAATTATTATAATGGCAGTAGATGAAAAATTACCAAATCCTGGCCATGGCAACAGAACAGCAGGAATGAGACTGTTCTATCCCTTATCAGCTCATGGTTCACAGAGACACTTCTTAATCATCATCAAGTCTTTAATCACACTCCTCACTCAGTTTCTCCACAGCTCCAATCTTTCTCCTGGGACAGTGAGCACAAAACAATTGCTTCAGTCTGCTGACACATTCAGCTAAAAGATCAGCAGGGAAAAAAAAATCCATAGGGCATCAGCAATTCCTAGCTGTATGTGCTGGTACAGGTCCCTCATCCACCAGAGAGACATAATTAGAGCACACTCCATTAACTGTTTGCATCTGTTCTACAAATACTGAACAGGCTGCAGGTCACTGCAGAGCTAGAGGAGCAGAATCTTTGCAGCTTCCCAAGAACAAGGCAGACAAGAGAAAGTGTGATGGGGGGGAAATTAGACATGGATTAAAGAACTGGATGTTGTGTTTGCTGTGACACCAGGGAGCAGCTTAAGGGAAAATGCAACAGAACCTAAAGAAAAAATGATGGGGAGACAAGAAGATGCTTTTTGACAACAGAACCTGGGAAAAATCTCTTATCTTCAAGATCTTGATGATCTCGAAGGTCTTTCCCAACCTTTATAATCCTGTGATTTTCCTTGACTCCCAAAGAGATGGGATGAGGTGACACTACTCGGCGCAGCACAAACTGCTCTGCAAGGGGAGGGGAAAAGGAACAACAACAAAAAATAATTGACTCTGCTTTTCTTTAAACCCTTTTTGGTCTCAGAAATCCAACTATGAGATTCATCAGTTTGTGCTCATACAGAACATGGTGCTCAAGCTTGCAATCTGCTTGGAGCCAGCTCAGCACCGTGCTCCAGTCGTACCCGAGTGATGCTTTTGTTGGGAGGACTCCTCCTCCACTCAGTATTTCATGCCCTCTCTCCCAAGAATTATGTCAACAAAGCCACGCTGTAAAGCAACCTCCCCCCTCCCTCCCAGGTCATTTATTAACACAGTTCAAGATCAGCCAGTATTTTCAGCCCACAGCAGCACAAAGAGTTATGTCGTGTTTCCACCTGGCAAATACATGTGGTTTCATCAGAGGGCAGAGAGGGCTTGAGCAGCAGCCCTGCAGCTCCACGGGTCAGGAGCCTCCTGCCTTGCGACACACCTGGCACTGCTCTGCTGTGATGCAAGCAGGTGTCCTCACTGGAGCAGTGAGCACCTTGCTTGCCCAGCTCTGGAGAAGGTTCCCTGCAGATGTAGAACCATGAGACTGAAGCAGCAGCCAGGGAGGGGAATGGATGAGCAGAGTTAAGCTTGGCTAACAGAGAGCAGCTGACAGGCATCCTAGTAAGCACCTGGTGCCAAAGCAGGGTACTCGAAATCCTGTCTTTAAAGGCTGCCTTACTCTGCAGCCTTGGGGAAGGTCCTTAACAGGTTTATTCCTTAAATCCTTCCCTTTGTCACTTGCAATTCCGACAGTGGCTGTGTGTGCTCTGCCCTGCGTGGCTGGGCAGGGTGCCCAGCTGTGGTTGCCCTTCATGTCAGGTCCCACCTCAGGCAGAGCTGGTGGTGCCTGGAGGAGCAGAGCTGGCTGGAGGACACAGCACGATCTCTGCATGTCCACAGAGCAGTCTTGTAGGAGGAAAACACTACAGGGCTTGGGTAACAGCTTTGGGCATCAGAGCTGACATCCTGAGCTCCAAGCCCAGCTAAGGAAACGGAAGAAATACAGGGATCTATAAGCAATGCTTGCAGGATGCACATCAGTGCTCAGCCTTTAGACACTGGAGCGGGTAACAAATGTGGTTTAACAGAGGGGAAAGACTGCAGAAAAAAAGAAGAGAATTACCAAAGCAGCAAGATAAAAGATAAAAAGAGCTGGACAGTAGCCAATTCCCAGCTCCCGGACCTGCCAGGTCCGTTCAGAGGAGCAGGAGACACGGGCTGTGCACCCTCCTGAGGGCTGGATGGAAAGTGGTCCCGGGCAGGGGCTGCTGCCTCCACAGGGATGTTAGTTCCAGGGAAGGGGGTGCTGCTGGCAGAGGGGTTCCTGGACAAGAGACAGAGGGAACGAACACGCAGAGCCTGGGGCTGGCACAGACAAGGGCCCTTTCTCTCAGCCTCTCGGTAAATATTTGCGCTGTGCCCATCGCAAACAGACCGCCCCTCGGAAGGTCGCGGGCAGCCCAGCCCGCACCCTCCGGCTGGTCCGGGAGCGGAAGGCGGCGGCAGCGGGGCCCGGGGCCGCGGGGGGCTCGGGCCCGGCCCCGGGACCAGCCCGCTCCGCTCCCGGCCGCAGAGCCCCTGCCCGAGGGAGCCCCCGGCGCTGCCCAGGGGCTGCAGGCCGCTGCACAGCGAGCGGCCGGGACCCCCGGGCAGCGGCGCGGGACCCGCTGGCCCCGAACCAGGGAGCGCGGGCGTCCCCGCAGCCCGGCAGAGGCACCGCCCGCCCCGCACGCTCAGCCCCGGCAGCAGCGCCCGCGGGTCCCCGCCGGGGCCGCAGCGACCGCCCGGCAGAGCCGCTCCCCGCGCCCCCAGGCTCCCCTCTCTCCCGCTCCCCCGCACTCACCGCTCCCCGCTCTCCCGCTCTCCCGCACCCGCCGGCGCCGCCGCCTTTTGTTCGCTGCGCGCGGCCTCCCCGGCCCTCGGCCCAGCGGCGCCGCCGCCGCCCATTGGCCCGCGCCGCCGTCACGTGCTCCTTGCCTGAGCGGCGCCCGCGCGCCCATTGGCCCGCGCGGGTGGGGCGCGGCCGCGCGGCATTGTGGGAGTCGTAGTTCCGCCCCCGCCCCCCGCGGCCCTGACCCCCGCCCGCCCCGGGGCCGCGCGCCAGCCGCGCTGACGTCACGGCGGAGCCCCGCCCCCCGCGGAGGAACCGCCCGGGCCGGTGCGGGGCGGGGGGAGCCGGGGGGGGGGTCCCGGGGGGCCCGCTCGGCCCTGGCAGGTCGGCGGAGCGCGGGGCCGGGGACCCGGCAGACACCCCGCCCCGCAGCCCCTGCTCTGACCGGCCCCAGCGCGGGCACCGCGGCTCTTCGCTTGCCCCAACCAACCACCGCGCCCAGCCCGCGGCCGCGGCAGGCGCAGCGCTCAAGGGAAGCAGCGGGGGCTGTGACCGCAGCGGGGGCTTCGGTGCCGCTGCCGCCAGGCCTGAGCAGCCTCGGCAGGCAGGGGCTGGGGACACAGACACGGGGCTGCTGCCTGGCCGGGGAGAGCGTGTCACACACCCCGCTGCGCCAGCGGGGAAAAGTCCCCACGTGAAACAGTTCCCAAAACCGAACTGTCTGAAATTCGCTGCCCAGCTCCCTGGGGACACGGGTGTGTCACGCCGGCCTCCCACTCCAGGGCTCAGCTGCTGTTTGTCAGCCCCGTGAGCCGCACCCGCCTCCCACGCCGCGGGGCCGCTCCAGCCCCGTCCCGGGAGGCAGGGAGCGAGGACGAGCCCCGTGATTCCCGAGCTGCATCCAGAACCCAGCGGCAGCGTGTTGGGGTGGAATCTGACAGCGGGACGGACACACCACACCCGCCCTGAGTCACTCGGCAGGAAAAATTTCACCTTGGCAGGGTCTCACCAAGGCTGAAATAAAGTCAAGACTGAAGTCGCTGGTTGGAGGAGGGAACCAGCAGCTTCTTGCGCGCATCAATCGTTTGTCCAGGCCTGGACCCCGCGGGACGAGCCGGGAGCGCGGCTGCCGGGAAACCCGCCCATCCCGGCGCTGGGAAACGCGGGTGGCAGCAAAAACCGCACGGGCAGCGGGTCCTGCTCGGTCGGACAGGCCGGGGCAGGAGGGATGAGGTGGAAAACCCGCCCGCCCTTGGTTCCCGCCCGCGCCCCGCCTGCTGCGGGCTCCGGGCCACGGCGGCGCGGGGCCCCCGGACGCGCGGGTGCCGAAACACGGCGGGGAGGAAGGGCTGGCGGTTTTGAGTGAATTTGGGTGGTTTTCCTGGCGGGTCCCCGCGCGGCCCGGAGCAGCGCGCGCTCCCGCCGCGGGGCGCCGCGTGACGTCACCGCCTGGGAGGGGCCTCGCAGCGCCCCGGAAGTGGGGCCGTTGCCGGGCAGCGGTTGCCAGGCGACGGCGGCGCCAGCGCGCCGGCCATGATGGCGGCCGGCGGGGCCTTCCCCGGCCTCATGGCCGAGGCGGCGCAGCTCTGCCGGCTGGGCGAGTACGGCAAGGCCCTGACCTGCTACAACAACGTGAGGGGCCCGGGGGCGGGGGTGGCACTCGGCGGTGGCGGCCGCGGCGGGCCGCGGGTGGCGGTGGCAGCCGGTTGTCGCGGGGGCGGCTGGCAGAGGTGGCGGCACGAAGGGAAGGGGCGCGAGGAGGAAGGTGGGACCCGCGGCAAAGGGAGGAGACGCGGCCCGGAGAGGTGGTGGCGCGAAGGGACGTGTCCCCAGGGGTGCCTGGAGGTCACAGCACGGGGGGAGGTGGCACAGGCGGGGCAGCGGGGGGAGCTGCAGGTCCTGCCCGGTGCGGGGGGTGCTCAGAGGGGATGCGGCACCTGCAGGGCGGCTGCAGAGAGGTGTGAACATCAAGAGAGTGTTTTTGTAGTAAAAGTGTCATGTTTTTATTCTCATCCATCCTCAAGATCCATGCTGGGACAGAGCAGGTTGCATCAAATCTCTGTTCCTGCTGGTGTTGGTGCTACTGAGCCCAGCTCTCTTACCCACATCTGCTGCCTTCCAGGCACTAAAGCTGAGGGCAGGGGACAAGAACTGCCTGGCTGCCCGCTCCAACTGCCACCTGAAACTGGGGGACACTGAAAATGCCCTGAAAGATGCTGAAGCATCTCTTACAACTGACAAAACATTCTCCAAGGTAAACAGCATAAAGTGATGAGAGTCCGGGATGGTCTTTTATTTGTGACAGCCTGAAGGTCTGGGAGACAGTTCTGTGTAGAAGCAGCTTAACTCCAAAGACACTCCTGGCATTTTTATTGCTTCCAGAGAAGTTTCAGAGAATCATAGAGTGTCTTGGGTTGGAAGGAAGCTCTAAAGGTCCTCTAGTCCAACCCCCCCACAAAAAGCAGGGACATCCCACACCAGAACAGGTTGCTCAGAGCCCCATCCAGCCTGACCTTGAGTTTCTCCAGGGATGGGGTCCCCACCACCTCTCTGGGCAACCTGCTCCAGTGACCCACCACCCTCACATTAAGGAACTTTGTGTGGAGGTGCTTACTCAGCAGCTGAATGGACTCCAGGTTTGGGTTTTGCTGTGTGTGGGTGGGGGTGGCGGGGGGGGCTCACTGAGAGCTCTGAAGCTTTCCCCGCCCCCCCTCCCCTTTTAAGTTTGTTTGTTTGTTTTCCCCAAATGTCATTTTAGGGAATTTACCAAAAAGCTGAAGTGTTATACGCCATGGGTGATTTTGAGTTTGCACTGGTGTATTATCACCGAGGGCGGAGGCTGCGCCCGGACCTGGAGAAGTTCCGGCTGGGCATCGAGAAGTCCCAGGCGGCGATTGTCAACTGCGTTGGAAGTGAGGAGCTGCTGCTGCTGCTGCTGCCACCCTGCCCAGCCCTGCCCTGCTCTGCCCAGCCCTGCCCAGCCCTGCTCCCTGGGCAAATTAACTCTGCAAGTGACCCGAGGACCCTGCACCAACAGTCTCTTTGCTCCTGGACTCATGTGCTCAGTGGCCACCCACGGCTGAAGCCAGGAAGCAGAAAGAGCACAGCATTAGTCCTTTTTATTAGTCTTTTCTATCTCTTTTTTTTCTGAATGCCTATTCACATACAGTGCCCAACACTTTCAGTTATGCAAGCAAACGGCGACACAAACGTGAATTTCCAAAGTCACCATGAAAATGGCTTAGATAATACAGAACAAAACAGCTGATAGAGTTTCAGCCCTCCTGATTACAGGATCCATTTTGAGATCTTTATCCTAGTACTCAAAGTTCACAATGAAATTGGCCTCGCTGCCCGTTCCTGGCCTTCTGGGGTCCTGATGTTCCTCCAGTGCACGTTGCATCAGAGCAGTGAAGCTGTTCCCTGCTGCAACGGGCTCTGCTTTCACAATTCCTGGCTCAGGTGATGGAGTCCTGCAGGAGACAGGAAGGGCCAAGGACTTCACAATGGTCAAAGGAAACTGAAAACTTGTCCCTTTTCCCTTAGTTTTGTTCTGTAGGAATGATCCCATGGGCCAACGAGCATGGACAGGAGGTGGAGCCCCACTCAGGCACAGGGACACACCTCAGCTGGGGCCACCACCGTCCACATGTGCCTGGAGCTCCCACTGTGGGGCTAGAAGGCTCCAGCACAGCCTGCCCAGCTCCTGGGGACTGCTCAGGGGCATCCCACAGCCTGTCCCTTCCCAGAGCCAGGACACACTCACTGCACACTGGCCCTGATCCTGAAGATACCCAAGTGCCTTCCTCTCCCTGAAATCAGTTTCAAAGCTTCAATCCACCTCCAGTGCCACAGATTAACTTCCTGTCCTGGCTGCATAAAAGCCTGAAGCTCTTTCAAATGTGATGCTTATTTAAAAAAAAAACAGGGCAAGTTTCCAGCTCTGGCTTTGCTTTCTGCTGTGACTGCTCCTTCCTTAGCTGAATACAAATGCCCAGGTTTCTTTGCACCTCACAGCTGAAATACTTGCCATGCTTGATCCTCTGAGCTACAGGCTTTAAATGTCTTCAAGCATCTGGGCTGCAGGCAAATGTGCTGCTGTTCTTGAACACTAATGAGTATTTTCTCTGTGTTTGCAGGTCCAACCTCAGTTAAGCTGAAGATGAATGAAGATGTGTGCTTTATAAGCAGGCAGGCTGAGGTACAGTCTGAAGCTCCTGCTTCAGAAGCTAAATAGTGCTAATACTTTCTGAAATAGGTACTAAAGGACTGATGGCTTCTGCAGCAACCTGGATGCAGATACAATTGGACTAGTGAGGTGTCTGCTGGGGGTGGGAAGGACACTGGTCTGTTAGGAGGGTGTTCATGGACCTGCTGGTTCAAGCCTCACAATTTAAAGGAGAAGGCGGAGGGGAGGGTGCTGCTGATCACCCACCAACAGCTAATAAGTAACAGCACCAAGGCTGGAGCCAGGGCACATCTATCTACAGTATTTACTTTGGTTCTACCTGGTGTTTAAGGTTCATGTTTCTGATGCTGGACACTTCCTCGGTTGCCTCATTTCGGGGCCGTCCCTGGGGCAGCACCTCCTCCTCCAGGGTGCCAAGCCCCCTTTCCTTTGGAAGGCAGTGCAGGGAATGCTCTTTGCTTCTTTCAGCTGGAATTATGGGTACTCGGTGGTAAAAATAATGTATACAAAGGGGTCAAAAGATCAGCACTGTAATTATTGAGATTTGGGATGAAACTTCAGAAATGCCCTCCTGACCAAAGCAATTGGTGAGATGTTGATTTTCTGCTTTTATTTTAAAAATAAGCTGGCAAATAGAGTGCAAATAGAATTTTGCTAATTCTAGTGTTCCCCGCTAATTCCCCCAAATTCCTTTTTTTTTCTCACTGTAGAGTAAAGAAGCAAATCAGAAATTCCAAATCAGGCTGACAAAGGATCAAAAACGGGCAAAGAAACAGGAGCCTGTGAGAAACCCAAAGATAGAACGACAGCTTCTTGGAGAGCTTTATGCTGACAAGGTCTACCTAGAAAAGTTGCTCCAGGATAAAGGTCTTTCTTCATTATATTTAATTAATGTTCTTTCTAAGCAGGCTCTATTTCCCCCCCCCTTCTTTTCTTATATTGCTCTGACTGCTCTTCCGTATTTGTACCAGAGCTCACACAGCACATGGTGCTTGCAGGGGTCATGAGGCAGGTGTCTGGAGAGTACAGGTATTTCTGAAGCCAGATTCAATATTCATAACTAAGTCTGAGCATATTTCCTTCCCTATTAGAGGGCAGCTTTTATAACAAACACTAAATCAACTCACAGCAGCCTGTGCTGATGAGATAAAAAACCAGAAACAGTATCATTGCAAATCCCTTCTGCCATAATGATAAATTGCACCACCAGCAGCATTAAGTGCAAAGCAGTGCTCACATGTAACTCCTTTGTGCTTTTGTTAGAAATGCTGTTAAAATCAAGATGGAGAATTCAGAGAAGTATCTTATTTTAGAACTAGGCAGAAAGGTGATTCCCCATTAATCATTTTCCTAGGGAACTCTTTACCCAGGAGTAGAGAAGTAATTAAGAATTTAGGCTACTCACAGGTTTTATGATATTACTGGCATTAATAATGTATCTGGGCTGTCTGGTTTCCAGGCATGTCAAAGCCCTCTCAGTGTCTGTCTTGCAGCTGATCCACCAGACTTTCCCAAGAGCCATTTCCAGGA